>NW_027141193.1:0-600000 GCF_036365525.1 Heterodontus francisci
TTCAAAATCGGCCGAAAATCTCAAACTGAATCAATCAGACTTCAAAACTCTCAAAATCGCCGCCGAAAATCTCAAACTGAATCAATCAGACTTCAAAACTCTCAAAATCGGCCGAAAATCTCAAACTGAATCAATCAGACTTCAAAACTCTCAAAATCGGCCGAAAATCTCAAACTGAATCAATCAGACTTCAAAACTCTCAAAATCGGCCGAAAATCTCAAACTGAATCAATCAGACTTCAAAACTCTCAAAATCGGCCGAAAATCTCAAACTGAATCAATCAGACTTCAAAACTCTCAAAATCGGCCGAAAATCTCAAACTGAATCAATCAGACTTCAAAACTCTCAAAACCGGCCGAAAATCTCAAACTGAATCAATCAGACTTCAAAACTCTCAAAATCGGCCGAAAATCTCAAACTGAATCAATCAGACTTCAAAACTCTCAAAATCGGCCGAAATCTCAAACTGAATCAATCAGACTTCAAAACTCTCAAAACCGGCCGAAACTCTCAAACTGAATCAATCAGACTTCAAAACTCTCAAAACCGGCCTAAAATCTCAAACTGAATCAATCAGACTTCAAAACTCTCAAATCGGCCGAAAATCTCAAACTGAATCAATCAGACTTCAAAACTCTCAAAACCGGCCGAAACTCTCAAACTGAATCAATCAGACTTCAAAACTCTCAAAACCGGCCTAAAATCTCAAACTGAATCAATCAGACTTCAAAACTCTCAAAATCGGCCGAAAATCTCAAACTGAATCAATCAGACTTCAAAACTCTCAAAATCGGCCGAACATCTCAAACTGAATCAATCAGACTTCAAAACTCTCAAAATCGGCCGAAAATCTCAAACTGAATCAATCAGACTTCAAAACTCTCAAAATCGGCCGAAAATCTCAAACTGAATCAATCAGACTTCAAAACTCTCAAAATCGGCCGAAAATCTCAAACTGAATCAATCAGACTTCAAAACTCTCAAATCGGCCGAAAATCTCAAACTGAATCAATCAGACTTCAAAACTCTCAAATCGGCCGAAAATCTCAAACTGAATCAATCAGACTTCAAAACTCTCAAAATCGGCCGAAAATCTCAAACTGAATCAATCAGACTTCAAAACTCTCAAAATCGGCCGAAAATCTCAAACTGAATCAATCAGACTTCAAAACTCTCAAAATCGGCCGAAAATCTCAAACTGAATCAATCAGACTTCAAAACTCTCAAAATCGGCCGAAAATCTCAAACTGAATCAATCAGACTTCAAAACTCTCAAAATCGGCCGAAAATCTCAAACTGAATCAATCAGACTTCAAAACTCTCAAAATCGGCCGAAAATCTCAAACTGAATCAATCAGACTTCAAAACTCTCAAAACCGGCCCAAACTCTCAAACTGAATCAATCAGACTTCAAAACTCTCAAAACCGGCCTAAAATCTCAAACTGAATCAATCAGACTTCAAAACTCTCAAAATCGGCCGAAAATCTCAAACTGAATCAATCAGGACTTCAAAACTCTCAAAACCGGCCGAAACTCTCAAACTGAATCAATCAGACTTCAAAACTCTCAAAACCGGCCTAAAATCTCAAACTGAATCAATATCAGACTTCAAAACTCTCAAAATCGGCCGAAAATCTCAAACTGAATCAATCAGACTTCAAAACTCTCAAAATCGGCCGAACATCTCAAACTGAATCAATCAGACTTCAAAACTCTCAAAATCGGCCGAAAATCTCAAACTGAATCAATCAGACTTCAAAACTCTCAAAATCGGCCGAAAATCTCAAACTGAATCAATCAGACTTCAAAACTCTCAAAATCGGCCGAAAATCTCAAACTGAATCAATCAGACTTCAAAACTCTCAAAATCGGCCGAAAATCTCAAACTGAATCAATCAGACTTCAAAACTCTCAAAATCGGCCGAAAATCTCAAACTGAATCAATCAGACTTCAAAACTCTCAAAATCGGCCGAAAATCTCAAACTGAATCAATCAGACTTCAAAACTCTCAAAATCGGCCGAAAATCTCAAACTGAATCAATCAGACTTCAAAACTCTCAAAATCGGCCGAAAATCTCAAACTGAATCAATCAGACTTCAAAACTCTCAAAATCGGCCGAAAATCTCAAACTGAATCAATCAGACTTCAAAACTCTCAAAATCGGCCGAAAATCTCAAACTGAATCAATCAGACTTCAAAACTCTCAAAATCGGCCGAAAATCTCAAACTGAATCAATCAGACTTCAAAACTCTCAAAATCGGCCGAAAATCTCAAACTGAATCAATCAGACTTCAAAACTCTCAAAATCGGCCGAAAATCTCAAACTGAATCAATCAGACTTCAAAACTCTCAAAATCGGCCGAAAATCTCAAACTGAATCAATCAGACTTCAAAACTCTCAAAATCGGCCGAAATCTCAAACTGAATCAATCAGACTTCAAAACTCTCAAAATCGGCCGAAAATCTCAAACTGAATCAATCAGACTTCAAAACTCTCAAAATCGGCCGAAAATCTCAAACTGAATCAATCAGACTTCAAAACTCTCAAAATCGGCCGAAAATCTCAAACTGAATCAATCAGACTTCAAAACTCTCAAAATCGGCCGAAAATCTCAAACTGAATCAATCAGACTTCAAAACTCTCAAAACCGGCCGAAACTCTCAAACTGAATCAATCAGACTTCAAAACTCTCAAAACCGGCCTAAAATCTCAAACTGAATCAATCAGACTTCAAAACTCTCAAAATCGGCCGAAAATCTCAAACTGAATCAATCAGACTTCAAAACTCTCAAAATCGGCCGAAAATCTCAAACTGAATCAATCAGACTTCAAAACTCTCAAAATCGGCCGAAAATCTCAAACTGAATCAATCAGACTTCAAACTCTCAAAATCGGCCGAAAATCTCAAACTGAATCAATCAGACTTCAAAACTCTCAAAATCGGCCGAAATCTCAAACTGAATCAATCAGACTTCAAAACTCTCAAAATCGGCCGAAAATCTCAAACTGAATCAAATCAGACTTCAAAACTCTCAAAATCGGCCGAAAATCTCAAACTGAATCAATCAGACTTCAAAACTCTCAAAATCGGCCGAAAATCTCAAACTGAATCAATCAGACTTCAAAACTCTCAAAATCGGCCGAAAATCTCAAACTGAATCAATCAGACTTCAAAACTCTCAAAATCGGCCGAAAATCTCAAACTGAATCAATCAGACTTCAAAACTCTCAAAATCGGCCGAAAATCTCAAACTGAATCAATCAGACTTCAAAACTCTCAAAACCGGCCGAAACTCTCAAACTGAATCAATCAGACTTCAAAACTCTCAAAACCGGCCTAAAATCTCAAACTGAATCAATCAGACTTCAAAACTCTCAAAATCGGCCGAAAATCTCAAACTGAATCAATCAGACTTCAAAACTCTCAAAATCGGCCGAAAATCTCAAACTGAATCAATCAGACTTCAAAACTCTCAAAATTGACCGAGAATCTCAAACTGAATCAATCAGACTTCAAAACTCTCAAAACCGGCCGAAAATCTCAAACTGAATCAATCAGACTTCAAAACTCTCAAAATCGGCCGAAAATCTCAACTGAATCAATCAGACTTCAAAACTCTCAAAATCGGCCGAAAATCTCAAACTGAATCAATCAGACTTCAAAACTCTCAAAATCGGCCGAAAATCTCAAACTGAATCAATCAGACTTCAAAACTCTCAAAATCGGCCGAAAATCTCAAACTGAATCAATCAGACTTCAAAACTCTCAAAATCGGCCGAAAATCTCAAACTGAATCAATCAGACTTCAAAACTCTCAAAATCGGCCGAAAATCTCAAACTGAATCAATCAGACTTCAAAACTCTCAAAATCGGCCGAAAATCTCAAACTGAATCAATCAGACTTCAAAACTCTCAAAATCGGCCGAAAATCTCAAACTGAATCAATCAGACTTCAAACTCTCAAAATCGGCCGAAAATCTCAACTGAATCAATCAGACTTCAAAACTCTCAAAATCGGCCGAAAATCTCAAACTGAATCAATCAGACTTCAAAACTCTCAAAATCGGCCGAAAATCTCAAACTGAATCAATCAGACTTCAAAACTCTCAAAATCGGCCGAAAATCTCAAACTGAATCAATCAGACTTCAAAACTCTCAAAATCGGCCGAAAATCTCAAACTGAATCAATCAGACTTCAAAACTCTCAAAATCGGCCGAAAATCTCAAACTGAATCAATCAGACTTCAAAACTCTCAAAACCGGCCGAAACTCTCAAACTGAATCAATCAGACTTCAAAACTCTCAAAACCGGCCGAAAATCTCAAACTGAATCAATCAGACTTCAAAACTCTCAAAATCGGCCGAAAATCTCAAACTGAATCAATCAGACTTCAAAACTCTCAAAATCGGCCGAAAATCTCAAACTGAATCAATCAGACTTCAAAACTCTCAAAATCGGCCGAAAATCTCAAACTGAATCAATCAGACTTCAAAACTCTCAAAATCGGCCGAAAATCTCAAACTGAATCAATCAGACTTCAAAACTCTCAAAATCGGCCGAAAATCTCAAACTGAATCAATCAGACTTCAAAACTCTCAAAATCGGCCGAAAATCTCAAACTGAATCAATCAGACTTCAAAACTCTCAAAATCGGCCGAAAATCTCAAACTGAATCAATCAGACTTCAAAACTCTCAAAATTGACCGAGAATCTCAAACTGAATCAATCAGACTTCAAAACTCTCAAAACCGGCCGAAAATCTCAAACTGAATCAATCAGACTTCAAAACTCTCAAAATCGGCCGAAAATCTCAAACTGAATCAATCAAACTTCAAAACTCTCAAAATCGGCCGAAAATCTCAAACTGAATCAATCAGACTTCAAAACTCTCAAAATCGGCCGAAAATCTCAAACTGAATCAATCAGACTTCAAAACTCTCAAAATCGGCCGAAAATCTCAAACTGAATCAATCAGACTTCAAAACTCTCAAAATCGGCCGAAAATCTCAAACTGAATCAATCAGACTTCAAAACTCTCAAAATCGGCCGAAAATCTCAAACTGAATCAATCAGACTTCAAAACTCTCAAAATCGGCCGAAAATCTCAAACTGAATCAATCAGACTTCAAAACTCTCAAAACCGGCCGAAAATCTCAAACTGAATCAATCAGACTTCAAAACTCTCAAATCGGCCGAAAATCTCAAACTGAATCAATCAGACTTCAAAACTCTCAAAATCGGCCGAACATCTCAAACTGAATCAATCAGACTTCAAAACTCTCAAAATCGGCCGAAAATCTCAAACTGAATCAATCAGACTTCAAAACTCTCAAAATCGGCCGAAAATCTCAAACTGAATCAATCAGACTTCAAAACTCTCAAAATCGGCCGAAAATCTCAAACTGAATCAATCAGACTTCAAAACTCTCAAAATCGGCCGAAAATCTCAAACTGAATCAATCAGACTTCAAAACTCTCAAAACCGGCCGAAAATCTCAAACTGAATCAATCAGACTTCAAAACTCTCAAAATCGGCCGAAAATCTCAAACTGAATCAATCAGACTTCAAAACTCTCAAAATCGGCCGAACATCTCAAACTGAATCAATCAGACTTCAAAACTCTCAAAATCGGCCGAAAATCTCAAACTGAATCAATCAGACTTCAAAACTCTCAAAATCGGCCGAAAATCTCAAACTGAATCAATCAGACTTCAAAACTCTCAAAAATCGGCCGAAAATCTCAAACTGAATCAATCAGACTTCAAAACTCTCAAAATCGGCCGAAAATCTCAAACTGAATCAATCAGACTTCAAACTCTCAAAACCGGCCGAAAATCTCAAACTGAATCAATCAGACTTCAAAACTCTCAAAATCGGCCGAAAATCTCAAACTGAATCAATCAGACTTCAAAACTCTCAAAATCGGCCGAAAATCTCAAACTGAATCAATCAGACTTCAAAACTCTCAAAATCGGCCGAAAATCTCAAACTGAATCAATCAGACTTCAAAACTCTCAAAATCGGCCGAAAATCTCAAACTGAATCAATCAGACTTCAAAACTCTCAAAATCGGCCGAAAATCTCAAACTGAATCAATCAGACTTCAAAACTCTCAAAATCGGCCGAAAATCTCAAACTGAATCAATCAGACTTCAAAACTCTCTAAATCGGCCGAAAATCTCAAACTGAATCAATCAGACTTCAAAACTCTCAAAATCGGCCGAAAATCTCAAACTGAATCAATCAGACTTCAAAACTCTCAAAATCGGCCGAAAATCTCAAACTGAATCAATCAGACTTCAAAACTCTCTAAATCGGCCGAAATCTCAAACTGAATCAATCAGACTTCAAAACTCTCAAAATCGGCCGAAAATCTCAAACTGAATCAATCAGACTTCAAAACTCTCAAAATCGGCCGAAAATCTCAAACTGAATCAATCAGACTTCAAAACTCTCAAAATCGGCCGAAAATCTCAAACTGAATCAATCAGACTTCAAAACTCTCAAAATCGGCCGAACATCTCAAACTGAATCAATCAGACTTCAAAACTCTCAAAATCGGCCGAAAATCTCAAACTGAATCAATCAGACTTCAAAACTCTCAAAACCGGCCGAAAATCTCAAACTGAATCAATCAGACTTCAAAACTCTCAAAATCGGCCGAAAATCTCAAACTGAATCAATCAGACTTCAAAACTCTCAAAACCGGCGGAAAATCTCAAACTGAATCAATCAGACTTCAAAACTCTCAAAATCGGCCGAAAATCTCAAACTGAATCAATCAGACTTCAAAACTCTCAAAATCGGCCGAAAATCTCAAACTGAATCAATCAGACTTCAAAACTCTCAAAACCGGCCGAAACTCTCAAACTGAATCAATCAGACTTCAAAACTCTCAAAACCGGCCTAAAATCTCAAACTGAATCAATCAGACTTCAAAACTCTCAAAATCGGCCGAAAATCTCAAACTGAATCAATCAGACTTCAAAACTCTCAAAATCGGCCGAAAATCTCAAACTGAATCAATCAGACTTCAAAACTCTCAAAACCGGCCGAAAATCACAAACTGAATCAATCAGACTTCAAAACTCTCAAAACCGGCCGAAAATCTCAACCTGAATCAATCAGACTTCAAAACTCTCAAAATCGGCCGAAAATCTCAAACTGAATCAATCAGACTTCAAAACTCTCAAAACCGGCCGAAAATCACAAACTGAATCAATCAGACTTCAAAACTCTCAAAACCGGCCGAAAATCTCAACCTGAATCAATCAGACTTCAAAACTCTCAAAATCGGCCGAACATCTCAAACTGAATCAATCAGACTTCAAAACTCTCAAAATCGGCCGAAAATCTCAAACTGAATCAATCAGACTTCAAAACTCTCAAAACCGGCCGAAACTCTCAAACTGAATCAATCAGACTTCAAAACTCTCAAAACCGGCCTAAAATCTCAAACTGAATCAATCAGACTTCAAACTCTCAAAATCGGCCGAAAATCTCAAACTGAATCAATCAGACTTCAAAACTCTCAAAATCGGCCGAAAATCTCAAACTGAATCAATCAGACTTCAAAACTCTCAAAACCGGCCGAAAATCACAAACTGAATCAATCAGACTTCAAAACTCTCAAAACCGGCCGAAAATCTCAACCTGAATCAATCAGACTTCAAAACTCTCAAAATCGGCCGAAAATCTCAAACTGAATCAATCAGACTTCAAAACTCTCAAAACCGGCCGAAAATCACAAACTGAATCAATCAGACTTCAAAACTCTCAAAACCGGCCGAAAATCTCAACCTGAATCAATCAGACTTCAAAACTCTCAAAATCGGCCGAAAATCTCAAACTGAATCAATCAGACTTCAAAACTCTCAAAATCGGCCGAAAATCTCAAACTGAATCAATCAGACTTCAAAACTCTCAAAATCGGCCGAAAATCTCAAACTGAATCAATCAGACTTCAAAACTCTCAAAATCGGCCGAAAATCTCAAACTGAATCAATCAGACTTCAAAACTCTCAAAATCGGCCGAAAATCTCAAACTGAATCAATCAGACTTCAAAACTCTCAAAACCGGCCGAAAATCTCAAACTGAATCAATCAGACTTCAAAACTCTCAAAATCGGCCGAAAATCTCAAACTGAATCAATCAGACTTCAAAACTCTCAAAATCGGCCGAAAATCTCAAACTGAATCAATCAGACTTCAAAACTCTCAAAATCGGCCGAAAATCTCAAACTGAATCAATCAGACTTCAAAACTCTCAAAATCGGCCGAAAATCTCAAACTGAATCAATCAGACTTCAAAACTCTCAAAATCGGCCGAAAATCTCAAACTGAATCAATCAGACTTCAAAACTCTCAAAATCGGCCGAAAATCTCAAACTGAATCAATCAGACTTCAAAACTCTCAAAATCGGCCGAAAATCTCAAACTGAATCAATCAGACTTCAAAACTCTCAAAATCGGCCGAAAATCTCAAACTGAATCAATCAGACTTCAAAACTCTCAAAATCGGCCGAAAATCTCAAACTGAATCAATCAGACTTCAAAACTCTCAAAATCGGCCGAAAATCTCAAACTGAATCAATCAGACTTCAAAACTCTCAAAACCGGCCGAAAATCTCAAACTGAATCAATCAGACTTCAAAACTCTCAAAATCGGCCGAAAATCTCAAACTGAATCAATCAGACTTCAAAACTCTCAAAATCGGCCGAAAATCTCAAACTGAATCAATCAGACTTCAAAACTCTCAAAACCGGCCGAAAATCTCAAACTGAATCAATCAGACTTCAAAACTCTCAAAATCGGCCGAAAATCTCAAACTGAATCAATCAGACTTCAAAACTCTCAAAACCGGCCGAAAATCTCAAACTGAATCAATCAGACTTCAAAACTCTCAAAATCGGCCGAAAATCTCAAACTGAATCAATCAGACTTCAAAACTCTCAAAATCGGCCGAAATCTCAAACTGAATCAATCAGACTTCAAAACTCTCAAAACCGGCCGAAACTCTCAAACTGAATCAATCAGACTTCAAAACTCTCAAAACCGGCCTAAAATCTCAAACTGAATCAATCAGACTTCAAAACTCTCAAAATCGGCCGAAAATCTCAAACTGAATCAATCAGACTTCAAAACTCTCAAAATCGGCCGAAAATCTCAAACTGAATCAATCAGACTTCAAAACTCTCAAAACCGGCCGAAAATCACAAACTGAATCAATCAGACTTCAAAACTCTCAAAACCGGCCGAAAATCTCAACCTGAATCAATCAGACTTCAAAACTCTCAAAATCGGCCGAAAATCTCAAACTGAATCAATCAGACTTCAAAACTCTCAAAACCGGCCGAAAATCACAAACTGAATCAATCAGACTTCAAAACTCTCAAAACCGGCCGAAAATCTCAACCTGAATCAATCAGACTTCAAAACTCTCAAAATCGGCCGAACATCTCAAACTGAATCAATCAGACTTCAAAACTCTCAAAATCGGCCGAAAATCTCAAACTGAATCAATCAGACTTCAAAACTCTCAAAACCGGCCGAAACTCTCAAACTGAATCAATCAGACTTCAAAACTCTCAAAACCGGCCTAAAATCTCAAACTGAATCAATCAGACTTCAAAACTCTCAAAATCGGCCGAAAATCTCAAACTGAATCAATCAGACTTCAAAACTCTCAAAATCGGCCGAAAATCTCAAACTGAATCAATCAGACTTCAAAACTCTCAAAACCGGCCGAAAATCACAAACTGAATCAATCAGACTTCAAAACTCTCAAACCGGCCGAAAATCTCAACCTGAATCAATCAGACTTCAAAACTCTCAAAATCGGCCGAAAATCTCAAACTGAATCAATCAGACTTCAAAACTCTCAAAACCGGCCGAAAATCACAAACTGAATCAATCAGACTTCAAAACTCTCAAAACCGGCCGAAAATCTCAACCTGAATCAATCAGACTTCAAAACTCTCAAAATCGGCCGAAAATCTCAAACTGAATCAATCAGACTTCAAAACTCTCAAAATCGGCCGAAAATCTCAAACTGAATCAATCAGACTTCAAAACTCTCAAAATCGGCCGAAAATCTCAAACTGAATCAATCAGACTTCAAAACTCTCAAAATCGGCCGAAAATCTCAAACTGAATCAATCAGACTTCAAAACTCTCAAAATCGGCCGAAAATCTCAAACTGAATCAATCAGACTTCAAAACTCTCAAAACCGGCCGAAAATCTCAAACTGAATCAATCAGACTTCAAAACTCTCAAAATCGGCCGAAAATCTCAAACTGAATCAATCAGACTTCAAAACTCTCAAAATCGGCCGAAAATCTCAAACTGAATCAATCAGACTTCAAAACTCTCAAAATCGGCCGAAAATCTCAAACTGAATCAATCAGACTTCAAAACTCTCAAAATCGGCCGAAAATCTCAAACTGAATCAATCAGACTTCAAAACTCTCAAAATCGGCCGAAAATCTCAAACTGAATCAATCAGACTTCAGAACTCTCAAAATCGGCCGAAAATCTCAAACTGAATCAATCAGACTTCAAAACTCTCAAAATCGGCCGAAAATCTCAAACTGAATCAATCAGACTTCAAAACTCTCAAAACCGGCCGAAAATCTCAACCTGAATCAATCAGACTTCAAAACTCTCAAAATCGGCCGAAAATCACAAACTGAATCAATCAGACTTCAGAACTCTCAAAACCGGCCGAAAATCTCAAACTGAATCAATCAGACTTCAAAACTCTCAAAATCGGCCGAAAATCACAAACTGAATCAATCAGACTTCAAAACTCTCAAAACCGGCCGAAAATCTCAACCTGAATCAATCAGACTTCAAAACTCTCAAAATCGGCCGAAAATCACAAACTGAATCAATCAGACTTCAGAACTCTCAAAACCGGCGGAAAATCACAGACTGAATCAATCAGACTTCATAACTCTCAAAATCGGCCGAAAATCTCAAACTGAATCAATCAGACTTCAAAACTCTCAAAATCGGCCGAAAATCTCAAACTGAATCAATCAGACTTCAAAACTCTCAAAATCGGCCGAAAATCTCAAACTGAATCAATCAGACTTCAGAACTCTCAAAATCGGCCGAAAATCTCAAACTGAATCAATCAGACTTCAAAACTCTCAAAATCGGCCGAAAATCTCAAACTGAATCAATCAGACTTCAAAACTCTCAAAACGGCCGAAAATCTCAACCTGAATCAATCAGACTTCAAAACTCTCAAAATCGGCCGAAAATCACAAACTGAATCAATCAGACTTCAGAACTCTCAAAACCGGCCGAAAATCTCAAACTGAATCAATCAGACTTCAAAACTCTCAAAATCGGCCGAAAATCACAAACTGAATCAATCAGACTTCAGAACTCTCAAAACCGGCCGAAAATCACAAACTGAATCAATCAGACTTCAAAACTCTCAAAACCGGCCGAAAATCTCAACCTGAATCAATCAGACTTCAAAACTCTCAAAATCGGCCGAAAATCTCAAACTGAATCAATCAGACTTCAAAACTCTCAAAATCGGCCGAAAATCTCAAACTGAATCAATCAGACTTCAAAACTCTCAAAATCGGCCGAAAATCTCAAACTGAATCAATCAGACTTCAAAACTCTCAAAATCGGCCGAAAATCTCAAACTGAATCAATCAGACTTCAAAACTCTCAAAATCGGCCGAAAATCTCAAACTGAATCAATCAGACTTCAAAACTCTCAAAATCGGCCGAAAATCTCAAACTGAATCAATCAGACTTCAAAACTCTCAAAATCGGCCGAAAATCTCAACTGAATCAATCAGACTTCAAAACTCTCAAAATCGGCCGAAAATCTCAAACTGAATCAATCAGACTTCAAAACTCTCAAAACCGGCCGAAACTCTCAAACTGAATCAATCAGACTTCAAAACTCTCAAACCGGCCTAAAATCTCAAACTGAATCAATCAGACTTCAAAACTCTCAAAATCGGCCGAAAATCTCAAACTGAATCAATCAGACTTCAAAACTCTCAAAACCGGCCGAAACTCTCAAACTGAATCAATCAGACTTCAAAACTCTCAAAACCGGCCTAAAATCTCAAACTGAATCAATCAGACTTCAAAACTCTCAAAATCGGCCGAAAATCTCAAACTGAATCAATCAGACTTCAAAACTCTCAAAATCGGCCGAACATCTCAAACTGAATCAATCAGACTTCAAAACTCTCAAAATCGGCCGAAAATCTCAAACTGAATCAATCAGACTTCAAAACTCTCAAAATCGGCCGAAAATCTCAAACTGAATCAATCAGACTTCAAAACTCTCAAAATCGGCCGAAAATCTCAAACTGAATCAATCAGACTTCAAAACTCTCAAAATCGGCCGAAAATCTCAAACTGAATCAATCAGACTTCAAAACTCTCAAAACCGGCCGAAAATCTCAACCTGAATCAATCAGACTTCAAAACTCTCAAAATCGGCCGAAAATCACAAACTGAATCAATCAGACTTCAGAACTCTCAAAATCGGCCGAAAATCTCAAACTGAATCAATCAGACTTCAAAACTCTCAAAACCGGCCGAAAATCTCAAACTGAATCAATCAGACTTCAAAACTCTCAAAATCGGCCGCAAATCTCAAACTGAATCAATCAGACTTCAAAACTCTCAAAATCGGCCGAAAATCTCAAACTGAATCAATCAGACTTCAAAACTCTCAAATCGGCCGAAAATCTCAAACTGAATCAATCAGACTTCAAAACTCTCAAAATCGGCCGAAAATCTCAAACTGAATCAATCAGACTTCAGAACTCTCAAAATCGGCCGAAAATCTCAAACTGAATCAATCAGACTTCAAAACTCTCAAAATCGGCCGAAAATCTCAAACTGAATCAATCAGACTTCAAAACTCTCAAAACCGGCCGAAAATCTCAACCTGAATCAATCAGACTTCAAAACTCTCAAAATCGGCCGAAAATCACAAACTGAATCAATCAGACTTCAGAACTCTCAAAACCGGCGGAAAATCACAGACTGAATCAATCAGACTTCATAACTCTCAAAATCGGCCGAAAATCTCAAACTGAATCAATCAGACTTCAAAACTCTCAAAACCGGCCTAAAATCTCAAACTGAATCAATCAGACTTCAAAACTCTCAAAATCGGCCGAAAATCTCAAACTGAATCAATCAGACTTCAAAACTCTCAAAACCGGCCGAAACTCTCAAACTGAATCAATCAGACTTCAAAACTCTCAAAACCGGCCTAAAATCTCAAACTGAATCAATCAGACTTCAAAACTCTCAAAATCGGCCGAAAATCTCAAACTGAATCAATCAGACTTCAAAACTCTCAAAATCGGCCGAACATCTCAAACTGAATCAATCAGACTTCAAAACTCTCAAAATCGGCCGAAAATCTCAAACTGAATCAATCAGACTTCAAAACTCTCAAAATCGGCCGAAAATCTCAAACTGAATCAATCAGACTTCAAAACTCTCAAAATCGGCCGAAAATCTCAAACTGAATCAATCAGACTTCAAAACTCTCAAAATCGGCCGAAAATCTCAAACTGAATCAATCAGACTTCAAAACTCTCAAAACCGGCCGAAAATCTCAACCTGAATCAATCAGACTTCAAAACTCTCAAAATCGGCCGAAAATCACAAACTGAATCAATCAGACTTCAGAACTCTCAATACCGGCCGAAAATCTCAAACTGAATCAATCAGACTTCAAAACTCTCAAAATCGGCCGAAAATCACAAACTGAATCAATCAGACTTCAAAACTCTCAAAATCGGCCGAAAATCTCAAACTGAATCAATCAGACTTCAAAACTCTCAAAATCGGCCGAAAATCTCAAACTGAATCAATCAGACTTCAAAACTCTCAAAATCGGCCGAAAATCACAGACTGAATCAATCAGACTTCAAAACTCTCAAAATCGGCCGAAAATCTCAAACTGAATCAATCAGACTTCAAAACTCTCAAAATCGGCCGAAAATCTCAAACTGAATCAATCAGACTTCAAAACTCTCAAAATCGGCCGAAAATCTCAAACTGAATCAATCAGACTTCAAAACTCTCAAAATCGGCCGAAAATCTCAAACTGAATCAATCAGACTTCAAAACTCTCAAAATCGGCCGAAAATCTCAAACTGAATCAATCAGACTTCAAAACTCTCAAAACCGGCCGAAAATCTCAAACTGAATCAATCAGACTTCAAAACTCTCAAAATCGGCCGCAAATCTCAAACTGAATCAATCAGACTTCAAAACTCTCAAAATCGGCCGAAAATCTCAAACTGAATCAATCAGACTTCAAAACTCTCAAAATCGGCCGAAAATCTCAAACTGAATCAATCAGACTTCAAAACTCTCAAAATCGGCCGAAAATCTCAAACTGAATCAATCAGACTTCAGAACTCTCAAAATCGGCCGAAAATCTCAAACTGAATCAATCAGACTTCAAAACTCTCAAAATCGGCCGAAAATCTCAAACTGAATCAATCAGACTTCAAAACTCTCAAAACCGGCCGAAAATCTCAACCTGAATCAATCAGACTTCAAAACTCTCAAAATCGGCCGAAAATCACAAACTGAATCAATCAGACTTCAGAACTCTCAAAACCGGCGGAAAATCACAGACTGAATCAATCAGACTTCATAACTCTCAAAATCGGCCGAAAATCTCAAACTGAATCAATCAGACTTCAAAACTCTCAAAATCGGCCGAAAATCTCAAACTGAATCAATCAGACTTCAAAACTCTCAAAATCGGCCGAAAATCTCAAACTGAATCAATCAGACTTCAGAACTCTCAAAATCGGCCGAAAATCTCAAACTGAATCAATCAGACTTCAAACTCTCAAAATCGGCCGAAAATCTCAAACTGAATCAATCAGACTTCAAAACTCTCAAAACCGGCCGAAAATCTCAACCTGAATCAATCAGACTTCAAAACTCTCAAAATCGGCCGAAAATCACAAACTGAATCAATCAGACTTCAGAACTCTCAAAACCGGCCGAAAATCTCAAACTGAATCAATCAGACTTCAAAACTCTCAAAATCGGCCGAAAATCACAAACTGAATCAATCAGACTTCAGAACTCTCAAAACCGGCCGAAAATCACAAACTGAATCAATCAGACTTCAAAACTCTCAAAACCGGCCGAAAATCTCAACCTGAATCAATCAGACTTCAAAACTCTCAAAATCGGCCGAAAATCTCAAACTGAATCAATCAGACTTCAAAACTCTCAAAATCGGCCGAAAATCTCAAACTGAATCAATCAGACTTCAAAACTCTCAAAATCGGCCGAAAATCTCAAACTGAATCAATCAGACTTCAAAACTCTCAAAATCGGCCGAAAATCTCAAACTGAATCAATCAGACTTCAAAACTCTCAAAATCGGCCGAAAATCTCAAACTGAATCAATCAGACTTCAAAACTCTCAAAACCGGCCGAAACTCTCAAACTGAATCAATCAGACTTCAAAACTCTCAAAACCGGCCTAAAATCTCAAACTGAATCAATCAGACTTCAAAACTCTCAAAATCGGCCGAAAATCTCAAACTGAATCAATCAGACTTCAAAACTCTCAAAACCGGCCGAAACTCTCAAACTGAATCAATCAGACTTCAAAACTCTCAAAACCGGCCTAAAATCTCAAACTGAATCAATCAGACTTCAAAACTCTCAAAATCGGCCGAAAATCTCAAACTGAATCAATCAGACTTCAAAACTCTCAAATCGGCCGAACATCTCAAACTGAATCAATCAGACTTCAAAACTCTCAAAATCGGCCGAAAATCTCAAACTGAATCAATCAGACTTCAAAACTCTCAAATCGGCCGAAAATCTCAAACTGAATCAATCAGACTTCAAAACTCTCAAAATCGGCCGAAAATCTCAAACTGAATCAATCAGACTTCAAAACTCTCAAAATCGGCCGAAAATCTCAAACTGAATCAATCAGACTTCAAAACTCTCAAAACCGGCCGAAAATCTCAACCTGAATCAATCAGACTTCAAAACTCTCAAAATCGGCCGAAAATCACAACTGAATCAATCAGACTTCAGAACTCTCAATACCGGCCGAAAATCTCAAACTGAATCAATCAGACTTCAAAACTCTCAAAATCGGCCGAAATCACAAACTGAATCAATCAGACTTCAAAACTCTCAAAATCGGCCGAAAATCTCAAACTGAATCAATCAGACTTCAAAACTCTCAAAATCGGCCGAAAATCTCAAACTGAATCAATCAGACTTCAAAACTCTCAAAATCGGCCACCGAAAATCTCAAACTGAATCAATCAGACTTCAAAACTCTCAAAGTCGGCCGAAAATCTCAAACTGAATCAATCAGACTTCAAAACTCTCAAAATCGGCCGAAAATCTCAAACTGAATCAATCAGACTTCAAAACTCTCAAAATCGGCCGAAAATCTCAAACTGAATCAATCAGACTTCAAAACTCTCAAAATCGGCCGAAAATCCCAAACTGAATCAATCAGACTTCAAAACTCTCAAAATCGGCCGAAAATCCCAAACTGAATCAATCAGACTTCAAAACTCTCAAAATCGGCCGAAAATCCCAAACTGAATCAATCAGTCTTCAAAACTCTCAAAATCGGCCGAAAATCCCAAACTGAATCAATCAGACTTCAAAACTCTCAAAATCGGCCGAAAATCCCAAACTGAATCAATCAGACTTCAAAACTCTCAAAATCGGCCGAAAATCCCAAACTGAATCAATCAGACTTCAAAACTCTCAAATCGGCCGAAAATCCCAAACTGAATCAATCAGACTTCAAAACTCTCAAAATCGGCCGAAAATCCCAAACTAAACCAATCAGACTTCAAAACTCTCAAAATCGGCCGAAAATCCCAAACTGAATCAATCAGACTTCAAAACTCTCAAAATCGGCCGAAAATCCCAAACTGAATCAATCAGACTTCAAAACTCTCAAAATCGGCCGAAAATCCCAAACTGAATCAATCAGACTTCAAAACTCTCAAAATCGGCCGAAAATCCCAAACTGAATCAATCAGACTTCAAAACTCTCAAAATCGGCCGAAAATCCCAAACTGAATCAATCAGACTTCAAAACTCTCAAAATCGGCCGAAAATCCCAAACTGAATCAATCAGACTTCAAAACTCTCAAAATTGGCCGAAAATCCCAAACTGAATCAATCAGACTTCAAAACTCTCAAAATCGGCCGAAAATCCCAAACTGAATCATTCAGACTTCAAAACTCTCAAAATCGGCCGAAAATCCCAAACTGAATCAATCAGACTTCAAAACTCTCAAAATCGGCCGAAAATCTCAAACTGAATCAATCAGACTTCAAAACTCTCAAAATCGGCCGAAAATCTCAAACTCAATCAATCAGACTTCAAAACTCTCAAATCGGCCGAAAATCTCAAACTCAATCAATCAGACTTCAAAACTCTCAAAATCGGCCGAAAATCTCAAACTGAATCAATCAGACTTCAAAACTCTCAAAATCGGCCGAAAATCTCAAACTGAATCAATCAGACTTCAAAACTCTCAAAATCGGCCGAAAATCTCAAACGGAATCAATCAGACTTCAAAACTCTCAAAATCGGCCGAAAATCTCAAACTGAATCAATCAGACTTCAAAACTCTCAAAATCGGCCGAAAATCTCAAACTGAATCAATCAGACTTCAAAACTCTCAAAATCAGCCGAAAATCTCAAACTGAATCAATCAGACTTCAAAACTCTCAAAATCGGCCGAAAATCTCAAACTGAATCAATCAGACTTCAAAACTCTCAAAATCGGCCGAAAATCCCAAACTGAATCAAGCAGACTTCAAAACTCTCAAAATCGGCCGAAAATCCCAAACTGAATCAATCAGACTTCAAAACTCTCAAAATCTGCCGAAAATCTCAAACTGAATCAATCAGACTTCAAAACTCTCAAAATCGGCCGAAAATCCCAAACTGAATCAAGCAGACTGCAAAACTCTCAAAATCGGCCTAAAATCCCAAACTGAATCAATCAGACTTCAAAACTCTCAAAATCGGCCGAAAATCTCAAACTGAATCAATCAGACTTCAAAACTCTCAAAATCGGCCGAAAATCTCAAACTGAATCAATCAGACTTCAAAACTCTCAAAATCGGCCGAAAATCTCAAACTGAATCAATCAGACTTCAAAACTCTCAAAATCGGCCGAAAATCTCAAACTGAATCAATCAGACTTCAAAACTCTCAAAATCGGCCGAAAATCTCAAACTGAATCAATCAGACTTCAAAACTCTCAAAATCGGCCGAAAATCTCAAACTGAATCAATCAGACTTCAAAACTCTCAAAATCGGCCGAAAATCTCAAACTGAATCAATCAGACTTCAAAACTCTCAAAATCGGCCGAAAATCTCAAACTGAATCAATCAGACTTCAAAACTCTCAAAATCGGCCGAAAATCTCAAACTGACTCAATCAGACTTCAAAACTCTCAAAATCGGCCGAAAATCTCAAACTGAATCAATCAGACTTCAAAACTCTCAAAATCGGCCGAAAATCTCAAACTGAATCAATCAGACTTCAAAACTCTCAAATCGGCCGAAAATCTCAAACTGAATCAATCAGACTTCAAAACTCTCAAAATCGGCCGAAAATCTCAAACTGAATCAATCAGACTTCAAAACTCTCAAAATCGGCCGAAAATCTCAAACTGAATCAATCAGACTTCAAAACTCTCAAAATCGGCCGAAAATCTCAAACTGAATCAATCAGACTTCAAAACTCTCAAAATCGGCCGAAAATCTCAAACTGAATCAATCAGACTTCAAAACTCTCAAAATCGGCCGAAAATCTCAAACTGAATCAATCAGACTTCAAAATTCTCAAAATCGGCCGAAAATCTCAAACTGAATCAATCAGACTTCAAAATTCTCAAAATCGGCCGAAAATCTCAAACTGAATCAATCAGACTTCAAAACTCTCAAAATCGGCCGAAAATCTCAAACTGAATCAATCAGACTTCAAAATTCTCAAAATCGGCCGAAAATCTCAAACTGAATCAATCAGACTTCAAAACTCTCAAATCGGCCGAAAATCTCAAACTGAATCAATCAGACTTCAAAACTCTCAAAATCGGCCGAAAATCTCAAACTGAATCAATCAGACTTCAAAACTCTCAAAATCGGCCGAAAATCTCAACTGAATCAATCAGACTTCAAAATTCTCAAAATCGGCCGAAAATCTCAAACTGAATCAATCAGACTTCAAAACTCTCAAATCGGCCGAAAATCTCAAACTGAATCCATCAGACTTCAAAACTCTCAAAATCGGCCGAAAATCTCAAACTGAATCCATCAGACTTCAAAACTCTCAAAATCGGCCGAAAATCTCAAACTGAATCCATCAGACTTCAAAACTCTCAAAATCGGCCGAAAATCTCAAACTGAATCCATCAGACTTCAAAACTCTCAAAATCGGCCGAAAATCTCAAACTGAATCCATCAGACTTCAAAACTCTCAAAATCGGCCGAAAATCTCAAACTGAATCCATCAGACTTCAAAATTCTCAAAATCGGCCGAAAATCTCAAACTGAATCCATCAGACTTCAAAACTCTCAAAATCGGCCGAAAATCTCAAACTGAATCAATCAGACTTCAAAACTCTCAAAATCGGCCGAAAATCTCAAACTGAATCGATCAGACTTCAAAACTCTCAAAATCGGCCGAAAATCTCAAACTGACTCAATCAGACTTCAAAACTCTCAAAATCGGCCGAAAATCTCAAACGGAATCAATCAGACTTCAAAACTCTCAAAATCGGCCGAAAATCTCAAACTGAATCAATCAGACTTCAAAACTCTCAAAATCGGCCGAAAATCTCAAACTGAATCAATCAGACTTCAAAACTCTCAAAATCGGCCGAAAATCTCAAACTGAATCAATCAGACTTCAAAACTCTCAAAATCGGCCGAAAATGTCAAACTGAATCAATCAGACTTCAAAACTCTCAAAATCGGCCGAAAATCTCAAACTGAATCAATCAGACTTCAAAACTCTCAAAATCGGCCGAAAATCTCAAACTGAATCAATCAGACTTCAAAACTCTCAAAATCGGCCGAAAATCTCAAACTGAATCAATCAGACTTCAAAACTCTCAAAATCGGCCGAAAATCTCAAACTGAATCAATCAGACTTCAAAACTCTCAAAATCGGCCGAAAATCTCAAACTGAATCAATCAGACTTCAAAACTCTCAAAATCGGCCGAAAATCTCAAACTGAATCAATCAGACTTCAAAACTCTCAAAATCGGCCGAAAATCTCAAACTGAATCAATCAGACTTCAAAACTCTCAAAATCGGCCGAAAATCTCAAACTGAATCAATCAGACTTCAAAACTCTCAAAATCGGCCGAAAATCTCAAACTGAATCCATCAGACTTCAAAACTCTCAAAATCGGCCGAAAATCTCAAACTGAATCCATCAGACTTCAATACTCTCAAAATCGGCCGAAAATCTCAAACTGAATCCATCAGACTTCAAAATTCTCAAAATCGGCCGAAAATCTCAAACTGAATCCATCAGACTTCAAAACTCTCAAAATCGGCCGAAAATCTCAAACTGAATCCATCAGACTTCAAAACTCTCAAAATCGGCCGAAAATCTCAAACTGAATCCATCAGACTTCAAAACTCTCAAAATCGGCCGAAAATCTCAAACTGAATCCATCAGACTTCAAAACTCTCAAAATCGGCCGAAAATCTCAAACTGAATCAATCAGACTTCAAAACTCTCAAAATCGGCCGAAAATCTCAAACTGAATCAATCAGACTTCAAAACTCTCAAAATCGGCCGAAAATCTCAAACTGAATCAATCAGACTTCAAAACTCTCAAAATCGGCCGAAAATCTCAAACTGAATCAATCAGACTTCAAAACTCTCAAAATCGGCCGAAAATCTCAAACTGAATCAATCAGACTTCAAAACTCTCAAAATCGGCCGAAAATCTCAAACTGAATCAATCAGACTTCAAAACTCTCAAAATCGGCCGAAAATCTCAAACTGAATCAATCAGACTTCAAAACTCTCAAAATCGGCCGAAAATCTCAAACTGAATCAATCAGACTTCAAAACTCTCAAAATCGGCCGAAAATCTCAAACTGAATCAATCAGACTTCAAAACTCTCAAAATCGGCCGAAAATCTCAAACTGAATCAATCAGACTTCAAAACTCTCAAAATCGGCCGAAAATCTCAAACTGAATCAATCAGACTTCAAAACTCTCAAAATCGGCCGAAAATCTCAAACTGAATCAATCAGACTTCAAAACTCTCAAAATCGGCCGAAAATCTCAAACTGAATCAATCAGACTTCAAAACTCTCAAAATCGGCCGAAAATCTCAAACTGAATCAATCAGACTTCAAAACTCTCAAAATCGGCCGAAAATCCCAAACTGAATCAATCAGACTTCAAAACTCTCAAAATCGGCCGAAAATCTCAAACTGAATCAATCAGACTTCAAAACTCTCAAAATCGGCCGAAAATCTCAAACTGAATCAATCAGACTTCAAAACTCTCAAAATCGGCCGAAAATCCCAAACTGAATCCATCAGACTTCAAAACTCTCAAAATCGGCCGAAAATCTCAAACTGAATCAATCAGACTTCAAAACTCTCAAAATCGGCCGAAAATCTCAAACTGAATCAATCAGACTTCAAAACTCTCAAAATCGGCCGAAAATCCCAAACTGAATCAATCAGACTTCAAAACTCTCAAAATCGGCCGAAAATCTCAAACTGAATCAATCAGACTTCAAAACTCTCAAAATCGGCCGAAAATCTCAAACTGAATCAATCAGACTTCAAAACTCTCAAAATCGGCCGAAAATCCCAAAATGAATCAATCAGACTTCAAAACTCTCAAAATCGGCCGAAAATCCCAAACTGAATCAATCAGACTTCAAAACTCTCAAAATCGGCCGAAAATCTCAAACTGAATCAATCAGACTTCAAAACTCTCAAAATCGGCCGAAAATCTCAAACTGAATCAATCAGACTTCAAAACTCTCAAAATCGGCCGAAAATCCCAAACTGAATCAATCAGACTTCAAAACTCTCAAAATCGGCCGAAAATCTCAAACTGAATCAATCAGACTTCAAAACTCTCAAAATCGGCCGAAAATCCCAAACTGAATCAATCAGACTTCAAAACTCTCAAAATCGGCCGAAAATCTCAAACTGAATCAATCAGACTTCAAAACTCTCAAAATCGGCCGAAAATCTCAAACTGAATCAATCAGACTTCAAAACTCTCAAAATCGGCCGAAAATCTCAAACTGAATCAATCAGACTTCAAAACTCTCAAAATCGGCCGAAAATCTCAAACTGAATCAATCAGACTTCAAAACTCTCAAAATCGGCCGAAAATCTCAAACTGAATCAATCAGACTTCAAAACTCTCAAAATCGGCAGGGAGACAGCGAGGGAGACAGCGAGGGAGACAGCGAGGGAGACAGCGAGAGAGACAGCGAGAGAGACTGCGAGGGAGACGAGAGAGACTGCGAGGGAGGCAGCGAGGGAGGCAGCGAGGGAGACAGCGAGGGAGACTGCGAGGGAGACTGCGAGGGAGACTGCGAGGGAGACAGCGAGAGAAACTGCAAGAGAGACTGCAAGAGAGACTGCGAGGAAGACTGTGAGGAAGACTGCGAGGAAGACTGCGAGGAAGACTGCGAGGGAGACTGCGAGAGAGACTGCGAGAGAGACTGCGAGAGAGAAAGCGAGAGAGACTGCGAGAGAGACTGCGAGAGAGACTGCGAGGGAGAAAGCGAGAGAGACTGCGAGGGAGACTGCGAGGGAGACTGCAAGGGAGACAGCGAGAGAGACAGCGAGAGAGACAGCGAGGGTGACAACGAGAGAGAATGTGAGAGAGATCGCGTGAGACAGCGAGGGAGATAGCGAGGGAGACAGCGAGGGAGACTGCGAGAGAGAGAGCGAGAGAGAGAGCGAGAGACACAGCGAGGGAGACAGCAAGAGAGACTGCAAGAGAGACTGCGAGGGAGACAGCGTGGGAGGCAGCAAGGGAGACAGCGAGAGAAACTGCGAGGAAGACTGCGAGAGAGACTGCGAGAGAGACTGCGAGACAGACTGCGAGAGAGACTGCGAGAGAGACTGCGAGGGAGACAGCGAGAGAGACAGCGAGGGAGACAGCGAGAGAGACAGCGAGGGAGATAGCGAGGGAGATAGCGAGAGAGACTGCGAGAGAGACTGCGAGAGAGACTGCGAGAGAGACTGCGAGAGAGACTGCGAGGGAGAGAGTGAGGGAGAAAGCGAGAGAGAACACGAGGGAGACAGCGATAGAAACTGCGAGGGAGTCAGCGAGAGAGACTGCGAGAGAGACTGTGAGAGAGACTTCGAGGGAGATAGCGAGAGAGACTGTGAGGGAGACAGCGAGGGAGACAGCGAGAGAGACAGCGAGAGAGACAGTGAGAGAGACTGCGAGTGAGACTGTGAGGGAGACAGCGAGAGAGACTGCGAGGGAGAAAGCGAGAGAAACTGCGAGAGAGACTGCTATGGAGATAGCGAGAGAGACAGCGAGGGATACAGCGAGAGACACTGTGAGGGAGACAGCGATTGAGACGGCGAGGGAGACTGCGAGAGAGAGAGCGAGAGAGAGAGCGAGAGAGAGAGCGAGAGAGAGAGCGAGGGAGACAGCGAGGGAGTCAGCGAGGGAGTCAGCGAGGGAGACAGCGAGGGAGTCAGCGAGGGAGACAGCGAGGGAGACAGCGAGGGAGACAGCGAGGGAGACAGCGAGAGAGACAGCGAGAGAGACTGCGAGGGAGACGAGAGAGACTGCGAGGGAGGCAGCGAGGGAGACAGTGAGGGAGACAGCGAGGGAGACAGCGAGGGAGACAGCGAGGGAGACAGCAAGAGAGACTGCAAGAGAGACTGCAAGAGAGACTGCAAGAGAGACTGCGTGGGAGACAGCGAGGGAGACAGCGAGAGAAACTGCGAGCAAGACTGCGAGGAAGACTGTGAGAGAGACTGCGAGAGAGACAGCGAGAGAGACTGCGAGAGAGACTGCGAGAGAGACTGCGAGAGAGACTGCGAGGGAGAAAGCGAGAAAGACTGCGAGGGAGACTGCGAGTGAGACTGCAAGGGAGACAGCGAAAGAGACAGCGAGAGAGACAGTGAGAGAGACAGCGAGGGAGATAGCGAGGGAGATAGCGAGAGAGACTGCGAGAGAGACAGCGAGAGAGACAGTGAGAGAGACAGCGAGGGAGATAGCGAGGGAGATAGCGAGAGAGACTGCGAGAGAGACTGCGAGAGAGACTGTGAGGGAGACTGTGAGGGAGACTGTGAGGGAGACTGCGAGAGAGACTGCTTTGGAGATAGCGAGAGAGACAGCGAGGGATACAGTGAGAGAGACTGCGAGACTAACTGCGAGGGAGACGGCGAGGGAGATGGCGAGGGTGACAGCGAGAGAGAGAGCGAGAGAGGCAGCGAGGGAGACAGCGAGGGAGACAGCGAGGTAGACAGCGAGAGAGACTTCGAGAGAGACTGCGAGGGAGATGGCGAGAGAGACAGCGAGAGAGACTGCGAGGGAGACTGTGAGGGAGACTGTGAGGGAGACAGCGAGAGAGACAGCGAGAGAGACTGCGAGAGAGACTGCGAGAGAGACTGCGAGAGAGACTGCGAGAGAGACTGCGAGGGAGACTGCGAGGGAGACAGTGAGAGGGACTGTGAGAGAGAAAGCGAGAGAGAAAGCCAGAGAGTGCGAGGGAGACAGCGAGGGAGACAGCGAGAGAGACAGCCGGGGATACAGAGAGAGTGACTGCGAGGGAGACGGCGAGGGAGACGGCGAGGGAGACGGCGAGGGAGACGGCGAGGGAGACGGCGAGGGACACGGCGAGGGACACAGCGAGGGACACAGCGAGAGAGACAGCGAGAGAGACTGCGAGAGAGAGCGCGTGAGACAGCGAGGGAGAGAGCGAGAGACACAGCGAGGGAGAGAGCGAGGGAGACTGCAAGCGAGACTGCGAGGGAGACAGCGAGGGAGACTGCGAGAGAAACTGCGAGGGAGACTGCGAGGGAGACTGCGAGAGAGACTGCGAGAGAGACTGCGAGAGAGACTGCGAGAGAGACTGCGAGAGAGACTGCGAGGGAGACTGCGAGGGAGAAAGCGAGAGAGACTGCGAAGGAGAAAGCGAGAGAGACAGCGAGGGAGACAGCGAGGGAGATAGCGAGAGAGACTGCGAGAGAGACTACGAGAGAGACTGCGAGAGAGACTGCGAGAGAGACTGCGAGAGAGACTGTGAGGGAGACAGCGAGGGAGACAGCGAGGGAGACTGTGAGGGAGACTGCTATGGAGATAGCGAGAGAGACAGCGAGGGATACAGCGAGAGAGACTGCGTGAGTGACTGCGAGGGAGACGGTGAGGGAGACGGCGAGAGAGACTGCGAGAGAGACTGCTATGGAGATAGCGAGAGAGACAGCGAGGGATACAGCGAGAGAGACTGCGAGAGTGACTGCGAGGGAGACGGCGAGAGAGACAGCGAGAGAGACTGTGAGGGAGACAGCGAGAGAGAATGCGAGAGAGACTGCGAGAGAGACTGAGAGGGAGACAGCGAGGTAGACAACGAGAGAGACATCGAGAGAGACATCGAGAGAGACAGCGAAAGAGAATGCGAGAGAGACTGCGAGAGAGACATCCAGGGTGACTTCGAGGGAGACTTCGAGGGAGACTGCGAGGGAAACAACTAGAGAGACTGAGAGAGACAGCGAGGGAGACTGCGAGGGAGACTGCGAGGGAGACAGCGAGAGAGTCTGCGAGGGAGAGAGCGAGGGAGAAAGCGAGAGTGACTGCGAGAGAGACTGCGAGAGAAACTGCGAGGGAGACAGCGATAGAGACTGCGAGGGAGACAGCGAGAGAGACAGCGAGAGAGACTGTGAGAGAGACTGCGAGGGAGACAGCGAGAGAGACTGTGAGCGAGACAGCGAGGGAGACAGCGAGAGAGACTGCGAGAGAGACTGCGAGAGAGACAGCGAGAGAGACTGCGAGGGAGAAAGCGAGAGAAACTGCGAGAGAGACAGCGAGGGATACAGCGAGAGACACTGCGAGAGAGAATGCGAGGGAGACAGCGATTGAGACGGCGAGGGAGACGGCGAGACAGAGAGCGAGGGAGACAGCGAGGGAGACAGCGAGGGAGACAGCGAGGGAGACAGCGAGGTAGACAGCGAGAGAGACTGCGAGGGAGGCAGCGAGGGAGACAGCGACAGAGACAGCGACAGAGACTGTGAGAGAGACTGCGAGGGACACAGTGAGAGAGACTGCGAGGGACAAAGTGAGAGAGACTGCGAGGGAGACAATGAGAGAGAATGCGAGAGAGATCGCGTGAGACAGCGAGGGAGATAGCGAGGGAGACAGCGAGAGAAACTGCGAGGAAGACTGCGAGGAAGACTGCGAGAGAGACTGCGAGAGAGACAGCGAGAGAGACTGCGAGAGAGACTGCGAGAGAGACTGCGAGGGAGAAAGCGAGGGAGACTGCAAGGGAGACAGCGAAAGAGACAGCAAGAGAGACAGTGAGAGAGACAGCGAGGGAGATAGCGAGAGAGACTGCGAGAGAGACTGCGAGAGAGACAGCGAGAGAGACAGCGAGAGAGACAGTGAGAGAGACAGCGAGGGAGATAGCGAGGGAGATAGCGAGGGAGATAGCGAGAGAGACTGCGAGAGAGACTGCGAGAGAGACTGTGAGGGAGACTGTGAGGGAGACTGTGAGGGAGACTGCGAGAGAGACTGCTTTGGAGATAGCGAGAGAGACAGCGAGGGATACAGCGAGAGAGACTGCGAGACTAACTGCGAGGGAGACGGCGAGGGAGATGGCGAGGGTGACAGCGAGAGAGAGAGCGAGAGAGGCAGCGAGGGAGACAGCGAGGGAGACAGCGAGGTAGACAGCGAGAGAGACTTCGAGAGAGACTGCGAGGGAGATGGCGAGAGAGACAGCGAGAGAGACTGCGAGGGAGACTGTGAGGGAGAGAGCGAGAGAGACTGCGAGAGAGACAGTGAGAGAGACTGCGAGTGAGACTGTGAGGGAGACAGCGAGAGAGACTGCGAGGGAGAAAGCGAGAGAAACTGCGAGAGACTGCTATGGAGATAGCGAGAGAGACAGCGAGGGATACAGCGAGAGACACTGTGAGGGAGACAGCGATTGAGACGGCGAGGGAGACTGCGAGAGAGAGAGCGAGAGAGAGAGCGAGAGAGAGAGCGAGAGAGACAGCGAGGGAGACAGCGAGGGAGTCAGCGAGGGAGACAGCGAGGGAGACAGCGAAGGAGACAGCGAGGGAGACAGCGAGGGAGACAGCGAGAGAGACAGCGAGAGAGACTGCGAGGGAGACGAGAGAGACTGCGAGGGAGGCAGCGAGGGAGACAGCGAGGGAGACAGCGAGGGAGACAGCGAGGGAGATAGCGAGGGAGACTGCGAGGGAGACAGCGAGGGAGACAGCGAGGGAGACAGCGAGGGAGACAGCGAGGGAGACAGCGAGGGAGACATCGAGGGAGACAGCAAGAGAGACTGCAAGAGAGACTGCAAGAGAGACTGCAAGAGAGACTGCGTGGGAGACAGCGAGGGAGACAGCGAGAGAAACTGCGAGCAAGACTGCGAGGAAGACTGTGAGAGAGACTGCGAGAGAGACAGCGAGAGAGACTGCGAGAGAGACTGCGAGAGAGACTGCGAGGGAGAAAGCGAGAGAGACTGCGAGGGAGACTGCGAGTGAGACTGCAAGGGAGACAGCGAAAGAGACAGCGAGAGAGACAGTGAGAGAGACAGCGAGGGAGATAGCGAGGGAGATAGCGAGAGAGACAGCGAGAGAGACAGTGAGAGAGACAGCGAGGGAGATAGCGAGGGAGATAGCGAGAGAGACTGCGAGAGAGACTGCGAGAGAGACTGTGAGGGAGACTGTGAGGGAGACTGTGAGGGAGACTGCGAGAGAGACTGCTTTGGAGATAGCAAGAGAGACAGCGAGGGATACAGTGAGAGAGACTGCGAGACTAACTGCGAGGGAGACGGCGAGGGAGATGGCGAGGGTGACAGCGAGAGAGAGAGAGCGAGAGAGGCAGCGAGGGAGACAGCGAGGTAGACAGCGAGAGAGACTTCGAGAGAGACTGCGAGGGAGATGGCGAGAGAGACAGCGAGAGAGACTGCGAGGGAGACTGCGAGGGAGACAGCGAGAGAGACAGCGAGAGAGACAGCGAGAGAGACTGCGAGAGAGACTGCGAGAGAGACTGCAAGAGAGACTGCGAGAGAGACTGCGAGAGAGACTGCGAGGGAGACTGCGAGGGAGACAGTGAGAGGGACTGTGAGAGAGAAAGCGAGAGAGAAAGCCAGAGAGTGCGAGGGAGACAGCGAGGGAGACAGCGAGAGAGAGAGCGAGAGAGACAGCCGGGGATACAGAGAGAGTGACTGCAAGGGAGACGGCGAGGGAGACGGCGAGGGAGACGGCGAGGGAGACGGCGAGGGAGACAGCGACGGAGACTGCGAGGGACACAGCAAGGGACACAGCGAGGGACACAGCAAGGGACACAGCGAGGGACACAGCGAGAGAGACAGCGAGAGAGACTGCGAGAGAGAGCGCGTGAGACAGCGAGGGAGAGAGCGAGAGACACAGCGAGGGAGAGAGCGAGGGAGACTGCAAGCGAGACTCCGAGGGAGACAGTGAGGGAGACAGCGAGAGAAACTGCGAGGGAGACTGCGAGAGAGACTGCGAGAGAGACTGCGAGAGAGACTGCGAGAGAGACTGTGAGAGAGACTGCGAGGGAGAAAGCGAGAGAGACTGCGAAGGAGAAAGCGAGAGAGACAGCGAGGGAGATAGCGAGAGAGACTGCGAGAGAGACTGCGAGAGAGACTGCGAGAGAGACTGCGAGAGAGACTGCGAGAGAGACTGTGAGGGAGACAGCGAGGGAGACAGCGAGGGAGACAGCGAGGGAGACAGCGAGGGAGACTGTGAGGGAGACTGCTATGGAGATAGCGAGAGAGACAGCGAGGGATACAGCGAGAGAGACTGCGAGAGTGACTGCGAGGGAGACGGTGAGGGAGACGGCGAGAGAGACTGCGAGAGAGACTGCTATGGAGATAGCGAGAGAGACAGCGAGGGATACAGCGAGAGAGACTGCGAGAGTGACTGCGAGGGAGACGGCGAGAGAGACAACGAGAGAGACTGTGAGGGAGACAGCGAGAGAGAATGCGAGAGAGACTGCGAGAGAGACTGCGAGAGAGACTGAGAGGGAGACAGCGAGGTAGACAACGAGAGAGACATCGAGAGAGACTTCGAGGGAGACTTCGAGGGAGACTGCGAGGGAAACAACTAGAGAGACTGAGAGAGACAGCGAGGGAGACTGCGAGGGAGACTGCGAGGGAGACTGCGAGGGAGACAGCGAGAGAGTCTGCGAGGGAGAGAGCGAGGGAGAAAGCGAGAGTGACTGCGAGAGAGACTGCGAGAGAGACTGCGAGGGAGACAGCGATAGAGACTGCGAGGGAGACAGCGAGAGAGACAGCGAGAGAGACTGTGAGAGAGACTGCGAGGGAGACAGCGAGAGAGACTGTGAGGGAGACAGCGAGGGAGACAGCGAGAGAGACTGCGAGAGAGACTGCGAGAGAGACAGCGAGAGAGACTGCGAGGGAGAAAGCGAGAGAAACTGCGAGAGAGACTGCTATGGAGATGGCGAGAGAGACAGCGAGGGATACAGCGAGAGACACTGCGAGAGAGAATGCGAGGGAGACAGCGATTGAGACGGCGAGGGAGACGGCGAGAGAGAGAGCGAGAGAGAGAGCGAGAGAGAGAGCGAGGGAGACAGCGAGGGAGACAGCGAGGGAGACAGCGAGGGAGACAGCGAGGTAGACAGCGAGAGAGACAGCGAGGGAGGCAGCGAGGGAGACAGCGACAGAGACAGCGACAGAGACTGTGAGAGAGACTGCGAGGGACACAGTGAGAGAGACTGCGAGGGAGACAATGAGAGAGAATGCGAGAGAGATTGCGTGAGACAGCGAGGGAGACAGCGAGGGAGATAGCGAGGGAGACAGCGAGAGAAACTGCGAGGAAGACTGCGAGGAAGACTGCGAGAGAGACTGCGAGAGAGACAGCGAGAGAGACTGCGAGAGAGACTGCGAGAGAGACTGCGAGAGAGACTGCGAGGGAGAAAGCGAGAGAGACTGCAAGGGAGACTGCGAGGGAGACTGCAAGGGAGACAGCGAAAGAGACAGCGAGAGAGACAGCGAGAGAGACAGCGAGGGAGATAGCGAGAGAGACTGCGAGAGAGACTGCGAGAGAGACTGCGAGAGAGACAGCGAGAGAGACAGTGAGAGAGACAGCGAGGGAGATAGCGAGGGAGATAGCGAGAGAGACTGCGAGAGAGACTGCGAGAGAGACTGTGAGGGAGACTGTGAGGGAGACTGCGAGAGAGACTGCTTTGGAGATAGCGAGAGAGACAGCGAGGGATACAGCGAGAGAGACTGCGAGACTAACTGCGAGGGAGACGGCGAGGGAGATGGCGAGGGTGACAGCGAGAGAGAGAGCGAGAGAGGCAGCGAGGGAGACAGCGAGGGAGACAGCGAGGTAGACAGCGAGAGAGACTTCGAGAGAGACTGCGAGGGAGATGGCAAGAGAGACAGCGAGGGAGACTGCGAGGGAGACTGTGAGGGAGAGAGCGAGAGAGACTGCGAGAGAGACTGCGAGAGAGACTGCGAGGGAGACAGTGAGAGGGACTGTGAGAGAGAAAGCGAGAGAGAAAGCCAGAGAGTGCGAGGGAGACGGCGAGGGAGACGGCGAGGGAGACGGCGAGGGAGACGGCGAGGGAGACAGCGAGGGAGACAGCGACGGAGACTGCGAGGGACACAGCGAGGGACACAGTGAGGGACACAGCGAGGGACACAGCGAGAGAGACAGTGAGAGAGACTGCGAGAGAGAGCGCGTGAGACAGCGAGGGAGAGAGCGAGAGACACAGCGAGGGAGACAGCGAGGGAGACTGCAAGCGAGACTGCGAGGGAGACAGCGAGAGAAACTGCGAGGGAGACTGCGAGAGAGACTGCGAGGGAGAAAGCGAGAGAGACTGCGAAGGAGAAAGCGAGAGATACAGCGAGGGAGATAGCGAGAGAGACTGCGAGAGAGACTGCGAGAGAGACTGCGAGAGAGACTGCGAGAGAGACAGCGAGGGAGACAGCGAGGGAGACTGTGAGGGAGACTGCTTTGGAGATAGCGAGAGAGACAGCGAGGGATACAGCGAGAGAGACTGCGAGAGTGACTGCGAGGGAGACGGCGAGAGAGACAGCGAGAGAGACTGTGAGGGAGACAGCGAGAGAGAATGCGAGAGAGACTGCGAGAGAGACAGCGAGAGAAACTGCGAGGGAGACTGCGAGAGAGACTGCGAGGGAGAAAGCGAGAGAGACTGCGAAGGAGAAAGCGAGAGATACAGCGAGGGAGATAGCGAGAGAGACTGCGAGAGAGACTGCGAGAGAGACTGCGAGAGAGACTGCGAGAGAGACAGCGAGGGAGACAGCGAGGGAGACTGTGAGGGAGACTGCTTTGGAGATAGCGAGAGAGACAGCGAGGGATACAGCGAGAGAGACTGCGAGAGTGACTGCGAGGGAGACGGCGAGAGAGACAGCGAGAGAGACTGTGAGGGAGACAGCGAGAGAGAATGCGAGAGAGACTGCGAGAGAGACTGCGAGAGAGACTGAGAGGGAGACAGCGAGGTAGACAACGAGAGAGACATCGAGAGAGACATCGAGAGAGACAGCGAAAGAGAATGCGAGAGAGACTGCGAGAGAGACATCCAGGGTGACTTCGAGGGAGACTTCGAGGGAGACTGCGAGGGAAACAGATAGAGAGACTGAGAGAGACAGCGAGGGAGACTGCGAGGGAGACTGCGAGGGAGACAGCGAGAGAGTCTGCGAGGGAGAGAGCGAGGGAGAAAGCGAGAGTGACTGCGAGAGAGACTGCGAGAGAGACTGCGAGGGAGACAGCGATAGAGACTGCGAGGGAGACAGCGAGAGAGACAGCGAGAGAGACTGTGAGAGAGACTGCGAGGGAGACAGCGAGAGAGACTGTGAGGGAGACAGCGAGGGAGACAGCGAGAGAGACTGCGAGAGAGACTGCGAGAGAGACAGCGAGAGAGACTGCGAGGGAGAAAGTGAGAAAAAACTGCGAGAGAGACTGCTATGGAGATAGCGAGAGAGACAGCGAGGGATACAGCGAGAGACACTGCGAGAGAGAATGCGAGGGAGACAGCGATTGAGACGGCGAGGGAGACGGCGAGAGAGAGAGCGAGAGAGAGAGCGAGAGAGAGAGCGAGGGAGACAGCGAGGGAGACAGCGAGGGAGACAGCGAGGGAGACAGCGAGGGAGACAGCGAGGTAGACAGCGAGAGAGACTGCGAGGGAGGCAGCGAGGGAGACAGTGACAGAGACAGCGACATAGACAGCGACATAGACTGTGAGAGAGACTGCGAGGGACACAGTGAGAGAGACTGCGAGGGAGACAATGAGAGAGAATGCGAGAGAGATCGCGTGAGACAGCGAGGGAGACAGCGAGGGAGACAGCGAGAGAGACAGCGAGGGAGACTGCAAGAGAGACTGCGAGGGAGACAGCGAGAGAGACAGCGAGAGAAACTGCGAGGAAGACTGCGAGAGAGACTGCGAGAGACACTGCGAGGGAGAAAGCGAGAGAGACTGCGAGAGGGACTGCGAGGGAGAAAGCGAGAGAGACTGCGAGGGAGACTGCAAGGGAGACAGCGAGGGAGACAGCGAGGGAGACAGCGAGGGAGATAGCGAGGGAGATAGCGAGAGAGACTGCGAGAGAGACTGCGAGAGAGACTGCGAGAGAGACTGCGAGGGAGACTGCGAGGGAGACAGCGAGGGAGACAGCGAGGGACACAGCGAGGGAGACTGCGAGAGAGACTGCTATGGAGATAGCGAGAGAGACAGCGAGGGACACAGCGAGAGAGACTGCGAGAGTGACTGCGAGGGAGACGCCGAGGGAGACGGCGAGGGCGACGGCGAGAGAGAGAGCGTGAGAGACAGCGAGGGAGACAGCGAGGGAGACAGCGAGAGAGACTTCGAGAGAGACTGCGAGGGAGACGGCGAGAGAGACAGCGAGAGAGGCAGCGAGAGAGACTGTGAGGGAGACTGTGAGGGAGACAGTGAGAGAGACAGCGAGAGAGACTGCGAGGGAGACTGCAAGGGAGACAGCGAGAGAGACAGCGAGGGAGATAGCGAGGGAGATAGCGAGAGAGACTGCGAGAGACACTGCTATGGAGATAGCGAGAGAGACAGCGAGGGATACAGCGAGAGAGACTGCGAGAGTGACTGCGAGGGAGACGGTGAGGGAGACGGTGAGGGCTACGGCGAGAGAGACTGTGAGGGAGACTGCGAGAGAGACTGCTATGGAGATAGCGAGAGAGACAGCGAGGGATACAGCGAGAGAGACGGCGAGAGTGACTGCGAGGGAGACAGCGAGAGAGACTGCGAGAGAGACTGCGAGAGAGACTGCGAGAGAGACAGTGAGAGGGACTGCGAGAGTGAAAGCGAGAGAGAAAGCCTGAGAGTGCGAGGGAGACAGCGAGGGAGACAGCGAGAGAGAATGCGAGAGAGAATGCGAGAGAGAATGCGAGAGAGACTGAGAGGGAGACTGAGAGGGAGACTGAGAGGGAGACAGCGAGGGAGACAACGAGAGAGACATCGAGAGAGACATCGAGAGAGAATGCGAGAGAGACTGCGAGAGAGACTGCGAGAGAGACTGCGAGAGAGACTGCGAGAGACACATCCAGGGTGACTTTGAGGGAGACTTCGAGGGAGACTGCAAGGGAGACAGCGAAAGAGACTGCGAGAGAGACTGCGAGAGAGACAGCGAGAGAGACAGCGAGGGAGACAGCGAGGGAGACAGCGAGGGAGACAGCGAGGGAGACAGCGAGGGAGTCTGCGAGGGAGAGAGTGAGAGAGACTGCGAGAGAGACTGCGAGAGAGACTGCGAGGGAGACAGCGATAGAGACTGCGAGAGAGACAGCGAGAGAGACAGCGAGAGAGACTGTGAGAGAGACTGCGAGGGAGACAGCGAGAGAGACTGTGAGGGAGACAGCGAGGGAGACAGCGAGAGAGACTGCGAGGGATACAGCGAAAGACACAGCGAGAGAGAATGCGAGGGAGACAGCGATTGAGACGGCGAGGGAGACGGCGAGGGAGACGGCGAGAGAGAGAGCGAGAGAGAGAGCGAGAGAGGAAGCGAGGGAGACAGCAAGGGAGACAGCGAGGGAGACAGCGAGGGAGACAGCGAGGGAGACAGCGAGAGAGACAGCGAGAGAGACAGCGAGAGAGACTTCGAGAGAGACTGCGAGGGAGGCAGCGAGAGAGACTTCGAGAGAGACTGCGAGGGAGGCAGCGAGGGAGACAGTGAGGGAGACAGCGACAGAGACAGAGACTGTGAGAGAGACTGCGAGGGACACAGCGAGAGAGACTGCGAGGGAGACAACGAGAGAGAATGCGAGAGAGATCGCGTGAGACAGCGAGGGAGACAGCGAGGGAGATAGCGAGGGAGTCTGCGAGAGAGACAGCGAGGGAGACAGCGAGGGAGACAGCGAGGGAGACAGCGAGGGAGACTGCAAGAGAGACTGCGAGGGAGACAGCGAGGGAGACAGCGAGGGAGACAGCGGAAGAAACTGCGAGGAAGACAGCGGAAGAAACTGCGAGAGAGACTGCGAGAGAGAATGCGAGGGAGAAAGTGAGAGAGACTGCGAGGGAGACTGCAAGTGAGACAGCGAGAGAGACAGCGAGGGAGACAGCGAGAGAGAATGCGAGAGAGAATGCGAGAGTGACTGCGAGGGAGACGGCGAGGGAGACGGCGAGGGCGACGGCGAGAGAGAGAGCGAGAGAGACAGCGAGGGAGACAGCGAGAGAGACTTCGAGAGAGACTGCGAGGGAGACGGCGAGAGAGACAGCGAGAGAGGCAGCGAGAGAGACTGTGAGGGAGACAGCGAGGGAGACAGCGAGGGAGACAGCGAGAGAGAATGCGAGAGAGACTGAGAGAGAGACTGAGAGAGAGACTGAGAGAGAGACTGAGAGAGAGACTGAGAGGGAGACAGCGAGGGAGACAGCGAGGGAGACAGCGAGGGAGACATCGAGAGAGGCAGCGAAAGAGAATGCGAGAGAGACTGCGAGAGAGACTGCGAGAGAGGGATCCAGGGTGACTGCGAGGGAGACAGCGAGAGAGACTGTGAGGGAGACAGCGAGGGAGACTGTGAGGGAGACTGCGAGAGAGTCTGCTATGGAGATAGCGAGAGAGACAGCGAGGGATACAGCGAGAGAGACTGCGAGAGTGACTGCGAGGGAGACAGCGAGGGAGACGGCGAGAGCGACGGCGAGAGAGAGAGCGAGAGAGAGAGCGAGAGAGACAGCGAGGGAGACGGCGAGATAGACAGCGAGAGAGACAGCGAGAGAGACTGTGCGGGAGACTGTGAGGGAGACAGCGAGAGAGACTGCGAGAGAGACTGCGAGAGAGACTGCGAGAGAGACTGCGAGAGAGACAGCGAGAGGGACTGCGAGAGGGACTGCGAGAGAGAAAGCGAGAGAGAAAGCCAGAGAGTGCGAGGGAGACAGCGAGAGAGAATGCGAAAGAGACTGAGAGAGAGACTGAGAGAGAGACTGAGAGAGAGATTGAGAGGGAGACAGTGAGGGAGACAACGAGAGAGACATCGAGAGAGACATCGAGAGAGACAGCGAAAGAGAATGCGAGAGAGAATGCGAGAGAGAATGCGAGAGAGACTGCGAGAGAGACATCCAGGGTGACTTCGAGGGAGACTTCGAGGGAGACTGCGAGGGAGACTGCGAGGGAGACAGCGAGAGAGACAGCGAGAGAGACAGCGAGAGAGACAGCGAGGGAGACAGCGAGGGAGACAGCGAGGGAGACAGCGAGGGAGACAGCAAGGGAGACAGCAAGGGAGACAACAAGGGAGACTGCGAGGGAGACTGCGAGGGAGACTGCGAGGGAGACTGCGAGAGAGTCTGCGAGGGAAAGAGCGAGGGAGAAAGCGAGAGAGACTGCGAGAGAGACTGCGAGGGAGACAGCGATAGAGACTGCGAGGGAGACAGCGAGAGAGACTGCGAGAGAGACTGTGAGAGAGACTGCGAGGGAGACAGCGAGAGAGACTGTGAGGGAGACAGCGAGGGAGACAGCGAGAGAGACTGCGAGAGAGACTGCGAGAGAGACTGCGAGAGAGACTGCGAGGGAGACAGCGAGAGAAACTGCGAGAGAGACTGCTAGGGAAATAGCGAGAGAGACAGCGAGGGATACAGCGAGAGACACTGCGAGAGAGACTGCGAGGGAGACGGCGAGAGAGAGAGCGAGAGAGACAGCGAGGGAGACAGTGAGAGAGACTTCGAAAGAGACTTCGAGAGAGACTGTGAGGGAGGCAGCGAGGGAGACAGCGAGGGAGACAGCGAGGGAGACAGCGAGGGAGACAGTGAGGGAGACAGCGAGGGAGACAGCGAGAGAGACTGCGAGAGCGACTGCTAGGGAGACAGCGAGGGAGGCAGCGAGGGAGACAGCGAGGGAGACAGCGAGGGAGACAGCGAGGGAGACAGTGAGGGAGACAGCGAGAGAAACTGCGAGGAAGACAGTGAGAGAGACTGCGAGAGAGACGGCAAGGGAGACAGTGAGGGAGACTGTGAGGGAGAGAGCGAGGGACACAGCGAGGGAGACAGCGAGGGAGACAGCGAGGGAGACAGCGAGGCAGACAGCGAGGGAGACAGCGAGGCAGACAGCGAGGGAGACAGCGAGAGAGACTGCAAGAGAGACTGCGAGGGAGACAGCGAGAGAGACAGCGAGAGAGACAGCGAGGGAGAAAGCGAGGGAGAAAGCGAGGGAGAAAGCGAGGGAGACAGCGAGAGAGACTGCGAGAGAGACTGCGAGAGAGACTGCGAGAGAGACTGCGAGGGAGAAAGCGAGTGAGACTGCGAGGGAGAAAGTGAGAGAGACTGCGAGGGAGACTGCAAGGGAGACAGCGAGAGAGACAGCGAGGGAGATAGCGAGAGAGACTGCGAGAGAGACTGCGAGAGAGACTGCGAGAGAGACTGCGAGAGAGACTGCGAGAGAGACAGCGAGGGATACTGTGAGGGAGACTGCGAGAGAGATTGCTATGGAGATAGCGAGAGAGACAGCGAGGGAGACTGCGAGAGTGACTGCGAGAGTGACTGCGAGGGAGATGGCGAGGGAGACGGCGAGGGAGACGGCGAGGGCGACACTGTGAGGGAGACTGCGAGAGAGACTGCTATGGAGATAGCGAGAGAGACAGCGAGGGATACAGCGAGAGAGACTGCGAGAGTGACTGCGAGGGAGACGGCGAGGGAGACGGCGAGGGCGACGGCGAAGGCGACGGCGAGAGAGAGAGCGAGAGAGACAGCGAGAGAGGCAGCGAGAGAGACTGTGAGGGAGACTGCGAGAGAGACTGCGAGAGCGACTGCTAGGGAGACAGCGAGGGAGACAGCGAGGGAGACGACGAGGGAGACAGCGAGAGAGACTGCGAGAGAGACTGCGAGAGCGACTGCGAGAGAGACTGCGAGAGCGACTGCGAGAGCAACTGCTAGGGAGACAGCGAGAGAGACAGCGAGAGAGGCAGCGAGGGAGACAGCGAGGGAGACAGCGAGAGAGAATGCGAGAGAGACTGAGAGAGAGACTGAGAGAGAGACTGAGAGGGAGACAGCGAGGGAGACAACGAGAGATACATCGAGAGAGACATCGAGAGAGACAGCGAAATAGAATGCGAGAGAGACTGCGAGAGAGACATCCAGGGTGACTGCGAGGGAGACAGCGAGAGAGACTGTGAGGGAGACAGCGAGGGAGACTGTGAGGGAGACTGCGAGAGAGACTGCTATGGAGATAGCGAGAGAGACAGTGAGGGATACAGCGAGAGAGACTGCGAGAGTGACTGCGAGGGAGACGGCGAGGGAGACGGCGAGTGAGACGGCGAGAGAGACGGTGAGAGAGAGAGCGAGAGAGACAGCGAGGGAGACAGCGAGAGAGACTTCGAGAGAGACTGCGAGGGAGACGGCGAGAGAGACAGCGAGAGAGACAGCGAGAGAGACAGCGAGAGAGACTGTGAGGGAGACTGTGAGGGAGACAGCGAGGGAGACAGCGAGAGAGATTGCGAGAGAGACTGCGAGAGAGACTGCGAGAGAGACTGCGAGAGAGACAGTGAGAGGGACTGCGAGAGAGAAAGCCAGAGAGAAAGCCAGAGAGTGCGAGGGAGACAGTGAGAGAGAATGCGAGAGAGACTGAGAGAGAGACAGCGAAAGAGAATGCGAGAAAGACTGCGAGAGAGACTGCGAGAGAGACATCCAGGGTGACTTCGAGGGAGACTGCGAGGGAGACAGCGAGAGATACAGCGAGAGAGACTGAGAGAGACAGCGAGAGAGACAGCGAGGGAGACAGCGAGGGAGACAGCGAGGGAGACAGCGAGGGAGACAGCGAGGGAGACAGCGAGGGAGACTGCGAGGGAGACCTCGAGGGAGACTGCGAGGGAGACTGCGAGGGAGACAGCGAGAGAGTCTGCGAGGGAGAGAGCGAGGGAGAAAGCGAGAGAGACTGCGAGGGAGACAGCGATAGAGACAGCGATAGAGACTGCGAGGGAGACAGCGAGAGAGACTGCGAGAGAGACTGCGAGAGAGACTGCGAGGGAGACAGCGAGAGAGACTGCGAGGGAGACTGTGAGGGAGACAGCGAGAGTACATGCAGAGAGACAGCGAGAGAGACAGCGAGAGAGACTGCCAGGGAGACGGCCAGGGAGACGGCCAGGGAGACGGCCAGGGAGACGGCGAGGGAGACGGCGAGGGAGACGGCGAGGGAGACTGCGAGGGAGACAGCGAGGGAGACAGCGAGGGAGACAGCGAGGGAGACTGCGAGAGAGACTGCGAGAGAGACTGCGAGAGCGACTGCTAGGGAGACAGCGAGGGAGACAGCGAGGGAGACGACGAGGGAGACAGCGAGAGAGACTGCGAGAGAGACTGCGAGAGCGACTGCGAGAGAGACTGCGAGAGCGACTGCGAGAGCAAGTGCTAGGGAGACAGCGAGAGAGGCAGCGAGGGAGACAGCGAGGGAGACAGCGAGAGAAACTGCGAGGAAGACAGCGAGAGAGACTGCGAGGGAGAGAGCGAGGGACACAGCGAGGGGGACAGCGAGGGATACAGCGAGGGAGACAGCGAGGGAGACAGCGAGGGATACAGCGAGGGATACAGCGAGGGAGACAGCGAGGGAGACAGCGAGGGAGACAGCGAGGGAGACAGCGAGAGAGACTGCAAGAGAGACTGCGAGGGAGACAGCGAGAGAGACAGCGAGAGAGACAGCGAGAGAGACAGCGAGAGAGACAGCGAGAGAGACTGCGAGAGAGACTGCGAGAGAGATTGCGAGGGAGACTGCGAGGGAGAAAGCGAGAGAGACTGCGAGGGAGAAAGCGAGAGAGACTGCGAGAGAGACTGCGAGGGAGAAAGCGAGAGAGACTGCGAGGGAGACTGCAAGGGAGACAGCGAGAGAGACAGCGAGGGAGACAGCGAGGGAGACAGCGAGGCAGATAGCGAGAGAGACTGCGAGAGAGACTGCGAGAGAGACTGCGAGAGAGACTGTGAGGGAGACTGTGAGGGAGACAGCGAGGGAGACAGCGAGGGAGACTGTGAGCGAGACTGTGAGAGAGACTGCTATGGAGATAGCGAGAGAGACAGCGAGGGATACAGCGAGAGAGACTGAGAGCGAGAGAGACAGCGAGGGAGACTGCGAGGGAGACTGCGAGGGAGACTGCGAGGGAGACTGCGAGGGAGACTGCGAGGGAGACGGCGAGAGAGACAGCGAGAGAGGCAGCGAGAGAGACTGTGAGGGAGACTGCGAGAGAGACTGCGAGAGAGACTGCGAGAGAGACTGCGAGAGAGACAGTGAGAGGGACCGCGAGAGAGAAAGCGAGAGAGAAAGCCAGAGAGAAAGCCAGAGAGTGCGAGGGAGACAGCGAGGGAGACAGCGAGAGAGAATGCGAGAGAGACTGAGAGAGAGACTGAGAGAAAGACTGAGAGGGAGACAGCGAGGGAGACAACGAGAGAGACATCGAGAGAGACATCGAGAGAGACAGCGAAAGAGAATGCGAGAGAGACTGCGAGAGAGACATCCAGGGTGACTGTGAGGGAGACAGCGAGAGAGACTGTGAGGGAGACAGCGAGGGAGACTGTGAGGGAGACTGCGAGAGAGACTGCTATGGAGATAGCGAGAGAGACAGCGAGGGAGACGGCGAGGGAGACGGCGAGGGAGACGGAGAGAGCGACGGCGAGAGAGAGAGCGAGAGAGACTGCGAGGGAGACAGCGAGGGAGACTTTGAGAGAGACTGCGAGGGAGATGGCGAGAGAGACAGCGAGAGAGACAGCGAGAGAGACTGTGAGGGAGACAGCGAGAGAGACTGCGAGAGAGACTGCGAGAGAGACTGCGAGAGAGACTGCGAGAGAGACAGTGAGAGGGACTGCGAGAGAGAAAGCGAGAGAGAAAGCCAGAGAGTGCGAGGGAGACAGCGAGAGAGAATGCGAGAGAGACTGCGAGAGAGACTGCGAGAGAGACTGCGAGAAAGACATCCACGGTGACTTCGAGGGAGTCTTCGAGGGAGACTTCGAGGGAGACAGAGAGAGACAGCGAGAGAGACAGCGAGGGAGACAGCGAGGGAGACAGCGAGGGAGACTGCGAGGGAGACAGCGAGAGAGTCTGCGAGGGAGAGTGCGAGGGAGAGTGCGAGGGAGAAAGCGAGAGAGACTGCGAGAGAGACTGCGAGGGAGACAGCGATGGAGACTGCGAGGGAGACAGCGATGGAGACTGCGAGGGAGACAGCGAGAGAGACTGCGAGAGAAACTGCGAGAGAGACTGCGAGGGAGACAGCGAGAGAGACAGCGAGAGAGACTGTGAGGGAGACAGCGAGAGAGACTGCGAGAGAGACTGCGAGAGAGACTGCGGGGGAGAAAGCGAGAGAAACTGCGAGAGAGACTGCTAGGGAAATAGCGAGTGAGACAGCGAGGGATACAGCGAGAGACACTGCCAGAGAGACTGCGAGGGAGACAGCGAGAGAGACAGCGAGGGAGACAGCGAGGGAGACAGCGAGGGAGACAGCGAGGGAGACAGCGAGGGAGACAGCGAGAGAGACTGCGAGAGAGACTGCGAGAGAGACTGCGAGAGAGACTGCGAGAGAGACTTCAAGAGAGACATCGAGGGAGACAGCGAGGGAGACAGCGAGGGAGACAGCGAGGGAGACAGCGAGGGAGACATCGAGCGAGACAGCGAGGGAGACTGCGAGAGAGACTGCGAGAGCGACTGCTAGGGAGACAGCGAGGGAGGCAGCGAGGGAGGCAGCGAGGGAGACAGCGAGGGAGACAGCGAGGGAGACAGCGAGGGAGACAGCGAGGGAGACAGCGAGGGAGACTGCGAGAGAGACGGCAAGGGAGACAGTGAGGGAAACTGCGAGGGAGAGAGTGAGGGAAACTGCGAGGGAGAGAGCGAGGGAGACAGCGAGGGAGACAGCGAGGGAGACAGCGAGGGAGACAGCGAGGGAGACAGCGAGGTAGACAGCGAGGGAGACTGCGAGAGGGACAGCGAGAGAGACTGCGAGAGGCACAGTGAGAGAGACTGCGAGAGGGACAGCGAGAGAGACTGCGAGAGAGACTGCGAGAGAGACTGCGAGGGAGACAGCGAGGGAGACTGCGAGAGAGACTGCGAGAGAGACTGCGAGAGAGACTGCGAGAGAGACTGAGAGAGAGACTGAGAGGGAGACTGAGAGGGAGACTGAGAGGGAGACAGCGAGGGAGACAACGAGAGAGACATCGAGAGAGACATCGAGAGAGACAGCGAAAGAGAATGCGAGAGAGACTGCGAGAGAGACTGCGAGAAAGACATCCAGGGTGACTTCGAGGGAGACTTCGAGGGAGATTTCGAGGGAGACAGCGAGAGAGACTGAGAGAGACAGCGAGAGAGACAGCGAGGGAGACAGCGAGGGAGACAGCGAGGGAGACAGCGAGGGAGACAGCGAGAGAGTCTGCGAGGGAGAGAGCGAGGGAGAAAGCGAGAGAGACTGCGAGAGAGACTGCGAGAGAGACTGCGAGAGAGACTGCGAGGGAGACAGTGATAGAGACTGCAAGGGAGACAGCGAGAGAGACTGCGAGAGAAACTGTGAGAGAGACTGCGAGGGAGACTGCGAGAGAGACTGCGAGGGAGACAGCGAGAGAGACTGCGAGAGAGACTGCTAGGGAAATAGCGAGAGAGACAGCGAGGGATACAGCGAGAGGCACTGCGAGAGAGACTGCGAGGGAGACGGCGAGAGAGAGAGCGAGAGAGACAGCGAGGGAGACAGCGAGGGAGACAGCGAGGGAGACAGCGAGAGAGACTGCGAGAGAGACTTCGAGAGAGACTGCGAGGGAGACTTCGAGGGAGACAGCGAGGGAGACAGCGAGGGAGACAGCGAGAGAGACTGCGAGAGAGACTTCGAGAGAGACTGCGAGGGAGACTTCGAGGGAGACAGCGAGGGAGACAGTGAGGGAGACAGCGAGGGAGACTGCGAGAGAGACTGCGAGGGAGACTTCGAGGGAGACAGCGAGGGAGACAGCGAGGGAGACAGCGAGGGAGACTGCGAGGGACACAGCGAGGGAGACAGAGAGGGAGACAGCGAGGGAGACAGCGAGGGAGACAGCGAGGGAGACAGCGAGAGAGACAGCGAGGGGGACAGCTAGGGAGACTGCAAGAGAGACTGCGAGGGAGACAGCGAGAGAGACAGCGAGAGAGACAGCGAGGGAGAAAGCGAGGGAGACTGCGAGAGAGACTGCGAGAGGGACAGCGAGAGAGACTGCGAGAGAGACTGCGAGAGAGACTGCGAGAGAGACTGCGAGAGAGACTGCGAGGGAGACAGCGAGGGAGACAGCGAGGGAGACTGCGAGAGAGACTGCGAGAGAGACTGCGAGAGAGACTGCGAGAGAGACTGCGAGAGAGACTGCGAGGGAGACAGCGAGGGAGACTGCGAGAGAGATGGTGAGAGAGATGGCGAGAGAGATGGAGAGAGAGACAGCGAGGGAGACTGCGAGAGAGATGGTGAGAGAGATGGCGAGAGAGATGGAGAGAGAGACGGCGAGAGAGACGGCGAGAGAGACAGTGAGGGAGAGAGCGAGAGAGACAGCGAGGGAGACAGCGAGCGAGACAGCCAGAGAGACTGTGAGAGAGACTGCGAGAGATACAGCGAGGGATAGAGCGAGTGAGACAGCGAGGGAGACAGCGAGAGTACATTGAGAGAGACAGCGAGAGAGACTGCGAGAGAGACTGCGAGGGAGACGGTCAGGGAGACGGCCAGGGAGACGGCCAGGGAGACGGCCAGGGAGACGGCCAGGGAGACGGCCAGGGAGACGGCGAGGGAGACGGCGAGGGAGACGGCGAGGGAGACGGCGAGGGAGACGGCGAGGGAGACAGCGAGGGAGACAGCGACGGAGACAGCGACGGAGACATCGACGGAGACAGCGACGGAGACAGCGACAGAGACAGCGACAGAGACAGCGACAGAGACAGCGACAGAGACAGCGACAGAGACAGAGACAGCGAAGGAGACAGTGAGAGAGACTGCTATGGAGATAGCGAGAGAGACAGCTGGGGATACAGAGAGAGTGACTGCAAGGGAGACGGCGAGGGAGACTGCGAGGGAGACAGCGAGGGAGACAGCGAGGGAGACAGCGAGGGAGACAGCGAGGGAGACAGCGAGGGAGACTGCGAGAGAGACAGCGAGGGAGACTGCGAGAGAGACAGCGAGGGACACAGCGAGGGACACAGCGAGGGACACAGCGAGGGACACAGCGAGGGACACAGCGAGGGAGAAAGCGAGAGAGACAGCGAGAGAGACTGCAAGAGAGACTGCAAGAGAGAGCGCGTGAGACAGCGAGGGAGAGAGCGAGAGACACAGCGAGGGAGACAGCGAGAGAGACTGCAAGGGAGACAGCGAGAGAGGCAGCGAGAGAGACAGCGAGAGAGACAGCGAGAGAGACAGCGAGAGAGACAGCGAGAGAGACTGCGTGGGAGACAGCGAGGGAGACAGCGAGGGAGACAGCGAGGGAGACAGCGAGGGAGACAGCGAGGGAGACAGCGAGGGAGACAGCGAGGGAGACAGCGAGGGAGACAGCGAGGGAGACAGCGCTGGAGACAGCGAGAAGGACTGCGAGAAGGACTGCGAGAGAGACAGCGAGGGAGACAGCGAGAGCGACTTCGAGAGAGACTGCGAGGGAGACAGCGAGAGAGACTGTGAGGGAGACAGCGAGAGAGACTGCGAGGGAGACTGCGAGGGAGACAGCGAGAGACACTGCGAGAGAGAATGCGAGGGAGACAGCGATTAAGACGGCGAGGGAGACGGCGAGAGAGAGAGCGAGAGAGACAGCGAGGGAGACAGCGAGGGAGACAGCGAGGTAGACAGCGAGAGAGACTTCGAGAGAGACTGCGAGGCGAGCCAGCGAGGGAGACAGCGAGGGAGACAGCGAGGGAAACAGCGACAGAGACAGCAATAGAGACTGCGAGAGAGACTGCGAGGGACACAGCGAGAGAGACTGCAAGGGAGACAACGAGAGAGAATGCGAGAGAGATCGCGTGAGACAGCGAGGGAGACAGCGTGGGAGGCAGCGAGGGAGACAGCGAGAGAAACTGCGAGGAAGACTGCGAGAGAGACTGCGACAGAGACTGCGACAGAGACTGCGAGGGAGACAGCGAGGAAGACAGCGAGAGAGACTGCGAGAGCGACTGCCAGGGAGACAGCGAGGGAGACAGCGAGGGAGACAGCGAGAGAGACTGCGAGAGCGACTGCTAGGGAGACAGCGAGGGAGGCAGTGATAGAGACTGCGAGGGAGACAGCGAGAGAGACTGCGAGAGAGACTGTGAGAGAGACTGCGAGGGAGCCAGCGAGAGAGACTGTGAGGGAGACAGCGAGAGAGACTGCGAGAGAGAATGCGAGAGAGACTGCTAGGGAAATAGCGAGAGAGAAAGCGAGGGATACAGCGAGAGACACTGCGAGAGAGACTGCGAGGGAGACGGCGAGAGAGAGAGCGAGAGAGACAGCGAGGGAGACAGCGAGGGAGACAGCGAGGGAGACAGCGAGAGAGACTGCGAGGGAGACAGCGAGGGAGACAGCGAGGGAGACAGCGAGGGAGACAGTGAGGGAGACTGCGAGGGACACAGCGAGGGAGACAGAGAGGGAGACAGCGAGGGAGACAGCGAGGGAGACAGCGAGGGAGACAGCTAGGGAGACTGCAAGAGAGACTGCGAGGGAGACAGCGAGAGAGACAGCGAGAGAGACAGCGAGGGAGAAAGCGAGGGAGACAGCGAGAGAGACTGCGAGAGAGACTGCGAGAGAGACTGCGAGGGAGACTGCGAGGGAGACAGCGTGGGAGACAGCGTGGGAGACAGCGTGGGAGACAGCGAGAGAGACAGCGAGAGAGACAGCGAGAGAGACTGCGAGAGAGACTGCGAGGGAGAAAGCGAGGGAGACTGCGAGAGAGACTGCGAGAGAGACTGCGAGAGAGACTGCGAGAGAGACTGCGAGAGAGACTGCGAGAGAGACAGCGAGGGAGACAGCGAGGGAGACAGCGAGGGAGACGGCGAGGGAGACGGCGAGGGAGACGGCGAGAGAGATGGCGAGAGAGACTGCGAGAGAGACTGCGAGAGAGACTGCGAGAGAGACAGCGAGGGAGACAGCGAGGGAGACAGCGATTGGGACAGCGAGAGAGACTGCGAGAGAGACTGCGAGAGAGACTGCGAGGGAGAAAGCGAGGGAGACAGCGAGGGAGACTGCGAGAGAGACTGCGAGAGAGACTGCGAGAGAGACTGCGAGAGAGACTGCGAGAGAGACTGCGAGAGAGACAGCGAGGGAGACAGCGAGGGAGACTGCGAGAGAGATGGCGAGAGAGATGGAGAGTGAGACGGTGAGAGAGACTGCGAGAGAGACAGCGAGAGAGACTGCGAGAGGGACAGCGAGAGAGACTGCGAGAGGGACTGCGAGAGGGACAGCGAGAGAGACTGCGAGAGAGACTGCGAGAGAGACTGCGAGGGAGACTGCGAGAGAGATGGCGAGAGAGATGGAGAGTGAGACGGTGAGAGAGACTGCGAGAGATACTGCGAGGGAGAAAGCGAGGGAGACAGCGAGGGAGACTGCGAGAGAGACTGCGAGAGAGACTGCGAGGGAGACTGCGAGAGAGATGGCGAGAGAGATGGAGAGTGAGACGGTGAGAGAGACTGCGAGAGAGACTGCGAGGGAGACAGCGAGAGAGACAGCGAGAGAGACTGCGAGAGAGACTGCGAGAGAGACTGCGAGAGAGACTGCGAGAGATACAGCGAGGGATAGAGCGAGTGAGACAGCGAGGGAGACAGCGAGAGTACATTGAGAGAGACAGCGAGAGAGACTGCCAGAGAGACTGCGAGAGAGACTGCGAGAGAGACTGCGAGAGAGACTGCAAGAGAGACTGCAAGGGAGACAGCGAGAGAGACAGCGAGAGAGGCAGCAAGGGAGAAAGCGAGAGAGACAGCGAGAGAGACAGCGAGAGAGACAGCGAGAGAGACAGCGAGGGAGACAGCGAGGGAGAAAGCGATGGAGACAGCGAGAGAGACAGCAAGAGAGACAGCGAGAGAGACAGCGAGGGAGAAAGCGATGGAGACAGCGAGAGAGACAGCGAGAGAGACAGCGAGAGAGACAGCGAGAGAGACAGCGAGAGAGACTGCGTGGGAGACAGCGAGGGAGACAGCGAGAGAGACTGCGAGAAGGACTGCGAGAGAGACAGCGAGGGAGAAAGCGAGAGCGACTTCGAGAGAGACTGCGAGGGAGACAGCGAGAGAGACTGCGAGGGAGACAGCGAGAGAGACTGTGAGGGAAACAGCGAGGGAGACAGCGAGAGAGACTGCGAGGGAGACTGCGAGGGAGACTGCGAGGGAGACTGCGAGGGAGACTGCGAGAGAGACTGCGAGAGTGACTGCGAGAGAGACTGCGAGGGAGACTGCGAGGGAGACTGCGAGAGAGACTGTGAGAGAGACAGCGAGAGATACTGTGAGAGAGACTGCGAGCGAGACTGCGAGAGAGACTGCGAGAGATACAGCGAGGGACAGAGCGAGTGAGACAGCGAGGGAGACAGCGAGAGTACATTGAGAGAGACAGCGAGAGAGACAGCGAGAGAGACTGCGAGAGAGACTGCGAGGGAGACGGCCAGGGAGACGGCCAGGGAGACGGCCAGGGAGACGGCCAGGGAGACGGCCAGGGAGACGGCCAGGGAGACGGCCAGGGAGACGGCCAGGGAGACGGCCAGGGAGACAGCCAGGGAGACGGCCAGGGAGACGGCCAGGGAGACGGCCAGGGAGACGATGAGGGAGACAGCGAGGGAGACAGCGAGGGAGACAGCGAGGGAGACAGCGAGGGAGACAGCGACGGAGACAGCGACAGAGACAGCGACAGAGACAGCGACAGAGACAGTGAGAGAGACTGCTATGGAGATAGCGAGAGAGACAGCCAGGGATACAGAGAGAGTGACTGCAAGGGAGACGGCGAGGGAGACAGCGAGGGAGACGGCGAGGGAGACGGTGAGGGAGACGGCGAGGGAGACAGCGAGGGAGACAGCGAGGGAGACTGCGAGGGACACAGCGAGAGAGAGCGCGTGAGACAGCGAGGGAGAGAGCGAGAGACACAGCGAGGGAGACAGCGAGAGAGACTGCAAGAGAGACTGCAAGGGAGACAGCGAGAGAGGCAGCGAGAGAGACAGCGAGACTGACAGCGAGAGAGACAGCGAGAGAGACAGCGAGGGAGAAAGCGATGGAGACAGCGAGAGAGACAGCGAGGGAGAAAGCGGTGGAGACAGCGAGAGAGACTGCGTGGGAGACAGCGAGGGAGACAGCGAGGGAGACAGCGAGGGAGACAGCGAGGGAGACAGCGAGGGAGACAGCGAGGGAGACAGCGAGGGAGACTGCGAGAAGGACTGCGAGAGAGACAGCGAGGGAGAAAGCGAGAGCGACTTCGAGAGAGACTGCGAGGGAGACAGCGAGAGAGACTGTGAGGGAAACAGCAAGGGAGACAGCGAGAGAGACTGCGAGGGAGACTGCGAGGGAGACTGCGAGGGAGACTGCGAGGGAGACTGCGAGAGAGACAGCGAGAGAGACAGCGAGAGAGACAGTGAGAGAGACAGCGAGAGAGACAGCGAGAGAGACAGCGAGAGAGACTGCAAAGGAGACTGCGAGAGAGACAGCGAGAGAGACTGCGAGAGGGACAGCGAGAGAGACTGCGAGAGGGACTGCGAGATGGACAGCGAGAGAGACTGCGAGAGAGACTGCGAGAGAGACTGCGAGAGAGACTGCGAGGGAGAAAGCGAGGGAGACAGCGAGGGAGACTGCGAGAGAGACTGCGAGAGAGACTGCGAGAGAGACTGCGAGAGAGACAGCGAGGGAGACAGCGAGGGAGACTGCGAGAGAGACGGCGAGAGAGATGGCGAGAGATATGGAGAGTGAGACGGTGAGAGAGACTGCGAGAGAGACAGTGAGAGAGAGAGCGAGAGAGACTGCGAGGGAGACAGCGAGAGAGACAGCGACAGAGACAGCGACAGAGACAGTGAGAGAGACTGCTATGGAGATAGCGAGAGAGACAGCCGGGGATACAGAGAGAGTGACTGCAAGGGAGACGGCGAGGGAGACGGCGAGGGAGACGGCGAGGGAGACGGCGAGGGAGACGGCGAGGGAGACAGCGAGGGAGACAGCGAGGGAGACAGCGAGGGAGACTGCGAGGGACACAGCGAGAGAGACAGCGAGAGAGACTGCGAGGGAGACTGCGAGGGAGACTGCGAGGGAGACTGCGAGGGAGACTGCGAGGGAGACTGCGAGAGAGACTGCGAGGGAGACAGCGAGGGAGACTGCGAGGGAGACTGCGAGAGAGACTGCGAGAGTGACTGCGAGAGAGACTGCGAGGGAGACTGCGAGGGAGACTGCGAGAGAGACTGTGAGAGAGACAGCGAGAGATACTGTGAGAGAGACTGCGAGCGAGACTGCGAGAGAGACTGCGAGAGATACAGCGAGGGACAGAGCGAGTGAGACAGCGAGGGAGACAGCGAGAGTACATTGAGAGAGACAGCGAGAGAGACAGCGAGAGAGACTGCGAGGGAGACTGCGAGGGAGACGGCCAGGGAGACGGCCAGGGAGACGGCCAGGGAGACGGCCAGGGAGACGGCCAGGGAGACGACGAGGGAGACAGCGAGGGAGACAGCGAGGGAGACAGCGACAGAGACAGCGACAGAGACAGCGACAGAGACAGCGACAGAGACAGTGAGAGAGACTGCTATGGAGATAGCGAGAGAGACAGCCGGGGATACAGAGAGAGTGACTGCAAGGGAGACGGCGAGGGAGACAGCGAGGGAGACGGCGAGGGAGACGGCGAGGGAGACAGCGAGGGAGACAGCGAGGGAGACAGCGAGGGAGACTGCGAGGGACACAGCGAGAGAGAGCGCGTGAGACAGCGAGGGAGAGAGCGAGAGACACAGCGAGGGAGACAGCGAGAGAGACTGCAAGAGAGACTGCAAGGGAGACAGCGAGAGAGGCAGCGAGAGAGACAGCGAGACAGACAGCGAGAGAGACAGCGAGAGAGACAGCGAGGGAGAAAGCGATGGAGACAGCGAGAGAGCCTGCGTGGGAGACAGCGAGGGAGACAGCGAGGGAGACAGCGAGGGAGACAGCGAGGGAGACAGCGAGGGAGACAGCGAGGGAGACAGCGAGGGAGACAGCGAGGGAGACAGCGAGGGAGACAGCGAGAGAGACTGCGAGAAGGACTGCGAGAGAGACAGCGAGGGAGAAAGCGAGAGCGACTTCGAGAGAGACTGCGAGGGAGACAGCGAGAGAGACTGTGAGGGAAACAGCGAGGGAGACAGCGAGAGAGACTGCGAGGGAGACTGCGAGGGAGACTGCGAGGGAGACTGCGAGAGAGACTGCGAGAGTGACTTCGAGAGAGACTGCGAGGGAGACTGCGAGGGAGACTGCGAGAGAGACTGCGAGAGAGACTGCGAGAGGGATAGCGAGGGAGACAGCGAGGGAGACAGCGAGGGAGACAGCGAGAGAGAGAGCGAGGGAGAGAGCGAGGGAGAGAGCAAGGGAGACAGCGAGAGAGACTGCGAGGGAGAGTGCGAGGGAGAGAGCGAGGGAGAAAGCGAGAGAGACTGCGAGGGAGACAGCGAGGGAGACAGCGATCGAAACTGCGAGGGAGTCAGCGAGGGAGTCAGCGAGAGAGACAGCGAGAGAGACAGCGAGAGAGACAGTGAGGGAGACAGCGAGGGAGACAGCGAGAGAGATGGCGAGAGAGATGGAGAGAGAGACGGCGAGAGAGACTGCGAGAGAGACAGTGAGGGAGAGAGCGAGAGAGACTGCGAGGGAGAAGGCGAGAGAGACTGTGAGAGAGACTGCGAGAGAGACTGCGAGAGATACAGCGAGGGATAGAGTGAGGGAGACAGCGAGAGTACATTGAGAGAGACAGCGAGAGAGACAGCGAGAGAGACAGCGAGAGAGACTGCGAGGGAGACTGCGAGAGAGACTGCGAGAGTGACTGCGAGAGAGACTGCGAGGGAGACTGCGAGGGAGACTGCGAGAGAGACTGTGAGAGAGACAGCGAGAGATACTGTGAGAGAGACTGCGAGCGAGACTGCGAGGGAGACTGCGAGGGAGACTGCGAGGGAGACTGCGAGGGAGACTGCGAGGGAGACGGCGAGGGAGACGGCCAGGGAGACGGCCAGGGAGACGGCCAGGGAGACGGCCAGGGAGACGGCCAGGGAGACGGCGAGGGAGACAGCGAGGGAGACAGCGAGGGAGACAGCGAGGGAGACAGCGAGAGAGACTGCAAGAGAGAGCGCGTGAGACAGCGAGGGAGACAGCGAGGGAGACAGCGAGGGAGAGAGCGAGAGACACAGCGAGGGAGACAGCGAGAGAGACTGCAAGAGAGACTGCGAGAGAGACAGCGAGAGAGACAGCGAGAGTGACTGCGTGGGAGACTGCGTGGGAGACTGCGTGGGAGACTGCGTGGGAGACAGCGAGGGAGACAGCGAGGGAGACAGCGAGGGAGACAGCGAGGGAGACAGCGAGGGAGACAGCGAGAGAGACTGCGAGAAGGACTGCGAGAAGGACTGCGAGAGAGACAGCGAGGGAGAAAGCGAGAGCGACTTCGAGAGAGACTGCGAGGGAGACAGCGAGAGAGACTGTGAGGGAAACAGCGAGGGAGACAGCGAGAGAGACTGCGAGGGAGACTGCGAGGGAGACTGCGAGGGAGACTGCGAGGGAGACTGCGAGAGAGACTGCGAGAGAGACAGCGAGAGAGACTGTGAGAGAGACTGCGAGAGAGACAGCGAGGGAGACAGCTAGAGTACATTGAGAGAGACAGCGAGAGAGACAGCGAGAGAGACAGCGAGAGTACATTGAGAGAGACAGCGAGAGAGACAGCGAGAGAGACAGCGAGAGAGACAGCGAGAGAGACAGCGAGAGAGACTGCGTGAGAGACTGCGAGGGAGACTGCCAGGGAGACTGCGAGAGAGAGCCAGGGAGACGGCCAGGGAGACGGCCAGGGAGACGACGAGGGAGACGACGAGGGAGACAGCGAGGGAGACAGCGAGGGAGACAGCGACAGAGACAGCGACAGAGACAGCGACAGAGACAGCGACAGAGACAGTGAGAGAGACTGCTGTGGAGATAGCGAGAGAGACAGCCGGGGATACAGAGAGAGTGACTGCAAGGGAGACGGCGAGGGAGACGGCGAGGGAGACAGCGAGGGAGACAGCGAGGGAGACAGCGAGGGAGACAGCGAGGGAGACAGCGAGGGAGACAGCGAGAGACACAGCGAGGGAGACAGCGAGGGAGACAGCGAGGGAGACAGCGAGGGAGACTGCGAGCGAGACTGCGAGGGAGACAGCGAGGGAGACAGCGAGAGAAACTGCGAGGAAGACTGCGAGGAAGACTGCGAGAGAGACTGCGAGAGAGACTGCGAGAGAGACTGCGAGAGAGACTGCGAGAGAGACTGCGAGAGAGACTGCGAGGGAGAAAGCGAGAGAGACTGCGAGGGAGAAAGCGAGAGAGACTGCGAGGGAGACTGCAAGGGAGACAGCGAGAGAGACAGCGAGGGAGATAGCGAGGGAGATAGCGAGGGAGATAGCGAGATAGACTGCGAGAGAGACAGCGAGGGAGAGAGCGAGGGAGAGAGCGAGAGACACAGCGAGAGAGACTGCGAGGGAGACTGCAAGGGTGACAGCGAGAGAGACAGCGAGGGAGATAGCGAGAGAGACTGCGAGAGAGACTGCGAGAGAGACTGCGAGAGAGACTGCGAGAGAGACTGCGAGAGAGACTGTGAGGGAGACAGCGAGGGAGACTGTGAGGAAGACTGCGAGAGAGACTGCGAGAGAGACTGCGAGAGGGACTGCGAGAGGGACTGCGAGAGGGACTGCGAGAGAGAAAGCCAGAGAGTGCGAGGGAGACAGCGAGGGAGACAGCGAGAGAGAATGCGAGAGAGACTGAGAGAGAGACTGAGAGAGAGACTGAGAGAGAGACTGAGAGGGAGACAGTGAGGGAGACAACGAGAGAGACATCGAGAGAGACAGCGAAAGAGAATGTGAGAGAGACTGCGAGAGAGACATCCAGGGTGACTTCGAGGGAGACTTCGAGGGAGACTGCGAGGGAGACAGCGAGAGAGACTGAGAGAGACAGCGAGAGACAGCGAGAGAGACAGCGAGGGAGACAGCGAGGGAGACAGCGAGGGAGACTGCGAGGGAGACTGCGAGGGAGACAGCGAGAGAGTCTGCGAGGGAGAGAGCGAGGGAGAAAGCGAGAGAGACTGCGAGAGAGACTGCGAGGGAGACAGCGATAGAGACTGCGAGGGAGACAGCGAGAGAGACAGCGAGAGAGACTGCGAGGGAGACAGCGAGAGAGACTGCGAGAGAGACTGCGAGAGAGACTGCGAGAGAGACTGAGAGAGAGACTGCGAGAGAGACTGCGAGAGAGACTGCAAGGGAGAGAGCGAGAGAGACAGCGAGAGAGACAGCGAGAGAGACAGCGAGAGAGACAGCGAGAGAGACAGCGAGAGAGACTGCGTGGGAGACTGCGTGGGAGACTGCGTGGGAGACTGCGAGGGAGACAGCGAAGGAGACAGCGAGGGAGACAGCGAGGGAGACAGCGAGGGAGACAGCGCTGGAGACAGCGAGAGAGACTGCGAGAGAGACTGCGAGAGATACAGCGAGGGATAGAGCGAGTGAGACAGCGAGGGAGACAGCGAGAGCACATTGAGAGAGACAGCGAGAGAGACAGCGAGAGAGACAGCGAGAGTACATTGAGAGAGACAGCGAGAGAGACTGCGAGAGAGATGGCGAGAGAGATGGAGAGAGAGATGGTGAGAGAGACTGCGAGAGAGACTGCGAGAGAGACAGCGAGGGAGAGAGCGAGAGAGACTGCGAGGGAGACAGCGAGAGAGACAGCGAGAGAGACTGCGAGAGAGACTGCGAGAGAGACTGCGAGAGAGACTGCGAGAGAGACTGCGAGGGATAGAGCGAGGGAGACAGCGAGAGTACATTGAGAGAGACAGTGAGAGAGACCGCGAGAGAGACTGCGAGAGAGACTGCGAGGGAGATGGCCAGGGAGATGGCGAGGGAGACGACGAGGGAGACGGCGAGGGAGACAGCGAGGGAGACAGCGAGGGAGACAGCGACAGAGACAGCGACAGAGACAGCGACAGAGACAGCGACAGAGACAGCGAGGGAGACAGTGAGAGAGACTGCTATGGAGATAGCGAGAGAGACAGCCAGGGATACAGAGAGAGTGACTGCAAGGGAGACGGCGAGGGAGACGGCGAGGGAGACGGCGAGGGAGACGGCGAGGGAGACAGCGAGGGAGACAGCGAGGGACACAGCGAGGGAGACAGCGAGAGAGACTGCGAGAGAGAGCGCGTGAGACAGCGAGGGAGACAGCGAGGGAGAGAGCGAGGGAGAGAGCGAGAGACACAGCGAGAGAGACTGCAAGAGAGACTGCAAGACAGACTGCAAGGGAGACTGCAAGGGAGACTGCAAGGGAGACTGCAAGGGAGACAGCGAGAGAGACAGCGAGAGAGACAGCGAGAGAGACAGCGAGAGAGACAGTGAGAGAGGCAGCAAGGGAGAAAGCGAGAGACACAGCGAGAGAGACAGCGAGAGAGACAGCGAGGGAGAAAGCGATGGAGACAGCGAGAGAGACAGCGAGAGAGACAGCGAGAGAGACAGCGAGAGAGACAGCGAGGGAGAAAGCGATGGAGACAGCGAGAGAGACAGCGAGAGAGACTGCGTGGGAGACAGCGAGGGAGACAGCGCTGGAGACAGCGCTGGAGACAGCGAGGGAGACAGCGAGGGAGACAGCGCTGGAGACAGCGAGAGAGACTGCGAGAAGGACTGCGAGAAGGACTGCGAGAGAGACAGCGAGGGAGAAAGCGAGAGCGACTTCGAGAGAGACTGCGAGGGAGACAGCGAGAGAGACTGTGATGGAAACAGCGAGGGAGACAGCGAGAGAGACTGCGAGGGAGACTGCGAGGGAGACTGCGAGGGAGACTGCGAGGGAGACTGTGAGAGAGACTGCGAGAGTGACTGCGAGAGTGACTGCGAGGGAGACTGCGAGGGAGACTGCGAGGGAGACTGCGAGGGAGACTGTGAGAGAGACTGTGAGAGAGACAGCGAGAGATACTGTGAGAGAGACTTTGAGAGAGACTGCGAGAGAGACTGCGAGAGATACAGCGAGGGACAGAGCGAGGGAGACAGCGAGAGTACATTGAGAGAGACAGCGAGAGAGACTGCGAGAGAGACTGCGAGGGAGACGGCCAGGGAGACGGCCAGGGAGACGGCCAGGGAGACGACGAGGGAGACAGCGAGGGAGACAGCGAGGGAGACAGCGAGGGAGACAGCGAGGGAGACAGCGACAGAGACAGCGACAGAGACAGCGACAGAGACAGCGACAGAGACAGCGACAGAGACAGTGAGAGAGACTGCTATGGAGATAGCGAGAAAGACAGCCGGGGATACAGAGAGAGTGACTGCAAGGGAGACGGCGAGGGAGACGGCGAGGGAGACGGCGAGGGAGACGGCGAGGGAGACGGCGAGGGAGACAGCGAGGGACACAGCGAGAGAGAGCGCGTGAGACAGCGAGAGAGAAAGCGAGAGACACAGCGAGGGAGACAGCGAGAGAGACTGCAAGGGAGACAGCGAGAGAGGCAGCGAGAGAGGCAGCGAGAGAGACAGCGAGGGAGAAAGCGATGGAGACAGCGAGAGAGACAGCGAGGGAGAAAGCGAGGGAGAAAGCGATGGAGACTGCGAGGGAGACAGCGAGGGAGACAGCGAGGGAGACAGCGAGGGAGACAGCGAGGGAGACAGCGCTGGAGACAGCGAGAGAGACTGCGAGAAGGACTGCGAGAGAGACAGCGAGGGAGAAAGCGAGAGCGACTTCGAGAGAGACTGCGAGGGAGACAGCGAGAGAGACTGTGAGGTAGACTGCGAGGGAGACTGCGAGGGAGACTGCGAGGGAGACTGCGAGAGAGACTGCGAGAGTGACTTCGAGAGAGACTGCGAGGGAGACTGCGAGAGAGACTGCGAGAGAGACTGTGAGAGAGACTGCGAGAGAGACTGCGAGAGGGATAGTGAGGGAGACAGCGAGGGAGACAGCGAGGGAGACAGCGAGGGAGACAGCGAGAGAGAGAGCGAGGGAGACAGCGAGGGAGACAGCGAGGGAGACTGCGAGAGAGACTGCGAGAGAGACTGCGAGGGAGAGAGCGAGGGAGAAAGCGAGAGAGACTGCGAGGGAGACAGCGATAGAAACTGCGAGGGAGTCAGCGAGGGAGTCAGTGAGAGAGACAGCGAGAGAGACAGTGAGGGAGACTGCGAGGGAGACTGCGAGGGAGACTGCGAGAGAGACTGTGAGAGAGACAGCGAGAGATACTGTGAGAGAGACTGCGAGCGAGACTGCGAGAGATACAGCGAGGGACAGAGCGAGGGAGACAGCGAGAGTACATTGAGAGAGACAGCGAGAGAGACAGCGAGAGAGACGGCCAGGGAGACGGCCAGGGAGACGGCCAGGGAAACGGCCAGGGAGACGGCCAGGGAGACGGCCAGGGAGACGGCCAGGGAGACGGCCAGGGAGACGGCCAGGGAGACGACGAGGGAGACGACGAGGGAGACAGCGAGGGAGACAGCGAGGGAGACAGCGAGGCAGACAGCGAGGGAGACAGCGAGGGAGACAGCGAGGGAGACAGCGAGGGAGACAGCGAGGGAGACAGCGAGGGAGACAGCGACAGAGACAGCGACAGAGACAGTGAGAGAGACTGCTATGGAGATAGCGAGAAAGACAGCCGGGGATACAGAGAGAGTGACTGCAAGGGAGACGGCGAGGGAGACGGCGAGGGAGACGGCGAGGGAGACGGCGAGGGAGACAGCGAGGGAGACAGCGAGGGAGACAGCGAGGGAGACTGCGAGGGACACAGCGAGAGAGAGCGCGTGAGACAGCGAGGGAGAAAGCGAGAGACTGCAAGGGAGAAGGCGAGAGAGGCAGCGAGAGAGACAGCGAGAGAGACAGCGAGAGAGAAAGCGATGGAGACAGCGAGAGAGACAGCGAGGGAGAAAGCGACGGAGACAGCGAGAGAGACTGCGTGGGAGACAGCGAGGGAGACAGCGAGGGAGACAGCGAGGGAGACAGCGAGGGAGACAGCGAGGGAGACAGCGAGGGAGACATCGCTGGAGACAGCGAGAGAGACTGCGAGAAGGACTGCGAGAGAGACAGCGAGGGAGAAAGCGAGAGCGACTTCGAGAGAGACTGCGAGGGAGACAGTGAGAGAGACTGTGAGGGAGACAGCGAGAGAGACTGCGAGGGAGACTGCGAGGGAGACTGCGAGGGAGACTGCGAGAGAGACTGCGAGAGCGACTGCGAGAGCGACTTCGAGAGAGACTGCGAGGGAGACTGCGAGAGAGACTGCGAGAGAGACTGCGAGAGAGACTGCGAGAGGGATAGTGAGGGAGACAGCGAGGGAGACAGCGAGGGAGACAGCGAGGGAGACAGCGAGAGAGAGAGCGAGGGAGACAGCGAGGGAGACTGCGAGAGAGACTGCGAGAGAGACTGCGAGGGAGATAGCGAGGGAGAAAGCGAGAGAGACTGCGAGGGAGACAGCGATAGAAACTGCGAGGGAGTCAGCGAGGGAGTCAGCGAGAGAGACAGTGAGGGAGACAGCGAGGGAGACTGTGAGAGAGATGGAGAGAGAGACGGCGAGAGAGACTGCGAGAGAGACAGTGAGGGAGAGAGCGAGAGAGACTGCGAGGGAGACAGCGAGAGAGACAGCGAGAGAGACAGCGAGAGAGACTGTGAGAGAGACTGCGAGAGAGACTGCGAGAGATACAGCAAGGGATAGAGTGAGTGAGACAGCGAGGGAGACAGCGAGAGTACATTGAGAGAGACAGCGAGAGAGACAGCGAGAGAGACTGCGAGAGAGACTGCGAGGGAGACGGCCAGGGAGACGGCCAGGGAGACGGCCAGGGAGACGGCCAGGGAGACGGCCAGGGAGACGGCCAGGGAGACGGCCAGGGAGACTGCGAGGGAGACAGCGAGGGAGACAGCGAGAGAGACTGCGAGAGAGAGCGCGTGAGACAGCGAGGGAGACAGCGAGGGAGAGAGCGAGGGAGAGAGCGAGAGGCACAGCGAGGGAGACAGCGAGAGAGACTGCAAGAGAGACTGTGAGAGAGACTGCAAGGGAGAGAGCGAGAGAGACTGCGAGGGAGACAGCGAGAGAGACTGTGAGGGAAACAGCGAGGGAGACAGCGAGAGAGACTGCGAGGGAGACTGCGAGGGAGACTGCGAGGGAGACTGCGAGGGAGACTGCGAGGGAGACTGGGAGAGTGACTGCGAGAGTGACTGCGAGGGAGACTGCGAGGGAGACTGCGAGGGAGACTGCGAGGGAGACTGCGAGAGAGACAGCGAGAGAGACTGTGAGAGAGACTGCGAGAGATACAGCGAGGGATAGAGCGAGTGAGACAGCGAGGGAGACAGCGAGAGTACATTGAGAGAGACAGCGAGAGAGACTGCGAGGGAGAAAGCGAGAGAGACTGCGAGAGAGACTGCGAGAGAGACTGCGAGAGAGACTGCGAGAGAGACTGCGAGGGAGAAAGCGAGAGAGACTGCGAGGGAGACTGCAAGTGAGACAGCGAGAGAGAGAGCGAGAGAGAAAGCGAGGGAGACAGCGAGGGAGACAGCGAGGGAGACAGCGAGGGAGACAGCGAGGGAGACAGCGAGGGAGACAGCGAGGGAGACTGCGAGAGAGACTGCGAGAGAGACTGCGAGAGAGACTGCGAGAGAGACTGCGAGGGAGAAAGCGAGAGAGACTGCGAGGGAGACTGCAAGTGAGACAGCGAGAGAGAGAGCGAGAGAGAGAGCGAGAGAGAAAGCGAGGGAGACAGCGAGGGAGACAGCGAGGGAGACAGCGACAGAGACAGCGACAGAGACAGCGACAGAGACAGCGACAGAGACAGCGACAGAGACAGTGAGAGAGACTGCTATGGAGATAGTGAGAGAGACAGCCGGGGATACAGAGAGAGTGACTGCAAGGGAGACGGCGAGGGAGACGGCGAGGGAGACAGCGAGGGAGACAGCGAGGGAGACAGCGAGGGAGACGGCGAGGGAGACGGCGATTGAGATGGCGAGGGAGACGGCGAGAGAGAGAGTGAGAGAGAGAGCGAGAGAGAGAGCGAGGGAGAGAGCGAGGGAGACAGCGAGGGAGACAGCGAGGGAGACAGCGAGGGAGACAGCGAGGTAGACAGCGAGAGAGACAGCGAGAGAGACTTCGAGAGACTGCGAGGGAGGCAGCGAGGGAGACAGCGAGGGAGACAGCGACAGAGCCTGTGAGAGAGACTGCGAGGGACACAGCGAGAGAGACTGCGAGGGAGACAACGAGAGAGAATGCGAGAGAGATCGCGTGAGACAGCGAGGGAGACAGCGAGGGAGATAGCGAGGGAGACTGCGAGAGAGACAGCGAGGGAGACAGCGAGGGAGACAGCGAGGGAGACAGCGAGGGAGACAGCGAGGGAGACAGCGAGGGAGACTGCAAGAGAGACTGCGAGGGAGACAGCGAGGGAGACAGCGAGAGAAACTGCGAGAGAAACTGCGAGGAAGACTGCGAGAGAGACTGCGAGGGAGACTGCGAGGGAGACTGCGAGGGAGAAAGCGAGAGAGACTGCGAGAGAGACTGCAAGGGAGACAGCGAGAGAGACAGCGAGGGAGATAGCGAGAGAGACTGCGAGAGAGACTGCGAGAGAGACTGCGAGGGAGACAGCGAGGGAGACTGTGAGGGAGACTGCGAGAGAGACTGCTATGGAGATAGTGAGAGAGACAGCGAGGGATACAGCGATAGACACTGCGAGAGAGAATGCGAGGGAGACAGCGATTGAGACGGCGAGGGAGACGGCTAGAGAGAGAGCGAGAGAGAGCGAGAGAGAAAGCGAGGGAGACAGCGAGGGAGACAGCGAGGGAGACAGCGACAGAGACAGCGACAGAGACAGCGACAGAGACAGCGACAGAGACAGTGAGAGAGACTGCTATGGAGATAGCGAGAGAGACAGCCGGGGATACAGAGAGAGTGACTGCAAGGGAGACGGCGAGGGAGACGGCGAGGGAGACAGCGAGGGAGACAGCGAGGGAGACAGCGAGGGAGACAGCGAGGGAGACGGCGAGGGAGACGGCGATTGAGATGGCGAGAGAGAGAGCGAGAGAGAGAGCGAGAGAGAGAGCGAGGGAGAGAGCGAGGGAGACAGCGAGGGAGACAGCGAGGGAGACAGCGAGGGAGACAGCGAGGTAGACAGCGAGAGAGACAGCGAGAGAGACTTCGAGAGACTGCGAGGGAGGCAGCGAGGGAGACAGCGAGGGAGACAGCGACAGAGCCTGTGAGAGAGACTGCGAGGGACACAGCGAGAGAGACTGCGAGGGAGACAACGAGAGAGAATGCGAGAGAGATCACGTGAGACAGCGAGGGAGACAGCGAGGGAGATAGCGAGGGAGACTGCGAGAGAGACAGCGAGGGAGACAGCGAGGGAGACAGCGAGGGAGACAGCGAGGGAGACAGCGAGGGAGACAGCGAGGGAGACTGCAAGAGAGACTGCGAGGGAGACAGCGAGGGAGACAGCGAGAGATACTGCGAGAGAAACTGCGAGGAAGACTGCGAGAGAGACTGCGAGAGAGACTGCGAGGGAGACTGCGAGGGAGAAAGCGAGAGAGACTGCGAGAGAGACTGCAAGGGAGACAGCGAGAGAGACAGCGAGGGAGATAGCGAGAGAGACTGCGAGAGAGACTGCGAGAGAGACTGCGAGAGAGACTGCGAGAGAGACTGCGAGGGAGACAGCGAGGGAGACTGTGAGGGAGACTGCGAGAGAGACTGCTATGGAGATAGTGAGAGAGACAGCGAGGGATACAGCGAGAGAGACTGCGAGAGTGACTGCGAGAGAAACTGCGAGAGAGACTGCTATGGAGATAGTGAGAGAGACAGCGAGGGATACAGCGATAGACACTGCGAGAGAGAATGCGAGGGAGACAGCGATTGAGACGGCGAGGGAGACGGCGAGAGAGAGAGCGAGAGAGAGAGCGAGAGAGAGAGCGAGAGAGAGAGCGAGAGAGAGAGCGAGGGAGACAGCGAGAGAGACAGCGAGGGAGATAGCGAGGGAGATAGCGAGAGAGACTGCGAGAGAGACTGCGAGAGAAACTGCGAGGAAGACTGCGAGAGAGACTGCGAGGGAGACTGCGAGAGAGACTGTGAGGGAGACTGCGAGGGAGACTGCGAGGGAGACTGCGAGGGAGACTGCGAGGGAGACTGCGAGAGTGACTGCGAGGGAGACTGCGAGGGAGACTGCGAGGGAGACTGCGAGAGAGACTGCGAGAGAGACAGCGAGAGAGACTGTGAGAGAGACTGCGAGAGATACAGCAAGGGATAGAGCGAGTGAGACAGCGAGGGAGACAGCGAGAGTACATTGAGAGAGACAGCGAGAGAGACTGCGAGGGAGAAAGCGAGAGAGACTGCGAGAGAGACTGCGAGAGAGACTGCGAGAGAGACTGCGAGGGAGAAAGCGAGAGAGACTGCGAGGGAGACTGCAAGTGAGACAGCGAGAGAGAGAGCGAGAGAGAGAGCGAGAGAGAAAGCGAGGGAGACAGCGAGGGAGACAGCGAGGGAGACAGAGAGGGAGACAGCGAGGGAGACAGCGAGGGAGACAGCGAGGGAGACAGCGAGGGAGACTGCGAGAGAGACTGCGAGAGAGAAAGCGAGAGAGACTGCGAGGGAGACTGCAAGAGAGACAGCGAGAGAGAGAGCGAGAGAGAGAGCGAGAGAGAAAGCGAGGGAGACAGCGACAGAGACAGCGACAGAGACAGCGACAGAGACAGCGACAGAGACAGTGATAGCGACTGCTATGGAGATAGCGAGAGAGACAGCCGGGGATACAGAGAGAGTGACTGCAAGGGAGACGGCGAGGGAGACGGCGAGGGAGACAGCGAGGGAGACAGCGAGGGAGACAGCGAGGGAGACAGCGAGGGAGACGGCGATTGAGATGGCGAGGGAGACGGCGAGACAGAGAGCGAGAGAGAGAGCGAGAGAGAGAGCGAGGGAGACAGCGAGGGAGACAGCGAGGGAGACAGCGAGGGAGACAGCGAGGGAGACAGCGAGGTAGACAGCGAGGTAGACAGCGAGGTAGACAGCGAGAGAGACAGCGAGAGAGACTTCGAGAGACTGCGAGGGAGGCAGCGAGGGAGACAGCGAGGGAGACAGCGACAGAGCCTGTGAGAGAGACTGCGAGGGACACAGCGAGAGAGACTGCGAGGGAGACAACGAGAGAGAATGCGAGAGAGATCGCGTGAGACAGCGAGGGAGACAGCGAGGGAGATAGCGAGGGAGACTGCGAGAGAGACAGCGAGGGAGACAGCGAGGGAGACAGCGAGGGAGACAGCGAGGGAGACAGCGAGGGAGACAGCGAGGGAGACAGCGAGGGAGACTGCGAGGGAGACAGCGAGGGAGACAGCGAGAGAAACTGCGAGAGAAACTGCGAGGGAGACTGCGAGAGAGACTGCGAGGGAGACTGCGAGGGAGACTGCGAGGGAGACTGCGAGGGAGACTGCGAGGGAGAAAGCGAGAGAGACTGCGAGAGAGACTGCAAGGGAGACAGCGAGAGAGACAGCGAGGGAGATAGCGAGAGAGACTGCGAGAGAGACTGCGAGAGAGACTGCGAGAGAGACTGCGAGGGAGACAGCGAGGGAGACTGTGAGGGAGACTGCGAGAGAGACTGCTATGGAGATAGCGAGAGAGACAGCGAGGGATACAGCGAGAGAGACTGCGAGAGTGACTGCGAGAGAAACTGCGAGAGAGACTGCTATGGAGATAGTGAGAGAGACAGCGAGGGATACAGCGATAGACACTGCGAGAGAGAATGCGAGGGAGACAGCGATTGAGACGTCGAGGGAGACGGCGAGGTAGACAGCGAGAGAGAGAGCGAGAGAGACAGCGAAAGAGACTTCGAGAGAGACTGCGAGGGAGGCAGCGAGGGAGACAGCGAGGGAGACAGCAAGGGAGACAGCAAGGGAGACAGCAAGGGAGACAGCAAGGGAGACAGCGACAGAGCCTGTGAGAGAGACTGCGAGGGACACAGCGAGAGAGACTGCGAGGGAGACAACGAGAGAGAATGCGAGAGAGATCGCGTGAGACAGCGAGGGAGACAGCGAGGGAGACAGCGAGGGAGACAGCGAGGGAGAGAGCGAGAGACACAGCGAGGGAGACAGCGAGAGAGACTGCAAGAGAGACTGCAAGAGAGACTGCAAGAGAGACTGCAAGAGAGACTGCAAGGGAGAGAGCGAGAGAGACAGCGAGAGAGACAGCGAGAGAGACAGCGAGAGAGACTGCGAGAGAGACTGTGAGGGAGACTGCGAGAGAGACTGCTATGGAGATAGCGAGAGAGACAGCGAGGGATACAGCGAGAGAGACTGCGAGAGTGACTGCGAGAGAAACTGCGAGAGAGACTGCTATGGAGATTGTGAGAGAGACAGCGAGGGATACAGCGATAGACACTGCGAGAGAGAATGCGAGGGAGACAGCGATTGAGACGGCGAGGGAGACGGCGAGAGAGAGAGCGAGAGAGAGAGCGAGGGTGACAGCGAGGGAGACAGCGAGGGAGACAGCGAGGGAGACAGCGAGGGAGACAGCGAGGGAGACTGCAAGAGAGACTGCGAGGGAGACAGCGAGGGAGACAGCGAGGGAGACAGCGAGAGAAACTGCGAGGAAGACTGCGAGAGAGACTGCGAGAGAGACTGCGAGAGAGACTGCGAGAGAGACTGCGAGAGAGACTGCGAGAGAGACTGCGAGAGAGACTGCGAGGGAGAAAGCGAGAGAGACTGGGAGAGAGACTGCGAGAGAGAAAGCGAGAGAGACTGCGAGGGAGACTGCAAGGGAGACAGCGAGAGAGACAGCGAGGGAGATAGCGAGGGAGATAGCGAGAGAGACTGCGAGGGAGACAGCGAGGGAGACTGTGAGGGAGACTGCGAGAGAGACTGCTATGGAGATAGCGAAAGAGACAGCGAGGGATACAGCGAGAGAGACTGCGAGAGTGACTGCGAGGGAGACGGCGAGGGAGACGGCGAGGGCGACGGCGAGAGAGAGAGCGAGAGAGACAGCGAGGGAGACAGCGAGAGAGACTTCGAGAGAGACTTCGAGAGAGACTGCGAGGGAGACTGCGAGGGAGACGGCGAGAGAGACAGCGAGAGAGGCAGCGAGAGAGACTGTGAGGGAGACTGTGAGGGAGACAGCGAGAGAGACAGCGAGAGAGACTGCGAGAGAGACTGCGAGAGAGACTGAGAGAGAGACAGTGAGAGGGACTGCGAGTGAGAAAGCCAGAGAGTGCGAGGGAGACAGCGAGGGAGACAGCGAGAGAGAATGTGAGAGAGACTGAGAGAGAGACTGAGAGGGAGACAGCGAGGGAGACAGCGAGGGAGACAACGAGGGAGACAACGAGGGAGACATCGAGAGAGACATCGAGAGAGACATCGAGAGAGACTGAGAGGGAGACATCCAGGGTGACTGCGAGGGAGACAGCGAGAGAGACTGTGAGGGAGACAGCGAGGGAGACTGTGAGGGAGACTGCGAGAGAGACTGCTATGGAGATAGCGAGAGAGACAGCGAGGGAGACACCGAGAGAGACTTCGAGAGAGACTGCGAGGGAGACGGCGAGATAGACAGCGAGAGAGACTGCGAGGGAGACGGCGAGAGAGACAGCGAGAGAGACAGCGAGAGAGACTGTGAGGGAGACTGTGAGGGAGACTGTGAGGGAGACTGTGAGGGAAACAGCGAGAGAGACTGCGAGAGAGACTGCGAGAGAGACAGTGAGAGGGACTGCGAGAGAGAAAGTGAGAGAGAAAGCCAGAGAGTGCGAGGGAGACAGCGAGAGAGACTGAGAGAGAGACTGAGAGAGAGAGACTGAGAGCGAGACTGAGAGGGAGACAGCGAGGGAGACAGCGAGGGAGACAATGAGAGAGACATCGAGAGAGACAACGAGAGAGACAACGAGAGAGACAGCGAAAGAGACTGTAAGGGAGACAGCGAAAGAGACTGTGAGGGAGACAGCGAGGGAGACAGCGAGGGAGACAGCGAGAGAGACTGCGAGAGAGACTGCGAGAGAGACTGCGAGAGAGACTGCGAGGGAGACTGCGAGGGAGACTGCGAGAGAGACTGCGAGAGAGACTGCGAGAGAGACTGCGAGGGAGACAGCGAGAGAGAATGCGAGGGAGAAAGCGAGAGAAACTGCGAGAGAGACTGCTAGGGAAATAGCGAGAGAGACAGCGAGGGATACAGCGAGAGACACTGCGAGAGAGACTGCGAGGGAGACGGCGAGAGAGACAGCGAGAGAGACAGCGAGGGAGACAGCGAGGGAGACAGCGAGAGAGACTTCGAGAGATACTGCGAGGGAGGCAGCGAGGGAGACAGCGAGGGAGACAGCGAGGGAGACAGCGAGGGAGACAGCGAGAGAGACTGCGAGAGAGACTGCGAGAGCGACTGCGAGAGCGACTGCTAGGGAGACAGCGAGGGAGAGAGCGAGGGACACAGCGAGGGAGACAGCGAGGGAGACAGCGAGGGAGACAGCGAGGGAGACAGCGAGAGAGACTGCAAGAGAGACTGCGAGGGAGACAGCGAGAGAGACAGCGAGAGAGACAGCGAGAGAGACAGCGAGAGAGACAGCGAGAGAGACAGCGAGGGAGAAAGCGAGGGAGAAAGCGAGGGAGACAGCGAGAGAGACTGCGAGAGAGACTGTGAGAGAGACAGCGAGGGAGAAAGCGAGAGAGACTGCGAGAGAGACTGCGAGGGAGAAAGTGAGAGAGACTGCGAGAGAGACTGCAAGGGAGACAGCGAGAGAGACAGCGAGGGAGATAGCGAGGGAGACAGCGAGAGAGACTGCGAGAGAGACTGCGAGAGAGACTGCGAGAGAGACTGCGAGAGAGACTGCGAGAGAGACAGCGAGGGCGACAGCGAGGGAGACTGTGAGGGAGACTGCGAGAGAGACTGCTATGGAGATAGCGAGAGAGACAGCGAGGGATACAGCGAGAGAGACTGCGAGAGTGACTGCGAGGGAGACGGCGAGGGAGACGGCGAGGGCGACGGCGAGAGAGAGAGCGAGAGAGAGAGCGAGAGAGAGAGCGAGGGAGACAGCGAGAGAGACTTCGAGAGAGACTGCGAGGGAGACGGCGAGAGAGACAGCGAGAGAGGCGGTGAGAGAGACGGTGAGGGAGACTGTGAGGGAGACAGCGAGAGAGACAGTGAGAGGGACTGCGAGAGAGAAAGCGAGAGAGAAAGCCAGAGAGAAAGCCAGAGAGAAAGCCAGAGAGTGCGAGGGAGACAGCGAGGGAGACAGCGAGAGAGAATGCGAGAGAGACTGAGAGAGAGACTGAGAGAGAGACTGAGAGAGAGACTGAGAGGGAGACTGAGAGGGAGACTGAGAGGGAGACAGCGAGGGAGACAGCGAGGGAGACAGCGAGGGAGACAGCGAGGGAGACAACGAGAGAGACATCGAGAGAGACAGCGAAAGAGAATGCGAGAGAGACTGCAAGAGAGACATCCAGGGTGACTGCGAGGGAGACAGCAAGAGAGACTGTGAGGGAGACAGCGAGGGAGACTGTGAGGGAGACTGCGAGAGAGACTGCTATGGAGATAGCGAGAGAGACAGCGAGGGATACAGCGAGAGAAACTGCGAGAGAGACTGCGACGGAGACGGCGAGGGAGACGGTGAGAGCGACAGCGAGAGAGACAGCGAGGGAGACAGCGAGAGAGACTTCGAGAGAGACTGCGAGGGAGACGGCGAGAGAGACAGCGAGAGAGACAGCGAGAGAGACAGCGAGAGAGACTGTGAGGGAGACTGTGAGGGAGACTGCGAGAGAGACTGCGAGAGAGACTGCGAGAGAGACTGCGAGAGAGACTGCGAGAGAGATAGTGAGAGGGACTGCGAGAGAGAAAGCCAGAGAGTGCGAGGGAGACAGCGAGGGAGACAGCGAGAGAGAATGCGAGAGAGACTGAGAGAGAGACTGAGAGGGAGACAGCGAGGGAGACAGCGAGGGAGACATCGAGAGAGACATCGAGAGAGACATCGAGAGAGACTGAGAGGGAGACATCCAGGGTGACTGCGAGGGAGACAGCGAGAGAGACTGTGAGGGAGACAGCGAGGGAGACAACGAGAGAGACAACGAGAGAGACAACGAGAGAGACAGCGAAAGAGAATGCGAGAGAGACTGCGAGGGAGACAGCGAGAGAGTCTGCGAGGGAGAGAGCGAGGGAGAAAGCGAGAGAGACTGCGAGAGAGACTGCGAGGGAGACAGCGATAGAGACAGCGACGGAGACTGCGAGGGAGACAGTGAGGGAGACTGCGAGGGAGACTGCGAGGGAGACTGCGAGGGAGACAGCGAAAGAGACTGTGAGGGAGACAGCGAGGGAGACAGCGAGGGAGACAGCGAGAGAGACTGCGAGAGAGACTGCGAGGGAGACTGCGAGGGAGACTGCGAGAGAGACTGCGAGAGAGACTGCGAGAGAGACTGCGAGGGAGACAGCGAGAGAGAATGCGAGGGAGAAAGCGAGAGAAACTGCGAGAGAGACTGCTAGGGAAATAGCGAGAGAGACAGCGAGGGATACAGCGAGAGACACTGTGAGAGAGAATGCGAGGGAGACGGCGAGAGAGAGAGCGAGAGAGACAGCGAGGGAGACAGCGAGGGAGACAGCGAGGGAGACAGCGAGGGAGACAGCGAGAGAGACTTCGAGAGAGACTGCGAGGGAGGCAGCGAGGGAGACAGCGAGGGAGACAGCGAGGGAGACAGCGAGGGAGACAGCGAGAGAGACTGCGAGAGAGACTGCGAGAGAGACTGCGTGAGCGACTGCGAGAGCGACTGCTAGGGAGGCAGCGAGGGAGGCAGCGAGGGAGACAGCGAGGGAGACAGCGAGGGAGACAGCGAGGCAGACAGCGAGAGAAACTGCGAGGAAGACAGCGAGAGAGACTGCGAGAGAGACTGCGAGAGAGACGGCAAGGGAGACAGTGAGGGAGACTGCGAGGGAGAGAGCGAGGGACACAGCGAGGGAGACAGCGAGTGAGACAGCGAGGGAGACAGCGAGGGAGACAGCGAGGGAGACAGCGAGAGAGACTGCGAGAGAGACTGCGAGAGAGACTGCGAGAGAGACTGCGAGGGAGAAAGCGAGAGAGACTGCGAGAGAGACTGCAAGGGAGACAGCGAGAGAGACAGCGAGGGAGATAGCGAGGGAGACAGCGAGAGAGACTGCGAGAGAGACTGCGAGAGAGACTGCGAGAGAGAGTGCGAGGGAGACAGCGAGGGAGACAGCGAGGGAGACTGTGAGGGAGACTGCGAGAGAGACTGCTATGGAGATAGCGAGAGAGACAGCGAGGGATACAGCGAGAGAGACTGCGAGAGTGACTGCGAGGGAGACGGCGAGGGAGACGGCGAGGGCGACGGCGAGAGAGAGAGCGAGAGAGAGAGCGAGAGAGAGAGCGAGGGAGACAGCGAGAGAGACTTCGAGAGAGACTGCGAGGGAGACGGCGAGAGAGGCAGCGAGAGAGACTGTGAGGGAGACTGTGAGGGAGACAGCGAGAGAGACAGCGAGAGGGACTGCGAGAGAGAAAGCGAGAGAGAAAGCCAGAGAGAAAGCCAGAGAGTGCGAGGGAGACAGCGAGGGAGACAGCGAGAGAGAATGCGAGAGAGACTGAGAGAGAGACTGAGAGAGAGACTGAGAGAGAGACTGAGAGGGAGACTGAGAGGGAGACTGAGAGGGAGACTGAGAGGGAGACAGCGAGGGAGACAGCGAGGGAGACAGCGAGGGAGACAGCGAGGGAGACAACGAGAGAGACATCGAGAGAGACAGCGAAAGAGAATGCGAGAGAGACTGCGAGAGAGACATCCAGGGTGACTGCGAGGGAGACAGCAAGAGAGACTGTGAGGGAGACAGCGAGGGAGACTGTGAGGGAGACTGCGAGAGAGACTGCGAGAGAAACTGCGAGGAAGACTGCGAGAGAGACTGCGAGGGAGACTGCGAGGGAGTCTGCGAGGGAGACTGCGAGGGAGACTGCGAGGGAGAAAGCGAGAGAGACTGCGAGAGAGACTGCAAGGGAGACAGCGAGAGAGACAGCGAGGGAGATAGCGAGAGAGACTGCGAGAGAGACTGCGAGAGAGACTGCGAGGGAGACAGCGAGGGAGACTGTGAGGGAGACTGCGAGAGAGACTGCTATGGAGATAGCGAGAGAGACAGCGAGGGATACAGCGAGAGAGACTGCGAGAGTGACTGCGAGAGAAACTGCGAGAGAGACTGCTATGGAGATAGTGAGAGAGACAGCGAGGGATACAGCGATAGACACTGCGAGAGAGAATGCGAGGGAGACAGCGATTGAGACGTCGAGGGAGACAGCGAGGTAGACAGCGAGAGAGAGAGCGAGAGAGACAGCGAAAGAGACTTCGAGAGAGACTGCGAGGGAGGCAGCGAGGGAGACAGCGAGGGAGACAGCAAGGGAGACAGCAAGGGAGACAGCGACAGAGCCTGTGAGAGAGACTGCGAGGGACACAGCGAGAGAGACTGCGAGGGAGACAACGAGAGAGAATGCGAGAGAGATCGCGTGAGACAGCGAGGGAGACAGCGAGGGAGACAGCGAGGGAGAGAGCGAGAGACACAGCGAGGGAGACTGCGAGAGAGACTGCAAGAGAGACTGCAAGAGAGACTGCAAGAGAGACTGCAAGAGAGACTGCAAGGGAGAGAGCGAGAGAGACAGCGAGAGAGACAGCGAGAGAGACAGCGAGAGAGACTGCGAGAGAGACTGTGAGGGAGACTGCGAGAGAGACTGCTATGGAGATAACGAGAGAGACAGCGAGGGATACAGCGAGAGAGACTGCGAGAGTGACTGCGAGGGAGACGGCGAGGGAGACGGCGAGGGCGACGGCGAGAGAGAGAGCGAGAGAGAGAGCGAGAGAGAGAGCGAGGGAGACAGCGAGAGAGACTTCGAGAGAGACTGCGAGGGAGACGGCGAGAGAGACAGCGAGAGAGGCGGTGAGGGAGACTGTGAGGGAGACAGCGAGAGAGACAGTGAGAGGGACTGCGAGAGAGAAAGCCAGAGAGAAAGCCAGAGAGAAAGCCAGAGAGAAAGCCAGAGAGTGCGAGGGAGACAGCGAGGGAGACAGCGAGAGAGAATGCGAGAGAGACTGAGAGAGAGACTGAGAGAGAGACTGAGAGAGAGACTGAGAGGGAGACTGAGAGGGAGACTGAGAGGGAGACTGAGAGGGAGACAGCGAGGGAGACAGCGAGGGAGACAGCGAGGGAGACAACGAGAGAGACATCGAGAGAGACAGCGAAAGAGAATGCGAGAGAGACTGCAAGAGAGACATCCAGGGTGACTGCGAGGGAGACAGCAAGAGAGACTGTGAGGGAGACAGCGAGAGAGACTGTGAGGGAGACTGCGAGAGAGACTGCTATGGAGATAGCGAGAGAGACAGCGAGGGATACAGCGAGAGAAACTGCGAGAGAGATGGCGTGGGAGACGGCGAGGGAGACGGTGAGAGCGACAGCGAGAGAGACAGCGAGGGAGACAGCGAGAGAGACTTCGAGAGAGACTGCGAGGGAGACGGCGAGAGAGACAGCGAGAGAGACAGCGAGAGAGACAGCGAGAGAGACTGTGAGGGAGACTGTGAGGGAGACAGCGAGAGAGACTGCGAGAGAGACTGCGAGAGAGACTGCGAGAGAGACTGCGAGAGAGATAGTGAGAGGGACTGCGAGAGAGAAAGCCAGAGAGTGCGAGGGAGACAGCAAGAGAGAATGCGAGAGAGACTGAGAGAGAGACTGAGAGGGAGACAGCGAGGGAGACAGCGAGGGAGACATCGAGAGAGACATCGAGAGAGACATCGAGAGAGACTGAGAGGGAGACATCCAGGGTGACTGCGAGGGAGACAGCGAGAGAGACTGTGAGGGAGACAGCGAGGGAGACAACGAGAGAGACAATGAGAGAGACAGCGAAAGAGAATGCGAGAGAGACTGCGAGGGAGACAGCGAGAGAGTCTGCGAGGGAGAGAGCGAGGGAGAAAGCGAGAGAGACTGCGAGAGAGACTGCGAGGGAGACAGCGATAGAGACAGCGACAGAAACTGCGAGGGAGACAGTGAGAGAGACTGCGAGGGAGACTGCGAGGGAGACTGCGAGGGAGACTGCGAGGGAGACTGCGAGGGAGACTGCGAGGGAGACAGCGAAAGAGACTGTGAGGGAGACAGCGAGGGAGACAGCGAGGGAGACAGCGAGAGAGACTGCGAGAGAGACTGCGAGGGAGACTGCGAGGGAGACTGCGAGAGAGACTGCGAGAGAGACTGCGAGAGAGACTGCGAGGGAGACAGCGAGAGAGAATGCGAGGGAGAAAGCGAGAGAAACTGCGAGAGAGACTGCTAGGGAAATAGCGAGAGAGACAGCGAGGGATACAGCGAGAGACACTGCGAGAGAGACTGCGAGGGAGACGGCGAGAGAGAGAGCGAGAGAGACAGCGAGGGAGACAGCGAGGGAGACAGCGAGGGAGACAGCGAGAGAGACTTCGAGAGATACTGCGAGGGAGGCAGCGAGGGAGACAGTGAGGGAGACAGCGAGGGAGACAGCGAGAGAGACTGCGAGAGAGACTGCGAGAGAGACTGCGTGAGCGACTGCGAGAGCGACTGCTAGGGAGACAGCGAGGGAGGCAGCGAGGGAGACAGCGAGGGAGACAGCGAGGGAGACAGCGAGGGAGACAGCGAGAGAAACTGCGAGGAAGACAGTGAGAGAGACTGCGAGAGAGACGGCAAGGGAGACAGTGAGGGAGACTGCGAGGGAGAGAGCGAGGGACACAGCGAGGGAGACAGCGAGGGAGACAGCGAGGGAGACAGCGAGGGAGACAGCGAGGGAGACAGCGAGGGAGACAGCGAGGGAGACTGCGAGAGAGACTGCGAGAGAGACTGCGAGGGAGAAAGCGAGAGAGACTGCGAGAGAGACTGCAAGGGAGACAGCGAGAGAGACAGCGAGGGAGATAGCGAGGGAGACAGCGAGAGAGACTGCGAGAGAGACTGCGAGAGAGACTGCGAGAGAGAGTGCGAGGGAGACAGCGAGGGAGACAGCGAGGGAGACTGTGAGGGAGACTGCGAGAGAGACTGCTATGGAGATAGCGAGAGAGACAGCGAGGGATACAGCGAGAGAGACTGCGAGAGTGACTGTGAGGGAGACGGCGAGGGAGACAGCGAGGGCGACGGCGAGAGAGAGAGCGAGAGAGAGAGCGAGAGAGAGAGCGAGGGAGACAGCGAGAGAGACTTTGAGAGAGACTGCGAGGGAGACGGCGAGAGAGGCAGCGAGAGAGGCAGCGAGAGAGACTGTGAGGGAGACAGCGAGAGAGACAGTGAGAGGGACTGCGAGAGAGAAAGCGAGAGAGAAAGCCAGAGAGAAAGCCAGAGAGTGCGAGGGAGACAGCGAGGGAGACAGCGAGAGAGAATGCGAGAGAGACTGAGAGAGAGACTGAGAGAGAGACTGAGAGGGAGACTGAGAGGGAGACTGAGAGGGAGACTGAGAGGGAGACAGCGAGGGAGACAGCGAGGGAGACAGCGAGGGAGACAACGAGAGAGACATCGAGAGAGACAGCGAAAGAGAATGCGAGAGAGACTGCGAGAGAGACATCCAGGGTGACTGCGAGGGAGACAGCAAGAGAGACTGTGAGGGAGACAGCGAGGGAGACTGTGAGGGAGACTGCGAGAGAGACTGCGAGAGAAACTGCGAGGAAGACTGCGAGAGAGACTGCGAGGGAGACTGCGAGGGAGACTGCGAGGGAGACTGCGAGGGAGACTGCGAGGGAGACTGCGAGGGAGAAAGCGAGAGAGACTGTGAGACAGACTGCAAGGGAGACAGCGAGAGAGACAGCGAGGGAGATAGCGAGAGAGACTGCGAGAGAGACTGCGAGAGAGACTGCGAGGGAGACAGCGAGGGAGACTGTGAGGGAGACTGCGAGAGAGACTGCTATGGAGATAGCGAGAGAGACAGCGAGGGATACAGCGAAAGAGACTGCGAGAGTGACTGCGAGAGAAACTGCGAGAGAGACTGCTATGGAGATAGTGAGAGAGACAGCGAGGGATACAGCGATAGACACTGCGAGAGAGAATGCGAGGGAGACAGCGATTGAGACGTCGAGGGAGACAGCGAGGTAGACAGCGAGAGAGAGAGCGAGAGAGACAGCGAAAGAGACTTCGAGAGAGACTGCGAGGGAGGCAGCGAGGGAGACAGCGAGGGAGACAGCAAGGGAGACAGCAAGGGAGACAGCAAGGGAGACAGCAAGGGAGACAGCGACAGAGCCTGTGAGAGAGACTGCGAGGGACACAGCGAGAGAGACTGCGAGGGAGACAACGAGAGAGAATGCGAGAGAGATCGCGTGAGACAGCGAGGGAGACAGCGTGGGAGAGAGCGAGAGACACAGCGAGGGAGACAGCGAGAGAGACTGCAAGAGAGACTGCAAGAGAGACTGCAAGAGAGACTGCAAGAGAGACTGCAAGAGAGACTGCAAGAGAGACTGCAAGGGAGAGAGCGAGAGAGACAGCGAGAGAGACAGCGAGAGAGACAGCGAGAGAGACTGCGAGAGAGACTGCGAGAGTGACTGTGAGGGAGACTGCGAGAGAGACTGCTATGGAGATAGCGAGAGAGACAGCGAGGGATACAGCGAGAGAGACTGCGAGAGTGACTGCGAGAGAAACTGCGAGAGAGACTGCTATGGAGATAGTGAGAGAGACAGCGAGGGATACAGCGATAGACACTGCGAGAGAGAATGCGAGGGAGACAGCGATTGAGACGGCGAGGGAGACGGCGAGAGAGAGAGCGAGAGAGAAAGCGAGAGAGAGAGCGAGGGTGACAGCGAGGGAGACAGCGAGGGAGACAGCGAGGGAGACAGCGAGGGAGACAGCGAGGGAGACTGCAAGAGAGACTGCGAGGGAGACAGCGAGGGAGACAGCGAGGGAGACAGCGAGAGAAACTGCGAGGAAGACTGCGAGAGAGACTGCGAGAGAGACTGCGAGAGAGACTGCGAGAGAGACTGCGAGAGAGACTGCGAGGGAGAAAGCGAGAGAGACTGCGAGAGAGACTGCGAGAGAGACTGCGAGAGAGACTGCGAGAGAGAAAGCGAGAGAGACTGCGAGGGAGACTGCAAGGGAGACAGCGAGAGAGACAGCGAGGGAGATAGCGAGGGAGATAGCGAGGGAGATAGCGAGAGAGACTGCGAGGGAGACAGCGAGGGAGACTGTGAGGGAGACTGCGAGAGAGACTGCTATGGAGATAGCGAAAGAGACAGCGAGGGATACAGCGAGAGAGACTGCGAGAGTGACTGCGAGGGAGACGGCGAGGGAGACGGCGAGGGAGACGGCGAGGGCGACGGCGAGAGAGAGAGCGAGAGAGACAGCGAGGGAGACAGCGAGAGAGACTTCGAGAGAGACTTCGAGAGAGACTGCGAGGGAGACTGCGAGGGAGACGGCGAGAGAGACAGCGAGAGAGGCAGCGAGAGAGACTGTGAGGGAGACTGTGAGGGAGACAGCGAGAGAGACAGCGAGAGAGACTGCGAGAGAGACTGAGAGAGGGACAGTGAGAGGGACTGCGAGAGAGAAAGCCAGAGAGTGCGAGGGAGACAGCGAGGGAGACAGCGAGAGAGAATGTGAGAGAGACTGAGAGAGAGACTGAGAGGGAGACAGCGAGGGAGACAGCGAGGGAGACAACGAGAGAGACATCGAGAGAGACATCGAGAGAGACTGAGAGGGAGACATCCAGGGTGACTGCGAGGGAGACAGCGAGAGAGACTGTGAGGGAGACAGCGAGGGAGACTGTGAGGGAGACTGCGAGAGAGACTGCTATGGAGATAGCGAGAGAGACAGCGAGGGAGACAGCGAGAGAGACTTCGAGAGAGACTGCGAGGGAGACGGCGAGATAGACAGCGAGAGAGACTGCGAGGGAGACGGCGAGAGAGACAGCGAGAGAGACAGCGAGAGAGACTGTGAGGGAGACTGTGAGGGAGACTGTGAGGGAGACAGCGAGAGAGACTGCGAGAGAGACTGCGAGAGAGACAGTGAGAGGGACTGCGAGAGAGAAAGCGAGAGAGAAAGCCAGAGAGTGCGAGGGAGACAGCGAGAGAGACTGAGAGAGAGACTGAGAGAGAGACTGAGAGGGAGACAGCGAGGGAGACAGCGAGGGAGACAATGAGAGAGACATCCAGAGAGACAACGAGAGAGACAACGAGAGAGACAGTGAAAGAGACTGTGAGGGAGACAGCGAAAGAGACTGTGAGGGAGACAGCGAGGGAGACAGCGAGGGAGACAGCGAGAGAGACTGCGAGAGAGACTGCGAGAGAGACTGCGAGGGAGACTGCGAGGGAGACTGCGAGAGAGACTGCGAGAGAGACTGCGAGAGAGACTGCGAGGGAGACAGCGAGAGAGAATGCGAGGGAGAAAGCGAGAGAAACTGCGAGAGAGACTGCTAGGGAAATAGCGAGAGAGACAGCGAGGGATACAGCGAGAGACACTGCAAGAGAGACTGCGAGGGAGACGGCGAGAGAGACAGCGAGAGAGACAGCGAGGGAGACAGCGAGGGAGACAGCGAGAGAGACTTCGAGAGATACTGCGAGGGAGGCAGCGAGGGAGACAGCGAGGGAGACAGCGAGGGAGACAGCGAGGGAGACAGCGAGAGAGACTGCGAGAGAGACTGCGAGAGCGACTGCGAGAGCGACTGCGAGAGTGACTGCTAGGGAGACAGCGAGGGAGGCAGCGAGGGAGACAGCGAGGGAGACAGCGAGGGAGACAGTGAGGGAGACAGCGAGGGAGACAGCTAGAGAAACTGAGAGAGAAACTGCGAGGAAGACAGCGAGAGAGACGGCGAGAGAGACGGCGAGGGAGACAGTGAGGGAGACTGCGAGGGAGAGAGCGAGGGACACAGCGAGGGAGACAGCGAGGGAGACAGCGAGGGAGACAGCGAGGGAGACAGCGAGAGAGACTGCAAGAGAGACTGCGAGGGAGACAGCGAGAGAGACAGCGAGAGAGACAGCGAGAGAGACAGCGAGAGAGACAGCGAGGGAGAAAGCGAGGGAGAAAGCGAGGGAGAAAGCGAGGGAGACAGCGAGAGAGACTGCGAGAGAGACTGTGAGAGAGACAGCGAGGGAGAAAGCGAGAGAGACTGCGAGAGAGACTGCGAGGGAGAAAGCGAGAGAGACTGCGAGAGAGACTGCGAGAGAGACTGCAAGGGAGACAGCGAGAGAGACAGCGAGGGAGATAGCGAGGGAGACAGCGAGAGAGACTGCGAGAGAGACTGCGAGAGAGACTGCGAGAGAGACTGCGAGAGAGACAGCGAGGGCGACAGCGAGGGAGACTGTGAGGGAGACTGCGAGAGAGACTGCTATGGAGATAGCGAGAGAGACAGCGAGGGATACAGCGAGAAAGACTGCGAGAGTGACTGCGAGGGAGACGGCGAGGGAGACGGCGAGGGCGACGGCGAGAGAGAGAGCGAGAGAGAGAGCGAGAGAGAGCGAGGGAGACAGCGAGAGAGACTTCGAGAGAGACTGCGAGGGAGACGGCGAGAGAGACAGCGAGAGAGGCGGTGAGAGAGACGGTGAGAGAGACGGTGAGGGAGACTGTGAGGGAGACAGCGAGAGAGACAGTGAGAGGGACTGCGAGAGAGAAAGCGAGAGAGAAAGCCAGAGAGAAAGCCAGAGAGAAAGCCAGAGAGTGCGAGGGAGACAGCGAGGGAGACAGCGAGAGAGAATGCGAGAGAGACTGAGAGAGATTTGGTACTAGGTAATGAACCAGGGCAAGTGATAGAGCTGTTGGTGGGCGAGCACTTTGGAGATAGTGATCACAATTCTGTAGCATTCACTGTGGTAATGGAGAGGGATAGGTATGTGCAACAGGGCAAGGTTTACAATTGGGGGAAGGGTAGATATGATGCTGTCAGGCAGGAACTGAGGAGCATAAGTTGGGAGCATATGCTGGCAGGGAAGGGCACGGTCGAAATGTGGAACTTTTTCAAGGAGCAGATAGTAGGGGCCATTGATAAGCATGTCCCTGTCAGACAGGGAAGGGATGGTCATGTGAGGGAACCGTGGTTGACAAGAGAGGTTGAGAGTCTTGTTAGGAAGAAGAAGGATGCGTATATAAAGTTGAGGAAAAAGGGCACAGGCATAGCTCTGGAGGGATACAAGATGGCCAGGAAGGATCTGAAGAAAGGGATTAGGAGAGCTAAGAGAGGGCATGAAAAATGCTTGGCGGGTAGGATAAAAGAAAACCCCAAGGCCTTTTACGCGTATGTCAGAAATATGAGGATGACTAGGGGGACCGTAGGTCCGGTCAAGGACAATAGCGGGAGACTGTGTGTTGAGCCGGAAGAGATAAGTGAGGTTTTGAATGAGTACTTCTCTTCGGTATTTACGAATGAGAAGGGGTGTATTACTGAAGAGGACGGTGGGAAGCAGACTGGTAAGCTCGAGGAAGTGCTCGTTAGGAGGGAAGATGTGTTGGGGTTTTTGAATAACTTGAAGATAGACAAGTCTCCCGGGCCTGACGGGGTATATCCAAGGATGTTATGGGAAGCAAGGGATGAAATTGCAGAGCCGCTGGCAATGATCTTTTCATCTTCTCTGCTGACGGGGGTGGTACCAGGTGATTGGAGGGTGGCAAATGTTGTGCCCCTGTTCAAGAAAGGGAATAGGAACAACCCTGGGAATTACAGGCCAGTTAGTCTTACTTCAGTGGTAGGCAAGTTGATGGAAAAGGTGCTGAGGGATAGGATTTCTGAGCATCTGGAAAGACACTGCTTGATTCGGGACAGTCAGCACGGTTTTGTGAGGGGTAGGTCTTGCCTCACAAGCCTGATTGAATTCTTTGAGCAGGTGACCAAGCAAGTGGATGAGGGTAAACCAGTGGATGTGGTGTACATGGATTTTAGTAAGGCATTTGATAAGGTCCCCCATGGTAGACTTATGGAGAAAGTCAGGAGGCATGGGATAGTGGGGAATGTGGCCAATTGGATTAAGAATTGGCTAACTGATAGAAGGCAGAGAGTGGTCTTAGATGGTAAATACTCAGCCTGGAGCCCAGTTACCAGTGGCGTGCCGCAGGGATCAGTTCTGGGTCCTCTCCTGTTTGTGATTTTTATTAACGACTTGGATGAGGAAGTCGAAGGGTGGGTCAGTAAATTTGCAGATGATACAAAGGTTGGTGGAGTTGTGGATACCGAGGAGGGCTATTGTCGTCTGCAAAGGGACTTGGATAGGTTGCAGTGCTGGGCTGAAAAGTGGCAGATGGAGTTTAACCCTGAAAAGTGTGAGGTCGTCCATTTTGGAAGGACAAACATGAATGCAAAATACTGGGTTAACGGTAGGGTTCTTGGGCATGTGGAGGAGCAGAGAGACCTTGGGGTCTATGTGCATAGATCATTGAAAGTTGCAACTCAAGTGGATAGGGCTGTGAAGAAGGCATATGGGGTGTTAGCGTTCATTAGCAGAGGGATTGAATTTAAGAGCCGTGAGGTGATGATGCAGCTGTACAGGACCTTGGTAAGGCCTCATTTGGAGTACTGTGTGCAGTTCTGGTCGCCTCATTTTAGGAAGGATGTGGAAGCCTTGGAGAGGGTGCAGAGGAGATTTACCAGGATGTTGCCTGGAATGGAGAATAAGTCTTACGAGGAAAGGCTGAACATTCTAGGCCTCTTCTCATTAGAAAGGAGAAGGATGAGGGGTGACATGATAGAGGTTTATAAGATGATCAGGGGAATAGATAGGGTAGACAGTCAGAAACTTTTTCCCCGGGTGGAGCAAAGCGTTACAAGGGGTCATAAATTTAAGGTGAAGGGTGGGAGATATAAGGGGGATGTCAGGGGAAGGTTCTTTACCCAGAGAGTGGTCGAGGCATGGAATGCCTTGCCCGGGGAAGTTGTTGAGTCAGAAACTTTAGGGACTTTCAAAAGGCTTTTGGATAGGTATATGGATAAAGGAGAATGATGGGGTATAGATTAAATTGTCCTTGACAGAGGACAAAGGATCGGCACAACATCGTGGGCCGAAGGGCCTGTTCTGTGCTGTATTTTTCTATGTTCTATGAGACTGAGAGAGAGACTGAGAGAGAGACTGAGAGGGAGACTGAGAGGGAGACTGAGAGGGAGACTGAGAGGGAGACAGCGAGGGAGACAGCGAGGGAGACAGCGAGGGAGACAACGAGAGAGACATCGAGAGAGACAGCGAAAGAGAATGCGAGAGAGACTGCAAGAGAGACATCCAGGGTGACTGCGAGGGAGACAGCAAGAGAGACTGTGAGGGAGACAGCGAGGGAGACTGTGAGGGAGACTGCGAGAGAGACTGCTATGGAGATAGCGAGAGAGACAGCGAGGGATACAGCGAGAGAAACTGCAAGAGAGACTGCGAGGGAGACGGCGAGGGAGACGGTGAGAGCGACAGCGAGAGAGACAGCGAGGGAGACAGCGAGAGAGACTTCGAGAGAGACTGCGAGGGAGACGGCGAGAGAGACAGCGAGAGAGACAGCGAGAGAGACAGCGAGAGAGACTGTGAGGGAGACTGTGAGGGAGACAGCGAGAGAGACTGCGAGAGAGACTGCGAGAGAGACTGCGAGAGAGACTGCGAGAGAGATAGTGAGAGGGACTGCGAGAGAGAAAGCCAGAGAGTGCGAGGGAGACAGCGAGGGAGACAGCGAGAGAGAATGCGAGAGAGACTGAGAGAGAGACTGAGAGGGAGACAGCGAGGGAGACAGCGAGAGAGACATCGAGAGAGACATCGAGAGAGACATCGAGAGAGACTGAGAGGGAGACATCCAGGGTGACTGCGAGGGAGACAGCGAGAGAGACTGTGAGGGAGACAGCGAGGGAGACAACGAGAGAGACAACGAGAGAGACAGCGAAAGAGAATGCGAGAGAGACTGCGAGGGAGACAGCGAGAGAGTCTGCGAGGGAGAGAGCGAGGGAGAAAGCGAGAGAGACTGCGAGGGAGACAGCGATAGAGACAGCGACAGAGACTGCGAGGGAGACAGTGAGAGAGACTGCGAGGGAGACTGCGAGGGAGACTGCGAGGGAGACTGCGAGGGAGACTGCGAGGGAGACAGCGAAAGAGACTGTGAGGGAGACAGCGAGGGAGACAGCGAGGGAGACAGCGAGAGAGACTGCGAGAGAGACTGCGAGGGAGACTGCGAGGGAGACTGCGAGGGAGACTGCGAGAGAGACTGCGAGAGAGACTGCGAGGGAGACAGCGAGAGAGAATGCGAGGGAGAAAGCGAGAGAAACTGCGAGAGAGACTGCTAGGGAAATAGCGAGAGAGACAGCGAGGGATACAGCGAGAGACACTGCGAGAGAGACTGCGAGGGAGACGGCGAGAGAGAGAGCGAGAGAGACAGCGAGGGAGACAGCGAGGGAGACAGCGAGGGAGACAGCGAGAGAGACTTCGAGAGATACTGCGAGGGAGGCAGCGAGGGAGACAGTGAGGGAGACAGCGAGGGAGACAGCGAGAGAGACTGCGAGAGAGACTGCGAGAGCGACTGCGTGAGCGACTGCGAGAGCGACTGCTAGGGAGACAGCGAGGGAGGCAGCGAGGGAGACAGCGAGGGAGACAGCGAGGGAGACAGCGAGGGAGACAGCGAGAGAAACTGCGAGGAAGACAGCGAGAGAGACTGCGAGAGAGACGGCAAGGGAGACAGTGAGGGAGACTGCGAGGGAGAGAGCGAGGGACACAGCGAGGGAGACAGCGAGGGAGACAGCGAGAGAGACTGCAAGGGAGACTGCGAGGGAGACAGCGAGAGAGACAGCGAGAGAGACAGCAAGAGAGACAGCGAGAGAGACAGCGAGAGAGACAGCGAGAGAGACAGCGAGGGAGAAAGCGAGGGAGAAAGCGAGGGAGACAGCGAGAGAGACTGCGAGAGAGACTGCGAGGGAGAAAGCGAGAGAGACTGCGAGAGAGACTGCAAGGGAGACAGCGAGAGAGACAGCGAGGGAGATAGCGAGGGAGACAGCGAGAGAGACTGCGAGAGAGACTGCGAGAGAGAATGCGAGAGAGAGTGCGAGGGAGACAGCGAGGGAGACAGCGAGGGAGACTGTGAGGGAGACTGCGAGAGAGACTGCTATGGAGATAGCGAGAGAGACAGCGAGGGATACAGCGAGAGAGACTGCGAGAGTGACTGCGAGGGAGACGGCGAGGGAGACGGCGAGGGCGACGGCGAGAGAGAGAGCGAGAGAGAGAGCGAGAGAGAGAGCGAGGGAGACAGCGAGAGAGACTTCGAGAGAGACTGCGAGGGAGACGGCGAGAGAGGCAGCGAGAGAGACTGTGAGGGAGACTGTGAGGGAGACAGCGAGAGAGACAGCGAGAGGGACTGCGAGAGAGAAAGCCAGAGAGAAAGCCAGAGAGAAAGCCAGAGAGTGCGAGGGAGACAGCGAGGGAGACAGCGAGAGAGAATGCGAGAGAGACTGAGAGAGAGACTGAGAGAGAGACTGAGAGGGAGACTGAGAGGGAGACTGAGAGGGAGACTGAGAGGGAGACAGCGAGGGAGACAGCGAGGGAGACAACGAGAGAGACATCGAGAGAGACAGCGAAAGAGAATGCGAGAGAGACTGCGAGAGAGACATCCAGGGTGACTGCGAGGGAGACAGCAAGAGAGACTGTGAGGGAGACAGCGAGGGAGACTGTGAGGGAGACTGCGAGAGAGACTGCTATGGAGATAGCGAGAGAGACAGCGAGGGATACAGCGAGAGAGACTGCGAGAGAGACTGCGAGGGAGACGGCGAGGGAGACGGCGAGGGAGACGGCGAGGGAGACGGTGAGAGCGACAGCGAGAGAGACAGCGAGAGAGACTGTGAGGGAGACTGTGAGGGAGACAGCGAGAGAGACTGCGAGAGAGACTGCGAGAGAGACTGCGAGAGAGACTGCGAGAGAGACAGTGAGAGGGACTGCGAGAGAGAAAGCCAGAGAGTGCGAGGGAGACAGCGAGGGAGACAGCGAGAGAGAATGCGAGAGAGACTGAGAGAGAGACTGAGAGGGAGACTGAGAGGGAGACAGCGAGAGAGACATCGAGAGAGACATCGAGAGAGACTGAGAGGGAGACATCCAGGGTGACTGCAAGGGAGACAGCGAGAGAGACTGTGAGGGAGACAGCGAGGGAGACTGTGAGGGAGACTGCGAGAGAGACTGCTATGGAGATAGCGAGAGAGACAGCGAGAGAGACAGCGAGAGAGACTTCGAGAGAGACTGCGAGGGAGACGGCGAGATAGACAGCGAGAGAGACTGCGAGGGAGACGGCGAGAGAGACGGCGAGAGAGACAGCGAGAGAGACTGCGAGAGAGACTGTGAGGGAGACTGTGAGGGAGACTGTGAGGGAGACAGCGAGAGAGACTGCGAGAGAGACTGCGAGAGAGACAGTGAGAGGGACTGCGAGAGAGAAAGCGAGAGAGAAAGCCAGAGAGTGCGAGGGAGACAGCGAGAGAGACTGAGAGAGAGACTGAGAGAGAGACTGAGAGAGAGACTGAGAGAGAGACAGCGAGGGAGACAGCGAGGGAGACAATGAGAGAGACATCGAGAGAGACAACGAGAGAGACAACGAGAGAGACAGCGAAAGAGAATGCGAGAGAGACTGCGAGGGAGACAGCGAGAGAGTCTGCGAGGGAGAGAGCGAGGGAGAAAGCGAGAGAGACTGCGAGAGAGACTGCGAGGGAGACAGCGATAGAGACAGCGATAGAGACTGCGAGGGAGACAGCGAGAGAGACTGTGAGGGAGACAGCGAGGGAGACAGCGAGGGAGACAGCGAGGGAGACAGCGAGAGAGACTGCGAGAGAGACTGCGAGAGAGACTGCGAGGGAGACTGCGAGAGAGACTGCGAGAGAGACTGCGAGGGAGACAGCGAGAGAGAATGCGAGGGAGAAAGCGAGAGAAACTGCGAGAGAGACTGCTAGGGAAATAGCGAGAGAGACAGCGAGGGATACAGCGAGAGACACTGCGAGAGAGACTGCGAGGGAGATGGCGAGAGAGAGAGCGAGAGAGACAGCGAGGGAGACAGCGAGGGAGACAGCGAGGGAGACAGCGAGAGAGACAGCGAGAGATACTGCGAGGGAGGCAGCGAGGGAGACAGCGAGGGAGACAGCGAGAGAGACTGCGAGAGAGACTGCGAGAGAGACTGCGAGGGAGACTGCGAGAGAGACTGCGAGAGAGACTGCGAGAGAGACTGCGAGGGAGACAGCGAGAGAGAATGCGAGGGAGAAAGCGAGAGAAACTGCGAGAGAGACTGCTAGGGAAATAGCGAGAGAGACAGCGAGGGATACAGCGAGAGACACTGCGAGAGAGACTGCGAGGGAGATGGCGAGAGAGAGAGCGAGAGAGACAGCGAGGGAGACAGCGAGGGAGACAGCGAGGGAGACAGCGAGAGAGACAGCGAGAGATACTGCGAGGGAGGCAGCGAGGGAGACAGCGAGGGAGACAGCGAGAGAGACTGCGAGAGAGACTGCGAGAGAGACTGCGAGAGCGACTGCTAGGGAGACAGCGAGGGAGGCAGCGAGGGAGACAGCGAGGGAGACAGCGAGGGAGACAGCGAGGGAGGCAGCGAGGGAGACAGCGAGAGAAACTGCGAGAGAAACTGCGAGGAAGACAGCGAGAGAGGCTGCGAGAGAGACGGCAAGGGAGACAGTGAGGGAGACTGCGAGGGAGAGAGCGAGGGAGACAGCGAGGGAGACAGCGAGGGAGACAGCGAGGGAGGCAGCGAGGGAGACAGCGAGGGAGACAGCGAGGGAGACAGCGAGGGAGACAGCGAGGGAGAATGCAAGAGAGACTGCGAGGGAGACAGCGAGAGAGACAGCGAGAGAGACAGCGAGAGAGACAGCGAGGGAGAAAGCGAGGGAGAAAGCGAGGGAGAAAGCGAGGGAGACAGCGAGAGAGACTGCGAGAGAGACTGCGAGAGAGACTGCGAGAGAGACAGCGAGGGAGAAAGCGAGAGAGACTGCGAGAGAGACTGCGAAGGAGAAAGCGAGAGAGACTGCGAGAGAGACTGCAAGGGAGACAGCGAGAGAGACAGCGAGGGAGATAGCGAGGGAGACAGTGAGAGAGACTGCGAGAGAGACTGCGAGAGAGACTGCGAGAGAGACTGCGAGAGAGACTGCGAGGGAGACAGCGAGGGAGACAGCGAGGGAGACTGTGAGGGAGACTGCGAGAGAGAATGCTATGGAGATAGCGAGAGAGACAGCGAGGGATACAGCGAGAGAGACTGCGAGAGTGACTGCGAGGGAGACGGCGAGGGAGACGGCGCGGGCGACGGCGAGAGAGAGAGCGAGAGAGAGAGCGAGGGAGACAGCGAGAGAGACTTCGAGAGAGACTGCGAGGGAGACGGCGAGAGAGACGGCGAGAGAGGCAGCGAGAGAGACTGTGAGGGAGACTGTGAGGGAGACAGCGAGAGAGACAGTGAGAGGGACTGCGAGAGAGAAAGCGAGAGAGAAAGCCAGAGAGAAAGCCAGAGAGTGCGAGGGAGACAGCGAGGGAGACAGCGAGAGAGACTGAGAGAGAGACTGCGAGGTAGACTGCGAGAGAGACTGCGAGAGAGACTGCGAGAGAGACTGCGAGGGAGACAGCGAGAGAGAATGCGAGGGAGAAAGCGAGAGAAACTGCGAGAGAGACTGCTAGGGAAATAGCGAGAGAGACAACGAGGGATACAGCGAGAGACACTGCGAGAGAGACTGCGAGGGAGATGGCGAGAGAGAGAGCGAGAGAGACAGCGAGGGAGACAGCGAGGGAGACAGCGAGGGAGACAGCGAGAGAGACAGCGAGAGATACTGCGAGGGAGGCAGCGAGGGAGACAGCGAGGGAGACAGCGAGGGAGACAGCGAGGGAGACAGCGAGGGAGACTGTGAGGGAGACTGCGAGAGAGACTGCTATGGAGATAGCGAGAGAGACAGCGAGAGAGACAGCGAGAGAGACAGCGAGAGAGACTTCGAGAGAGACTGCGAGGGAGACGGCGAGATAGACAGCGAGAGAGACTGCGAGGGAGACGGCGAGAGAGACGGCGAGAGAGACAGCGAGAGAGACTGCGAGAGAGACTGTGAGGGAGACTGTGAGGGAGACTGTGAGGGAGACAGCGAGAGAGACTGCGAGAGAGACTGCGAGAGAGACAGTGAGAGGGACTGCGAGAGAGAAAGCGAGAGAGAAAGCCAGAGAGTGCGAGGGAGACAGCGAGAGAGACTGAGAGAGAGACTGAGAGAGAGACTGAGAGAGAGACTGAGAGAGAGACAGCGAGGGAGACAGCGAGGGAGACAATGAGAGAGACATCGAGAGAGACAACGAGAGAGACAACGAGAGAGACAGCGAAAGAGAATGCGAGAGAGACTGCGAGGGAGACAGCGAGAGAGTCTGCGAGGGAGAGAGCGAGGGAGAAAGCGAGAGAGACTGCGAGAGAGACAGCGAGGGAGACAGCGATAGAGACAGCGATAGAGACTGCGAGGGAGACAGCGAGAGAGACTGTGAGGGAGACAGCGAGGGAGACAGCGAGGGAGACAGCGAGGGAGACAGCGAGAGAGACTGCGAGAGAGACTGCGAGAGAGACTGCGAGAGAGACTGCGAGGGAGACTGCGAGAGAGACTGCGAGAGAGACTGTGAGGGAGACAGCGAGAGAGAATGCGAGGGAGAAAGCGAGAGAAACTGCGAGAGAGACTGCTAGGGAAATAGCGAGAGAGACAGCGAGGGATACAGCGAGAGACACTGCGAGAGAGACTGCGAGGGAGATGGCGAGAGAGAGAGCGAGAGAGACAGCGAGGGAGACAGCGAGGGAGACAGCGAGGGAGACAGCGAGAGAGACAGCGAGAGAGACAGCGAGAGATACTGCGAGGGAGGCAGCGAGGGAGACAGCGAGGGAGACAGCGAGAGAGACTGCGAGAGAGACTGCGAGAGAGACTGCGAGAGCGACTGCTAGGGAGACAGCGCGGGAGGCAGCGAGGGAGACAGCGAGGGAGACAGCGAGGGAGACAGCGAGGGAGACAGCGAGGGAGACAGCGAGAGAAACTGCGAGAGAAACTGCGAGGAAGACAGCGAGAGAGGCTGCGAGAGAGGCTGCGAGAGAGACGGCAAGGGAGACAGTGAGGGAGACTGCGAGGGAGAGAGCGAGGGAGACAGCGAGGGAGACAGCGAGGGAGGCAGCGAGGGAGACAGCGAGGGAGACAGCGAGGGAGACAGCGAGGGAGACAGCGAGGGAGAATGCAAGAGAGACTGCGAGGGAGACAGCGAGAGAGACAGCGAGAGAGACAGCGAGAGAGACAGCGAGGGAGAAAGCGAGGGAGAAAGCGAGGGAGAAAGCGAGGGAGACAGCGAGAGAGACTGCGAGAGAGACTGCGAGAGAGACTGCGAGAGAGACAGCGAGGGAGAAAGCGAGAGAGACTGCGAGAGAGACTGCGAGGGAGAAAGCGAGAGAGACTGCGAGAGAGACTGCAAGGGAGACAGCGAGAGAGACAGCGAGGGAGATAGCGAGGGAGACAGTGAGAGAGACTGCGAGAGAGACTGCGAGAGAGACTGCGAGAGAGACTGCGAGAGAGACTGCGAGGGAGACAGCGAGGGAGACAGCGAGGGAGACTGTGAGGGAGACTGCGAGAGAGAATGCTATGGAGATAGCGAGAGAGACAGCGAGGGATACAGCGAGAGAGACTGCGAGAGTGACTGCGAGGGAGATGGCGAGGGAGACGGCGAGGGCGACGGCGAGAGAGAGAGCGAGAGAGAGAGCGAGGGAGACAGCGAGAGAGACTTCGAGAGAGACTGCGAGGGAGACGGCGAGAGAGACGGCGAGAGAGGCAGCAAGAGAGACTGTGAGGGAGACTGTGAGGGAGACAGCGAGAGAGACAGTGAGAGGGACTGCGAGAGAGAAAGCGAGAGAGAAAGCCAGAGAGAAAGCCAGAGAGTGCGAGGGAGACAGCGAGGGAGACAGCGAGAGAGACTGAGAGAGAGACTGCGAGGGAGACTGCGAGAGAGACTGCGAGAGAGACTGCGAGAGAGACTGCGAGGGAGACAGCGAGAGAGAATGCGAGGGAGAAAGCGAGAGAAACTGCGAGAGAGACTGCTAGGGAAATAGCGAGAGAGACAGCGAGGGATACAGCGAGAGACACTGCGAGAGAGACTGCGAGGGAGATGGCGAGAGAGAGAGCGAGAGAGACAGCGAGGGAGACAGCGAGGGAGACAGCGAGGGAGACAGCGAGAGAGACAGCGAGAGATACTGCGAGGGAGGCAGCGAGGGAGAAAGCGAGGGAGACAGCGAGGGAGACAGCGAGAGAGACTGCGAGAGAGACTGCGAGAGCGACTGCTAGGGAGACAGCGAGGGAGGCAGCGAGGGAGACAGCGAGGGAGACAGCGAGGGAGACAGCGAGGGAGACAGCGAGGGAGACAGCGAGGGAGACAGCGAGAGAAACTGCGAGGAAGACAGCGAGAGAGGCTGCGAGAGAGACGGCAAGGGAGACAGCGAGGGAGACTGCGAGGGAGAGAGCGAGGGACACAGCGAGGGAGACAGCGAGGGAGACAGCGAGGGAGACAGCGAGGGAGACAGCGAGAGAGACTGCAAGAGAGACTGCGAGGGAGACAGCGAGAGAGACAGCGAGAGAGACAGCGAGAGAGACAGCGAGAGAGACAGCGAGGGAGAAAGCGAGGGAGAAAGCGAGGGAGACAGCGAGAGAGACTGCGAGAGAGACTGCGAGAGAGACTGCGAGAGAGACAGCGAGGGAGAAAGCGAGAGAGACTGCGAGAGAGACTGCGAGGGAGAAAGCGAGAGAGACTGCGAGAGAGACTGCAAGGGAGACAGCGAGAGAGACAGCGAGGGAGATAGCGAGGGAGACAGTGAGAGAGACTGCGAGAGAGACTGCGAGAGAGACTGCGAGAGAGACTGCGAGAGAGACTGCGAGAGAGACTGCGAGGGAGACAGCGAGGGAGACAGCGAGGGAGACTGTGAGGGAGACTGCGAGAGAGACTGCTATGGAGATAGCGAGAGAGACAGCGAGGGATACAGCGAGAGAGACTGCGAGAGTGACTGCGAGGGAGACGGCGAGGGAGACGGCGAGGGCGACGGCGAGAGAGAGAGCGAGAGAGAGAGCGAGAGAGAGAGCGAGGGAGACAGCGAGAGAGACTTCGAGAGAGACTGCGAGGGAGACGGCGAGAGAGACAGCGAGAGAGGTAGCGAGAGAGACTGTGAGGGAGACTGTGAGGGAGACAGCGAGAGAGACAGTGAGAGGGACTGCGAGAGAGAAAGCGAGAGAGAAAGCCAGAGAGAAAGCCAGAGAGTGCGAGGGAGACAGCGAGGGAGACAGCGAGAGAGAATGCGAGAGAGACTGAGAGAGAGACTGAGAGAGAAACTGAGAGAGCGACTGAGAGGGAGACAGCGAGGGAGACTGAGAGGGAGACAGCGAGGGAGACAGCGAGGGAGACAACGAGAGAGACATCGAGAGAGACAGCGAAAGAGAATGCGAGAGAGACTGCGAGAGAGACATCCAGGGTGACTGCGAGGGAGACAGCAAGAGAGACTGTGAGGGAGACAGCGAGGGAGACTGTGAGGGAGACTGCGAGAGAGACTGCTATGGAGATAGCGAGAGAGACAGCGAGGGATACAGCGAGAGAGACTGCGAGAGAGACTGCGAGGGAGACGGCGAGGGAGACGGTGAGAGCGACAGCGAGAGAGACAGCGAGGGAGACAGCGAGAGAGACTTCGAGAGAGACTGCGAGGGAGACAGCGAGAGAGACAGCGAGAGAGACAGCGAGAGAGACAGCGAGAGAGACAGCTAGAGAGACAGCGAGAGAGACTGCGAGAGAGACTGCGAGAGAGACTGCGAGGGAGACTGCGAGGGAGACTGCGAGGGAGACTGCGAGGGAGACTGCGAGGGAGACTGCGAGAGAGACTGCGAGAGAGACTGCGAGAGAGACTGCGAGAGAGACTGCGAGAGAGACTGCGAGGGAGACAGCGAGAGAGAATGCGAGGGAGAAAGCGAGAGAAACTGCGAGAGAGACTGCTAGGGAAATAGCGAGAGAGACAGCGAGGGATACAGCGAGAGACACTGCGAGAGAGACGGCGAGAGAGAGAGCGAGAGAGACAGTGAGGGAGACAGCGAGGGAGACAGCGAGGGAGACAGCGAGGGAGACAGCGAGGGAGACAGCGAGAGAGACTTCGAGAGATACTGCGAGGGAGGCAGCGAGGGAGACAGCGAGGGAGACAGCGAGAGAGACTGCGAGAGAGACTGCGAGAGCGACTGCGAGAGCGACTGCTAGGGAGACAGCGAGGGAGGCAGCGAGGGAGACAGCGAGGGAGACAGCAAGGGAGACAGCGAGGGAGACAGCGAGAGAAACTGCGAGGAAGACAGCGAGAGAGGCTGCGAGAGAGACGGCAAGGGAGACAGTGAGGGAGACTGTGAGGGAGAGAGCGAGGGACACAGCGAGGGAGACAGCGAGGGAGACAGCGAGGGAGACAGCGAGGGAGACAGCGAGAGAGACAGCGAGAGAGACAGCGAGAGAGACAGCGAGAGAGACAGCGAGGGAGAAAGCGAGGGAGAAAGTGAGGGAGAAAGCGAGGGAGACAGCGAGAGAGACAGCGAGAGAGACTGCGAGAGAGACTGCGAGAGAGACTGCGAGAGAGACTGCGAGGGAGAAAGCGAGAGAGACTGCGAGAGAGACTGCGAGGGAGAAAGCGAGAGAGACTGCGAGAGAGACTGCAAGGGAGACAGCGAGAGAGACAGCGAGGGAGATAGCGAGGGAGACAGTGAGAGAGACTGCGAGAGAGACTGCGAGAGAGACTGCGAGAGAGACTGCGAGAGAGACTGCGAGAGAGACTGCGAGGGAGACAGCGAGGGAGACAGCGAGGGAGACTGTGAGGGAGACTGCGAGAGAGACTGCTATGGAGATAGCGAGAGAGACAGCGAGGGATACAGCGAGAGAGACTGCGAGAGTGACTGCGAGGGAGACGGCGAGGGAGACGGCGAGGGCGACGGCGAGAGAGAGAGCGAGAGAGAGAGCGAGAGAGAGAGCGAGGGAGACAGCGAGAGAGACTTCGAGAGAGACTGCGAGGGAGACGGCGAGAGAGACAGCGAGAGAGGTAGCGAGAGAGACTGTGAGGGAGACTGTGAGGGAGACAGCGAGAGAGACAGTGAGAGGGACTGCGAGAGAGAAAGCGAGAGAGAAAGCCAGAGAGAAAGCCAGAGAGTGCGAGGGAGACAGCGAGGGAGACAGCGAGAGAGAATGCGAGAGAGACTGAGAGAGAGACTGAGAGAGAAACTGAGAGAGCGACTGAGAGGGAGACAGCGAGGGAGACTGAGAGGGAGACAGCGAGGGAGACAGCGAGGGAGACAACGAGAGAGACATCGAGAGAGACAGCGAAAGAGAATGCGAGAGAGACTGCGAGAGAGACATCCAGGGTGACTGCGAGGGAGACAGCAAGAGAGACTGTGAGGGAGACAGCGAGGGAGACTGTGAGGGAGACTGCGAGAGAGACTGCTATGGAGATAGCGAGAGAGACAGCGAGGGATACAGCGAGAGAGACTGCGAGAGAGACTGCGAGGGAGACGGCGAGGGAGACGGTGAGAGCGACAGCGAGAGAGACAGCGAGGGAGACAGCGAGAGAGACTTCGAGAGAGACTGCGAGGGAGACAGCGAGAGAGACAGCGAGAGAGACAGCGAGAGAGACAGCGAGAGAGACAGCTAGAGAGACAGCGAGAGAGACTGCGAGAGAGACTGCGAGAGAGACTGCGAGGGAGACTGCGAGGGAGACTGCGAGGGAGACTGCGAGGGAGACAGCGAGAGAGAATGCGAGGGAGAAAGCGAGAGAAACTGCGAGAGAGACTGCTAGGGAAATAGCGAGAGAGACAGCGAGGGATACAGCGAGAGACACTGCGAGAGAGACGGCGAGAGAGAGAGCGAGAGAGACAGTGAGGGAGACAGCGAGGGAGACAGCGAGGGAGACAGCGAGGGAGACAGCGAGGGAGACACCGAGAGAGACTTCGAGAGATACTGCGAGGGAGGCAGCGAGGGAGACAGCGAGGGAGACAGCGAGAGAGACTGCGAGAGAGACTGCGAGAGAGACTGCGAGAGCGACTGCGAGAGCGACTGCTAGGGAGACAGCGAGGGAGGCAGCGAGGGAGACAGCGAGGGAGACAGCAAGGGAGACAGCGAGGGAGACAGCGAGAGAAACTGCGAGGAAGACAGCGAGAGAGGCTGCGAGAGAGACGGCAAGGGAGACAGTGAGGGAGACTGTGAGGGAGAGAGCGAGGGACACAGCGAGGGAGACAGCGAGGGAGACAGCGAGGGAGACAGCGAGGGAGACAGCGAGAGAGACAGCGAGAGAGACAGCGAGAGAGACAGCGAGAGAGACAGCGAGAGAGACAGCGAGGGAGAAAGCGAGGGAGAAAGCGAGGGAGAAAGCGAGGGAGACAGCGAGAGAGACAGCGAGAGAGACTGCGAGAGAGACTGCGAGAGAGACTGCGAGAGAGACTGCGAGGGAGAAAGCGAGAGAGACTGCGAGGGAGAAAGCGAGAGAGACTGCGAGAGAGACTGCGAGGGAGAAAGCGAGAGAGACTGCGAGAGAGACTGCAAGGGAGACAGCGAGAGAGACAGCGAGGGAGATAGCGAGGGAGACAGCGAGAGAGACTGCGAGAGAGACTGCGAGAGAGACTGCGAGAGAGACTGCGAGAGAAACTGCGAGGAAGACAGCGAGAGAGACTGCGAGAGAGACGGCAAGGGAGACAGTGAGGGAGACTGCGAGGGAGAGAGCGAGGGACACAGCGAGGTAGACAGCGAGGGAGACAGCGAGGGAGACAGCGAGGGAGACAGCGAGGGAGACAGCGAGGGAGACAGCGAGAGAGACTGCAAGAGAGACTGCGAGGGAGACAGCGAGAGAGACAGCGAGAGAGACAGCGAGAGAGACAGCGAGAGAGACAGCGAGAGAGACAGCGAGGGAGAAAGCGAGGGAGAAAGCGAGGGAGACAGCGAGAGAGACTGCGAGAGAGACTGCGAGGGAGAAAGCGAGAGAGACTGCGAGAGAGACTGCAAGGGAGACAGCGAGAGAGACAGCGAGGGAGATAGCGAGAGAGACTGCGAGAGAGACTGCGAGAGAGACTGCGAGAGAGACTGCGAGAGAGACTGCGAGAGAGACTGTGAGGGAGACAGCGAGGGAGACAGCGAGGGAGACTGTGAGGGAGACTGCGGGAGAGACTGCTATGGAGATAGCGAGAGAGACAGCGAGGGATACAGCGAGAGAGACTGCGAGAGTGACTGCGAGGGAGACGGCGAGGGAGACGGCGAGGGAGACGGCGAGGGCGACGGCGAGAGAGAGAGCGAGAGAGAGAGCGAGAGAGAGAGCGAGGGAGACAGCGAGAGAGACTTCGAGAGAGACTGCGAGGGAGACGGCGAGAGAGGCAGCGAGAGAGACTGTGAGGGAGACTGTGAGGGAGACTGTGAGGGAGACAGCGAGAGAGACAGCGAGAGAGACAGTGAGAGGGACTGCGAGAGAGAAAGCCAGAGAGAAAGCCAGAGAGTGCGAGGGAGACAGTGAGGGAGACAGCGAGAGAGAATGCGAGAGAGACTGAGAGAGAGACTGAGAGAGAGACTGAGAGAGAGACTGAGAGAGAGACTGAGAGGGAGACTGAGAGGGAGACTGAGAGGGAGACAGCGAGGGAGACAGCGAGGGAGACAGCGAGGGAGACAGCGAGGGAGACAGCGAGGGAGACAACGAGAGAGACATCGAGAGAGACATCGAGAGAGACAGCGAAAGAGAATGCGAGAGAGACTGCGAGAGAGACATCCAGGGTGACTGCGAGGGGGACAGCAAGAGAGACTGTGAGGGAGACAGCGAGGGAGACTGTGAGGGAGACTGCGAGAGAGACTGCTATGGAGATAGCGAGAGAGACAGCGAGGGATACAGCGAGAGAGACTGCGAGAGAGACTGCGAGGGAGACGGCGAGGGAGATGGTGAGAGCGACAGCGAGAGAGACAGCGAGGAAGACAGCGAGAGAGACTTCGAGAGAGACTGCGAGGGAGACGGTGAGAGAGACAGCGAGAGAGACAGCGAGAGAGACAGCGAGAGAGACTGTGAGGGAGACTGTGAGGGAGACAGCGAGAGAGACCGCGAGAGAGACTGCGAGAGAGACTGCGAGAGAGACTGCGAGAGAGACAGTGAGAGAGACAGTGAGAGGGACTGCGAGAGAGAAAGCCAGAGAGTGCGAGGGAGACAGCGAGGGAGACAGCGAGAGAGAATGCGAGAGAGACTGAGAGAGAGACTGAGAGGGAGACAGCGAGAGAGACATCGAGAGAGACATCGAGAGAGACTGAGAGGGAGACATCCAGGGTGACTGCGAGGGAGACAGCGAGAGAGACTGTGAGGGAGACAGCGAGGGAGACTGTGAGGGAGACTGCTATGGAGATAGCGAGAGAGACAGCGAGGGAGACAGCGAGAGAGACTTCGAGAGAGACTGCGAGGGAGACGGCGAGATAGACAGCGAGAGAAACTGCGAGGGAGACGGCGAGAGAGACGGCGAGAGAGACAGCGAGAGAGACAGCGAGAGAGACAGCGAGAGAGACAGCGAGAGAGACAGCGAGAGAGACAGCGAGGGAGAAAGCGAGGGAGAAAGCGAGGGAGAAAGCGAGGAAGACAGCGAGAGAGACTGCGAGAGAGACTGCGAGAGAGACTGCGAGAGAGACAGCGAGGGAGAAAGCGAGAGAGACTGCGAGAGAGACTGCGAGGGAGAAAGCGAGAGAGACTGCGTGAGAGACTGCAAGGGAGACAGCGAGAGAGACAGCGAGGGAGATAGCGAGGGAGACAGCGAGAGAGCCAGCGAGAGAGACTGCGAGAGAGACTGCGAGAGAGACTGCGAGGGAGACAGCGAGGGAGACAGCGAGGGAGACAGCGAGGGAGACTGTGAGGGAGACTGCGAGAGAGACTGCTATGGAGATAGCGAGAGAGACTGCTATGGAGATAGCGAGAGAGACAGCGAGGGATACAGCGAGAGAGACTGCGAGAGTGACTGCGAGGGAGACGGCGAGGGAGACGGCGAGGGCGACGGCGAGAGAGAGAGCGAGAGAGAGAGCGAGGGAGACAGCGAGAGAGACTTCGAGAGAGACTGCGAGGGAGACGGCGAGAGAGACAGCGAGAGAGGCAGCGAGAGAGACTGTGAGGGAGACTGTGAGGGAGACAGCGAGAGAGACAGTGAGAGGGACTGCGAGAGAGAAAGCGAGAGAGAAAGCCAGAGAGAAAGCCAGAGAGTGCGAGGGAGACAGCAAGGGAGACAGCGAGAGAGAATGCGAGAGAGACTGAGAGAGAGACTGAGAGAGAGACTGAGAGAGAGACTGAGAGGGAGACTGAGAGGGGGACTGAGAGGGAGACAGCGAGGGAGACAGCGAGGGAGACAGCGAGGGAGACAACGAGAGAGACATCGAGAGAGACAGCGAAAGAGAATGCGAGAGAGACAGCGAGAGAGACATGCAGGGTGACTGCGAGGGAGACAGCAAGAGAGACTGTGAGGGAGACAGCGAGGGAGACTGTGAGGGAGACTGCGAGAGAGACTGCTATGGAGATAGCGAGAGAGACAGCGAGGGATACAGCGAGAGAGACTGCGAGAGAGACTGCGAGGGAGATGGCGAGGGAGACGGTGAGAGCGACAGCGAGAGAGACAGCGAGGGAGACAGCGAGAGAGACTTCGAGAGAGACTGCGAGGGAGACGGCGAGAGAGACAGCGAGAGAGACAACGAGAGAGACTGCGAGAGAGACTGCGAGGGAGACTGCGAGGGAGACTGCGAGGGAGACTGCGAGGGAGACTGCGAGAGAGACTGCGAGAGAGACTGCGAGAGAGACTGCGAGAGAGACTGCGAGAGAGACTGCGAGGGAGACAGCGAGAGAGAATGCGAGGGAGAAAGCGAGAGAAACTGCGAGAGAAACTGCGAGAGAGACTGCTAGGGAAATAGCGAGAGAGACAGCGAGGGATACAGTGAGAGACACTGCGAGAGAGACTGCGAGGGAGACGGCGAGAGAGAGAGCGAGGGAGACAGCGAGGGAGACAGCGAGGGAGACAGCGAGGGAGACAGCGAGGGAGACAGCGAGGGAGACAGCGAGGGAGACAGCGAGGGAGACAGCGAGAGAGACAGCGAGAGAGACTTCGAGAGATACTGCGAGGGAGGCAGCGAGGGAGACAGCGAGGGAGACAGCGAGAGAGACTGCGAGAGCGACTGCTAGGGAGACAGCGAGGGAGGCAGCGAGGGAGACAGCGAGGGAGACAGCGAGGGAGACAGCGAGGGAGACAGCGAGAGAAACTGCGAGAGAAACTGCGAGAGAGACAGTGAGGGAGACTGCGAGGGAGAGAGCGAGGGACACAGCGAGGGAGACAGCGAGGGAGACAGCGAGGGAGACAGCGAGGGAGACAGCGAGAGAGACTGCAAGAGAGACTGCAAGAGAGACTGCGAGGGAGACTGCGAGGGAGACAGCGAGAGAGACAGCGAGAGAGACAGCGAGAGAGACAGCGAGAGAGACAGCGAGAGAGACAGCGAGGGAGAAAGCGAGGGAGAAAGCGAGGGAGAAAGCGAGGGAGACAGCGAGAGAGACTGCGAGAGAGACTGCGAGAGAGACTGCGAGAGAGACTGCGAGAGAGACTGCGAGAGAGACAGCGAGGGAGAAAGCGAGAGAGACAGCGAGGGAGATAGCGAGGGAGACAGCGAGAGAGACTGCGAGAGAGACTGCGAGAGAGACTGCGAGAGAGACTGCGAGAGAGACTGCGAGGGAGACAGCGAGGGAGACAGCGAGGGAGACTGTGAGGGAGACTGCGAGAGAGACTGCTATGGAGATAGCGAGAGAGACAGCGAGGGATACAGCGAGAGAGACTGCGAGAGTGACTGCGAGGGAGACGGCGAGGGAGATGGCGAGGGCGACGGCGAGAGAGAGAGCGAGAGAGAGAGCGCGAGGGAGACAGCGAGAGAGACTTCGAGAGAGACTGCGAGGGAGACGGCGAGAGAGACAGCGAGAGAGGCAGCGAGAGAGACTGTGAGGGAGACTGTGAGGGAGACTGTGAGGGAGACTGTGAGGGAGACAGCGAGAGAGACAGTGAGAGGGACTGCGAGAGAGAAAGCCAGAGAGAAAGCCAGAGAGAAAGCCAGAGAGTGCGAGGGAGACAGCGAGGGAGACAGCGAGAGAGAATGCGAGAGAGACTGAGAGAGAGACTGAGAGAGAGACTGAGAGAGAGACTGAGAGAGAGACTGAGAGGGAGACTGAGAGGGAGACAGCGAGGGAGACAGCGAGGGAGACAGCGAGGGAGACAACGAGAGAGACATCGAGAGAGTCAGCGAAAGAGAATGCGAGAGAGACTGCGAGAGAGACATCCAGGGTGACTGCGAGGGAGACAGCAAGAGAGACTGTGAGGGAGACAGCGAGGGAGACTGTGAGGGAGACTGCGAGAGAGACTGCTATGGAGATAGCGAGAGAGACAGCGAGGGATACAGCGAGAGAGACTGCAAGAGAGACTGCGAGGGAGACGGCGAGGGAGACGGTGAGAGCGACAGCGAGAGAGACAGCGAGGGAGACAGCGAGAGAGACTTCGAGAGAGACTGCGAGGGAGACAGCGAGAGAGACAGCGAGAGAGACAGCGAGAGAGACAGCGAGAGAGACTGTGAGGGAGACTGTGAGGGAGACAGCGAGAGAGACTGCGAGAGAGACTGCGAGAGAGACTGCGAGAGAGACTGCGAGAGAGACTGCGAGAGAGACAGTGAGAGGGACTGCGAGAGAGAAAGCCAGAGAGTGCGAGGGAGACAGCGAGGGAGACAGCGAGAGAGAATGCGAGAGAGACTGAGAGAGAGATTGAGAGGGAGACAGCGAGGGAGACAGCGAGGGAGACAACGAGAGAGACAACGAGAGAGACATCGAGAGAGACATCGAGAGAGACTGAGAGGGAGACATCCAGGGTGACTGCGAGGGAGACAGCGAGAGAGACTGTGAGGGAGACAGCGAGGGAGACTGTGAGGGAGACTGCAAGAGAGACTGCTATGGAGATAGCGAGAGAGACAGCGAGGGAGACAGCGAGAGAGACTTCGAGAGAGACTGCGTGGGAGACGGCGAGATAGACAGCGAGAGAGACTGCGAGGGAGACGGCGAGAGAGACAGCGAGAGAGACAGCGAGAGAGACTGTGAGGGAGACTGTGAGGGAGACAGCGAGAGAGACTGCGAGAGAGACTGCGAGAGAGACTGCGAGAGAGACTGCGAGAGAGACTGCGAGAGAGACAGTGAGAGGGACTGCGAGAGAGACAGTGAGAGGGACTGCAAGAGAGAAAGCGAGAGAGAAAGCCAGAGAGTGCGAGGGAGACAGCGAGAGAGACTGAGAGAGAGACTGAGAGAGAGACTGAGAGAGAGACTGAGAGGGAGACAGCGAGGGAGACAGCGAGGGAGACAGCGAGGGAGACAATGAGAGAGACATCGAGAGAGACAACGAGAGAGACAACGAGAGAGACAGCGAAAGAGAATGCGAGAGAGACTGCGAGGGAGACAGCGAGAGAGTCTGCGAGGGAGAGAGCGAGGGAGAAAGCGAGAGAGACTGCGAGAGAGACTGCGAGAGAGACTGCGAGGGAGACAGCGATAGAGACAGCGATAGAGACTGCGAGGAAGACAGCGAGAGAGACTGCGAGAGAGACTGCGAGAGAGACTGCGAGAGAGACTGCGAGGGAGACTGCGAGGGAGACAGCGAGAGAGAGTGTGAGGGAGACAGCGAGGGAGACAGCGAGGGAGACAGCGAGAGAGACTGCGAGAGAGACTGCGAGAGAGACTGCGAGGGAGACTGCGAGGGAGACTGCGAGGGAGACTGCGAGAGAGACTGCGAGAGAGAGTGCGAGAGAGACTGCGAGGGAGACAGCAAGAGAGAATGCGAGGGAGAAAGCGAGAGAAACTGCGAGTGAGACTGCTAGGGAAATAGCGAGAGAGACAGCGAGGGATACAGCGAGAGACACTGCGAGAGAGACTGCGAGGGAGACGGCGAGAGAGAGAGCGAGGGAGACAGCGAGGGAGACAGCGAGGGAGACAGCGAGGGAGACTTCGAGAGATACTGCGAGGGAGGCAGCGAGGGAGACAGCGAGGGAGACAGCGAGGGAGACAGCGAGGGAGACAGCGAGAGAGACTGCGAGAGAGACTGCGAGAGCGACTGCGAGAGCGACTGCTAGGGAGACAGCGAGGGAGGCAGCGAGGGAGACAGCGAGGGAGACAGCAAGGGAGACAGCGAGAGAAACTGCGAGGAAGACAGCGAGAGAGACTGCGAGAGAGACTGCGAGAGAGACGGCAAGGGAGACAGCGAGGGAGACTGCGAGGGAGAGAGCGAGGGACACAGCGAGGGACACAGCGAGGGAGACAGCGAGGGAGACAGCGAGGGAGAAAGCGAGGGAGAAAGCGAGGGAGACAGCGAGAGAGACTGCAAGAGAGACTGCGAGGGAGACAGTGAGAGAGACAGCGAGAGAGACAGTGAGAGAGACAGCGAGAGAGACAGCGAGAGAGACAGCGAGGGAGAAAGCGAGGGAGAAAGCGAGAGAGAAAGCGAGGGAGAAAGCGAGGGAGACAGCGAGAGAGACTGCGAGAGAGACTGCGAGAGAGACAGCGAGGGAGAAAGCGAGAGAGACTGCGAGAGAGACTGCGAGAGAGACTGCGAGGGAGAAAGCGAGAGAGACTGCGAGAGAGACTGCAAGGGAGACAGCGAGAGAGAAAGCCAGAGAGTGCGAGGGAGACAGCGAGGGAGACAGCGAGAGAGAATGCGAGAGAGACTGAGAGAGAGACTGAGAGGGAGACTGAGAGGGAGACTGAGAGGGAGACTGAGAGGGAGACTGAGAGGGAGACAGCGAGGGAGACAGCGAGGGAGACAGCGAGGGAGACAGCGAGGGAGACAGCGAGGGAGACAACGAGAGAGACATCGAGAGAGACAGCGAAAGAGAATGCGAGAGAGTCTGCGAGAGAGACATCCAGGGTGACTGCGAGGGAGACAGCAAGAGAGACTGTGAGGGAGACAGCGAGGGAGACTGTGAGGGAGACTGCGAGAGAGACTGCTATGGAGATAGCGAGAGAGACAGCGAGGGATACAGCGAGAGAGACTGCGAGAGAGACTGCGAGGGAGACGGCGAGAGAGACGGCGAAAGAGACAGCGAGAGAGACAGCGAGAGAGACTGTGAGGGAGACTTTGAGGGAGACAGCGAGAGAGACTGCGAGAGAGACTGCGAGAGAGACTGCGAGAGAGACAGTGAGAGGGACTGCGAGAGAGAAAGCGAGAGAGAAAGCCAGAGAGTGCGAGGGAGACAGCGAGAGAGAATGCGAGAGAGACTGAGAGAGAGACTGAGAGAGAGACTGAGAGAGAGACTGAGAGGGAGACAGCGAGAGAGACTGTGAGGGAGACAGCGAGGGAGACAGCGAGAGAGACTGCGAGAGAGACTGCGAGGGAGACAGCGAGAGAGACTGCGAGGGAGACAGCGAGAGAAACTGCGAGAGAGACTGCTAGGGAAATAGCGAGAGAGACAGCGAGGGATATAGCGAGAGACACGGCGAGAGAGACTGCGAGGGAGACGGCGAGGGAGACAGCGAGGGAGACAGCGAGGGAGACAGCGAGGGAGACAGCGAGGGAGACAGCGAGGGAGACAGCGAGGGAGACAGCGAGAGAGACTGTGAGGGAGGCAGCGAGGGAGACAGCGAGGGAGACAGCGAGGGAGACTGCGAGAGAGACTGCGAGAGCCTCTGCTAGGGAGACAGCGAGGGAGGCAGCGAGGGAGACAGCGAGGGAGACAGCGAGGGAGACTGCGAGAGAGACTGCGAGAGAGACGGCGAGGGAGACGGCGAGGGAGAGAGCGAGGGACACAGCGAGGGACACAGCGAGGGAGACAGCGAGGGAGACAGCGAGGGAGACAGCGAGGGAGACAGCGAGGGAGACAGCGAGGGAGACAGCGAGAGAGACTGCAAGAGAGACTGCGAGGAAGACAGCGAGAGAGACAGCAAGAGAGACAGCGAGAGAGACAGCGAGGGAGACAGCGAGGGAAACTGCGAGGGAGACAGTGAGAGAGTCTGCGAGTGAGAGAGCGAGGGAGAAAGCGAGAGAGACTGCGAGAGAGACTGCGAGAGAGACTGCGAGGGAGACAGCGATAGAGACTGCGAGGGAGACAGCGAGAGAGACTGCGAGGGAGACTGCGAGAGAGACTGCGAGGGAGACAGCGAGAGAGACTGCGAGGGAGACAGCGAGAGAAACTGCGAGAGAGACTGCTAGGGAAATAGCGAGAGAGACAGCGAGGGATATAGCGAGAGACACGGCGAGAGAGACTGCGAGGGAGACGGCGAGGGAGACAGCGAGGGAGACAGCGAGGGAGACAGCGAGGGAGACAGCGAGGGAGACAGCGAGGGAGACAGCGAGGGAGACAGCGAGGGAGACTTCGAGAGAGACTGTGAGGGAGGCAGCGAGGGAGACAGCGAGGGAGACAGCGAGGGAGACAGCGAGGGAGACTGCGAGAGAGACTGCGAGAGCGTCTGCTAGGGAGACAGCGAGGGAGGCAGCGAGGGAGACAGCGAGGGAGACAGCGAGGGAGACAGCGAGAGAAACTGCGAGGAAGACAGCGAGAGAGACTGCGAGAGAGACGGCGAGGGAGAGAGCGAGGGACACAGCGAGGGAGACAGCGAGGGAGACAGCGAGGGAGACAGCGAGGGAGACAGCGAGAGAGACTGCAAGAGAGACTGCAAGAGAGACTGCGAGGAAGACAGCGAGAGAGACAGCGAGAGAGACAGCGAGAGAGACAGCGAGGGAGACAGCGAGGGAGACAGTGAGAGAGTCTGCGAGTGAGAGAGCGAGGGAGAAAGCGAGAGAGACTGCGAGAGAGACTGCGAGAGAGACTGTGAGAGAGACTGCGAGGGAGACAGCGATAGAGACTGCGAGGGAGACAGCGAGAGAGACTGCGAGAGAGACTGTGAGAGAGACTGCGAGGGAGACAGCGAGAGAGACTGCGAGGGAGACAGCGAGAGAGACAGCGAGAGAGACTGCGAGAGAGACTGCGAGAGAGACTGCGAGAGAGACTGCGAGGGAGACAGCGAGAGAGACTGCGAGGGAGACAGCGAGAGAAACTGCGAGAGAGACTGCTAGGGAAATAGCGAGAGAGACAGCGAGGGATACAGCGAGAGAGACTGCGAGGGAGACGGCGAGAGAGAGAGCGAGGGAGAGAGCGAGGGAGAGAGCGAGGGAGAGAGCGAGGGAGACAGCGAGGGAGACAGCGAGGGAGACAGCGAGGGAGAGAGCGAGGGAGACAGCGAGAGAGACAGCGAGAGAGACTGCGAGGGAGACTGCGAGGGAGACTGCGAGGGAGACTGCGAGGGAGACTGCGAGGGAGGCAGCGAGGGAGACAGCGAGGGAGACAGCGAGGGAGACAGCGAGGGAGACAGCGAGGGAGACTGCGAGAGAGACTGCGAGAGAGACTGCGAGAGCGACTGCTAGGGAGGCAGCGAGGGAGACAGCGAGGGAGACAGCGAGGGAGACAGCGAGAGAAACTGCGAGGAAGACGGCGAGAGAGACGGCGAGAGAGACGGCGAGGGAGACAGCGAGGGAGACAGCGAGGGAGACTGCGAGGGAGACTGCGAGGGAGAGAGCGAGGGACACAGCGAGGGAGACAGCGAGGGAGACAGCGAGAGAGACTGCAAGAGAGACTGCGAGGGAGACAGCGAGAGAGACAGCGAGAGAGACAGCGAGGGAGAAAGCGAGGGAGACAGTGAGAGAGACTGCGAGAGAGACTGCGAGAGAGACTGCGAGGGAGACAGCGTGGGAGACAGCGAGAGAGACTGCGAGAGGGACAGCGAGAGAGACTGCGAGAGGGACAGCAAGAGAGACTGCGAGAGAGACTGGGAGGGAGACTGCGAGAGAGTCTGGGAGGGAGACAGCGAGGGAGACTGCGAGAGAGACTGCGAGAGAGACTGCGAGAGAGACTGCGAGAGAGACTGCGAGGGAGACAGCGAGGGAGACAGCGAGGGAGACAGCGAGGGAGACAGCGAGGGAGACTGCGCGAGAGATGGCGAGAGAGATGGAGAGAGAGATGGAGAGAGAGACGGCGAGAGAGACGGCGAGAGAGACAGCGAGGGAGAGAGCGAGGGAGACAGCGAGGGAGACAGCGAGAGAGACAGCGAGAGAGACAGCGAGAGAGACAGCGAGAGAGACAGCGAGAGAGACTGCGAGAGATACAGCGAGTGATAGAGTGAGTGAGACAGCGAGGGAGACAGCGAGAGTACATGGAGAGAGACTGCGAGAGAGACTGCGAGGGAGACTGCCAGGGAGACGGCCAGGGAGACGGCCAGGGAGACGGCCAGGGAGACGGCCAGGGAGACGGCCAGGGAGACGGCGAGGGAGACGGCGAGGGAGACAGCGAGGGAGACAGCGAGGGAGACAGCGAGGGAGACAGCGAGAGAGACTTAGAGAGAGACTTAGAGAGAGACTGCGAGGGAGGCAGCGAGGGAGACAGCGAGGGAGACAGCGACAGATACAGCGACAGAGACAGCGACAGAGCCTGTGAGAGAGACTGCGAGGGACACAGCGAGAGAGACTGCGAGGGAGACAACGAGAGAGAATGCGAGAGAGATCGCGTGAGACAGCGAGGGAGACAGCGAGGGAGATAGCGAGGGAGACTGCGAGAGAGACAGCGAGGGAGACAGCGAGGGAGACAGCGAGGGAGACAGCGAGGGAGACTGCAAGAGAGACTGCGAGGGAGACAGCGAGGGAGACAGCGAGAGAAACTGCGAGGTAGACTGCGAGAGAGACTGCGAGGGAGAAAGCGAGAGAGACTGCGAGGGAGAAAGCGAGAGAGACTGCGAGGGAGACTGCAAGGGAGACAGCGAGAGAGACAGCGAGGGAGACAGCGAGAGAGACTGCGAGAGAGACTGCGAGAGAGACTGCGAGAGAGACTGCGAGAGAGACTGTGAGGGAGACAGCGAGGGAGACTGTGAGGGAGACTGCGAGAGAGACTGCTATGGAGATAGCGAGAGAGACAGCGAGGGATACAGCGAGAGAGACTGCGAGAGTGACTGCGAGGGAGACGGCGAGGGCGATGGCTAGAGAGAGAGCGAGAGAGACAGCGAGGGAGACAGAGAGAGAGACTTCGAGAGAGACTTCGAGAGAGACTGCGAGAGAGACTGCGAGGGAGACTGTGAGGGAGACTGCGAGAGAGACAGTGAGAGGGACTGCGAGAGAGACAGTGAGAGGGACTGCGAGAGAGACTGCGAGAGAGACTGCGAGAGAGACAGTGAGAGGGACTGCGAGAGAGAAAGCCAGAGAGAAAGCCAGAGAGTGCGAGGGAGACAGCGAGGGAGACAGCGAGATAGAATGCGAGAGAGACTGAGAGAGAGACTGAGAGAGAGACTGAGAGGGAGACAGCGAGGGAGACAGCGAGGGAGACAGCGAGGGAGACAACGAGAGAGACATCGAGAGAGACATCGAGAGAGACATCGAGAGAGACAGCGAAAGAGAATGCAAGAGAGACTGCGAGAGAGACATCCAGGGTGACTGCGAGGGAGACAGCGAGAGAGACTGTGAGGGAGACTGCGAGAGAGACTGCTATGGAGATAGCGAGAGAGACAGCGAGGGATACAGCGAGAGAGACTGCGAGAGTGACTGCGAGAGTGACTGCGAGGGAGACGGCGAGGGAGACGGCGAGAGAGAGAGCGAGAGAGACAGCGAGGGAGACAGCGAGGGAGACAGCGAGGGAGACTTCGAGAGAGACTGCGAGGGAGACGGCGAGAGAGACTTCGAGAGAGACTGCGAGGGAGACGGCGAGAGCGACGGCGAGAGAGAGAGCGGGAGAGACAGCGAGGGAGACAGCGAGAGAGACTTCGAGAGAGACTGCGAGGGAGACGGCGAGAGCGACGGCGAGAGAGAGAGCGAGAGAGACAGCGAGGGAGACAGCGAGAGAGACTTCGAGAGAGACTGCGAGGGAGACGGCGAGAGAGACAGCGAGAGAGACAGCGAGAGAGACAGCGAGAGAGACTGTGAGAGAGACAGCGAGAGAGACAGCGAGAGAGACTGTGAGGGAGACTGTGAGGGAGACTGTGAGGGAGACTGTGAGGGAGACTGTGAGGGAGACAGCGAGAGAGACTGCGAGAGAGACTGCGAGAGAGACAGTGAGAGGGACTGCGAGAGAGAAAGCGAGAGAGAAAGCCAGAGAGTGCGAGGGAGACAGCGAGAGAGAATGCGAGAGAGAATGAGAGAGAGACTGAGAGGGAGACAGCGAGGGAGACAATGAGAGAGACATCGAGAGAGACAACGAGAGAGACAACGAGAGAGACAGCGAAAGAGAATGCGAGAGAGACTGCGAGGGAGACAGCGAGAGAGCCTGCGAGAGAGCCTGCGAGGGAGACTGCGAGGGAGACTGCGAGGGAGACAGCGAGAGAAACTGCGAGAGAGACTGCTAGGGAAATAGCGAGAGAGACAGCGAGGGATACAGCGAGGGATACAGCGAGAGACACTGCGAGAGAGACTGCGAGGGAGACGGCGAGAGAGAGAGCGAGAGAGACAGCGAGAGAGACAGCGAGGGAGACAGCGAGGGAGACAGCGAGAGAGACTTCGAGAGAGACTGCGAGGGAGGCAGCGAGGGAGACAGCGAGGGAGACAGCGAGGGAGACAGCGAGGGAGACAGCGAGAGAGACTGCGAGAGAGACTGCGAGAGAGACTGCGAGAGCGACTGCTAGGGAGACAGCGAGGGAGGCAGCGAGGGAGACAGCGAGGGAGACAGCGAGGGAGACAGCAAGGGAGACAGCGAGAGAAACTGCGAGGAAGACAGCGAGGGAGACAGCGAGGGAGACGGCAAGGGAGACAGCGAGAGAGACGGCAAGGGAGACAGTGAGGGAGACTGCGAGGGAGACAGCGAGGGAGACAGCGAGGGAGACAGCGAGGGAGACGGCGAGAGAGACTGCAAGAGAGACTGCGAGGGAGACAGCGAGAGACACAGCGAGAGAGACAGCGAGGGAGAAAGCGAGGGAGAAAGCGAGGGAGACAGCGAGAGAGACTGCGAGAGAGACTGCGAGAGAGACTGCGAGAGAGACTGCGAGGGAGAAAGCGAGAGAGACTGCGAGAGTGACTGCGAGAGAGACTGCGAGGGAGAAAGCGAGAGAGACTGCGAGGGAGACTGCAAGGGAGACAGCGAGAGAGACAGCGAGGGAGATAGCGAGGGAGATAGCGAGAGAGACTGCGAGAGAGACTGCGAGAGAGACTGCGATGGAGACTGCGAGGGAGACTGCGAGGGAGACTGCGAGGGAGACTGCGAGAGAGACTGCGAGAGAGACTGCTATGGAGATAGCGAGAGAGACAGCGAGGGATACAGCGAGAGAGACTGCGAGAGTGACTGCGAGGTAGACGTCGAGGGCGACGGCGAGAGAGAGAGCGAGAGAGACAGCGAGAGAGACTTCGAGAGAGACTGCGAGGGAGACGGCGAGAGAGACAGCGAGAGAGGCAGCGAGAGAGACTGTGAGGGAGACTGCGAGAGAGACAGTGAGAGGGACTGCGAGAGAGAAAGCGAGAGAGAAAGCCAGAGAGAAAGCCAGAGAGTGCGAGGGTGACAGCGAGAGAGAATGCGAGAGAGACTGAGAGAGAGACTGAGAGAGAGACTGAGAGAGAGACTGAGAGGGAGACTGAGAGGGAGACAGCAAGGGAGACAGCGAGGGAGACAGCGAGGGAGACAGCGAGGGAGACAGCAAGGGAGACAGCGAGGGAGACAGCGAGGGAGACAGCGAGGGAGACAGCGAGGGAGACAGCGAGGGAGACAACGAGAGAGACATCGAGAGAGACAGCGAAAGAGAATGCGAGAGAGACTGCGAGAGAGACATCCAGGGTGACTGCGAGGGAGACAGCGAGAGAGACTGTGAGGGAGACAGCGAGAGAGACTGTGAGGGAGACAGCGAGGGAGACTGTGAGGGAGACTGCGAGAGAGACTGCTATGGAGATAGCGAGAGAGACAGCGACAGATACAGCGAGAGAGACTGCGAGAGTGACTGCGAGGGAGATGGCGAGGGAGACGGTGAGAGCGACGGCGAGAGAGAGAGCGAGAGAGACAGCGAGGGAGACAGCGAGAGAGACTTCGAGAGAGACTGCGAGGGAGACGGCGAGAGAGACAGCGAGGGAGACAGTGAGGGAGACTGTGAGGGAGACTGTGAGGGAGACAGCGAGAGAGACTGCGAGAGAGACTGCGAGAGAGACTGCGAGAGAGACAGTGAGAGGGACTGCGAGAGAGAAAGCGAGAGAGAAAGCCAGAGAGTGCGAGGGAGACAGCGAGACAGAATGCGAGAGAGACTGAGAGAGAGACTGAGAGAGAGACTGAGAGGGAGACTGAGAGGGAGACTGAGAGGGAGACAACGAGAGAGACATCGAGAGAGACAGCGAAAGAGACAGCGAAAGAGAATGCGAGAGAGACTGCGAGAGAAACATCCAGGGTGACTTCGAGGGAGACTTCGAGGGAGACTGCGAGGGAGACTGCGAGAGAGACTGCGAGGGAGACAGCAAGAGAGACAGTGAGGGAGACAGCGAGAGAGTCTGCGAGAGAGTCTGCGAGGGAGAGAGCGAGGGAGAAAGCGAGAGAGACTGCGAGAGAGACTGCGAGAGAGACTGCGAGGGAGACAGCGAGAGAGACAGCGAGAGAGACAGCGAGAGAGACTGCGAGAGAGACTGCGAGAGAGACTGTGAGAGAGACTGCGAGAGAGACTGCGAGAGAGACTGCGAGGGAGACAGCGAGAGGGACTGCGAGGGAGAAAGCGAGAGAAACTGCGAGAGAGACTGCTAGGGAAATAGCGAGAGAGAGAGCGAGGGATACAGAGAGAGACACTGCGAGGGAGACTGCGAGGGAGACTGCGAGAGAGACTGCGAGAGAGACTGCGAGAGAGACAGCGAGAGAGAATGCGAGGGAGAAAGCGAGAGAAACTGCGAGAGAGACTGCTAGGGAAATAGCGAGAGAGACAGCGAGGGATACAGCGAGAGACACTGCGAGAGAGACTGCGAGGGAGTCGGCGAGAGAGAGAGCGAGAGAGACAGCGAGGGAGACAGCGAGGGAGACAGCGAGGGAGACAGCGAGGGAGACAGCGAGGGAGACAGCGAGGGAGACAGCGAGAGATACTGCGAGGGAGGCAGCGAGGGAGACAGCGAGGGAGACAGCGAGGGAGACAGCGAGAGAGACTGCGAGAGAGACTGCGAGAGCGACTGCGAGAGCGACTGCTAGGGAGACAGCGAGGGAGGCAGCGAGGGAGACAGCGAGGGAGACAGCGAGGGAGACAGCGAGGGAGACAGCGAGAGAAACTGCGAGGAAGACAGCGAGAGAGACTGCGAGAGAGACGGCAAGGGAGACAGTGAGGGAGACTGCGAGGGAGAGAGCGAGGGACACAGCGAGGGAGACAGCGAGGGAGACAGCGAGGGAGACAGCGAGGGAGACAGCGAGAGAGACTGCAAGAGAGACTGCGAGGGAGACAGCGAGAGAGACAGCGTGAGAGACAGCAAGAGAGACAGCGAGAGAGACAGCGAGAGAGACAGCGAGGGAGAAAGCGAGGGAGAAAGCGAGGGAGAAAGCGAGGGAGACAGCGAGAGAGACTGCGAGAGAGACTGCGAGAGAGACAGCGAGGGAGAAAGCGAGAGAGACTGCGAGAGAGACTGCGAGGGAGAAAGCGAGAGAGACTGCGAGAGAGACTGCAAGGGAGACAGCGAGAGAGACAACGAGGGAGATAGCGAGGGAGACAGCGAGAGAGACTGCGAGAGAGACTGCGAGAGAGACTGCGAGAGAGACTGCGAGGGAGACAGCGAGGGAGACAGTGAGGGAGACTGTGAGGGAGACTGCGAGAGAGACTGCTATGGAGATAGCGAGAGAGACTGCGAGGGAGACTGCGAGGGAGACGGCGAGGGAGACGGCGAGGGCGACGGCGAGAGAGAGAGCGAGAGAGACTTCGAGAGAGACTGCGAGGGAGACGGCGAGAGAGACGGCGAGAGAGGCAGCGAGAGAGACTGTGAGGGAGACTGTGAGGGAGACAGCGAGAGAGACAGTGAGAGGGACTGCGAGAGAGAAAGCGAGAGAGAAAGCCAGAGAGTGCGAGGGAGACAGCGAGGGAGACAGCGAGAGAGAATGCGAGAGAGACTGAGAGAGAGACTGAGAGGGAGACTGAGAGGGAGACTGAGAGGGAGACAGCGAGGGAGACAGCGAGGGAGACAACGAGAGAGACATCGAGAGAGACAGCGAAAGAGAATGCGAGAGAGACTGCGAGAGAGACATCCAGGGTGACTGCGAGGGAGACAGCAAGAGAGACTGTGAGGGAGACAGCGAGGGAGACTGTGAGGGAGACTGCGAGAGAGACTGCTATGGAGATAGCGAGAGAGACAGCGAGGGATACAGCGAGAGAGACTGCGAGGGAGACGGCGAGGGAGACGGAGAGAGCGACGGCGAGAGAGAGAGCGAGAGAGACAGCGAGGGAGACAGCGAGGGAGACAGCGAGAGAGACTTCGAGAGAGACTGCGAGGGAGACGGCGAGAGAGACAGCGAGAGAGACAGCGAGAGAGACTGTGAGGGACACAGCGAGAGAGACTGCGAGAGAGACTGCGAGAGAGACTGCGAGAGAGACTGCGAGAGAGACTGCGAGAGAGACAGTGAGAGGGACTGCGAGAGAGAAAGCGAGAGAGAAAGCCAGAGAGTGCGAGGGAGACAGCGAGAGAGAATGCGAGAGAGACTGAGAGAGAGACTGAGAGGGAGACAGCGAGGGAGACAGCGAGGGAGACATCGAGAGAGACATCGAGAGAGACAGCAAAAGAGAATGCGAGAGAGACTGCGAGAGAGACATCCAGGGTGACTTCGAGGGAGACTTCGAGGGAGACTTCGAGGGAGACTGCGAGGGAGACTGCGAGGGAGACAGTGAGAGAGACAGCGAGAGAGAATGTGAGGGAGACAGCGAGAGAGACAGTGAGGGAGACAGCGAGGGAGACAGCGAGGGAGACAGCGAGGGAGACAGCGAGAGAGTCTGCGAGGGAGAGAGCGAGGGAGAAAGCGAGGGAGAAAGCGAGAGAGACTGCGAGAGAGACTGCGAGGGAGACTGCGAGGGAGACAGCGATAGAGACTGCGAGGGAGACAGCGAGAGAGACTGCGAGAGAGACTGTGAGAGAGACTGCGAGAGAGACTGTGAGGGAGACAGCGAGGGAGACAGCGAGAGAGACTGCGAGAGAGACTGCGAGAGAGACTGCGAGAGAGACTGCGAGGGAGACAGCGAGAGAGACTGCGAGGGATACAGCGAGAGAAACTGCGAGAGAGACTGCTAGGGAAATAGCGAGAGAGACAGCGAGGGATACAGCGAGAGACACTGCGAGAGAGACTGCGAGGGAGACGGCGAGAGAGAGAGCGAGAGAGACAGCGAGGGAGACAGCGAGGGAGACAGCGAGGGAGACAGCGAGGGAGACAGCGAGGGAGACAGCGAGAGAGACAGCGAGAGAGACAGCGAGAGAGACTGCGAGGGAGGCAGCGAGGGAGACAGCGAGGGAGACAGCGAGGGAGACAGCGAGGGAGACAGCGAGAGAGACTGCGAGAGAGACTGCGAGAGAGACTGCGAGAGCGACTGCTAGGGAGACAGCGAGGGAGGCAGCGAGGGAGACAGCGAGGGAGACAGCGAGGGAGACAGCAAGGGAGACAGCGAGAGAAACTGCGAGGAAGACAGCGAGGGAGACAGCGAGGGAGACGGCAAGGGAGACAGCGAGAGAGACGGCAAGGGAGACAGAGAGGGAGACTGCGAGGGAGAGAGCGAGGGAGACAGCAAGGGAGACAGCGAGGGAGACAGCGAGGGAGACGGCGAGAGAGACTGCAAGAGAGACTGCGAGGGAGACAGCGAGAGACACAGCGAGAGAGACAGCGAGGGAGAAAGCGAGGGAGAAAGCGAGGGAGACAGCGAGAGAGACTGCGAGAGAGACTGCGAGGGAGACAGCGAGAGGGACTGCGAGGGAGAAAGCGAGAGAAACTGCGAGAGAGACTGCTAGGGAAATAGCGAGAGAGAGAGCGAGGGATACAGAGAGAGACACTGCGAGGGAGACTGCGAGGGAGACTGCGAGAGAGACTGCGAGAGAGACAGCGAGAGAGACAGCGAGAGAGAATGCGAGGGAGAAAGCGAGAGAAACTGCGAGAGAGACTGCTAGGGAAATAGCGAGAGAGACAGCGAGGGATACAGCGAGAGACACTGCGAGAGAGACTGCGAGGGAGACGGCAAGAGAGAGAGCGAGAGAGACAGCGAGGGAGACAGCGAGGGAGACAGCGAGGGAGACAGCGAGAGATACTGCGAGGGAGGCAGCGAGGGAGACAGCGAGGGAGACAGCGAGAGAGACTGCGAGAGAGACTGCGAGAGCGACTGCGAGAGCGACTGCTAGGGAGACAGCGAGGGAGGCAGCGAGGGAGACAGCGAGGGAGACAGCGAGGGAGACAGCGAGGGAGACAGCGAGGGAGACAGCGAGAGAAACTGCGAGGAAGACAGCGAGAGAGACTGCGAGAGAGACGGCAAGGGAGACAGTGAGGGAGACTGCGAGGGAGAGAGCGAGGGACACAGCGAGGGAGACAGCGAGGGAGACAGCGAGGGAGACAGCGAGGGAGACAGCGAGAGAGACTGCAAGAGAGACTGCGAGGGAGACAGCGAGAGAGACAGCGAGAGAGACAGCAAGAGAGACAGCGAGAGAGACAGCGAGAGAGACAGCGAGGGAGAAAGCGAGGGAGAAAGCGAGGGAGAAAGCGAGGGAGACAGCGAGGGAGACAGCGAGAGAGACTGCGAGAGAGACTGCGAGAGAGACAGCGAGAGAGACAGCGAGGGAGAAAGCGAGAGAGACTGCGAGAGAGACTGCGAGGGAGAAAGCGAGAGAGACTGCGAGAGAGACTGCAAGGGAGACAGCGAGAGAGACAGCGAGGGAGATAGCGAGGGAGACAGCGAGAGAGACTGCGAGAGAGACTGCGAGAGAGACTGCGAGAGAGACTGCGAGGGAGACAGCGAGGGAGACAGCGAGGGAGACTGTGAGGGAGACTGCGAGAGAGACTGCTATGGAGATAGCGAGAGAGACTGCGAGGGAGACTGCGAGGGAGACGGCGAGGGAGACGGCGAGGGCGACGGCGAGAGAGAGAGCGAGAGAGACTTCGAGAGAGACTGCGAGGGAGACGGCGAGAGAGACGGCGAGAGAGGCAGCGAGAGAGACTGTGAGGGAGACTGTGAGGGAGACAGCGAGAGAGACAGTGAGAGGGACTGCGAGAGAGAAAGCGAGAGAGAAAGCCAGAGAGTGCGAGGGAGACAGCGAGGGAGACAGCGAGAGAGAATGCGAGAGAGACTGAGAGAGAGACTGAGAGGGAGACTGAGAGGGAGACTGAGAGGGAGACTGAGAGGGAGACAGCGAGGGAGACAGCGAGGGAGACAACGAGAGAGACATCGAGAGAGACAGCGAAAGAGAATGCGAGAGAGACTGCGAGAGAGACATCCAGGGTGACTGCGAGGGAGACAGCAAGAGAGACTGTGAGGGAGACAGCGAGGGAGACTGTGAGGGAGACTGCGAGAGAGACTGCTATGGAGATAGCGAGAGAGACAGCGAGGGATACAGCGAGAGAGACTGCGAGGGAGACGGCGAGGGAGACGGAGAGAGCGACGGCGAGAGAGAGAGCGAGAGAGACAGCGAGGGAGACAGCGAGGGAGACAGCGAGAGAGACTTCGAGAGAGACTGCGAGGGAGACGGCGAGAGAGACAGCGAGAGAGACAGCGAGAGAGACTGTGAGGGACACAGCGAGAGAGACTGCGAGAGAGACTGCGAGAGAGACTGCGAGAGAGACTGCGAGAGAGACTGCGAGAGAGACAGTGAGAGGGACTGCGAGAGAGAAAGCGAGAGAGAAAGCCAGAGAGTGCGAGGGAGACAGCGAGAGAGAATGCGAGAGAGACTGAGAGAGAGACTGAGAGGGAGACAGCGAGGGAGACAGCGAGGGAGACATCGAGAGAGACATCGAGAGAGACAGCAAAAGAGAATGCGAGAGAGACTGCGAGAGAGACATCCAGGGTGACTTCGAGGGAGACTTCGAGGGAGACTTCGAGGGAGACTGCGAGGGAGACTGCGAGGGAGACAGTGAGAGAGACAGCGAGAGAGAATGTGAGGGAGACAGCGAGAGAGACAGTGAGGGAGACAGCGAGGGAGACAGCGAGGGAGACAGCGAGGGAGACAGCGAGAGAGTCTGCGAGGGAGAGAGCGAGGGAGAAAGCGAGGGAGAAAGCGAGAGAGACTGCGAGAGAGACTGCGAGGGAGACAGCGATAGAGACTGCGAGGGAGACAGCGAGAGAGACTGCGAGAGAGACTGTGAGAGAGACTGCGAGAGAGACTGTGAGGGAGACAGCGAGGGAGACAGCGAGAGAGACTGCGAGAGAGACTGCGAGAGAGACTGCGAGGGAGACAGCGAGAGAGACTGCGAGGGAGACAGCGAGAGAAACTGCGAGAGAGACTGCTAGGGAAATAGCGAGAGAGACAGCGAGGGATACAGCGAGAGACACTGCGAGAGAGACTGCGAGGGAGACGGCGAGAGAGAGAGCGAGAGAGACAGCGAGGGAGACAGCGAGGGAGACAGCGAGGGAGACAGCGAGGGAGACAGCGAGAGAGACAGCGAGAGAGACTGCGAGGGAGGCAGCGAGGGAGACAGCGAGGGAGACAGCGAGGGAGACAGCGAGGGAGACAGCGAGGGAGACAGCGAGAGAGACTGCGAGAGAGACTGCGAGAGAGACTGCGAGAGAGACTGCTAGGGAGACAGCGAGGGAGGCAGCGAGGGAGACAGCGAGGGAGACAGCGAGGGAGACAGCAAGGGAGACAGCGAGAGAAACTGCGAGGAAGACAGCGAGGGAGACAGCGAGGGAGACGGCGAGGGAGACAGCGAGAGAGACGGCAAGGGAGACAGAGAGGGAGACTGCGAGGGAGAGAGCGAGGGAGACAGCAAGGGAGACAGCGAGGGAGACAGCGAGGGAGACGGCGAGAGAGACTGCAAGAGAGACTGCGAGGGAGACAGCGAGAGACACAGCGAGAGAGACAGCGAGGGAGAAAGCGAGGGAGAAAGCGAGGGAGACAGCGAGGGAGACTGCGAGAGAGACTGCGAGAGAGACTGCGAGAGAGACTGCGAGGGAGAAAGCGAGAGAGACTGCGAGAGTGACTGCGAGAGCGACTGCGAGAGAGACTGCGAGGGAGAAAGCGAGAGAGACTGCGAGGGAGACTGCAAGGGAGACTGCAAGGGAGACAGCGAGGGAGATAGCGAGGGAGATAGCGAGAGAGACTGCGAGAGAGACTGCGAGAGAGACTGCAATGGAGACTGCGAGGGAGACTGCGAGGGAGACTGCGAGAGAGACTGCTATGGAGATAGCGAGAGAGACAGCGAGGGATACAGCGAGAGAGACTGCGAGAGTGACTGCGAGAGTGACTGCGAGGTAGACGGCGAGGGAGACGGCGAGGGAGACGGCGAGGGCGACGGCGAGAGAGAGAGCGAGAGAGACAGCGAGAGAGACTGCGAGAGAGACTGCGAGAGAGACTGCGAGAGAGACTGCGAGGGAGAAAGCGAGAGAGACTGCGAGAGTGACTGCGAGAGAGACTGCGAGAGAGACTGCGAGAGAGACTGCGAGAGAGACTGCGAGGGAGAAAGCGAGAGAGACTGCGAGGGAGACTGCAAGGGAGACAGCGAGAGAGACAGCGAGGGAGATAGCGAGGGAGACAGCGAGAGAGACTGCGAGAGAGACTGCGAGAGAGACTGCGAGAGAGACTGCGAGAGAGACTGCGAGAGAGACTGCGAGGGAGACAGCGAGGGAGACAGCGAGGGAGACTGTGAGGGAGACTGCGAGAGAGACTGCTATGGAGATAGCGAGAGAGACTGCGAGGGAGACTGCGAGGGAGACGGTGAGGGAGACGGCGAGGGCGACGGCGAGAGAGAGAGCGAGAGAGACTTCGAGAGAGACTGCGAGGGAGACGGCGAGAGAAACAGCGAGAGAGGCAGCGAGAGAGACTGTGAGGGAGACTGTGAGGGAGACAGCGAGAGAGACAGTGAGAGGGACTGCGAGAGAGAAAGCGAGAGAGAAAGCCAGAGAGAAAGCCAGAGAGTGCGAGGGAGACAGCGAGGGAGACAGCGAGAGAGTATGCGAGAGAGACTGAGAGGGAGACTGAGAGGGAGACTGAGAGGGAGACAGCGAGGGAGACAGCGAGGGAGACAACGAGAGAGACATCGAGAGAGACAGCGAAAGAGAATGCGAGAGAGACTGCGAGAGAGACATCCAGGGTGACTGCGAGGGAGACAGCAAGAGAGACTGTGAGGGAGACAGCGAGGGAGACTGTGAGGGAGACTGCGAGAGAGACTGCTATGGAGATAGCGAGAGAGACAGCGAGGGATACAGCGAGAGAGACTGCGAGAGAGACTGCGAGGGAGACGGCGAGGGAGACGGAGAGAGCGACGGCGAGAGAGAGAGCGAGAGAGACAGTGAGGGAGACAGCGAGGGAGACAGCGAGAGAGACTTCGAGAGAGACTGCGAGGGAGACGGCGAGAGAGACAGCGAGAGAGACAGCGAGAGAGACAGCGAGAGAGACAGCGAGAGAGACTGTGAGGGACTCAGCGAGAGAGACTGCGAGAGAGACTGCTAGGGAAATAGCGAGAGAGACAGCGAGGGATACAGCGAGAGACACTGCGAGAGAGACTGCGAGGGAGACGGCGAGAGAGAGAGCGAGAGAGACAGCGAGGGAGACAGCGAGGGAGACAGCGAGAGAGACTTCGAGAGATACTGCGAGGGAGGCAGCGAGGGAGACAGCGAGGGAGACAGCGAGAGAGACTGCGAGAGAGACTGCGAGAGCGACTGCGAGAGCGACTGCTAGGGAGACAGCGAGGGAGGCAGCGAGGGAGACAGCGAGGGAGACAGCGAGGGAGACAGCGAGGGAGACAGCGAGGGAGACAGCGAGGGAGACAGCGAGGGAGACAGCGAGAGAAACTGCGAGGAAGACAGCGAGAGAGACTGCGAGAGAGACGGCAAGGGAGACAGTGAGGGAGACTGCGAGGGACACAGCGAGGGAGACAGCGAGGGAGACAGCGAGGGAGACAGCGAGAGAGACTGCAAGAGAGACTGCGAGGGAGACAGCGAGAGAGACAGCGAGAGAGACAGCAAGAGAGACAGCGAGAGAGACAGCGAGAGAGACAGCGAGGGAGAAAGCGAGGGAGAAAGCGAGGGAGAAAGCGAGGGAGAAAGTGAGGGAGACAGCGAGAGAGACTGCGAGAGAGACCGCGAGAGAGACAGCGAGGGAGAAAGCGAGAGAGACTGCGAGAGAGACTGCGAGGGAGAAAGCGAGAGAGACTGCGAGAGAGACTGCAAGGGAGACAGCGAGAGAGACAGCGAGGGAGATAGCGAGGGAGACTGCGAGAGAGACTGCGAGAGAGACTGCGAGAGAGACTGTGAGAGAGACTGCGAGAGAGACTGCGAGAGAGACTGCGAGAGAGACTGCGAGAGAGACTGCGAGAGAGACTGCGAGGGAGACAGCGAGGGAGACAGCGAGGGAGACTGTGAGGGAGACTGCGAGAGAGACTGCTATGGAGATAGCAAGAGAGACTGCGAGGGAGACTGCGAGGGAGACGGTGAGGGAGACGGCGAGGGCGACGGCGAGAGAGAGAGCGAGAGAGACTTCGAGAGAGACTGCGAGGGAGACGGCGAGAGAGACAGCGAGAGAGGCAGCGAGAGAGACTGTGAGGGAGACTGTGAGGGAGACAGCGAGAGAGACAGTGAGAGGGACTGCGAGAGAGAAAGCGAGAGAGAAAGCCAGAGAGAAAGCCAGAGAGTGCGAGGGAGACAGCGAGGGAGACAGCGAGAGAGAATGCGAGAGAGACTGAGAGAGAGACTGAGAGGGAGACTGAGAGGGAGACTGAGAGGGAGACAGCGAGGGAGACAGCGAGGGAGACAACGAGAGAGACATCGAGAGAGACAGCGAAAGAGAATGCGAGAGAGACTGCGAGAGAGACATCCAGGGTGACTGCGAGGGAGACAGCAAGAGAGACTGTGAGGGAGACAGCGAGGGAGACTGTGAGGGAGACTGCGAGAGAGACTGCTATGGAGATAGCGAGAGAGACAGCGAGGGATACAGCGAGAGAGACTGCGAGAGAGACTGCGAGGGAGACGGCGAGGGAGACGGAGAGAGCGACGGCGAGAGAGAGAGCGAGAGAGACAGTGAGGGAGACAGCGAGGGAGACAGCGAGAGAGACTTCGAGAAAGACTGCGAGGGAGACGGCGAGAGAGACAGCGAGAGAGACAGCGAGAGAGACAGCGAGAGAGACTGTGAGGGACACAGCGAGAGAGACTGCGAGAGAGACTGCGAGAGAGACTGCGAGAGAGACTGCGAGAGAGACTGCGAGAGAGACTGCGAGAGAGACAGTGAGAGGGACTGCGAGAGAGAAAGCGAGAGAGAAAGCCAGAGAGTGCGAGGGAGACAGCGAGAGAGAATGCGAGAGAGACTGAGAGAGAGACTGAGAGGGAGACAGCGAGGGAGACAGCGAGGGAGACAGCGAGGGAGACAGCGAGAGAGACATCGAGAGAGACATCGAGAGAGACAGCAAAAGAGAATGCGAGAGAGACTGCGAGAGAGACATCCAGGGTGACTTCGAGGGAGACTTCGAGGGAGACAGCGAGAGAGATAGCGAGAGAGAATGTGAGGGAGACAGCGAGAGAGACAGTGAGGGAGACAGCGAGGGAGACAGCGAGGGAGACAGCGAGGGAGACAGCGAGAGAGTCTGCGAGAGAGTCTGCGAGAGAGTCTGCGAGGGAGAGAGCGAGGGAGAAAGCGAGGGAGAAAGCGAGAGAGACTGCGAGAGAGACTGCGAGGGAGACAGCGATAGAGACTGCGAGGGAGACAGCGAGAGAGACTGCGAGAGAGACTGCGAGAGAGACTGCGAGAGAGACTGCGAGAGAGACTGCGAGGGAGACAGCGAGAGAGACTGCGAGAGAGACTGCGAGAGAGACTGCGAGAGAGACTGCGAGAGAGACTGCGAGAGAGACTGCGAGAGAGACTGCGAGGGAGACAGCGAGAGAGACTGCGAGGGAGACAGCGAGAGAAACTGCGAGAGAGACTGCTAGGGAAATAGCGAGAGAGACAGTGAGGGATATAGCGAGAGACACGGCGAGAGAGACTGCGAGGGAGACGGCGAGGGAGACAGCGAGGGAGACAGCGAGGGAGACTTCGAGAGAGACTGCGAGGGAGACGGCGAGGGAGACGGCGAGAGAGACTTCGAGAGAGACTGCGAGGGAGACGGCGAGAGCGACGGCGAGAGAGAGAGCGGGAGAGACAGCGAGGGAGACAGCGAGAGAGACTTCGAGAGAGACTGCGAGGGAGACGGCGAGAGCGACGGCGAGAGAGAGAGCGAGAGAGACAGCGAGGGAGACAGCGAGAGAGACTTCGAGAGAGACTGCGAGGGAGACGGCGAGAGAGACAGCGAGAGAGACAGAGAGAGCGACAGCGAGAGAGACTGTGAGGGAGACTGTGAGAGAGACAGCGAGAGAGACAGCGAGAGAGACTGTGAGGGAGACTGTGAGGGAGACTGTGAGTGAGACTGTGAGGGAGACTGTGAGGGAGACTGTGAGGGAGACAGCGAGAGAGACTGCGAGAGAGACTGCGAGAGAGACAGTGAGAGGGACTGCGAGAGAGAAAGCGAGAGAGAAAGCCAGAGAGTGCGAGGGAGACAGCGAGAGAGAATGCGAGAGAGACTGAGAAAGAGACTGAGAGGGAGACAGCGAGGGAGACAATGAGAGAGACATCGAGAGAGACAACGAGAGAGACAACGAGAGAGACAGCGAAAGAGACAGCGAAAGAGACTGCGAGGGAGACAGCGAGAGAGCCTGTGAGGGAGACTGCGAGGGAGACTGCGAGGGAGACAGCGAGAGAGCCTGCGAGGGAGAGAGCGAGGGAGAAAGCGAGTGAGACTGCGAGAGAGACTGCGAGGGAGACAGCGATAGAGACTGCGAGGGAGACACCGATAGAGACTGCGAGGGAGACAGCGATAGAGACAGCGAGAGAGACTGCGAGAGAGACTGCGAGAGAGACTGCGAGGGAGACAGCGAGGGAGACAGCGAGAGAGACAGCGAGAGAGACAGCGAGAGAGACAGCGAGGGAGACAGCGAGGGAGACAGCGAGAGAGACTGCGAGAGAGACTGCGAGAGAGACTGCGAGGGAGACTGCGAGAGAGACTGCGAGGGAGAAAGCGAGAGAGACTGCGAGAGTGACTGCGAGAGAGACTGCGAGAGAGACTGCGAGGGAGAAAGCGAGAGAGACTGCGAGGGAGACTGCAAGGGAGACAGCGAGAGAGACAGCGAGGGAGATAGCGAGGGAGATAGCGAGAGAGACTGCGAGAGAGACTGCGAGAGAGACTGCGATGGAGACTGCGAGGGAGACTGCGAGGGAGACTGCGAGAGAGACTGCTATGGAGATAGCGAGAGAGACAGCGAGGGATACAGCGAGAGAGACTGCGAGAGTGACTGCGAGGGAGACGGCGAGGGAGACGGCGAGGGCGACGGCGAGAGAGAGAGCGAGAGAGACAGCGAGAGAGACTTCGAGAGAGACTGCGAGGGAGACGGCGAGAGAGACAGCGAGAGAGGCAGCGAGAGAGACTGTGAGGGAGACTGCGAGAGAGACAGTGAGAGGGACTGCGAGAGAGAAAGCCAGAGAGAAAGCCAGAGAGAAAGCCAGAGAGTGCGAGGGTGACAGCGAGAGAGAATGCGAGAGAGACTGAGAGAGAGACTGAGAGAGAGACTGAGAGAGAGACTGAGAGGGAGACTGAGAGGGAGACTGAGAGGGAGACAGCAAGGGAGACAGCGAGGGAGACAGCGAGGGAGACAGCGAGGGAGACAGCGAGGGAGACAGCGAGGGAGACAACGAGAGAGACATCGAGAGAGACAGCGAAAGAGAATGCGAGAGAGACTGCGAGAGAGACATCCAGGGTGACTGCGAGGGAGACAGCGAGAGAGACTGTGAGGGAGACAGCGAGAGAGACTGTGAGGGAGACAGCGAGGGAGACTGTGAGGGAGACTGCGAGAGAGACTGCTATGGAGATAGCGAGAGAGACAGCGAGGGATATAGCGAGAGAGACTGTGAGAGTGACTGCGAGGGAGACGGCGAGGGAGACGGTGAGAGCGACGGCGAGAGAGAGAGCGAGAGAGACAGCGAGGGAGACAGCGAGAGAGACTTCGAGAGAGACTGCGAGGGAGACGGCGAGAGAGACAGCGAGGGAGACAGCGAGGGAGACTGTGAGGGAGACAGCGAGAGAGACTGCGAGAGAGACTGCGAGAGAGACTGCGAGAGAGACAGTGAGAGGGACTGCGAGAGAGAAAGCCAGAGAGAAAGCCAGAGAGTGCGAGGGAGACAGCGAGACAGAATGCGAGAGAGACTGAGAGAGAGACTGAGAGAGAGACTGAGAGGGAGACTGAGAGGGAGACTGAGAGGGAGACAACGAGAGAGACATCGAGAGAGACAGCGAAAGAGACAGCGAAAGAGAATGCGAGAGAGACTGCGAGAGAGACATCCAGGGTGACTTCGAGGGAGACTTCGAGGGAGACTGCGAGGGAGACAGCGAGAGAGACTGCGAGGGAGACAGCGAGAGAGACAGTGAGGGAGACAGCGAGAGAGTCTGCGAGAGAGTCTGCGAGGGAGAGAGCGAGGGAGAAAGCGAGAGAGACTGCGAGAGAGACTGCGAGAGAGACTGCGAGAGAGACTGCGAGGGAGACAGCGAGAGAGACAGCGAAGGAGACTGCGAGAGAGACTGCGAGAGAGACTGTGAGAGAGACTGCGAGAGAGACTGCGAGGGAGACAGCAAGAGGGACTGCGAGAGGGACTGCGAGGGAGAAAGCGAGAGAAACTGCGAGAGAGACTGCTAGGGAAATAGCGAGAGAGAGAGCGAGGGATACAGAGAGAGACACTGCGAGGGAGACTGCGAGGGAGACTGCGAGAGAGACTGCGAGAGAGACTGCGAGGGAGACAGCGAGAGAGAATGCGAGGGAGAAAGCGAGAGAAACTGCGAGAGAGACTGCTAGGGAAATAGCGAGAGAGACAGCGAGGGATACAGCGAGAGACACTGCGAGAGAGACTGCGAGGGAGACGGCGAGAGAGAGAGCGAGAGAGACAGCGAGGGAGACAGCGAGGGAGACAGCGAGGGAGACAGCGAGGGAGACAGCGAGGGAGACTTCGAGAGATACTGCGAGGGAGGCAGCGAGGGAGACAGCGAGGGAGACAGCGAGAGAGACTGCGAGAGAGACTGCGAGAGAGACTGCGAGAGCGACTGCGAGAGCGACTGCGAGAGCGACTGCTAGGGAGACAGCGAGGGAGGCAGCGAGGGAGACAGCGAGGGAGAAAGCGAGGGAGACAGCGAGGGAGACAGCGAGAGAAACTGCGAGGAAGACAGCGAGAGAGACTGCGAGAGAGACGGCAAGGGAGACAGTGAGGGAGACTGCGAGGGAGAGAGCGAGGGACACAGCGAGGGAGACAGCGAGGGAGACAGCGAGGGAGACAGCGAGGGAGACAGCGAGAGAGACTGCAAGAGAGACTGCGAGGGAGACTGCGAGGGAGACAGCGAGAGAGACAGCGAGAGAGACAGCGAGAGAGACAGCAAGAGAGACAGCGAGAGAGACAGCGAGAGAGACAGCGAGGGAGAAAGCGAGGGAGAAAGCGAGGGAGAAAGCGAGGGAGACAGCGAGAGAGACTGCGAGAGAGACTGCGAGAGAGACTGCGAGAGAGACAGCGAGGGAGAATGCGAGAGAGACTGCGAGAGAGACTGCGAGGGAGAAAGCGAGAGAGACTGCGAGAGAGACTGCAAGGGAGACAGCGAGAGAGACAGCGAGGGAGATAGCGAGGGAGACAGCGAGAGAGACTGCGAGAGAGACTGCGAGAGAGACTGCGAGAGAGACTGCGAGAGAGACTGCGAGAGAGACTGCGAGGGAGACAGCGAGGGAGACAGCGAGGGAGACTGTGAGGGAGACTGCGAGAGAGACTGCTATGGAGATAGCGAGAGAGACTGCGAGGGAGACTGCGAGGGAGACGGCGAGGGAGACGGCGAGGGCGACGGCGAGAGAGAGAGCGAGAGAGACTTCAAGAGAGACTGCGAGGGAGACGGCGAGAGAGACAGCGAGAGAGGCAGCGAGAGAGACTGTGAGGGAGACTGTGATCGAGACTGTGAGGGAGACAGCGAGAGAGACAGTGAGAGGGACAGTGAGAGGGACTGCGAGAGAGAAAGCGAGAGAGAAAGCCAGAGAGAAAGCCAGAGAGTGCGAGGGAGACAGCGAGGGAGACAGCGAGAGAGAATGCGAGAGAGACTGAGAGAGAGACTGAGAGGGAGACTGAGAGGGAGACTGAGAGGGAGACAGCGAGGGAGACAGCGAGGGAGACAACGAGAGAGACATCGAGAGAGACAGCGAAAGAGAATGCGAGAGAGACTGCGAGAGAGACATCCAGGGTGACTGCGAGGGAGACAGCAAGAGAGACTGTGAGGGAGACAGTGAGGGAGACTGTGAGGGAGACTGCGAGAGAGACTGCTATGGAGATAGCGAGAGAGACAGCGAGGGATACAGCGAGAGAGACTGCGAGAGAGACTGCGAGGGAGACGGCGAGGGAGACGGAGAGAGCGACGGCGAGAGAGAGAGCGAGAGAGACAGCGAGGGAGACAGCGAGGGAGACAGCGAGAGAGACTTCGAGAGAGACTGCGAGGGAGACGGCGAGAGAGACAGCGAGAGAGACAGCGAGAGAGACAGCGAGAGAGACTGTGAGGGACACAGCGAGAGAGACTGCGAGAGAGACTGCGAGAGAGACTGCGAGAGAGACTGCGAGAGAGACTGCGAGAGAGACAGCGAGAGAGACAGCGAGAGAGACAGCGAGAGAGACAGTGAGAGGGACTGCGAGAGAGAAAGCGAGAGAGAAAGCCAGAGAGTGCGAGGGAGACAGCGAGAGAGAATGCGAGAGAGACTGAGAGAGAGACTGAGAGGGAGACAGCGAGGGAGACAGCGAGAGAGACATCGAGAGAGACATCGAGAGAGACAGCAAAAGAGAATGCGAGAGAGACTGCGAGAGAGACATCCAGGGTGACTTCGAGGGAGACTTCGAGGGAGACTTCGGGGGAGACTGCGAGGGAGACAGCGAGAGAGACAGCGAGAGAGAATGTGAGGGAGACAGCGAGAGAGACAGTGAGGGAGACAGCGAGGGAGACAGCGAGGGAGACAGCGAGGGAGACAGCGAGAGAGTCTGCGAGAGAGTCTGCGAGGGAGAGAGCGAGGGAGAAAGCGAGGGAGAAAGCGAGGGAGAAAGCGAGAGAGACTGCGAGGGAGACAGCGATAGAGACTGCGAGGGAGACAGCGAGAGAGACTGCGAGAGAGACTGTGAGAGAGACTGCGAGAGAGACTGTGAGGGAGACAGCGAGGGAGACAGCGAGAGAGACAGCGAGAGAGACTGCGAGAGAGACTGCGAGAGAGACTGCGAGAGAGACTGCGAGGGAGACAGCGAGAGAGACTGCGAGGGAGACAGCGAGAGAAACTGCGAGAGAGACTGCTAGGGAAATAGCGAGAGAGACAGCGAGGGATATAGCGAGAGACACGGCGAGAGAGACTGCGAGGGAGACGGCGAGGGAGACAGCGAGGGAGACAGCGAGGGAGACAGCGAGGGAGACAGCGAGGGAGACAGCGAGGGAGACAGCGAGGGAGACAGCGAGGGAGACAGCGAGGGAGACTTCGAGAGAGACTGTGAGGGAGGCAGCGAGGGAGGCAGCGAGGGAGACAGCGAGGGAGACTGCGAGAGAGACTGCGAGAGAGACTGCGAGAGCGTCTGCTAGGGAGACAGCGAGGGAGGCAGCGAGGGAGACAGCGAGGGAGACAGCGAGGGAGACAGCGAGAGAAACTGCGAGGAAGACAGCGAGAGAGACTGCGAGAGAGATGGCGAGGGAGACGGCGAGGGAGAGAGCGAGAGAGACTGCAAGAGAGACTGCGAGGAAGACAGCGAGAGAGACAGCGAGAGAGACAGCGAGAGAGACAGCGAGGGAGACAGCGAGGGAGACAGCGAGGGAGACTGCGAGGGAGACAGTGAGAGAGTCTGCGAGTGAGAGAGCGAGGGAGAAAGCGAGAGAGACTGCGAGAGAGACTGCGAGAGAGACTGCGAGAGAGACTGTGAGAGAGACTGCGAGGGAGACTGCGAGGGAGACAGCGATAGAGACTGCGAGGGAGACAGCGAGAGAGACTGCGAGAGAGACTGTGAGAGAGACTGCGAGGGAGACAGCGAGACAGACTGCGAGGGAGACAGCGAGAGAGACAGCGAGAGAGACTGCGAGAGAGACTGCGAGAGAGACTGCGAGAGAGACTGCGAGAGAGACTGCGAGGGAGAAAGCGAGAGAAACTGCGAGAGAGACTGCTAGGGAAATAGCGAGAGAGACAGCGAGGGATACAGCGAGAGAGACTGCGAGGGAGACGGCGAGAGAGAGAGCGAGAGAGAGAGCGAGAGAGAGAGCGAGGGAGAGAGCGAGGGAGACAGCGAGGGCGACAGCGAGGGAGACAGCGAGGGAGACAGCGAGGGAGACAGCGAGAGAGACTTCGAGAGAGACTGCGAGGGAGACAGCGAGGGAGACAGCGAGGGAGACAGCGAGGGAGACAGCGAGGGAGACTGCGAGAGAGACTGCGAGAGAGACTGCGAGAGCGACTGCTAGGGAGACAGCGAGGGAGGCAGCGAGGGAGGCAGCGAGGGAGACAGCGAGGGAGACAGCGAGGGAGACAGCGAGGGAGACGGTGAGAGAAACTGCGAGGAAGACGGCGAGAGAGACGGCGAGAGAGACGGCGAGGGAGACGGCGAGGGAGACGGCGAGGGAGACTGCGAGGGAGGCAGCGAGGGAGACAGCGACAGAGACAGCGACAGAGACAGCGACAGAGACAGCGACAGAGCCTGTGAGAGAGACTGCGAGGGACACAGCGAGAGAGACTGCGAGGGAGACAACGAGAGAGAATGCGAGAGAGATCGCGTGAGACAGCGAGGGAGACAGCGAGGGAGATAGCGAGGGAGACTGCGAGAGAGACAGCAAGGGAGACAGCGAGGGAGACAGCGAGGGAGCCAGCGAGGGAGACAGCGAGGGAGACTGCAAGAGAGACTGCGAGGGAGACAGCGAGGGAGTCAGCGAGAGAAACTGCGAGGAAGACTGCGAGAGAGACTGCGAGGGAGAAAGCGAGAGAGACTGCGAGGGAGAAAGCGAGAGAGACTGCGAGGGAGAAAGCGAGAGAGACTGCGAGGGAGACTGCAAGGGAGACAGCGAGAGAGACAGCGAGAGAGACAGCGAGGGAGACAGCGAGAGAGACTGCGAGAGAGACTGCGAGAGAGACTGCGAGAGAGACTGCGAGAGAGACAGCGAGGGAGACTGTGAGGGAGACTGCGAGAGAGACTGCGAGAGAGACTGCTATGGAGATAGCGAGAGAGACAGCGAGGGATACAGCGAGAGAGACTGCGAGAGTGACTGCGAGGGAGACGGCGAGGGAGACGGCGAGGGAGACGGCGAGGGCGATGGCGAGAGAGAGAGCGAGAGAGACAGCGAGGGAGACAGCGAGAGAGACTTCGAGAGAGACTTCGAGAGAGACTGCGAGGGAGACTGCGAGGGAGACTGCGAGGGAGACTGCGAGGGAGTCGGCGAGAGAGACAGCGAGAGAGGCAGCGAGAGAGACTGTGAGGGAGACTGCGAGAGAGACAGTGAGAGGGACTGCGAGAGAGACTGCGAGAGAGACTGCGAGAGAGACAGTGAGAGGGACTGCGAGAGAGAAAGCCAGAGAGAAAGCCAGAGAGTGCGAGGGAGACAGCGAGGGAGACAGCGAGATAGAATGCGAGAGAGACTGAGAGAGAGACTGAGAGAGAGACTGAGAGAGAGACTGAGAGGGAGACAGCGAGGGAGACAACGAGAGAGACATCGAGAGAGACATCGAGAGAGACAGCGAAAGAGAATGCGAGAGAGACTGCGAGAGAGACATCCAGGGTGACTGCGAGGGAGACAGCGAGAAAGACTGTGAGGGAGACTGCGAGAGAGACTGCTATGGAGATAGCGAGAGAGACAGCGAGGGATACAGCGAGAGAGACTGCGAGAGTGACTGCGAGGGAGACGGCGAGGGAGACGGCGAGAGAGAGAGCGAGAGAGACAGCGAGGGAGACAGCGAGGGAGACTTCGAGAGAGACTGCGAGGGAGACGGCGAGAGAGACGGCGAGAGCGACGGCGAGAGAGAGAGCGAGAGAGACAGCGAGGGAGACAGCGAGAGAGACTTCGAGAGAGACTGCGAGGGAGACGGCGAGAGAGACAGCGAGAGAGACAGTGAGGGAGACTGTGAGAGAGACAGCGAGAGAGACAGCGAGAGAGACTGTGAGGGAGACTGAGAGGGAGACTGTGAGGGAGACAGCGAGAGAGACAGCGAGAGAGACTTCGAGAGAGACTGCGAGGGAGACGGCGAGAGAGAGAGCGAGAGAGACAGCGAGGGAGACAGCGAGAGAGACTTCGAGAGAGACTGCGAGGGAGACGGCGAGAGAGACAGCGAGAGAGACAGCGAGAGAGACAGCGAGAGAGACAGTGAGGGAGACTGTGAGAGAGACAGCGAGAGAGACAGCGAGAGAGACTGTGAGGGAGACTGTGAGGGAGACTGTGAGGGAGACAGCGAGAGAGACTGCGAGAGAGACTGCGAGAGAGACTGCGAGAGAGACAGTGAGAGGGACTGCGAGAGAGAAAGCCAGAGAGTGCGAGGGAGACAGCGAGAGAGAATGCGAGAGAGACTGAGAGGGAGACAGCGAGGGAGACAATGAGAGAGACATCGAGAGAGACAACGAGACAGACAGCGAAAGAGAATGCGAGAGAGACTGCGAGGGAGACAGCGAGAGAGCCTGCGAGGGAGACTGCGAAAGAGACAGCGAGAGAGCCTGCGAGGGAGAGAGCGAGGGAGAAAGCGAGTGAGACCGCGAGAGAGACTGCGAGGGAGACAGCGATAGAGACTGCGAGGGAGACAGCGATAGAGACTGCGAGGGAGACAGCGAGAGAGACTGCGAGAGAGACTGCGAGGGAGACAGCGAGAGAGACTGTGAGGGAGACAGCGAGGGAGACAGCGAGGGAGACAGCGAGGGAGACAGCGAGAGAGACAGCGAGAGAGACTGCGAGAGAGACTGCGAGAGAGACTGCGAGAGAGACTGCGAGAGAGACTGCGAGGGAGACTGCGAGGGAGACTGCGAGGGAGACTGCGAGAGAGACTGCGAGAGGGACTGCGAGAGAGACTGCGAGAGAGACTGCGAGGAAGACAGCGAGAGAGAAAGCGAGAGAAACTGCGAGAGAGACTGCTAGGGAAATAGCGAGAGAGACAGCGAGGGATACAGCGAGAGACACTGCGAGAGAGACTGCGAGGGAGACGGCGAGAGAGACAGCGAGAGAGACAGCGAGGGAGACAGCGAGGGAGACAGCGAGGGAGACAGCGAGGGAGACAGCGAGGGAGACAGCGAGGGAGACAGCGAGAGAGACTGCGAGGGAGGCAGCGAGGGAGACAGCGAGGGAGACAGCGAGAGAGACAACGAGAGAGACTGCGAGAGAGACTGCGAGAGAGACTGCGAGAGAGACTGCGAGAGAGACTGCTAGGGAGACTGCGAGAGAGACAGCGAGGGAGACAGCGAGGGAGACAGCGAGAGAAACTGCGAGGAAGACAGCGAGAGAGACTGCGAGAGAGACGGCAAGGGAGACAGAGAGGGAGACTGCGAGGGAGAGAGCGAGGGAGACAGCGAGGGAGAGAGCGAGAGAGACTGCAAGAGAGACTGCGAGGGAGACAGCGAGGGAGACAGCGAGAGACACAGCGAGAGAGACAGCGAGGGACAAAGCGAGGGAGACAGCGAGAGAGACTGCGAGAGAGACTGCGAGGGAGAAAGCGAGAGAGACTGCGAGAGAGACTGCAAGGGAGACAGCGAGAGAGACAGCGAGAGAGACAGCGAGGGAGATAGCGAGGGAGACAGCGAGAGAGACTGCGAGAGAGACTGCGAGAGAGACTGCGAGAGAGACTGCGAGGGAGACAGCGAGGGAGACAGCGAGGGAGACTGCGAGGGAGAGAGCGAGGGACACAGCGAGGGAGACAGCGAGGGAGACAGCGAGGGAGACAGCGAGGGAGACAGCGAGGGAGAAAGCGAGGGAGAAAGCGAGGGAGACAGCGAGAGAGACTGCAAGAGAGACTGCGAGGGAGACAGTGAGAGAGACAGCGAGAGAGACAGCGAGAGAGACAGCGAGAGAGACAGCGAGAGAGACAGCGAGAGAGACAGCGAGGGAGACAGCGAGGGAGAAAGCGAGGGAGAAAGCGAGAGAGAAAGCGAGGGAGAAAGCGAGGGAGACAGCGAGAGAGACTGCGAGAGAGACTGCGAGAGAGACAGCGAGGGAGAAAGCGTGAGAGACTGCGAGAGAGACTGCGAGAGAGACTGCGAGGGAGAAAGCGAGAGAGACTGCGAGAGAGACTGCAAGGGAGACAGCGAGAGAGAAAGCCAGAGAGTGCGAGGGAGACAGCGAGGGAGACAGCGAGAGAGAATGCGACAGAGACTGAGAGAGAGACTGAGAGGGAGACTGAGAGAGAGACTGAGAGGGAGACTGAGAGGGAGACTGAGAGGGAGACTGAGAGGGAGACAGCGAGGGAGACAGCGAGGGAGACAGCGAGGGAGACAACGAGAGAGACATCGAGAGAGACAGCGAAAGAGAATGCGAGAGAGTCTGCGAGAGAGACATCCAGGGTGACTGCGAGGGAGACAGCAAGAGAGACTGTGAGGGAGACAGCGAGGGAGACTGTGAGGGAGACTGCGAGAGAGACTGCTATGGAGATAGCGAGAGAGACAGCGAGGGATACAGCGAGAGAGACTGCGAGAGAGACTGCGAGGGAGACGGCGAGAGAGACAGCGAGAGAGACAGCGAGAGAGACTGTGAGGGAGACTGTGAGGGAGACTTTGAGGGAGACAGCGAGAGAGACTGCGAGAGAGACTGCGAGAGAGACTGCGAGAGAGACTGCGAGAGAGACAGTGAGAGGGACTGCGAGAGAGAAAGCGAGAGAGAAAGCCAGAGAGTGCGAGGGAGACAGCGAGAGAGAATGCGAGAGAGACTGAGAGAGAGACTGAGAGAGAGACTGAGAGAGAGACTGAGAGGGAGACAGCGAGAGAGACTGTGAGGGAGACAGCGAGGGAGACAGCGAGAGAGACTGCGAGAGAGACTGCGAGGGAGACAGCGAGAGAGACTGCGAGGGAGACAGCGAGAGAAACTGCGAGAGAGACTGCTAGGGAAATAGCGAGAGAGACAGCGAGGGATATAGCGAGAGACACGGCGAGAGAGACTGCGAGGGAGACGGCGAGGGAGACAGCGAGGGAGACAGCGAGGGAGACAGCGAGGGAGACAGCGAGGGAGACAGCGAGGGAGACAGCGAGGGAGACTTCGAGAGAGACTGTGAGGGAGGCAGCGAGGGAGACAGCGAGGGAGACAGCGAGGGAGACTGCGAGAGAGACTGCGAGAGCCTCTGCTAGGGAGACAGCGAGGGAGGCAGCGAGGGAGACAGCGAGGGAGACAGCGAGGGAGACAGCGAGGGAGACAGCGAGAGAGACTGCGAGAGAGACTGCGAGAGAGACGGCGAGGGAGATGGCGAGGGAGAGAGCGAGGGACACAGCGAGGGAGACAGCGAGGGAGACAGCGAGGGAGACAGCGAGGGAGACAGCGAGGGAGACAGCGAGGGAGACAGCGAGAGAGACTGCAAGAGAGACTGCGAGGAAGACAGCGAGAGAGACAGCAAGAGAGACAGCGAGAGAGACAGCGAGGGAGACAGCGAGGGAAACTGCGAGGGAGACAGTGAGAGAGTCTGCGAGTGAGAGAGCGAGGGAGAAAGCGAGAGAGACTGCGAGAGAGACTGCGAGAGAGACTGCGAGAGAGACTGCGAGGGAGACAGCGATAGAGACTGCGAGGGAGACAGCGAGAGAGACTGCGAGGGAGACTGCGAGAGAGACTGCGAGGGAGACAGCGAGAGAGACTGCGAGGGAGACAGCGAGAGAAACTGCGAGAGAGACTGCTAGGGAAATAGCGAGAGAGACAGCGAGGGATATAGCGAGAGACACGGCGAGAGAGACTGCGAGGGAGACAGCGAGGGAGACAGCGAGGGAGACAGCGAGGGAGACAGCGAGGGAGACAGCGAGGGAGACTTCGAGAGAGACTGTGAGGGAGGCAGCGAGGGAGGCAGCGAGGGAGACAGCGAGGGAGACAGCGAGGGAGACAGCGAGGGAGACTGCGAGAGAGACTGCGAGAGCGTCTGCTAGGGAGACAGCGAGGGAGGCAGCGAGGGAGACAGCGAGGGAGACAGCGAGGGAGACAGCGAGAGAAACTGCGAGGAAGACAGCGAGAGAGACTGCGAGAGAGACGGCGAGGGAGACGGCGAGGGAGAGAGCGAGGGACACAGCGAGGGAGACAGCGAGGGAGACAGCGAGGGAGACAGCGAGGGAGACAGCGAGAGAGACTGCAAGAGAGACTGCAAGAGAGACTGCGAGGAAGACAGCGAGAGAGACAGCGAGAGAGACAGCGAGAGAGACAGCGAGAGATACAGCGAGGGAGACAGCGAGGGAGACTGCGAGGGAGACTGCGAGGGAGACAGTGAGAGAGTCTGCGAGTGAGAGAGCGAGGGAGAAAGCGAGAGAGACTGCGAGAGAGACTGCGAGAGAGACTGTGAGAGAGACTGCGAGGGAGACAGCGATAGAGACTGCGAGGGAGACAGCGAGAGAGACTGCGAGAGAGACTGTGAGAGAGACTGCGAGGGAGACAGCGAGAGAGACTGCGAGGGAGACAGCGAGAGAGACTGCGAGAGAGACTGCGAGAGAGACTGCGAGAGAGACTGCGAGAGAGACTGCGAGGGAGACAGCGAGAGAGACTGCGAGGGAGACAGCGAGAGAAACTGCGAGAGAGACTGCTAGGGAAATAGCGAGAGAGACAGCGAGGGATACAGCGAGAGAGACTGCGAGGGAGACGGCGAGAGAGAGAGCGAGGGAGAGAGCGAGGGAGAGAGCGAGGGAGACAGCGAGGGAGACAGCGAGGGAGACAGCGAGGGAGACAGCGAGAGAGACAGCGAGAGAGACTGCGAGGGAGACTGCGAGGGAGACTGCGAGGGAGGCAGCGAGGGAGACAGCGAGGGAGACAGCGAGGGAGACAGCGAGGGAGACAGCGAGGGAGACAGCAAGGGAGACAGCGAGGGAGACAGCGAGGGAGACTGCGAGAGAGACTGCGAGAGAGACTGCGAGAGCGACTGCTAGGGAGACAGCGAGGGAGGCAGCGAGGGAGACAGCGAGGGAGACAGCGAGGGAGACAGCGAGAGAAACTGCGAGGAAGACGGCGAGAGAGACGGCGAGAGAGACGGCGAGGGAGACAGCGAGGGAGACAGCGAGGGAGACAGCGAGGGAGACTGCGAGGGAGAGAGCGAGGGACACAGCGAGGGAGACAGCGAGGGAGACAGCGAGGGAGACAGCGAGAGAGACTGCAAGAGAGACTGCGAGGGAGACAGCGAGAGAGACAGCGAGAGAGACTGCGAGGGAGACAGCGAGAGAGACTGCGAGAGAGACTGCGAGAGAGACTGCGAGAGAGACTGCGAGAGAGACTGCGAGGGAGACAGCGAGAGAGACTGCGAGGGAGACAACGAGAGAAACTGCGAGAGAGACTGCTAGGGAAATAGCGAGAGAGACAGCGAGGGATACAGCGAGAGAGACTGCGAGGGAGACGGCGAGAGAGAGAGCGAGGGAGAGAGCGAGGGAGAGAGCGAGGGAGACAGCGAGGGAGACAGCGAGGGAGACAGCGAGGGAGACAGCGAGGGAGACAGCGAGAGAGACAGCGAGAGAGACTGCGAGGGAGACTGCGAGGGAGACTGCGAGGGAGACTGCGAGGGAGGCAGCGAGGGAGACAGCGAGGGAGACAGCGAGGGAGACAGCGAGGGAGACAGCGAGGGAGACAGCGAGGGAGACTGCGAGAGAGACTGCGAGAGAGACTGCGAGAGCGACTGCTAGGGAGACAGCGAGGGAGGCAGCGAGGGAGACAGCGAGGGAGACAGCGAGGGAGACAGCGAGAGAAACTGCGAGGAAGACGGCGAGAGAGACGGCGAGAGAGACGGCGAGGGAGACAGCGAGGGAGACAGCGAGGGAGACAGCGAGGGAGACTGCGAGGGAGAGAGCGAGGGACACAGCGAGGGAGACAGCGAGGGAGACAGCGAGGGAGACAGCGAGAGAGACTGCAAGAGAGACTGCGAGGGAGACAGCGAGAGAGACAGCGAGAGAGACAGCGAGGGAGAAAGCGAGGGAGAAAGCGAGGGAGACAGTGAGAGAGACTGCGAGAGAGACTGCGAGAGAGACTGCGAGAGAGACTGCGAGGGAGACAGCGTGGGAGACAGCGAGAGAGACTGCGAGAGGGACAGCGAGAGAGACTGCGAGAGGGACAGCAAGACAGACTGCGAGAGAGACTGGGAGGGAGACTGCGAGAGAGTCTGGGAGGGAGACAGCGAGGGAGACTGCGAGAGAGACTGCGAGAGAGACTGCGAGAGAGACTGCGAGGGAGACAGCGAGGGAGACAGCGAGGGAGACAGCGAGGGAGACAGCGAGGGAGACAGCGAGGGAGACTGCGCGAGAGATGGCGAGAGAGATGGAGAGAGAGATGGAGAGAGAGACGGCGAGAGAGACGGCGAGAGAGACAGCGAGGGAGAGAGCGAGGGAGACAGCGAGGGAGACAGCGAGAGAGACAGCGAGAGAGACAGCGAGAGAGACAGCGAGAGAGACTGCGAGAGATACAGCGAGGGATAGAGTGAGTGAGACAGCGAGGGAGACAGCGAGAGTACATGGAGAGAGACAGCGAGAGAGACTGCGAGAGAGACTGCGAGGGAGACTGCCAGGGAGACGGCCAGGGAGACGGCCAGGGAGACGGCCAGGGAGACGGCCAGGGAGACGGCGAGGGAGACGGCGAGGGAGACGGCGAGGGAGACAGCGAGGGAGACAGCGAGGGAGACAGCGAGGGAGACAGCGAGGGAGACAGCGAGAGAGACTTAGAGAGAGACTTAGAGAGAGACTGCGAGGGAGGCAGCGAGGGAGACAGCGAGGGAGACAGCGACAGAGACAGCGACAGAGACAGCGACAGAGCCTGTGAGAGAGACTGCGAGGGACACAGCGAGAGAGATCGCGTGAGACAGCGAGGGAGACAGCGAGGGAGATAGCGAGGGAGACTGCGAGAGAGACAGCGAGGGAGACAGCAAGGGAGAGCGCAAGGGAGACAGCGAGGGAGACAGCGAGGGAGACTGCAAGAGAGACTGCGAGGGAGACAGCGAGGGAGACAGCGAGAGAAACTGCGAGGTAGACTGCGAGAGAGACTGCGAGGGAGAAAGCGAGAGAGACTGCGAGGGAGAAAGCGAGAGAGACTGCGAGGGAGACTGCAAGGGAGACAGCGAGAGAGACAGCGAGGGAGACAGCGAGAGAGACTGCGAGAGAGACTGCGAGAGAGACTGCGAGAGAGACTGCGAGAGAGACTGTGAGGGAGACAGCGAGGGAGACTGTGAGGGAGACTGCGAGAGAGACTGCTATGGAGATAGCGAGAGAGACAGCGAGGGATACAGCGAGAGAGACTGCGAGAGTGACTGCGAGGGAGACGGCGAGGGCGATGGCTAGAGAGAGAGCGAGAGAGACAGCGAGGGAGACAGAGAGAGAGACTTCGAGAGAGACTTCGAGAGAGACTGCGAGAGAGACTGCGAGGGTGACTGTGAGGGAGACTGCGAGAGAGACAGTGAGAGGGACTGCGAGAGAGACAGTGAGAGGGACTGCGAGAGAGACTGCGAGAGAGACTGCGAGAGAGACAGTGAGAGGGACTGCGAGAGAGAAAGCCAGAGAGAAAGCCAGAGAGTGCGAGGGAGACAGCGAGGGAGACAGCGAGATAGAATGCGAGAGAGACTGAGAGAGAGACTGAGAGAGAGACTGAGAGGGAGACAGCGAGGGAGACAGCGAGGGAGACAGCGAGGGAGACAACGAGAGAGACATCGAGAGAGACATCGAGAGAGACATCGAGAGAGACAGCGAAAGAGAATGCAAGAGAGACTGCGAGAGAGACATCCAGGGTGACTGCGATGGAGACAGCGAGAGAGACTGTGAGGGAGACTGCGAGAGAGACTGCTATGGAGATAGCGAGAGAGACAGCGAGGGATACAGCGAGAGAGACTGCGAGAGTGACTGCGAGAGTGACTGCGAGGGAGACGGCGAGGGAGACGGCGAGAGAGAGAGCGAGAGAGACAGCGAGGGAGACAGCGAGGGAGACAGCGAGGGAGACTTCGAGAGAGACTGCGAGGGAGACGGCGAGAGAGACTTTGAGAGAGACTGCGAGGGAGACGGCGAGAGCGACGGCGAGAGAGAGAGCGGGAGAGACAGCGAGGGAGACAGCGAGAGAGACTTCGAGAGAGACTGCGAGGGAGACGGCGAGAGCGACGGCGAGAGAGAGAGCGAGAGAGACAGCGAGGGAGACAGCGAGAGAGACTTCGAGAGAGACTGCGAGAGAGACGGCGAGAGAGACAGCGAGAGAGACAGCGAGAGAGACAGCGAGAGAGACAGCGAGAGAGACTGTGAGAGAGACAGCGAGAGAGACAGCGAGAGAGACTGTGAGGGAGACTGTGAGGGAGACTGTGAGGGAGACTGTGAGGGAGACAGCGAGAGAGACTGCGAGAGAGACTGCGAGAGAGACAGTGAGAGGGACTGCGAGAGAGAAAGTGAGAGAGAAAGCCAGAGAGTGCGAGGGAGACAGCGAGAGAGAATGCGAGAGAGAATGAGAGAGAGACTGAGAGGGAGACAGCGAGGGAGACAATGAGAGAGACATCGAGAGAGACAACGAGAGAGACAACGAGAGAGACAACGAGAGAGACAGCGAAAGAGAATGCGAGAGAGACTGCGAGGGAGACAGCGAGAGAGCCTGCGAGGGAGACTGCAAGGGAGACTGCGAGGGAGACTGCGAGAGAAACTGCGAGAGAGACTGCTATGGAAATAGCGAGAGAGACAGCGAGGGATACAGCGAGGGATACAGCGAGAGACACTGCGAGAGAGACTGCGAGGGAGACGGCGAGAGAGAGAGCGAGAGAGACAGCGAGGGAGACAGCGAGGGAGACAGCGAGAGAGACTTCGAGAGAGACTGCGAGGGAGGCAGCGAGGGAGACAGCGAGGGAGACATCGAGGGAGACAGCGAGGGAGACAGCGAGAGAGACTGCGAGAGAGACTGCGAGAGAGACTGCGAGAGCGACTGCTAGGGAGACAGCGAGGGAGGCAGCGAGGGAGACAGCGAGGGAGACAGCAAGGGAGACAGCGAGAGAAACTGCGAGGAAGACAGCGAGGGAGACAGCGAGGGAGACGGCAAGGGAGACAGCGAGAGAGACGGCAAGGGAGACAGTGAGGGAGACTGCGAGGGAGAGAGCGAGGGAGACAGCGAGGGAGACAGCGAGGGAGACGGCGAGAGAGACTGCAAGAGAGACTGCGAGGGAGACAGCGAGAGACACAGCGAGAGAGACAGCGAGGGAGAAAGCGAGGGAGAAAGCGAGGGAGACAGCGAGAGAGACTGCGAGAGAGACTGCGAGAGAGACTGCGAGAGAGACTGCGAGGGAGAAAGCGAGAGAGACTGCGAGAGTGACTGCGAGAGAGACTGCGAGGGAGAAAGCGAGAGAGACTGCGAGGGAGACTGCAAGGGAGACAGCGAGAGAGACAGCGAGGGAGATAGCGAGGGAGATAGCGAGAGAGACTGCGAGAGAGACTGCGAGAGAGACTGCGATGGAGACTGCGAGGGAGACTGCGAGGGAGACTGCGAGGGAGACTGCGAGGGAGACTGCGAGAGAGACTGCGAGAGAGACTGCGAGAGAGACTGCTATGGAGATAGCGAGAGAGACAGCGAGGGATACAGCGAGAGAGACTGCGAGAGTGACTGCGAGGTAGACGTCGAGGGCGACGGCGAGAGAGAGAGCGAGAGAGACAGCGAGAGAGACTTCGAGAGAGACTGCGAGGGAGACGGCGAGAGAGACAGCGAGAGAGGCAGCGAGAGAGACTGTGAGGGAGACTGCGAGAGAGACAGTGAGAGGGACTGCGAGAGAGAAAGCGAGAGAGAAAGCCAGAGAGAAAGCCAGAGAGTGCGAGGGTGACAGCGAGAGAGAATGCGAGAGAGACTGAGAGAGAGACTGAGAGAGAGACTGAGAGAGAGACTGAGAGGGAGACTGAGAGGGAGACAGCAAGGGAGACAGCGAGGGAGACAGCGAGGGAGACAGCGAGGGAGACAGCGAGGGAGACAACGAGAGAGACATCGAGAGAGACAGCGAAAGAGAATGCGAGAGAGACTGCGAGAGAGACATCCAGGGTGACTGCGAGGGAGACAGCGAGAGAGACTGTGAGGGAGACAGCGAGAGAGACTGTGAGGGAGACAGCGAGGGAGACTGTGAGGGAGACTGCGAGAGAGACTGCTATGGAGATAGCGAGAGAGACAGCGACGGATACAGCGAGAGAGACTGCGAGAGTGACTGCGAGGGAGATGGCGAGGGAGACGGTGAGAGCGACGGCGAGAGAGAGAGCGAGAGAGACAGCGAGGGAGACAGCGAGAGAGACTTCGAGAGAGACTGCGAGGGAGACGGCGAGAGAGACAGCGAGGGAGACAGTGAGGGAGACTGTGAGGGAGACTGTGAGGGAGACAGCGAGAGAGACTGCGAGAGAGACTGCGAGAGAGACTGCGAGAGAGACAGTGAGAGGGACTGCGAGAGAGAAAGCGAGAGAGAAAGCCAGAGAGTGCGAGGGAGACAGCGAGACAGAATGCGAGAGAGACTGAGAGAGAGACTGAGAGAGAGACTGAGAGGGAGACTGAGAGGGAGACTGAGAGGGAGACAACGAGAGAGACATCGAGAGAGACAGCGAAAGAGACAGCGAAAGAGAATGCGAGAGAGACTGCGAGAGAGACATCCAGGGTGACTTCGAGGGAGACTTCGAGGGAGACTGCGAGGGAGACTGCGAGAGAGACTGCGAGGGAGACAGCAAGAGAGACAGTGAGGGAGACAGCGAGAGAGTCTGCGAGAGAGTCTGCGAGGGAGAGAGCGAGGGAGAAAGCGAGAGAGACTGTGAGAGAGACTGCGAGAGAGACTGCGAGGGAGACAGCGAGAGAGACAGCGAGAGAGACTGCGAGAGAGACTGCGAGAGAGACTGTGAGAGAGACTGCGAGAGAGACTGCGAGAGAGACTGCGAGGGAGACAGCGAGAGGGACTGCGAGGGAGAAAGCGAGAGAAACTGCGAGAGAGACTGCTAGGGAAATAGCGAGAGAGAGCGAGGGATACAGAGAGAGACACTGCGAGGGAGACTGCGAGGGAGACTGCGAGAGAGACTGCGAGAGAGACTGCGAGAGAGACTGCGAGAGAGACAGCGAGAGAGAATGCGAGGGAGAAAGCGAGAGAAACTGCGAGAGAGACTGCTAGGGAAATAGCGAGAGAGACAGCGAGGGATACAGCGAGAGACACTGCGAGAGAGACTGCGAGGGAGACGGCGAGAGAGAGAGCGAGAGAGACAGCGAGGGAGACAGCGAGGGAGACAGCGAGGGAGACAGCGAGGGAGACTTCGAGAGATACTGCGAGGGAGGCAGCGAGGGAGACAGCGAGGGAGACAGCGAGAGAGACTGAGAGAGAGACTGCGAGAGCGACTGCGAGAGCGACTGCTAGGGAGACAGCGAGGGAGGCAGCGAGGGAGACAGCGAGGGAGACAGCGAGGGAGACAGCGAGGGAGACAGCGAGAGAAACTGCGAGGAAGACAGCGAGAGAGACTGCGAGAGAGACGGCAAGGGAGACAGTGAGGGAGACTGCGAGGGAGAGAGCGAGGGACACAGCGAGGGAGACAGCGAGGGAGACAGCGAGGGAGACAGCGAGGGAGACAGCGAGAGAGACTGCAAGAGAGACTGCGAGGGAGACAGCGAGAGAGACAGCGAGAGAGACAGCGAGAGAGACAGCGAGAGAGACAGCGAGGGAGAAAGCGAGGGAGAAAGCGAGGGAGAAAGTGAGGGAGACAGCGAGAGAGACTGCGAGAGAGACTGCGAGAGAGACAGCGAGGGAGAAAGCGAGAGAGACTGCGAGAGAGACTGCGAGGGAGAAAGCGAGAGAGACTGCGAGAGAGACTGCAAGGGAGACAGCGAGAGAGACAGCGAGGGAGATAGCGAGGGAGACAGCGAGAGAGACTGCGAGAGAGACTGCGAGAGAGACTGCGAGAGAGACTGCGAGGGAGACAGCGAGGGAGACAGCGAGGGAGACTGTGAGGGAGACTGCGAGAGAGACTGCTATGGAGATAGCGAGAGAGACTGCGAGGGAGACTGGGAGGGAGACGGCGAGGGAGACGGCGAGGGCGACGGCGAGAGAGAGAGCGAGAGAGACTTCGAGAGAGACTGCGAGGGAGACGGCGAGAGAGACGGCGAGAGAGGCAGCGAGAGAGACTGTGAGGGAGACTGTGAGGGAGACAGCGAGAGAGACAGTGAGAGGGACTGCGAGAGAGAAAGCGAGAGAGAAAGCCAGAGAGTGCGAGGGAGACAGCGAGGGAGACAGCGAGAGAGAATGCGAGAGAGACTGAGAGAGAGACTGAGAGGGAGACTGAGAGGGAGACTGAGAGGGAGACAGCGAGGGAGACAGCGAGGGAGACAACGAGAGAGACATCGAGAGAGACAGCGAAAGAGAATGCGAGAGAGACTGCGAGAGAGACATCCAGGGTGACTGCGAGGGAGACAGCAAGAGAGACTGTGAGGGAGACAGCGAGGGAGACTGTGAGGGAAACTGCGAGAGAGACTGCTATGGAGATAGCGAGAGAGACAGCGAGGGATACAGCGAGAGAGACTGCGAGGGAGACGGCGAGGGAGACGGAGAGAGCGACGGCGAGAGAGAGAGCGAGATAGACAGCGAGGGAGACAGCGAGGGAGACAGCGAGAGAGACTTCGAGAGAGACTGCGAGGGAGACGGCGAGAGAGACAGCGAGAGAGACAGCGAGAGAGACTGTGAGGGACACAGCGAGAGAGACTGCGAGAGATACTGCGAGAGAGACTGCGAGAGAGACTGCGAGAGAGACTGCGAGAGAGACAGTGAGAGGGACTGCGAGAGAGAAAGCGAGAGAGAAAGCCAGAGAGTGCGAGGGAGACAGCGAGAGAGAATGCGAGAGAGACTGAGAGAGAGACTGAGAGGGAGACAGCGAGGGAGACAGCGAGAGAGACATTGAGAGAGACATCGAGAGAGACAGCAAAAGAGAATGCGAGAGAGACTGCGAGAGAGACATCCAGGGTGACTTCGAGGGAGACTTCGAGGGAGACTTCGAGGGAGACTGCGAGGGAGACTGCGAGGGAGACAGTGAGAGAGACAGCGAGAGAGAATGTGAGGGAGACAGCGAGAGAGACAGTGAGGGAGACAGCGAGGGAGACAGCGAGGGAGACAGCGAGAGAGTCTGCGAGGGAGAGAGCGAGGGAGAAAGCGAGGGAGAAAGCGAGAGAGACTGCGAGAGAGACTGCGAGGGAGACAGCGATAGAGACTGCGAGGGAGACAGCGAGAGAGACTGCGAGAGAGACTGTGAGAGAGACTGCGAGAGAGACTGTGAGGGAGACAGCGAGGGAGACAGCGAGAGAGACTGCGAGAGAGACTGCGAGAGAGACTGCGAGAGAGACTGCGAGGGAGACAGCGAGAGAGACTGCGAGGGAGACACCGAGAGAAACTGCGAGAGAGACTGCTAGGGAAATAGCGAGAGAGACAGCGAGGGATACAGCGAGAGACACTGCGAGAGTGACTGCGAGGGAGACGGCGAGAGAGAGAGCGAGAGAGACAGCGAGGGAGACAGCGAGGGAGACAGCGAGGGAGACAGCGAGGGAGACAGCGAGAGAGACAGCGAGAGAGACAGCGAGAGAGACTGCGAGGGAGGCAGCGAGGGAGACAGCGAGGGAGACAGCGAGGGAGACAGCGAGGGAGACAGCGAGAGAGACTGCGAGAGAGACTGCGAGAGAGACTGCGAGAGAGACTGCGAGAGCGACTGCTAGGGAGACAGCGAGGGAGGCAGCGAGGGAGACAGCGAGGGAGACAGCGAGTGAGACAGCAAGGGAGACAGCGAGAGAAACTGCGAGGAAGACAGCGAGGGAGACAGCGAGGGAGACGGCAAGGGAGACAGCGAGAGAGACGGAAAGGGAGACAGAGAGGGAGACTGCGACGGAGAGAGCGAGGGAGAGAGGGAGACAGCAAGGGAGACAGCGAGGGAGACAGCGAGGGAGACGGCGAGAGAGACTGCAAGAGAGACTGCGAGGGAGACAGCGAGAGACACAGCGAGAGAGACAGCGAGGGAGAAAGCGAGGGAGAAAGCGAGGGAGACAGCGAGAGAGACTGCGAGAGAGACTGCGAGAGAGACTGCGAGAGAGACTGCGAGGGAGAAAGCGAGAGAGACTGCGAGAGTGACTGCGAGAGAGACTGCGAGAGAGACTGCGAGGGAGAAAGCGAGAGAGACTGCGAGGGAGACTGCGAGGGAGACTGCAAGGGAGACAGCGAGAGAGACAGCGAGGGAGATAGCGAGGGAGATAGCGAGAGAGACTGCGAGAGAGACTGCGAGAGAGACTGCAATGGAGACTGCGAGGGAGACTGCGAGGGAGACTGCGAGAGAGACTGCTATGGAGATAGCGAGAGAGACAGCGAGGGATACAGCGAGAGAGACTGCGAGAGTGACTGCGAGGTAGACAGCGAGGGAGACGGCGAGGGAGACGGCGAGGGCGACGGCGAGAGAGAGAGCGAGAGAGACAGCGAGAGAGACTGCGAGAGAGACTGCGAGAGAGACGGCGAGAGAGACTGCGAGGGAGAAAGCGAGAGAGACTGCGAGAGTGACTGCAAGAGAGACTGCGAGAGAGACTGCGAGGGAGAAAGCGAGAGAGACTGCGAGGGAGACTGCAAGGGAGACAGCGAGAGAGACAGCGAGGGAGATAGCGAGAGAGGCTGCGAGAGAGACTGCGATGGAGACTGCGAGGGAGACTGCGAGGGAGACTGCGAGAGAGACTGCTATGGAGATAGCGAGAGAGACAGCGAGGGATACAGCGAGAGAGACTGCGAGAGTGACTGCGAGGTAGACAGCGAGGGAGACGGCGAGGGAGACGGCGAGGGCGACGGCGAGAGAGACAGCGAGAGAGACTTCGAGAGAGACTGCGAGGGAGACGGCGAGAGAGACAGCGAGAGAGGCAGCGAGAGAGACTGTGAGGGAGACTGCGAGAGAGACAGTGAGAGGGACTGCGAGAGAGAAAGCGAGAGAGAAAGCCAGAGAGAAAGCCAGAGAGTGCGAGGGTGACAGCGAGAGAGAATGCGAGAGAGACTGAGAGAGAGACTGAGAGAGAGACTGAGAGAGAGACTGAGAGAGAGACTGAGAGGGAGACTGAGAGGGAGACTGAGAGGGAGACAGCAAGGGAGACAGCGAGGGAGACAGCAAGGGAGACAGCGAGGGAGACAACGAGAGAGACATCGAGAGAGACAGCGAAAGAGAATGCGAGAGAGACTGCGAGAGAGACATCCAGGGTGACTGCGAGGGAGACAGCGAGAGAGACTGTGAGGGAGACAGCGAGAGAGACTGTGAGGGAGACAGCGAGGGAGACTGTGAGGGAGACTGCGAGAGAGACTGCTATGGAGATAGCGAGAGAGACAGCGACGGATACAGCGAGAGAGACTGCGAGAGTGACTGCGAGGGAGACGGCGAGGGAGACAGCGAGGGAGACAGTGAGGGAGACTGTGAGGGAGACTGTGAGGGAGACAGCGAGAGAGACAGCGAGAGAGACTGCGAGAGAGACTGCGAGAGAGACTGCGAGAGAGACAGTGAGAGGGACTGCGAGAGAGAAAGCGAGAGAGAAAGCCAGAGAGTGCGAGGGAGACAGCGAGACAGAATGCGAGAGAGACTGAGAGAGAGACTGAGAGAGAGACTGAGAGGGAGACTGAGAGGGAGACTGAGAGGGAGACAACGAGAGAGACATCGAGAGAGACAGCGAAAGAGAATGCGAGAGAGACTGCGAGAGAGACTGCGAGAGAGACATCCAGGGTGACTTCGAGGGAGACTTCGAGGGAGACTGCGAGGGAGACAGCGAGAGAGACTGCGAGGGAGACAGCGAGAGAGACAGTGAGGGAGACAGCGAGAGAGTCTGCGAGAGAGTCTGAGAGGCAGAGAGCGAGGGAGAAAGCGAGAGAGACTGCGAGAGAGACTGCGAGGGAGACAGCGAGAGAGACAGCGAGAGAGACTGCGAGAGAGACTGCGAGAGAGACTGTGAGAGAGACTGCGAGAGAGACTGCGAGAGAGACTGCGAGGGAGACAGCGAGAGGGACTGCGAGGGAGAAAGCGAGAGAAACTGCGAGAGAGACTGCTAGGGAAATAGCGAGAGAGAGAGCGAGGGATACAGAGAGAGACACTGCGAGGGAGACTGCGAGGGAGACTGCGAGAGAGACTGCGAGAGAGACTGCGAGGGAGACAGCGAGAGAGAATGCGAGGGAGAAAGCGAGAGAAACTGCGAGAGAGACTGCTAGGGAAATAGCGAGAGAGACAGCGAGGGATACAGCGAGAGACACTGCGAGAGAGACTGCGAGAGAGACTGCGAGGGAGACGGCGAGAGAGAGAGCGAGAGAGACAGCGAGGGAGACAGCAAGGGAGACAGCGAGAGAGACTTCGAGAGATACTGCGAGGGAGGCAGCGAGGGAGACAGCGAGGGAGACAGCGAGGGAGACAGCGAGAGAGACTGCGAGAGAGACTGCGAGAGCGACTGCGAGAGCGACTGCTAGGGAGACAGCGAGGGAGGCAGCGAGGGAGACAGCGAGGGAGACAGAGAGGGAGACAGCGAGGGAGACAGCGAGGGAGACAGCGAGGGAGACAGCGAGAGAAACTGCGAGGAAGACAGCGAGAGAGACTGCGAGAGAGACGGCAAGGGAGACAGTGAGGGAGACTGCGAGGGAGAGAGCGAGGGACACAGCGAGGGAGACAGCGAGGGAGACAGCGAGGGAGACAGCGAGGGAGACAGCGAGAGAGACTGCAAGAGAGACTGCGAGGGAGACAGCGAGAGAGACAGCGAGAGAGACAGCAAGAGAGACAGCGAGAGAGACAGCGAGAGAGACAGCGAGGGAGAAAGCGAGGGAGAAAGCGAGGGAGAAAGTGAGGGAGACAGCGAGAGAGACTGCGAGAGAGACTGCGAGAGAGACAGCGAGGGAGAAAGCGAGAGAGACTGCGACAGAGACTGCGAGGGAGAAAGCGAGAGAGACTGCGAGAGAGACTGCAAGGGAGACTGTGAGGGAGACTGTGAGGGAGACAGCGAGAGAGACAGTGAGAGGGACTGCGAGAGAGAAAGCGAGAGAGAAAGCCAGAGAGAAAGCCAGAGAGTGCGAGGGAGACAGCGAGGGAGACAGCGAGAGAGTATGCGAGAGAGACTGAGAGAGAGACTGAGAGGGAGACTGAGAGGGAGACTGAGAGGGAGACAGCGAGGGAGACAGCGAGGGAGACAACGAGAGAGACATCGAGAGAGACAGCGAAAGAGAATGCGAGAGAGACTGCGAGAGAGACATCCAGGGTGACTGCGAGGGAGACAGCAAGAGAGACTGTGAGGGAGACAGCGAGGGAGACTGTGAGGGAGACTGCGAGAGAGACTGCTATGGAGATAGCGAGAGAGACAGCGAGGGATACAGCGAGAGAGACTGCGAGAGAGACTGCGAGGGAGACGGCGAGGGAGACGGAGAGAGCGACGGCGAGAGAGAGAGCGAGAGAGACAGTGAGGGAGACAGCGAGGGAGACAGCGAGAGAGACTTCGAGAGAGACTGCGAGGGAGACGGCGAGAGAGACAGCGAGAGAGACAGCGAGAGAGACAGCGAGAGAGACAGCGAGAGAGACTGTGAGGGACACAGCGAGAGAGACTGCGAGAGAGACTGCTAGGGAAATAGCGAGAGAGACAGCGAGGGATACAGCGAGAGACACTGCGAGAGAGACTGCGAGGGAGACGGCGAGAGAGAGAGCGAGAGAGACAGCGAGGGAGACAGCGAGGGAGACAGCGAGGGAGACAGCGAGAGAGACTTCGAGAGATACTGCGAGGGAGGCAGCGAGGGAGACAGCGAGGGAGACAGCGAGGGAGACAGCGAGAGAGACTGCGAGAGAGACTGCGAGAGAGACTGCGAGAGCGACTGCGAGAGCGACTGCTAGGGAGACAGCGAGGGAGGCAGCGAGAGAGACTGCGAGAGAGACAGTGAGAGGGACTGCGAGAGAGAAAGCGAGAGAGAAAGCCAGAGAGTGCGAGGGAGACAGCGAGAGAGAATGCGAGAGAGACTGAGAGAGAGACTGAGAGAGAGACTGAGAGGGAGACAGCGAGGGAGACAATGAGAGAGACATCGAGAGAGACAACGAGAGAGACAACGAGAGAGACAGCGAAAGAGACAGCGAAAGAGACTGCGAGGGAGACAGCGAGAGAGCCTGCGAGGGAGACTGCGAGGGAGACTGCGAGGGAGACAGCGAGGGAGACAGCGAGAGAGCCTGCGAGGGAGAGAGCGAGGGAGAAAGCGAGTGAGACTGCGAGAGAGACTGCGAGGGAGACAGCGATAGAGACTGCGAGGGAGACACCGATAGAGACTGCGAGGGAGACAGCGATAGAGACAGCGAGAGAGACTGCGAGAGAGACTGCGAGGGAGACAGCGAGAGAGACAGCGAGAGAGACAGCGAGGGAGACAGCGAGGGAGACAGCGAGGGAGACAGCGAGAGAGACTGCGAGAGAGACTGCGAGAGAGACTGCGAGAGAGACTGCGAGAGAGACTGCGAGGGAGACTGCGAGGGAGACTGCGAGGGAGACTGCGAGGGAGACTGCGAGGGAGACTGCGAGAGAGACAGCGAGAGAGACTGCGAGAGAGACTGCGAGAGAGACTGCGAGAGAGACTGCGAGAGAGACTGCGAGGGAGACAGCGAGGGAGACAGCGAGAGAAACTGCGAGAGAGACAGCGAGAGAGACTGCGAGAGAGACTGCGAGAGCGACTGCGAGAGCGACTGCTAGGGAGACAGCGAGGGAGACAGCGAGGGAGGCAGCGAGGGAGACAGCGAGGGAGACAGAGAGGGAGACAGCGAGGGAGACAGCGAGGGAGACAGCGAGGGAGACAGCGAGGGAGACAGCGAGAGAAACTGCGAGGAAGACAGCGAGAGAGACTGCGAGAGAGACGGCAAGGGAGACAGTGAGGGAGACTGCGAGGGAGAGAGCGAGGGACACAGCGAGGGAGACAGCGAGGGAGACAGCGAGGGAGACAGCGAGGGAGACAGCGAGAGAGACTGCAAGAGAGACTGCGAGGGAGACAGCGAGAGAGACAGCGAGAGAGACAGCAAGAGAGACAGCGAGAGAGACAGCGAGAGAGACAGCGAGGGAGAAAGCGAGGGAGAAAGCGAGGGAGAAAGTGAGGGAGACAGCGAGAGAGACTGCGAGAGAGACTGCGAGAGAGACAGCGAGGGAGAAAGCGAGAGAGACTGCGACAGAGACTGCGAGGGAGAAAGCGAGAGAGACTGCGAGAGAGACTGCAAGGGAGACTGTGAGGGAGACTGTGAGGGAGACAGCGAGAGAGACAGTGAGAGGGACTGCGAGAGAGAAAGCGAGAGAGAAAGTCAGAGAGAAAGCCAGAGAGTGCGAGGGAGACAGCGAGGGAGACAGCGAGAGAGTATGCGAGAGAGACTGAGAGAGAGACTGAGAGGGAGACTGAGAGGGAGACTGAGAGGGAGACAGCGAGGGAGACAGCGAGGGAGACAACGAGAGAGACATCGAGAGAGACAGCGAAAGAGAATGCGAGAGAGACTGCGAGAGAGACATCCAGGGTGACTGCGAGGGAGACAGCAAGAGAGACTGTGAGGGAGACAGCGAGGGAGACTGTGAGGGAGACTGCGAGAGAGACTGCTATGGAGATAGCGAGAGAGACAGCGAGGGATACAGCGAGAGAGACTGCGAGAGAGACTGCGAGGGAGACGGCGAGGGAGACGGAGAGAGCGACGGCGAGAGAGAGAGCGAGAGAGACAGTGAGGGAGACAGCGAGGGAGACAGCGAGAGAGACTTCGAGAGAGACTGCGAGGGAGACGGCGAGAGAGACAGCGAGAGAGACAGCGAGAGAGACAGCGAGAGAGACAGCGAGAGAGACAGCGAGAGAGACTGTGAGGGACACAGCGAGAGAGACTGCGAGAGAGACTGCTAGGGAAATAGCGAGAGAGACAGCGAGGGATACAGCGAGAGACACTGCGAGAGAGACTGCGAGGGAGACGGCGAGAGAGAGAGCGAGAGAGACAGCGAGGGAGACAGCGAGGGAGACAGCGAGAGAGACTTCGAGAGATACTGCGAGGGAGGCAGCGAGGGAGACAGCGAGGGAGACAGCGAGGGAGACAGCGAGAGAGACTGCGAGAGAGACTGCGAGAGCGACTGCGAGAGCGACTGCTAGGGAGACAGCGAGGGAGGCAGCGAGAGAGACTGCGAGAGAGACAGTGAGAGGGACTGCGAGAGAGAAAGCGAGAGAGAAAGCCAGAGAGTGCGAGGGAGACAGCGAGAGAGAATGCGAGAGAGACTGAGAGAGAGACTGAGAGAGAGACTGAGAGGGAGACAGTGAGGGAGACAATGAGAGAGACATCGAGAGAGACAACGAGAGAGACAACGAGAGAGACAGCGAAAGAGACAGCGAAAGAGACTGCGAGGGAGACAGCGAGAGAGCCTGCGAGGGAGACTGCGAGGGAGACTGCGAGGGAGACAGCGAGAGAGCCTGCGAGGGAGAGAGCGAGGGAGAAAGCGAGTGAGACTGCGAGAGAGACTGCGAGGGAGACAGCGATAGAGACTGCGAGGGAGACACCGATAGAGACTGCGAGGGAGACAGCGATAGAGACAGCGAGAGAGACTGCGAGAGAGACTGCGAGGGAGACAGCGAGAGAGACAGCGAGAGAGACAGCGAGGGAGACAGCGAGGGAGACAGCGAGGGAAACAGCGAGAGAGACTGCGAGAGAGACTGCGAGAGAGACTGCGAGAGAGACTGCGAGGGAGACTGCGAGGGAGACTGCGAGGGAGACTGCGAGAGAGACTGCGAGAGAGACTGCGAGAGAGACTGCGAGAGAGACTGCGAGAGAGACTGCGAGGGAGACAGCGAGGGAGACAGCGAGAGAAACTGCGAGAGAGACTGCTAGGGAAATAGCGAGAGAGACAGCGAGGGACACAGCGAGAGACACTGCGAGAGAGACTGCGAGGGAGACGGCGAGAGAGAGAGCGAGAGAGACAGCGAGGGAGACAGCGAGGGAGACAGCGAGGGAGACAGCGAGAGATACTTCGAGAAAGACTGCGAGGGAGGCAGCGAGGGAGACAGCGAGGGAGACAGCGAGGGAGACAGCGAGAGAGACTGCGAGAGAGACTGCGAGAGAGACTGCGAGAGAGACTGCGAGAGAGACTGCGAGAGCGACTGCTAGGGAGACAGCGAGGGAGGCAGCGAGGGAGACAGCGAGGGAGACAGCGAGGGAGACAGCAAGGGAGACAGCAAGGGAGACAGCAAGGGAGACAGCAAGGGAGACAGCGAGAGAAACAGCGAGGGAGACAGCGAGGGAGACAGCGAGGGAGACAGCGAGGGAGACGGCAAGGGAGACAGCGAGAGAGACGGCAAGGGAGACAGTGAGGGAGACTGCGAGGGAGAGAGCGAGGGAGACAGCGAGGGAGACAGCGAGGGAGACAGCGAGGGAGACAGCGAGGGAGACTGCGAGAGAGACTGCAAGAGAGACTGCGAGGGAGACAGCGAGGGAGACAGCGAGAGACACAGCGAGAGAGACAGCGAGGGAGAAAGCGAGGGAGAAAGCGAGGGAGACAGCGAGAGAGACTGCGAGAGAGACTGCGAGAGAGACTGCGAGAGAGACTGCGAGGGAGAAAGCGAGAGAGACTGCGAGAGTGACTGCGAGAGAGACTGCGAGAGAGACTGCGAGGGAGAAAGCGAGAGAGACTGCGAGGGAGACTGCAAGGGAGACAGCGAGAGAGACAGCGAGGGAGATAGCGAGAGAGACTGCGAGAGAGACTGCGAGAGAGACTGCGAGGGAGACTGCGATGGAGACTGCGAGGGAGACTGCGAGGGAGACTGCGAGAGAGACTGCTATGGAGATAGCGAGAGAGACAGCGAGGGATACAGCGAGAGAGACTGCGAGAGTGACTGCGAGGGAGACGGCGAGGGAGACGGCGAGGGCGACGGCGAGAGAGAGAGCGAGAGAGACAGCGAGAGAGACTTCGAGAGAGACTGCGAGGGAGACGGCGAGAGAGACAGCGAGAGAGGCAGCGAGAGAGACTGTGAGGGAGACTGCGAGAGAGAAAGCCAGAGAGAAAGCCAGAGAGTGCGAGGGTGACAGCGAGAGAGAATGCGAGAGAGACTGAGAGAGAGACTGAGAGAGAGACTGAGAGAGAGACTGAGAGGGAGACTGAGAGGGAGACTGAGAGGGAGACTGAGAGGGAGACAGCAAGGGAGACAGCGAGGGAGACAGCAAGGGAGACAGCAAGGGAGACAGCGAGGGAGACAGCGAGGTAGACAGCGAGGGAGACAGCGAGGGAGACAGCGAGGGAGACAGCGAGGGAGACAGCGAGGGAGACAGCGAGGGAGACAACGAGAGAGACATCGATAGAGACAGCGAAAGAGAATGCGAGAGAGACTGCGAGGGAGACATCCAGGGTGACTGCGAGGGAGACAGCGAGAGCGACTGTGAGGGAGACAGCGAGAGAGACTGTGAGGGAGACAGCGAGGGAGACTGTGAGGGAGACTGCGAGAGAGACTGCTATGGAGATAGCGAGAGAGACAGCGAGGGATACAGCGAGAGAGACGGCGAGAGTGACTGCGAGGGAGACGGCGAGGGAGACGGTGAGAGCGACGGCGAGAGAGAGAGCGAGAGAGACAGCGAGGGAGACAGCGAGAGAGACTTCGAGAGAGACTGCGAGGGAGACGGCGAGAGAGACAGCGAGGGAGACAGCGAGGGAGACTGTGAGGGAGACTGTGAGGGAGACAGCGAGAGAGACTGCGAGAGAGACTGCGAGAGAGACTGCGAGAGAGACTGCGAGAGAGACTGCGAGAGAGACAGTGAGAGGGACTGCGAGAGAGAAAGCGAGAGAGAAAGCCAGAGAGTGCGAGGGAGACAGCGAGACAGAATGCGAGAGAGACTGAGAGAGAGACTGAGAGAGAGACTGAGAGGGAGACTGAGAGGGAGACTGAGAGGGAGACAACGAGAGAGACATCGAGAGAGACAGCGAAAGAGACAGCGAAAGAGAATGCGAGAGAGACTGCGAGAGAGACATCCAGGGTGACTTCGAGGGAGACTTCGAGGGAGACTGCGAGGGAGACAGCGAGAGAGACTGCGAGGGGGACAGCGAGAGAGACAGTGAGGGAGACAGCGAGAGAGTCTGCGAGAGAGTCTGCGAGGGAGAGAGCGAGGGAGAAAGCGAGAGAGACTGCGAGAGAGACTGCGAGAGAGACTGCGAGAGAGACTGCGAGAGAGACTGCGAGAGAGACTGCGAGAGAGACTGCGAGGGAGACAGCGAGAGAGACAGCGAGAGAGACTGCGAGAGAGACTGTGAGAGAGACTGCGAGAGAGACTGCGAGAGAGACTGCGAGGGAGACAGCGAGAGGGACTGCGAGGGAGAAAGCGAGAGAAACTGCGAGGGAGAAAGCGAGAGAAACTGCGAGAGAGACTGCTAGGGAAATAGCGAGAGAGAGAGCGAGGGATACAGAGAGAGACACTGCGAGGGAGACTGCGAGGGAGACTGCGAGAGAGACTGCGAGAGAGACTGCGAGGGAGAAAGCGAGAGAGAATGCGAGGGAGAAAGCGAGAGAAACTGCGAGAGAGACTGCTAGGGAAATAGCGAGAGAGACAGCGAGGGATACAGCGAGAGACACTGCGAGAGAGACTGCGAGGGAGACGGCGAGAGAGAGAGCGAGAGAGACAGCGAGGGAGACAGCGAGGGAGACAGCGAGGGAGACAGCGAGAGAGACTTCGAGAGATACTGCGAGGGAGGCAGCGAGGGAGACAGCGAGGGAGACAGCGAGGGAGACAGCGAGGGAGACAGCGAGAGAGACTGCGAGAGAGACTGCGAGAGAGACTGCGAGAGAGACTGCGAGTGCGACTGCGAGAGCGACTGCTAGGGAGACAGCGAGGGAGGCAGCGAGGGAGGCAGCGAGGGAGACAGCGAGGGAGACAGCGAGGGAGACAGCGAGGGAGACAGCGAGAGAAACTGCGAGGAAGACAGCGAGAGAGACTGCGAGAGAGACGGCAAGGGAGACAGTGAGGGAGACTGCGAGGGAGAGAGCGAGGGACACAGCGAGGGAGACAGCGAGGGAGACAGCGAGGGAGACAGCGAGGGAGACAGCGAGAGAGACTGCAAGAGAGACTGCGAGGGAGACAGCGAGAGAGACAGCGAGAGAGACAGCAAGAGAGACAGCGAGAGAGACAGCGAGAGAGACAGCGAGGGAGAAAGCGAGGGAGAAAGTGAGGGAGACAGCGAGAGAGACTGCGAGAGAGACTGCGAGAGAGACAGCGAGGGAGAAAGCGAGAGAGACTGCGAGAGAGACTGCGAGGGAGAAAGCGAGAGAGACTGCGAGAGAGACTGCAAGGGAGACAGCGAGAGAGACAGCGAGGGAGATAGCGAGGGAGACAGCGAGAGAGACTGCGAGAGAGACTGCGAGAGAGACTGCGAGAGAGACTGCGAGAGAGACTGCGAGAGAGACTGCGAGAGAGACTGCGAGGGAGACAGCGAGGGAGACAGCGAGGGAGACAGCGAGGGAGACAGCGAGGGAGACTGTGAGGGAGACTGCGAGAGAGACTGCTATGGAGATAGCGAGAGAGACTGCGAGGGAGACTGCGAGGGAGACGGCGAGGGAGACGGCGAGGGCGACGGCGAGAGAGAGAGCGAGAGAGACTTCAAGAGAGACTGCGAGGGAGACGGCGAGAGAGACAGCGAGAGAGACTGTGAGGGAGACTGTGAGGGAGACAGCGAGAGAGACAGTGGGAGGGACAGTGAGAGGGACTGCGAGAGAGAAAGCGAGAGAGAAAGCCAGAGAGAAAGCCAGAGAGTGCGAGGGAGACAGCGAGGGAGACAGCGAGAGAGAATGCGAGAGAGACTGAGAGAGAGACTGAGAGGGAGACTGAGAGGGAGACTGAGAGGGAGACTGAGAGGGAGACAGCGAGGGAGACAGCGAGGGAGACAACGAGAGAGACATCGAGAGAGACAGCGAAAGAGAATGCGAGAGAGACTGCGAGAGAGACTGCGAGAGAGACATCCAGGGTGACTGCGAGGGAGACAGCAAGAGAGACTGTGAGGGAGACAGCGAGGGAGACTGTGAGGGAGACTGCGAGAGAGACTGCTATGGAGATAGCGAGAGAGACTGCGAGGGAGACGGCGAGGGAGACGGAGAGAGCGACGGCGAGAGAGAGAGCGAGAGAGACAGCGAGGGAGACAGCGAGGGAGACAGCGAGAGAGACTTCGAGAGAGACTGCGAGGGAGACGGCGAGAGAGACAGCGAGAGAGACAGCGAGAGAGACAGCGAGAGAGACTGTGAGGGACACAGCGAGAGAGACTGCGAGAGAGATTGCGAGAGAGACTGCGAGAGAGACTGCGAGAGAGACAGCGAGAGAGACAGCGAGAGAGACAGTGAGAGGGACTGCGAGAGAGAAAGCGAGAGAGAAAGCCAGAGAGTGCGAGGGAGACAGCGAGAGAGAATGCGAGAGAGACTGAGAGAGAGACTGAGAGGGAGACAGCGAGGGAGACAGCGAGAGAGACATCGAGAGAGACATCGAGAGAGACAGCAAAAGAGAATGCGAGAGAGACTGCGAGAGAGACATCCAGGGTGACTTCGAGGGAGACTTCGAGGGAGACTTCGAGGGAGACTGCGAGGGAGACAGCGAGAGAGACAGCGAGAGAGAATGTGAGGGAGACAGCGAGAGAGACAGTGAGGGAGACAGCGAGGGAGACAGCGAGGGAGACAGCGAGGGAGACAGCGAGAGAGTCTGCGAGAGAGTCTGCGAGGGAGAGAGCGAGGGAGAAAGCGAGGGAGAAAGCGAGAGAGACTGCGAGAGAGACTGCGAGGGAGACAGCGATAGAGACTGCGAGGGAGACTGCGAGAGAGACTGTGAGAGAGACTGCGAGAGAGACTGTGAGGGAGACAGCGAGGGAGACAGCGAGAGAGACTGCGAGAGAGACTGCGAGAGAGACTGCGAGAGAGACTGCGAGGGAGACAGCGAGAGAGACTGCGAGGGAGACAGCGAGAGAGACTGCGAGGGAGACAGCGAGAGAAACTGCGAGAGAGACTGCTAGGGAAATAGCGAGAGAGACAGCGAGGGATATAGCGAGAGACACGGCGAGAGAGACTGCGAGGGAGACGGCGAGGGAGACAGCGAGGGAGACAGCGAGGGAGACAGCGAGGGAGACAGCGAGGGAGACAGCGAGAGAGACTGTGAGGGAGGCAGCGAGGGAGACAGCGAGGGAGACAGCGAGGGAGACTGCGAGAGAGACTGCGAGAGCGTCTGCTAGGGAGACAGCGAGGGAGGCAGCGAGGGAGACAGCGAGGGAGACAGCGAGGGAGACAGCGAGAGAAACTGCGAGAGAAACTGCGAGGAAGACAGCGAGAGAGACTGCGAGAGAGATGGCGAGGGAGACGGCGAGGGAGAGAGCGAGAGAGACTGCAAGAGAGACTGCGAGGAAGACAGCGAGAGAGACAGCGAGAGAGACAGCGAGAGAGACAGCGAGGGAGACAGCGAGGGAGACAGCGAGGGAGACTGCGAGGGAGACAGTGAGAGAGTCTGCGAGTGAGAGAGCGAGGGAGAAAGCGAGAGAGACTGCGAGAGAGACTGCGAGAGAGACTGCGAGAGAGACTGCGAGAGAGACTGCGAGGGAGACTGCGAGGGAGACAGCGATAGAGACTGCGAGGGAGACAGCGAGAGAGACTGCGAGAGAGACTGTGAGAGAAACTGCGAGGGAGACAGCGAGACAGACTGCGAGGGAGACAGCGAGAGAGACAGCGAGAGAGACTGCGAGAGAGACTGCGAGAGAGACTGCGAGAGAGACTGCGAGAGAGACTGCGAGAGAGACTGCGAGAGAGACTGCGAGGGAGACAGCGAGAGAGACTGCGAGGGAGAAAGCGAGAGAAACTGCGAGAGAGACTGCTAGGGAAATAGCGAGAGAGACAGCGAGGGATACAGCGAGAGAGACTGCGAGGGAGACGGCGAGAGAGAGAGCGAGAGAGAGAGCGAGAGAGAGAGCGAGGGAGAGAGCGAGGGAGACAGCGAGGGCGACAGCGAGGGAGACAGCGAGGGAGACAGCGAGGGAGACAGCGAGGGAGACAGCGAGGGAGACAGCGAGAGAGACTTTGAGAGAGACTGCGAGGGAGACAGCGAGGGAGACAGCGAGGGAGACAGCGAGGGAGACTGCGAGAGAGACTGCGAGAGAGACTGCGAGAGCGACTGCTAGGGAGACAGCGAGGGAGGCAGCGAGGGAGACAGCGAGGGAGACAGCGAGGGAGACAGCGAGGGAGACAGCGAGAGAAACTGCGAGGAAGATGGCGAGAGAGACGGCGAGGGAGACGGCGAGGGAGACTGCGAGGGAGGCAGCGAGGGAGACAGCGACAGAGACAGCGACAGAGACAGCGACACAGACAGCGACAGAGACAGCGACAGAGCCTGTGAGAGAGACTGCGAGGGACACAGCGAGAGAGACTGCGAGGGAGACAACGAGAGAGAATGCGAGAGAGATCGCGTGAGACAGCGAGGGAGACAGCGAGGGAGATAGCGAGGGAGACTGCGAGAGAGACAGCAAGGGAGACAGCAAGGGAGACAGCGAGGGAGACAGCAAGGGAGACTGCAGGAGAGACTGCGAGGGAGACAGCGAGGGAGTCAGCGAGAGAAACTGCGAGGAAGACTGCGAGAGAGACTGCGAGGGAGAAAGCGAGAGAGACTGCGAGGGAGAAAGCGAGAGAGACTGCGAGGGAGACTGCAAGGGAGACAGCGAGAGAGACAGCGAGGGAGACAGCGAGAGAGACTGCGAGAGAGACTGCGAGAGAGACTGCGAGAGAGACTGCGAGAGAGACAGCGAGGGAGACTGTGAGGGAGACTGTGAGGGAGACTGCGAGAGAGACTGCTATGGAGATAGCGAGAGAGACATCGAGGGATACAGCGAGAGAGACTGCGAGAGTGACTGCGAGGGAGACGGCGAGGGAGACGGCGAGGGCGATGGCGAGAGAGAGAGCGAGAGAGACAGCGAGGGAGACAGCGAGAGAGACTTCGAGAGAGACTTCGAGAGAGACTGCGAGGGAGACTGCGAGGGAGACTGCGAGGGAGACTGCGAGGGAGACTGCGAGGGAGACTGCGAGGGAGTCGGCGAGAGAGACAGCGAGATAGGCAGCGAGAGAGACTGTGAGGGAGACTGCGAGAGAGACAGTGAGAGGGACTGCGAGAGAGACTGCGAGAGAGACTGCGAGAGAGACAGTGAGAGGGACTGCGAGAGAGAAAGCCAGAGAGAAAGCCAGAGAGTGCGAGGGAGACAGCGAGGGAGACAGCGAGATAGAATGCGAGAGAGACTGAGAGGGAGACTGAGAGAGAGACTGAGAGAGAGACTGAGAGAGAGACTGAGAGGGAGACAGCGAGGGAGACAACGAGAGAGACATCGAGAGAGACATCGAGAGAGACAGCGAAAGAGAATGCGAGAGAGACTGCGAGAGAGACATCCAGGGTGACTGCGAGGGAGACAGCGAGAGAGACTGTGAGGGAGACTGCGAGAGAGACTGCTATGGAGATAGCGAGAGAGACAGCGAGGGATACAGCGAGAGAGACTGCGAGAGTGACTGCGAGAGTGACTGCGAGGGAGACGGCGAGGGAGACGGCGAGAGAGAGAGCGAGAGAGACAGCGAGGGAGACAGCAAGGGAGACTTCGAGAGAGACTGCGAGGGAGACGGCGAGAGAGACGGCGAGAGCGACGGCGAGAGAGAGAGCGGGAGAGACAGCGAGGGAGACAGCGAGAGAGACTTCGAGAGAGACTGCGAGGGAGACGGCGAGAGAGACAGCGAGAGAGACAGCGAGAGAGACAGCGAGAGAGACAGTGAGGGAGACTGTGAGAGAGACAGCGAGAGAGACAGCGAGAGAGACTGTGAGGGAGACTGAGAGGGAGACTGTGAGGGAGACAGCGAGAGAGACAGCGAGAGAGACTTCGAGAGAGACTGCGAGGGAGACGGCGAGAGCGACGGCGAGAGAGAGAGCGAGAGAGACAGCGAGGGAGACAGCGAGAGAGACTTCGAGAGAGACTGCGAGGGAGACGGCGAGAGAGACAGCGAGAGAGTCAGCGAGAGAGACTGTGAGATAGACAGCGAGAGAGACAGCGAGAGAGACTGTGAGGGAGACTGTGAGGGAGACTGTGAGGGAGACTGTGAGGGAGACAGCGAGAGAGACTGCGAGAGAGACTGCGAGAGAGACTGCGAGAGAGACAGTGAGAGGGACTGCGAGAGAGAAAGCCAGAGAGTGCGAGGGAGACAGCGAGAGAGAATGCGAGAGAGACTGAGAGGGAGACAGCGAGGGAGACAATGAGAGAGACATCGAGAGAGACAACGAGACAGACAGCGAAAGAGAATGCGAGAGAGACTGCGAGGGAGACAGCGAGAGAGCCTGCGAGGGAGACTGCGAGGGAGACAGCGAGAGAGCCTGCGAGGGAGAGAGCGAGGGAGAAAGCGAGGGAGAAAGCGAGTGAGACTGCGAGAGAGACTGCGAGGGAGACAGCGATAGAGACTGCGAGGGAGACAGCGATAGAGACTGCGAGGGAGACAGCGAGAGAGACTGCGAGAGAGACTGCGAGAGAGACTGCGAGAGAGACTGCGAGAGAGACTGCGAGGGAGACTGTGAGGGAGACTGCGAGAGAGACAGTGAGAGGGACTGCGAGAGAGACAGTGAGAGGGACTGCGAGAGAGACTGCGAGAGAGACTGCGAGAGAGACAGTGAGAGGGACTGCGAGAGAGAAAGCCAGAGAGAAAGCCAGAGAGTGCGAGGGAGACAGCGAGGGAGACAGCGAGATAGAATGCGAGAGAGACTGAGAGAGAGACTGAGAGAGAGACTGAGAGGGAGACAGCGAGGGAGACAGCGAGGGAGACAACGAGAGAGACATCGAGAGAGACATCGAGAGAGACATCGAGAGAGACAGCGAAAGAGAATGCGAGAGAGACTGCGAGAGAGACTGCGAGAGAGACATCCAGGGTGACTGCGAGGGAGACAGCGAGAGAGACTGTGAGGGAGACTGCGAGAGAGACTGCTATGGAGATAGCGAGAGAGACAGCGAGGGATACAGCGAGAGAGACTGCGAGAGTGACTGCGAGAGTGACTGCGAGGGAGACGGCGAGGGAGACGGCGAGAGAGAGAGCGAGAGAGACAGCGAGGGAGACAGCGAGGGAGACAGCGAGGGAGACTTCGAGAGAGACTGCGAGGGAGACGGCGAGAGAGACTTCGAGAGAGACTGCGAGGGAGACGGCGAGAGCGACGGCGAGAGAGAGAGCGAGAGAGACAGCGAGGGAGACAGCGAGAGAGACTTCGAGAGAGACTGCGAGGGAGACGGCGAGAGAGACGGCGAGAGAGACAGCGAGAGAGACAGCGAGAGAGACAGCGAGAGAGACTGTGAGAGAGACAGCGAGAGAGACAGCGAGAGAGACAGCGAGAGAGACTGTGAGGGAGACTGTGAGGGAGACTGTGAGGGAGACTGTGAGGGAGACTGTGAGGGAGACAGCGAGAGAGGCTGCGAGAGAGACTGCGAGAGAGACAGTGAGAGGGACTGCGAGAGAGAAAGCGAGAGAGAAAGCCAGAGAGTGCGAGGGAGACAGCGAGAGAGAATGCGAGAGAGAATGAGAGAGAGACTGAGAGGGAGACAGCGAGGGAGACAATGAGAGAGACATCGAGAGAGACAACGAGAGAGACAACGAGAGAGACAGCGAAAGAGAATGCGAGAGAGACTGCGAGGGAGACAGCGAGAGAGCCTGCGAGGGAGACTGCGAGGGAGACAGCGAGAGAAACTGCGAGAGAGACTGCTAGGGAAATAGCGAGAGAGACAGCGAGGGATACAGCGAGGGATACAGCGAGAGACACTGCGAGAGAGACTGCGAGAGAGACTGCGAGGGAGACGGCGAGAGAGAGAGCGAGAGAGACAGCGAGGGAGACAGCGAGGGAGACAGCGAGGGAGACAGCGAGGGAGACAGCGAGGGAGACAGCGAGAGAGACTTCGAGAGAGACTGCGAGGGAGGCAGCGAGGGAGACAGCGAGGGAAACAGCGAGGGAGACAGCGAGGGAGACAGCGAGAGAGACTGCGAGAGAGACTGCGAGAGCGACTGCTAGGGAGACAGCGAGGGAGGCAGCGAGGGAGACAGCGAGGGAGACAGCAAGGGAGACAGCGAGAGAAACTGCGAGGAAGACAGCGAGGGAGACAGCGAGGGAGACGGCAAGGGAGACAGCGAGAGAGACGGCAAGGGAGACAGTGAGGGAGACTGCGAGGGAGAGAGCGAGGGAGACAGCGAGGGAGACAGCGAGGGAGACAGCGAGGGAGACGGCGAGAGAGACTGCAAGAGAGACTGCGAGGGAGACAGCGAGAGACACAGCGAGAGAGACAGCGAGGGAGAAAGCGAGGGAGAAAGCGAGGGAGACAGCGAGAGAGACTGCGAGAGAGACTGCGAGAGAGACTGCGAGAGAGACTGCGAGGGAGAAAGCGAGAGAGACTGCGAGAGTGACTGCGAGAGAGACTGCGAGGGAGAAAGCGAGAGAGACTGCGAGGGAGACTGCAAGGGAGACAGCGAGAGAGACAGCGAGGGAGATAGCGAGGGAGATAGCGAGAGAGACTGCGAGAGAGACTGCGAGAGAGACTGCGATGGAGAGTGCGAGGGAGACTGCGAGGGAGACTGCGAGGGAGACTGCAAGAGAGACTGCGAGAGAGACTGCTATGGAGATAGCGAGAGAGACAGCGAGGGATACAGCGAGAGAGACTGCGAGAGTGACTGCGAGGTAGACGGCGAGGGAGACGGCGAGGGAGACGGCGAGGGCGACGGCGAGAGAGAGAGCGAGAGAGACAGCGAGAGAGACTTCGAGAGAGACTGCGAGGGAGACGGCGAGAGAGACAGCGAGAGAGGCAGCGAGAGAGACTGTGAGGGAGACTGCGAGAGAGACAGTGAGAGGGACTGCGAGAGAGAAAGCGAGAGAGAAAGCCAGAGAGAAAGCCAGAGAGTGCGAGGGTGACAGCGAGAGAGAATGCGAGAGAGACTGAGAGAGAGACTGAGAGAGAGACTGAGAGAGAGACTGAGAGAGAGACTGAGAGGGAGACTGAGAGGGAGACAGCAAGGGAGACAGCGAGGGAGACAGCGAGGGAGACAGCGAGGGAGACAGCGAGGGAGACAGCGAGGGAGACAGCGAGGGAGACAACGAGAGAGACATCGAGAGAGACAGCGAAAGAGAATGCGAGAGAGACTGCGAGAGAGTCATCCAGGGTGACTGCGAGGGAGACAGCGAGAGAGACTGTGAGGGAGACAGCGAGAGAGACTGTGAGGGAGACAGCGAGGGAGACTGTGAGGGAGACTGCGAGAGAGACTGCTATTGAGATAGCGAGAGAGACAGCGACGGATACAGCGAGAGAGACTGCGAGAGTGACTGCGAGGGAGATGGCGAGGGAGACGGTGAGAGCGACGGCGAGCGAGAGAGACAGCGAGGGAGACAGCGAGAGAGACTTCGAGAGAGACTGCGAGGGAGACGGCGAGAGAGACAGCGAGGGAGACAGTGAGGGAGACTGTGAGGGAGACTGTGAGGGAGACAGCGAGAGAGACTGCGAGAGAGACTGCGAGAGAGACTGCGAGAGAGAAAGCGAGAGAGAAAGCCAGAGAGTGCGAGGGAGACAGCGAGACAGAATGCGAGAGAGACTGAGAGAGAGACTGAGAGGGAGACTGAGAGGGAGACTGAGAGGGAGACTGAGAGGGAGACTGAGAGGGAGACAACGAGAGAGACATCGAGAGAGACAGCGAAAGAGACAGCGAAAGAGACAGCGAAAGAGAATGCGAGAGAGACTGCGAGAGAGACATCCAGGGTGACTTCGAGGGAGACTTCGAGAGAGACTGCGAGGGAGACTGCGAGGGAGACTGCGAGGGAGACTGCGAGGGAGACAGCGAGAGAGACAGTGAGGGAGACAGCGAGAGAGTCTGCGAGAGAGTCTGCGAGGGAGAGAGCGAGGGAGAAAGCGAGAGAGACTGCGAGAGAGACTGCGAGAGAGACTGCGAGGGAGACAGCGAGAGAGACTGCGAGAGAGACTGCGAGAGAGACTGCGAGAGAGACTGCGAGGGAGACAGCGAGAGGGACTGCGAGGGAGAAAGCGAGAGAAACTGCGAGAGAGACTGCTAGGGAAATAGCGAGAGAGAGAGCGAGGGATACAGAGAGAGACACTGCGAGGGAGACTGCGAGGGAGACTGCGAGAGAGACTGCGAGAGAGACTGCGAGAGAGACTGCGAGAGAGACTGCGAGAGAGACTGCGAGGGAGACAGCGAGAGAGAATGCGAGGGAGAAAGCGAGAGAAACTGCGAGAGAGACTGCTAGGGAAATAGCGAGAGAGACAGCGAGGGACACAGCGAGAGACACTGCGAGAGAGACTGCGAGGGAGACGGCGAGAGAGAAAGCGAGAGAGACAGCGAGGGAGACAGCGAGGGAGACAGCGAGGGAGACAGCGAGGGAGACAGCGAGAGAGACTTCGAGAGATACTGCGAGGGAGGCAGCGAGGGAGACAGCGAGGGAGACAGCGAGGGAGACAGCGAGGGAGACAGCGAGGGAGACAGCGAGGGAGACAGCGAGGGAGACTGCGAGAGAGACTGCGAGAGCGACTGCGAGAGCGACTGCTAGGGAGACAGCGAGGGAGGCAGCGAGGGAGACAGCGAGGGAGACAGCGAGGGAGACAGCGAGGGAGACAGCGAGGGAGACAGCGAGGGAGACAGCGAGAGAAACTGCGAGGAAGACAGCGAGAGAGACTGCGAGAGAGACGGCAAGGGAGACAGTGAGGGAGACTGCGAGGGAGAGAGCGAGGGACACAGCGAGGGAGACAGCGAGGGAGACAGCGAGGGAGACAGCGAGAGAGACTGCAAGAGAGACTGCGAGGGAGACAGCGAGAGAGACAGCGGGAGAGACAGCAAGAGAGACAGCAAGAGAGACAGCGAGAGAGACAGCGAGAGAGACAGCGAGGGAGAAAGCGAGGGAGAAAGCGAGGGAGAAAGTGAGGGAGACAGCGAGAGAGACTGCGAGAGAGACTGCGAGAGAGACAGCGAGGGAGAAAGCGAGAGAGACTGCGAGAGAGACTGCGAGGGAGAAAGCGAGAGAGACTGCGAGAGAGACTGCAAGGGAGACAGCGAGAGAGACAGCGAGGGAGATAGCGAGGGAGACAGCGAGAGAGACTGCGAGAGAGACTGCGAGAGAGACTGCGAGAGAGACTGCGAGAGAGACTGCGAGAGAGACTGCGAGAGAGACTGCGAGGGAGACAGCGAGGGAGACAGCGAGGGAGACTGTGAGGGAGACTGCGAGAGAGACTGCTATGGAGATAGCGAGAGAGACTGCGAGGGAGACTGCGAGGGAGACGGTGAGGGAGACGGCGAGGGCGACGGCGAGAGAGAGAGCGAGAGAGACTTCGAGAGAGACTGCGAGGGAGACGGCGAGAGAGACAGCGAGAGAGGCAGCGAGAGAGACTGTGAGGGAGACTGTGAGGGAGACAGCGAGAGAGACAGTGAGAGGGACTGCGAGAGAGAAAGCGAGAGAGAAAGCCAGAGAGAAAGCCAGAGAGTGCGAGGGAGACAGCGAGGGAGACAGCGAGAGAGAATGCGAGAGAGACTGAGAGAGAGACTGAGAGGGAGACTGAGAGGGAGACTGAGAGGGAGACAGCGAGGGAGACAGCGAGGGAGACAACGAGAGAGACATCGAGGGAGACAGCGAAAGAGAATGCGAGAGAGACTGCGAGAGAGACATCCAGGGTGACTGCGAGGGAGACAGCAAGAGAGACTGTGAGGGAGACAGCGAGGGAGACTGTGAGGGAGACTGCGAGAGAGACTGCTATGGAGATAGCGAGAGAGACAGCGAGGGATACAGCGAGAGAGACTGCGAGAGAGACTGCGAGGGAGACGGCGAGGGAGACGGAGAGAGCGACGGCGAGAGAGAGAGCGAGAGAGACAGTGAGGGAGACAGCGAGGGAGACAGCGAGAGAGACTTCGAGAGAGACTGCGAGGGAGACGGCGAGAGAGACAGCGAGAGAGACAGCGAGAGAGACAGTGAGAGAGACAGCGAGAGAGACTGTGAGGGACACAGCGAGAGAGACTGCGAGAGAGACTGCTAGGGAAATAGCGAGAGAGACAGCGAGGGATACAGCGAGAGACACTGCGAGAGAGACTGCGAGGGAGACGGCGAGAGAGAGAGCGAGAGAGACAGCGAGGGAGACAGCGAGGGAGACAGCGAGGGAGACAGCGAGAGAGACTTCGAGAGATACTGCGAGGGAGGCAGCGAGGGAGACAGCGAGGGAGACAGCGAGGGAGACAGCGAGAGAGACTGCGAGAGAGACTGCGAGAGCGACTGCTAGGGAGACAGCGAGGGAGGCAGCGAGGGAGACAGCGAGGGAGACAGCGAGGGAGACAGCGAGGGAGACAGCGAGGGAGACAGCGAGGGAGACAGCGAGGGAGAAAGCCAGAGAGTGCGAGGGAGACAGCGAGACAGAATGCGAGAGAGACTGAGAGAGAGACTGAGAGAGAGACTGAGAGGGAGACTGAGAGGGAGACTGAGAGGGAGACAACGAGAGAGACATCGAGAGAGACAGCGAAAGAGAATGCGAGAGAGACTGCGAGAGAGACTGCGAGAGAGACATCCAGGGTGACTTCGAGGGAGACTTCGAGGGAGACTGCGAGGGAGACAGCGAGAGAGACTGCGAGGGAGACAGCGAGAGAGACAGTGAGGGAGACAGCGAGAGAGTCTGCGAGAGAGTCTGAGAGGGAGAGAGCGAGGGAGAAAGCGAGAGAGACTGCGAGAGAGACTGCGAGGGAGACAGCGAGAGAGACAGCGAGAGAGACTGCGAGAGAGACTGCGAGAGAGACTGTGAGAGAGACTGCGAGAGAGACTGCGAGAGAGACTGCGAGGGAGACAGCGAGAGGGACTGCGAGGGAGAAAGCGAGAGAAACTGCGAGAGAGACTGCTAGGGAAATAGCGAGAGAGAGAGCGAGGGATACAGAGAGAGACACTGCGAGGGAGACTGCGAGGGAGACTGCGAGAGAGACTGCGAGAGAGACTGCGAGGGAGACAGCGAGAGAGAATGCGAGGGAGAAAGCGAGAGAAACTGCGAGAGAGACTGCTAGGGAAATAGCGAGAGAGACAGCGAGGGATACAGCGAGAGACACTGCGAGAGAGACTGCGAGAGAGACTGCGAGGGAGACGGCGAGAGAGAGAGCGAGAGAGACAGCGAGGGAGACAGCGAGGGAGACAGCGAGAGAGACTTCGAGAGATACTGCGAGGGAGGCAGCGAGGGAGACAGCGAGGGAGACAGCGAGGGAGACAGCGAGAGAGACTGCGAGAGAGACTGCGAGAGCGACTGCGAGAGCGACTGCTAGGGAGACAGCGAGGGAGGCAGCGAGGGAGACAGCGAGGGAGACAGAGAGGGAGACAGCGAGGGAGACAGCGAGGGAGACAGCGAGGGAGACAGCGAGAGAAACTGCGAGGAAGACAGCGAGAGAGACTGCGAGAGAGACGGCAAGGGAGACAGTGAGGGAGACTGCGAGGGAGAGAGCGAGGGACACAGCGAGGGAGACAGCGAGGGAGACAGCGAGGGAGACAGCGAGGGAGACAGCGAGAGAGACTGCAAGAGAGACTGCGAGGGAGACAGCGAGAGAGACAGCGAGAGAGACAGCAAGAGAGACAGCGAGAGAGACAGCGAGAGAGACAGCGAGGGAGAAAGCGAGGGAGAAAGCGAGGGAGAAAGTGAGGGAGACAGCGAGAGAGACTGCGAGAGAGACTGCGAGAGAGACAGCGAGGGAGAAAGCGAGAGAGACTGCGACAGAGACTGCGAGGGAGAAAGCGAGAGAGACTGCGAGAGAGACTGCAAGGGAGACTGTGAGGGAGACTGTGAGGGAGACAGCGAGAGAGACAGTGAGAGGGACTGCGAGAGAGAAAGCGAGAGAGAAAGCCAGAGAGAAAGCCAGAGAGTGCGAGGGAGACAGCGAGGGAGACAGCGAGAGAGTATGCGAGAGAGACTGAGAGAGAGACTGAGAGGGAGACTGAGAGGGAGACTGAGAGGGAGACAGCGAGGGAGACAGCGAGGGAGACAACGAGAGAGACATCGAGAGAGACAGCGAAAGAGAATGCGAGAGAGACTGCGAGAGAGACATCCAGGGTGACTGCGAGGGAGACAGCAAGAGAGACTGTGAGGGAGACAGCGAGGGAGACTGTGAGGGAGACTGCGAGAGAGACTGCTATGGAGATAGCGAGAGAGACAGCGAGGGATACAGCGAGAGAGACTGCGAGAGAGACTGCGAGGGAGACGGCGAGGGAGACGGAGAGAGCAACGGCGAGAGAGAGAGCGAGAGAGACAGTGAGGGAGACAGCGAGGGAGACAGCGAGAGAGACTTCGAGAGAGACTGCGAGGGAGACGGCGAGAGAGACAGCGAGAGAGACAGCGAGAGAGACAGCGAGAGAGACAGCGAGAGAGACTGTGAGGGACACAGCGAGAAAGACTGCGAGAGAGACTGCTAGGGAAATAGCGAGAGAGACAGCGAGGGATACAGCGAGAGACACTGCGAGAGAGACTGCGAGGGAGACGGCGAGAGAGAGAGCGAGAGAGACAGCGAGGGAGACAGCGAGGGAGACAGCGAGGGAGACAGCGAGAGAGACTTCGAGAGATACTGCGAGGGAGGCAGCGAGGGAGACAGCGAGGGAGACAGCGAGGGAGACAGCGAGAGAGACTGCGAGAGAGACTGCGAGAGAGACTGCGAGAGCGACTGCGAGAGCGACTGCTAGGGAGACAGCGAGGGAGGCAGCGAGAGAGACTGCGAGAGAGACAGTGAGAGGGACTGCGAGAGAGAAAGCGAGAGAGAAAGCCAGAGAGTGCGAGGGAGACAGCGAGAGAGAATGCGAGAGAGACTGAGAGAGAGACTGAGAGAGAGACTGAGAGGGAGACAGCGAGGGAGACAATGAGAGAGACATCGAGAGAGACAACGAGAGAGACAACGAGAGAGACAGCGAAAGAGACAGCGAAAGAGACTGCGAGGGAGACAGCGAGAGAGCCTGCGAGGGAGACTGCGAGGGAGACTGCGAGGGAGACAGCGAGAGAGCCTGCGAGGGAGAGAGCGAGGGAGAAAGCGAGTGTGACTGCGAGAGAGACTGCGAGGGAGACAGCGATAGAGACTGCGAGGGAGACACCGATAGAGACTGCGAGGGAGACAGCGATAGAGACAGCGAGAGAGACTGCGAGAGAGACTGCGAGGGAGACAGCGAGAGAGACAGCGAGAGAGACAGCGAGAGAGACAGCGAGGGAGACAGCGAGGGAGACAGCGAGGGAGACAGCGAGAGAGACTGCGAGAGAGACTGCGAGAGAGACTGCGAGAGAGACTGCGAGAGAGACTGCGAGGGAGACTGCGAGGGAGACTGCGAGGGAGACTGCGAGGGAGACTGCGAGGGAGACTGCGAGAGAGACTGCGAGAGAGACTGCGAGAGAGACTGCGAGAGAGACTGCGAGAGAGACTGCGAGGGAGACAGCGAGGGAGACAGCGAGAGAAACTGCGAGAGAGACAGCGAGAGAGACTGCGAGAGAGACTGCGAGAGCGACTGCGAGAGCGACTGCTAGGGAGACAGCGAGGGAGACAGCGAGGGAGGCAGCGAGGGAGACAGCGAGGGAGACAGAGAGGGAGACAGCGAGGGAGACAGCGAGGGAGACAGCGAGGGAGACAGCGAGGGAGACAGCGAGAGAAACTGCGAGGAAGACAGCGAGAGAGACTGCGAGAGAGACGGCAAGGGAGACAGTGAGGGAGACTGCGAGGGAGAGAGCGAGGGACACAGCGAGGGAGACAGCGAGGGAGACAGCGAGGGAGACAGCGAGGGAGACAGCGAGAGAGACTGCAAGAGAGACTGCGAGGGAGACAGCGAGAGAGACAGCGAGAGAGACAGCAAGAGAGACAGCGAGAGAGACAGCGAGAGAGACAGCGAGGGAGAAAGCGAGGGAGAAAGCGAGGGAGAAAGTGAGGGAGACAGCGAGAGAGACTGCGAGAGAGACTGCGAGAGAGACAGCGAGGGAGAAAGCGAGAGAGACTGCGACAGAGACTGCGAGGGAGAAAGCGAGAGAGACTGCGAGAGAGACTGCAAGGGAGACTGTGAGGGAGACTGTGAGGGAGACAGCGAGAGAGACAGTGAGAGGGACTGCGAGAGAGAAAGCGAGAGAGAAAGCCAGAGAGAAAGCCAGAGAGTGCGAGGGAGACAGCGAGGGAGACAGCGAGAGAGTATGCGAGAGAGACTGAGAGAGAGACTGAGAGGGAGACTGAGAGGGAGACTGAGAGGGAGACAGCGAGGGAGACAGCGAGGGAGACAACGAGAGAGACATCGAGAGAGACAGCGAAAGAGAATGCGAGAGAGACTGCGAGAGAGACATCCAGGGTGACTGCGAGGGAGACATCAAGAGAGACTGTGAGGGAGACAGCGAGGGAGACTGTGAGGGAGACTGCGAGAGAGACTGCTATGGAGATAGCGAGAGAGACAGCGAGGGATACAGCGAGAGAGACTGCGAGAGAGACTGCGAGGGAGACGGCGAGGGAGACGGAGAGAGCGACGGCGAGAGAGAGAGCGAGAGAGACAGTGAGGGAGACAGAGAGGGAGACAGCGAGAGAGACTTCGAGAGAGACTGCGAGGGAGACGGCGAGAGAGACAGCGAGAGAGACAGCGAGAGAGACAGCGAGAGAGACAGCGAGAGAGACAGCGAGAGAGACTGTGAGGGACACAGCGAGAGAGACTGCGAGAGAGACTGCTAGGGAAATAGCGAGAGAGACAGCGAGGGATACAGCGAGAGACACTGCGAGAGAGACTGCGAGGGAGACGGCGAGAGAGAGAGCGAGAGAGACAGCGAGGGAGACAGCGAGGGAGACAGCGAGGGAGACAGCGAGAGAGACTTCGAGAGATACTGCGAGGGAGGCAGCGAGGGAGACAGCGAGGGAGACAGCGAGGGAGACAGCGAGAGAGACTGCGAGAGAGACTGCGAGAGCGACTGCGAGAGCGACTGCTAGGGAGACAGCGAGGGAGGCAGCGAGAGAGACTGCGAGAGAGACAGTGAGAGGGACTGCGAGAGAGAAAGCGAGAGAGAAAGCCAGAGAGTGCGAGGGAGACAGCGAGAGAGAATGCGAGAGAGACTGAGAGAGAGACTGAGAGAGAGACTGAGAGGGAGACAGCGAGGGAGACAATGAGAGAGACATCGAGAGAGACAACGAGAGAGACAACGAGAGAGACAGCGAAAGAGACAGCGAAAGAGACTGCGAGGGAGACAGCGAGAGAGCCTGCGAGGGAGACTGCGAGGGAGACTGCGAGGGAGACAGCGAGAGAGCCTGCGAGGGAGAGAGCGAGGGAGAAAGCGAGTGAGACTGCGAGAGAGACTGCGAGGGAGACAGCGATAGAGACTGCGAGGGAGACACCGATAGAGACTGCGAGGGAGACAGCGATAGAGACAGCGAGAGAGACTGCGAGAGAGACTGCGAGGGAGACAGCGAGAGAGACAGCGAGAGAGACAGCGAGGGAGACAGCGAGGGAGACAGCGAGGGAAACAGCGAGAGAGACTGCGAGAGAGACTGCGAGAGAGACTGCGAGAGAGACTGCGAGGGAGACTGCGAGGGAGACTGCGAGGGAGACTGCGAGAGAGACTGCGAGAGAGACTGCGAGAGAGACTGCGAGAGAGACTGCGAGAGAGACTGCGAGGGAGACAGCGAGGGAGACAGCGAGAGAAACTGCGAGAGAGACTGCTAGGGAAATAGCGAGAGAGACAGCGAGGGACACAGCGAGAGACACTGCGAGAGAGACTGCGAGGGAGACGGCGAGAGAGAGAGCGAGAGAGACAGCGAGGGAGACAGCGAGGGAGACAGCGAGGGAGACAGCGAGAGATACTTCGAGAAAGACTGCGAGGGAGGCAGCGAGGGAGACAGCGAGGGAGACAGCGAGGGAGACAGCGAGAGAGACTGCGAGAGAGACTGCGAGAGAGACTGCGAGAGAGACTGCGAGAGAGACTGCGAGAGAGACTGCGAGAGCGACTGCTAGGGAGACAGCGAGGGAGGCAGCGAGGGAGACAGCGAGGGAGACAGCAAGGGAGACAGCAAGGGAGACAGCAAGGGAGACAGCAAGGGAGACAGCGAGAGAAACAGCGAGGGAGACAGCGAGGGAGACAGCGAGGGAGACGGCAAGGGAGACAGCGAGAGAGACGGCAAGGGAGACAGTGAGGGAGACTGCGAGGGAGAGAGCGAGGGAGACAGCGAGGGAGACAGCGAGGGAGACAGCGAGGGAGACAGCGAGGGAGACTGCGAGAGAGACTGCAAGAGAGACTGCGAGGGAGACAGCGAGGGAGACAGCGAGAGACACAGCGAGAGAGACAGCGAGGGAGAAAGCGAGGGAGAAAGCGAGGGAGAAAGCGAGGGAGACAGCGAGAGAGACTGCGAGAGAGACTGCGAGAGAGACTGCGAGAGAGACTGCGAGGGAGAAAGCGAGAGAGACTGCGAGAGTGACTGCGAGAGAGACTGCGAGAGAGACTGCGAGGGAGAAAGCGAGAGAGACTGCGAGGGAGACTGCAAGGGAGACAGCGAGAGAGACAGCGAGGGAGATAGCGAGAGAGACTGCGAGAGAGACTGCGAGAGAGACTGCGAGGGAGACTGCGATGGAGACTGCGAGGGAGACTGCGAGGGAGACTGCGAGGGAGACTGCGAGAGAGACTGCTATGGAGATAGCGAGAGAGACAGCGAGGGATACAGCGAGAGAGACTGCGAGAGTGACTTCGAGAGAGACTGCGAGGGAGACGGCGAGAGAGACAGCGAGAGAGGCAGCGAGAGAGACTGTGAGGGAGACTGCGAGAGAGAAAGCCAGAGAGAAAGCCAGAGAGTGCGAGGGTGACAGCGAGAGAGAATGCGAGAGAGACTGAGAGAGAGACTGAGAGAGAGACTGAGAGAGAGACTGAGAGGGAGACTGAGAGGGAGACTGAGAGGGAGACTGAGAGGGAGACAGCAAGGGAGACAGCGAGGGAGACAGCAAGGGAGACAGCAAGGGAGACAGCGAGGGAGACAGCGAGGTAGACAGCGAGGGAGACAGCGAGGGAGACAGCGAGGGAGACAGCGAGGGAGACAGCGAGGGAGACAACGAGAGAGACATCGATAGAGACAGCGAAAGAGAATGCGAGAGAGACTGCGAGGGAGACATCCAGGGTGACTGCGAGGGAGACAGCGAGAGCGACTGTGAGGGAGACAGCGAGAGAGACTGTGAGGGAGACAGCGAGGGAGACTGTGAGGGAGACTGCGAGAGAGACTGCTATGGAGATAGCGAGAGAGACAGCGAGGGATACAGCGAGAGAGACTGCGAGAGTGACTGCGAGGGAGACGGCGAGGGAGACGGTGAGAGCGACGGCGAGAGAGAGAGCGAGAGAGACAGCGAGGGAGACAGCGAGAGAGACTTCGAGAGAGACTGCGAGGGAGATGGCGAGAGAGACAGCGAGGGAGACAGCGAGGGAGACTGTGAGGGAGACTGTGAGGGAGACAGCGAGAGAGACTGCGAGAGAGACTGCGAGAGAGACTGCGAGAGAGACTGCGAGAGAGACAGTGAGAGGGACTGCGAGAGAGAAAGCGAGAGAGAAAGCCAGAGAGTGCGAGGGAGACAGCGAGACAGAATGCGAGAGAGACTGAGAGAGAGACTGAGAGAGAGACTGAGAGGGAGACTGAGAGGGAGACTGAGAGGGAGACAACGAGAGAGACATCGAGAGAGACAGCGAAAGAGACAGCGAAAGAGAATGCGAGAGAGACTGCGAGAGAGACATCCAGGGTGACTTCGAGGGAGACTTCGAGGGAGACTGCGAGGGAGACAGCGAGAGAGACTGCGAGGGGGACAGCGAGAGAGACAGTGAGGGAGACAGCGAGAGAGTCTGCGAGAGAGTCTGCGAGGGAGAGAGCGAGGGAGAAAGCGAGAGAGACTGCGAGAGAGACTGCGAGAGAGACTGCGAGAGAGACTGCGAGAGAGACTGCGAGAGAGACTGCGAGGGAGACAGCGAGAGAGACAGCGAGAGAGACAGCGAGAGAGACTGTGAGAGAGACTGCGAGAGAGACTGCGAGAGAGACTGCGAGGGAGACAGCGAGAGGGACTGCGAGGGAGAAAGCGAGAGAAACTGCGAGGGAGAAAGCGAGAGAAACTGCGAGAGAGACTGCTAGGGAAATAGCGAGAGAGAGAGCGAGGGATACAGAGAGAGACACTGCGAGGGAGACTGCGAGGGAGACTGCGAGAGAGACTGCGAGAGAGACTGCGAGGGAGAAAGCGAGAGAGAATGCGAGGGAGAAAGCGAGAGAAACTGCGAGAGAGACTGCTAGGGAAATAGCGAGAGAGACAGCGAGGGATACAGCGAGAGACACTGCGAGAGAGACTGCGAGGGAGACGGCGAGAGAGAGAGCGAGAGAGACAGCGAGGGAGACAGCGAGGGAGACAGCGAGGGAGACAGCGAGAGAGACTTCGAGAGATACTGCGAGGGAGGCAGCGAGGGAGACAGCGAGGGAGACAGCGAGGGAGACAGCGAGGGAGACAGCGAGAGAGACTGCGAGAGAGACTGCGAGAGAGACTGCGAGAGAGACTGCGAGTGCGACTGCGAGAGCGACTGCTAGGGAGACAGCGAGGGAGGCAGCGAGGGAGGCAGCGAGGGAGACAGCGAGGGAGACAGCGAGGGAGACAGTGAGAGAAACTGCGAGGAAGACAGCGAGAGAGACTGCGAGAGAGACGGCAAGGGAGACAGTGAGGGAGACTGCGAGGGAGAGAGCGAGGGACACAGCGAGGGAGACAGCGAGGGAGACAGCGAGGGAGACAGCGAGGGAGACAGCGAGAGAGACTGCAAGAGAGACTGCGAGGGAGACAGCGAGAGAGACAGCGAGAGAGACAGCAAGAGAGACAGCGAGAGAGACAGCGAGAGAGACAGCGAGGGAGAAAGCGAGGGAGAAAGTGAGGGAGACAGCGAGAGAGACTGCGAGAGAGACTGCGAGAGAGACAGCGAGGGAGAAAGCGAGAGAGACTGCGAGAGAGACTGCGAGGGAGAAAGCGAGAGAGACTGCGAGAGAGACTGCAAGGGAGACAGCGAGAGAGACAGCGAGGGAGATAGCGAGGGAGACAGCGAGAGAGACTGCGAGAGAGACTGCGAGAGAGACTGCGAGAGAGACTGCGAGAGAGACTGCGAGAGAGACTGCGAGAGAGACTGCGAGGGAGACAGCGAGGGAGACAGCGAGGGAGACAGCGAGGGAGACTGTGAGGGAGACTGCGAGAGAGACTGCTATGGAGATAGCGAGAGAGACTGCGAGGGAGACTGCGAGGGAGACGGCGAGGGAGACGGCGAGGGCGACGGCGAGAGAGAGAGCGAGAGAGACTTCAAGAGAGACTGCGAGGGAGACGGCGAGAGAGACAGCGAGAGAGACTGTGAGGGAGACTGTGAGGGAGACAGCGAGAGAGACAGTGGGAGGGACAGTGAGAGGGACTGCGAGAGAGAAAGCGAGAGAGAAAGCCAGAGAGAAAGCCAGAGAGTGCGAGGGAGACAGCGAGGGAGACAGCGAGAGAGAATGCGAGAGAGACTGAGAGAGAGACTGAGAGGGAGACTGAGAGGGAGACTGAGAGGGAGACAGCGAGGGAGACAGCGAGGGAGACAACGAGAGAGACATCGAGAGAGACAGCGAAAGAGAATGCGAGAGAGACTGCGAGAGAGACTGCGAGAGAGACATCCAGGGTGACTGCGAGAGAGACATCCAGGGTGACTGCGAGGGAGACAGCAAGAGAGACTGTGAGGGAGACAGCGAGGGAGACTGTGAGGGAGACTGCGAGAGAGACTGCTATGGAGATAGCGAGAGAGACTGCGAGGGAGACGGCGAGGGAGACGGAGAGAGCGACGGCGAGAGAGAGAGCGAGAGAGACAGCGAGGGAGACAGCGAGGGAGACAGCGAGAGAGACTTCGAGAGAGACTGCGAGGGAGACGGCGAGAGAGACAGCGAGAGAGACAGCGAGAGAGACAGCGAGAGAGACTGTGAGGGACACAGCGAGAGAGACTGCGAGAGAGATTGCGAGAGAGACTGCGAGAGAGACTGCGAGAGAGACAGCGAGAGAGACAGCGAGAGAGACAGTGAGAGGGACTGCGAGAGAGAAAGCGAGAGAGAAAGCCAGAGAGTGCGAGGGAGACAGCGAGAGAGAATGCGAGAGAGACTGAGAGAGAGACTGAGAGGGAGACAGCGAGGGAGACAGCGAGAGAGACATCGAGAGAGACATCGAGAGAGACAGCAAAAGAGAATGCGAGAGAGACTGCGAGAGAGACATCCAGGGTGACTTCGAGGGAGACTTCGAGGGAGACTTCGAGGGAGACTGCGAGGGAGACAGCGAGAGAGACAGCGAGAGAGAATGTGAGGGAGACAGCGAGAGAGACAGTGAGGGAGACAGCGAGGGAGACAGCGAGGGAGACAGCGAGGGAGACAGCGAGAGAGTCTGCGAGAGAGTCTGCGAGGGAGAGAGCGAGGGAGAAAGCGCGGGAGAAAGCGAGAGAGACTGCGAGAGAGACTGCGAGGGAGACAGCGATAGAGACTGCGAGGGAGACTGCGAGAGAGACTGTGAGAGAGACTGCGAGAGAGACTGTGAGGGAGACAGCGAGGGAGACAGCGAGAGAGACTGCGAGAGAGACTGCGAGAGAGACTGCGAGAGAGACTGCGAGGGAGACAGCGAGAGAGACTGCGAGGGAGACAGCGAGAGAGACTGCGAGGGAGACAGCGAGAGAAACTGCGAGAGAGACTGCTAGGGAAATAGCGAGAGAGACAGCGAGGGATATAGCGAGAGACACGGCGAGAGAGACTGCGAGGGAGACGGCGAGGGAGACAGCGAGGGAGACAGCGAGGGAGACAGCGAGGGAGACAGCGAGAGAGACTGTGAGGGAGGCAGCGAGGGAGACAGCGAGGGAGACAGCGAGGGAGACTGCGAGAGAGACTGCGAGAGCGTCTGCTAGGGAGACAGCGAGGGAGGCAGCGAGGGAGACAGCGAGGGAGACAGCGAGGGAGACAGCGAGAGAAACTGCGAGGAAGACAGCGAGAGAGACTGCGAGAGAGATGGCGAGGGAGACGGCGAGGGAGAGAGCGAGAGAGACTGCAAGAGAGACTGCGAGGAAGACAGCGAGAGAGACAGCGAGAGAGACAGCGAGAGAGACAGCGAGGGAGACAGCGAGGGAGACAGCGAGGGAGACTGCGAGGGAGACAGTGAGAGAGTCTGCGAGTGAGAGAGCGAGGGAGAAAGCGAGAGAGACTGCGAGACAGACTGCGAGAGAGACTGCGAGAGAGACTGCGAGAGAGACTGCGAGGGAGACTGCGAGGGAGACAGCGATAGAGACTGCGAGGGAGACAGCGAGAGAGACTGCGAGAGAGACTGTGAGAGAAACTGCGAGGGAGACAGCGAGACAGACTGCGAGGGAGACAGCGAGAGAGACAGCGAGAGAGACTGCGAGAGAGACTGCGAGAGAGACTGCGAGAGAGACTGCGAGAGAGACTGCGAGAGAGACTGCGAGGGAGACAGCGAGAGAGACTGCGAGGGAGAAAGCGAGAGAAACTGCGAGAGAGACTGCTAGGGAAATAGCGAGAGAGACAGCGAGGGATACAGCGAGAGAGACTGCGAGGGAGACGGCGAGAGAGAGAGCGAGAGAGAGAGCGAGAGAGAGAGCGAGGGAGAGAGCGAGGGAGACAGCGAGGGCGACAGCGAGGGAGACAGCGAGGGAGACAGCGAGGGAGACAGCGAGAGAGACTTCGAGAGAGACTGCGAGGGAGACAGCGAGGGAGACAGCGAGGGAGACAGCGAGGGAGACAGCGAGGGAGACTGCGAGAGAGACTGCGAGAGAGACTGCGAGAGCGACTGCTAGGGAGACAGCGAGGGAGGCAGCGAGGGAGACAGCGAGGGAGACAGCGAGGGAGACAGCGAGGGAGACAGCGAGAGAAACTGCGAGGAAGATGGCGAGAGAGACGGCGAGAGAGACGGCGAGGGAGACGGCGAGGGAGACTGCGAGGGAGGCAGCGAGGGAGACAGCGACAGAGACAGCGACACAGACAGCGACAGAGACAGCGACAGAGCCTGTGAGAGAGACTGCGAGGGACACAGCGAGAGAGACTGCGAGGGAGACAACGAGAGAGAATGCGAGAGAGATCGCGTGAGACAGCGAGGGAGACAGCGAGGGAGATAGCGAGGGAGACTGCGAGAGAGACAGCAAGGGAGACAGCAAGGGAGACAGCGAGGGAGACAGCAAGGGAGACTGCAGGAGAGACTGCGAGGGAGACAGCGAGGGAGTCAGCGAGAGAAACTGCGAGGAAGACTGCGAGAGAGACTGCGAGGGAGAAAGCGAGAGAGACTGCGAGGGAGAAAGCGAGAGAGACTGCGAGGGAGACTGCAAGGGAGACAGCGAGAGAGACAGCGAGAGAGACTGCGAGAGAGACTGCGAGAGAGACTGCGAGAGAGACTGCGAGAGAGACAGCGAGGGAGACTGTGAGGGAGACTGCGAGAGAGACTGCTATGGAGATAGCGAGAGAGACATCGAGGGATACAGCGAGAGAGACTGCGAGAGTGACTGCGAGGGAGACGGCGAGGGAGACGGCGAGGGCGATGGCGAGAGAGAGAGCGAGAGAGACAGCGAGGGAGACAGCGAGAGAGACTTCGAGAGAGACTTCGAGAGAGACTGCGAGGGAGACTGCGAGGGAGACTGCGAGGGAGACTGCGAGGGAGACTGCGAGGGAGTCGGCGAGAGAGACAGCGAGATAGGCAGCGAGAGAGACTGTGAGGGAGACTGCGAGAGAGACAGTGAGAGGGACTGCGAGAGAGACTGCGAGAGAGACTGCGAGAGAGACAGTGAGAGGGACTGCGAGAGAGAAAGCCAGAGAGAAAGCCAGAGAGTGCGAGGGAGACAGCGAGGGAGACAGCGAGATAGAATGCGAGAGAGACTGAGAGGGAGACTGAGAGAGAGACTGAGAGAGAGACTGAGAGAGAGACTGAGAGGGAGACAGCGAGGGAGACAACGAGAGAGACATCGAGAGAGACATCGAGAGAGACAGCGAAAGAGAATGCGAGAGAGACTGCGAGAGAGACATCCAGGGTGACTGCGAGGGAGACAGCGAGAGAGACTGTGAGGGAGACTGCGAGAGAGACTGCTATGGAGATAGCGAGAGAGACAGCGAGGGATACAGCGAGAGAGACTGCGAGAGTGACTGCGAGAGTGACTGCGAGGGAGACGGCGAGGGAGACGGCGAGAGAGAGAGCGAGAGAGACAGCGAGGGAGACAGCAAGGGAGACTTCGAGAGAGACTGCGAGGGAGACGGCGAGAGAGACGGCGAGAGCGACGGCGAGAGAGAGAGCGGGAGAGACAGCGAGGGAGACAGCGAGAGAGACTTCGAGAGAGACTGCGAGGGAGACGGCGAGAGAGACAGCGAGAGAGACAGCGAGAGAGACAGCGAGAGAGACAGTGAGGGAGACTGTGAGAGAGACAGCGAGAGAGACAGCGAGAGAGACTGTGAGGGAGACTGAGAGGGAGACTGTGAGGGAGACAGCGAGAGAGACAGCGAGAGAGACTTCGAGAGAGACTGCGAGGGAGACGGCGAGAGCGACGGCGAGAGAGAGAGCGAGAGAGACAGCGAGGGAGACAGCGAGAGAGACTTCGAGAGAGACTGCGAGGGAGACGGCGAGAGAGACAGCGAGAGAGTCAGCGAGAGAGACTGTGAGATAGACAGCGAGAGAGACAGCGAGAGAGACTGTGAGGGAGACTGTGAGGGAGACTGTGAGGGAGACTGTGAGGGAGACAGCGAGAGAGACTGCGAGAGAGACTGCGAGAGAGACTGCGAGAGAGACAGTGAGAGGGACTGCGAGAGAGAAAGCCAGAGAGTGCGAGGGAGACAGCGAGAGAGAATGCGAGAGAGACTGAGAGGGAGACAGCGAGGGAGACAATGAGAGAGACATCGAGAGAGACAACGAGACAGACAGCGAAAGAGAATGCGAGAGAGACTGCGAGGGAGACAGCGAGAGAGCCTGCGAGGGAGACTGCGAGGGAGACAGCGAGAGAGCCTGCGAGGGAGAGAGCGAGGGAGAATGCGAGGGAGAAAGCGAGTGAGACTGCGAGAGAGACTGCGAGGGAGACAGCGATAGAGACTGCGAGGGAGACAGCGATAGAGACTGCGAGGGAGACAGCGAGAGAGACTGCGAGAGAGACTGCGAGAGAGACTGCGAGAGAGACTGCGAGAGAGACTGCGAGGGAGACTGTGAGGGAGACTGCGAGAGAGACAGTGAGAGGGACTGCGAGAGAGACAGTGAGAGGGACTGCGAGAGAGACTGCGAGAGAGACTGCGAGAGAGACAGTGAGAGGGACTGCGAGAGAGAAAGCCAGAGAGAAAGCCAGAGAGTGCGAGGGAGACAGCGAGGGAGACAGCGAGATAGAATGCGAGAGAGACTGAGAGAGAGACTGAGAGAGAGACTGAGAGAGAGACTGAGAGAGAGACTGAGAGGGAGACAGCGAGGGAGACAGCGAGGGAGACAACGAGAGAGACATCGAGAGAGACATCGAGAGAGACATCGAGAGAGACAGCGAAAGAGAATGCGAGAGAGACTGCGAGAGAGACTGCGAGAGAGACTGCGAGAGAGACATCCAGGGTGACTGCGAGGGAGACAGCGAGAGAGACTGTGAGGGAGACTGCGAGAGAGACTGCTATGGAGATAGCGAGAGAGACAGCGAGGGATACAGCGAGAGAGACTGCGAGAGTGACTGCGAGAGTGACTGCGAGGGAGACGGCGAGGGAGACGGCGAGAGAGAGAGCGAGAGAGACAGCGAGGGAGACAGCGAGGGAGACAGCGAGGGAGACTTCGAGAGAGACTGCGAGGGAGACGGCGAGAGAGACTTCGAGAGAGACTGCGAGGGAGACGGCGAGAGCGACGGCGAGAGAGAGAGCGAGAGAGACAGCGAGGGAGACAGCGAGAGAGACTTCGAGAGAGACTGCGAGGGAGACGGCGAGAGAGACAGCGAGAGAGACAGCGAGAGAGACAGCGAGAGAGACTGTGAGAGAGACAGCGAGAGAGACAGCGAGAGAGACAGCGAGAGAGACTGTGAGGGAGACTGTGAGGGAGACTGTGAGGGAGACTGTGAGGGAGACTGTGAGGGAGACAGCGAGAGAGGCTGCGAGAGAGACTGCGAGAGAGACAGTGAGAGGGACTGCGAGAGAGAAAGCGAGAGAGAAAGCCAGAGAGTGCGAGGGAGACAGCGAGAGAGAATGCGAGAGAGAATGAGAGAGAGACTGAGAGGGAGACAGCGAGGGAGACAATGAGAGAGACATCGAGAGAGACAACGAGAGAGACAACGAGAGAGACAGCGAAAGAGAATGCGAGAGAGACTGCGAGAGAGACTGCGAGGGAGACAGCGAGAGAGCCTGCGAGGGAGACTGCGAGGGAGACAGCGAGAGAAACTGCGAGAGAGACTGCTAGGGAAATAGCGAGAGAGACAGCGAGGGATACAGCGAGGGATACAGCGAGAGACACTGCGAGAGAGACTGCGAGAGAGACTGCGAGGGAGACGGCGAGAGAGAGAGCGAGAGAGACAGCGAGGGAGACAGCGAGGGAGACAGCGAGGGAGACAGCGAGGGAGACAGCGAGGGAGACAGCGAGAGAGACTTCGAGAGAGACTGCGAGGGAGGCAGCGAGGGAGACAGCGAGGGAAACAGCGAGGGAGACAGCGAGGGAGACAGCGAGAGAGACTGCGAGAGAGACTGCGAGAGCGACTGCTAGGGAGACAGCGAGGGAGGCAGCGAGGGAGACAGCGAGGGAGACAGCAAGGGAGACAGCGAGAGAAACTGCGAGGAAGACAGCGAGGGAGACAGCGAGGGAGACGGCAAGGGAGACAGCGAGAGAGACAGCGAGAGAGACGGCAAGGGAGACAGTGAGGGAGACTGCGAGGGAGAGAGCGAGGGAGACAGCGAGGGAGACAGCGAGGGAGACAGCGAGGGAGACGGCGAGAGAGACTGCAAGAGAGACTGCGAGGGAGACAGCGAGAGACACAGCGAGAGAGACAGCGAGGGAGAAAGCGAGGGAGAAAGCGAGGGAGAAAGCGAGGGAGACAGCGAGAGAGACTGCGAGAGAGACTGCGAGAGAGACTGCGAGAGAGACTGCGAGGGAGAAAGCGAGAGAGACTGCGAGAGTGACTGCGAGAGAGACTGCGAGAGAGACTGCGAGGGAGAAAGCGAGAGAGACTGCGAGGGAGACTGCAAGGGAGACAGCGAGAGAGACAGCGAGGGAGATAGCGAGGGAGATAGCGAGAGAGACTGCGAGAGAGACTGCGAGAGAGACTGCGATGGAGAGTGCGAGGGAGACTGCGAGGGAGACTGCGAGGGAGACTGCAAGAGAGACTGCGAGAGAGACTGCTATGGAGATAGCGAGAGAGACAGCGAGGGATACAGCGAGAGAGACTGCGAGAGTGACTGCGAGGTAGACGGCGAGGGAGACGGCGAGGGAGACGGCGAGGGCGACGGCGAGAGAGAGAGCGAGAGAGACAGCGAGAGAGACTTCGAGAGAGACTGCGAGGGAGACGGCGAGAGAGACAGCGAGAGAGGCAGCGAGAGAGACTGTGAGGGAGACTGCGAGAGAGACAGTGAGAGGGACTGCGAGAGAGAAAGCGAGAGAGAAAGCCAGAGAGAAAGCCAGAGAGTGCGAGGGTGACAGCGAGAGAGAATGCGAGAGAGACTGAGAGAGAGACTGAGAGAGAGACTGAGAGAGAGACTGAGAGAGAGACTGAGAGGGAGACTGAGAGGGAGACAGCAAGGGAGACAGCGAGGGAGACAGCGAGGGAGACAGCGAGGGAGACAGCGAGGGAGACAGCGAGGGAGACAACGAGAGAGACATCGAGAGAGACAGCGAAAGAGAATGCGAGAGAGACTGCGAGAGAGTCATCCAGGGTGACTGCGAGGGAGACAGCGAGAGAGACTGTGAGGGAGACAGCGAGAGAGACTGTGAGGGAGACAGCGAGGGAGACTGTGAGGGAGACTGCGAGAGAGACTGCTATTGAGATAGCGAGAGAGACAGCGACGGATACAGCGAGAGAGACTGCGAGAGTGACTGCGAGGGAGATGGCGAGGGAGACGGTGAGAGCGACGGCGAGCGAGAGAGACAGCGAGGGAGACAGCGAGGGAGACAGCGAGAGAGACTTCGAGAGAGACTGCGAGGGAGACGGCGAGAGAGACAGCGAGGGAGACAGTGAGGGAGACTGTGAGGGAGACTGTGAGGGAGACAGCGAGAGAGACTGCGAGAGAGACTGCGAGAGAGACTGCGAGAGAGAAAGCGAGAGAGAAAGCCAGAGAGTGCGAGGGAGACAGCGAGACAGAATGCGAGAGAGACTGAGAGAGAGACTGAGAGAGAGACTGAGAGGGAGACTGAGAGGGAGACTGAGAGGGAGACTGAGAGGGAGACTGAGAGGGAGACAACGAGAGAGACATCGAGAGAGACAGCGAAAGAGACAGCGAAAGAGAATGCGAGAGAGACATCCAGGGTGACTTCGAGGGAGACTTCGAGGGAGACTGCGAGGGAGACTGCGAGAGAGACTGCGAGGGAGACTGCGAGGGAGACAGCGAGAGAGACAGTGAGGGAGACAGCGAGAGAGTCTGCGAGAGAGTCTGCGAGGGAGAGAGCGAGGGAGAAAGCGAGAGAGACTGCGAGAGAGACTGCGAGAGAGACTGCGAGGGAGACAGCGAGAGAGACTGCGAGAGAGACTGCGAGAGAGACTGCGAGAGAGACTGCGAGAGAGACTGCGAGGGAGACAGCGAGAGGGACTGCGAGGGAGAAAGCGAGAGAAACTGCGAGAGAGACTGCTAGGGAAATAGCGAGAGAGAGAGCGAGGGATACAGAGAGAGACACTGCGAGGGAGACTGCGAGGGAGACTGCGAGAGAGACTGCGAGAGAGACTGCGAGAGAGACTGCGAGAGAGACTGCGAGAGAGACTGCGAGGGAGACAGCGAGAGAGAATGCGAGGGAGAAAGCGAGAGAAACTGCGAGAGAGACTGCTAGGGAAATAGCGAGAGAGACAGCGAGGGACACAGCGAGAGACACTGCGAGAGAGACTGCGAGGGAGACGGCGAGAGAGAGAGCGAGAGAGACAGCGAGGGAGACAGCGAGGGAGACAGCGAGGGAGACAGCGAGGGAGACAGCGAGAGAGACTTCGAGAGATACTGCGAGGGAGGCAGCGAGGGAGACAGCGAGGGAGACAGCGAGGGAGACAGCGAGGGAGACAGCGAGGGAGACAGCGAGGGAGACAGCGAGAGAGACTGCGAGAGAGACTGCGAGAGCGACTGCGAGAGCGACTGCTAGGGAGACAGCGAGGGAGGCAGCGAGGGAGACAGCGAGGGAGACAGCGAGGGAGACAGCGAGGGAGACAGCGAGGGAGACAGCGAGGGAGACAGCGAGGGAGACAGCGAGAGAAACTGCGAGGAAGACAGCGAGAGAGACTGCGAGAGAGACGGCAAGGGAGACAGTGAGGGAGACTGCGAGGGAGAGAGCGAGGGACACAGCGAGGGAGACAGCGAGGGAGACAGCGAGGGAGACAGCGAGAGAGACAGCGAGAGAGACTGCAAGAGAGACTGCGAGGGAGACAGCGAGAGAGACAGCGGGAGAGACAGCAAGAGAGACAGCAAGAGAGACAGCGAGAGAGACAGCGAGAGAGACAGCGAGGGAGAAAGCGAGGGAGAAAGCGAGGGAGAAAGTGAGGGAGACAGCGAGAGAGACTGCGAGAGAGACTGCGAGAGAGACAGCGAGGGAGAAAGCGAGAGAGACTGCGAGAGAGACTGCGAGGGAGAAAGCGAGAGAGACTGCGAGAGAGACTGCAAGGGAGACAGCGAGAGAGACAGCGAGGGAGATAGCGAGGGAGACAGCGAGAGAGACTGCGAGAGAGACTGCGAGAGAGACTGCGAGAGAGACTGCGAGAGAGACTGCGAGAGAGACTGCGAGAGAGACTGCGAGAGAGACTGCGAGGGAGACAGCGAGGGAGACAGCGAGGGAGACTGTGAGGGAGACTGCGAGAGAGACTGCTATGGAGATAGCGAGAGAGACTGCGAGGGAGACTGCGAGGGAGACGGTGAGGGAGACGGCGAGGGCGACGGCGAGAGAGAGAGCGAGAGAGACTTCGAGAGAGACTGCGAGGGAGACGGCGAGAGAGACAGCGAGAGAGGCAGCGAGAGAGACTGTGAGGGAGACTGTGAGGGAGACAGCGAGAGAGACAGTGAGAGGGACTGCGAGAGAGAAAGCGAGAGAGAAAGCCAGAGAGAAAGCCAGAGAGTGCGAGGGAGACAGCGAGGGAGACAGCGAGAGAGAATGCGAGAGAGACTGAGAGAGAGACTGAGAGGGAGACTGAGAGGGAGACTGAGAGGGAGACAGCGAGGGAGACAGCGAGGGAGACAACGAGAGAGACATCGAGAGAGACAGCGAAAGAGAATGCGAGAGAGACTGCGAGAGAGACATCCAGGGTGACTGCGAGGGAGACAGCAAGAGAGACTGTGAGGGAGACAGCGAGGGAGACTGTGAGGGAGACTGCGAGAGAGACTGCTATGGAGATAGCGAGAGAGACAGCGAGGGATACAGCGAGAGAGACTGCGAGAGAGACTGCGAGGGAGACGGCGAGGGAGACGGAGAGAGCGACGGCGAGAGAGAGAGCGAGAGAGACAGTGAGGGAGACAGCGAGGGAGACAGCGAGAGAGACTTCGAGAGAGACTGCGAGGGAGACGGCGAGAGAGACAGCGAGAGAGACAGCGAGAGAGACAGTGAGAGAGACAGCGAGAGAGACTGTGAGGGACACAGCGAGAGAGACTGCGAGAGAGACTGCTAGGGAAATAGCGAGAGAGACAGCGAGGGATACAGCGAGAGACACTGCGAGAGAGACTGCGAGGGAGACGGCGAGAGAGAGAGCGAGAGAGACAGCGAGGGAGACAGCGAGGGAGACAGCGAGGGAGACAGCGAGAGAGACTTCGAGAGATACTGCGAGGGAGGCAGCGAGGGAGACAGCGAGGGAGACAGCGAGGGAGACAGCGAGAGAGACTGCGAGAGAGACTGCGAGAGCGACTGCGAGAGCGACTGCTAGGGAGACAGCGAGGGAGGCAGCGAGGGAGACAGCGAGGGAGACAGCGAGGGAGACAGCGAGGGAGACAGCGAGGGAGACAGCGAGGGAGACAGCGAGGGAGACAGCGAGAGAAACTGCGAGGAAGACAGCGAGAGAGACTGCGAGAGAGACGGCAAGGGAGACAGTGAGGGAGACTGCGAGGGAGAGAGCGAGGGACACAGCGAGGGAGACAGCGAGGGAGACAGCGAGGGAGACAGCGAGGGAGACAGCGAGAGAGACTGCAAGAGAGACTGCGAGGGAGACAGCGAGAGAGACAGCGAGAGAGACAGCAAGAGAGACAGCGAGAGAGACAGCGAGAGAGACAGCGAGGGAGAAAGCGAGGGAGAAAGCGAGGGAGAAAGTGAGGGAGACAGCGAGAGAGACTGCGAGAGAGACTGCGAGAGAGACAGCGAGCGAGAAAGCGAGAGAGACTGCGAGAGAGACTGCGAGGGAGAAAGCGAGAGAGACTGCGAGAGAGACTGCAAGGGAGACAGCGAGAGAGACAGCGAGGGAGATAGCAAGGGAGACAGCGAGAGAGACTGCGAGAGAGACTGCGAGAGAGACTGCGAGAGAGACTGCGAGAGAGACTGCGAGAGAGACTGCGAGAGAGACTGCGAGAGAGACTGCGAGGGAGACAGCGAGGGAGACAGCGAGGGAGACTGTGAGGGAGACTGCGAGAGAGACTGCTATGGAGATAGCGAGAGAGACTGCGAGGGAGACTGCGAGGGAGACGGTGAGGGAGACGGCGAGGGCGACGGCGAGAGAGAGAGCGAGAGAGACTTCGAGAGAGACTGCGAGGGAGACGGCGAGAGAGACAGCGAGAGAGGCAGCGAGAGAGACTGTGAGGGAGACTGTGAGGGAGACTGTGAGGGAGACAGGGAGAGAGACAGTGAGAGGGACTGCGAGAGAGAAAGCGAGAGAGAAAGCCAGAGAGAAAGCCAGAGAGTGCGAGGGAGACAGCGAGGGAGACAGCGAGAGAGAATGCGAGAGAGACTGAGAGAGAGACTGAGAGGGAGACTGAGAGGGAGACTGAGAGGGAGACAGCGAGGGAGACAGCGAGGGAGACAACGAGAGAGACATCGAGAGAGACAGCGAAAGAGAATGCGAGAGAGACTGCGAGAGAGACATCCAGGGTGACTGCGAGGGAGACAGCAAGAGAGACTGTGAGGGAGACAGCGAGGGAGACTGTGAGGGAGACTGCGAGAGAGACTGCTATGGAGATAGCGAGAGAGACAGCGAGGGATACAGCGAGAGAGACTGCGAGAGAGACTGCGAGGGAGACGGCGAGGGAGACGGAGAGAGCGACGGCGAGAGAGAGAGCGAGAGAGACAGTGAGGGAGACAGCGAGAGAGACTTCGAGAGAGACTGCGAGGGAGACGGCGAGAGAGACAGCGAGAGAGACAGCGAGAGAGACAGCGAGAGAGACAGCGAGAGAGACTGTGAGGGACACAGCGAGAGAGACTGCGAGAGAGACTGCGAGAGAGACTGCGAGAGAGACTGCGAGAGAGACTGCGAGAGAGACTGCGAGAGAGACAGTGAGAGGGACTGCGAGAGAGAAAGCGAGAGAGAAAGCCAGAGAGTGCGAGGGAGACAGCGAGAGAGAATGCGAGAGAGACTGAGAGAGAGACTGAGAGGGAGACAGCGAGGGAGACAGCGAGAGAGACATCGAGAGAGACATCGAGAGAGACAGCAAAAGAGAATGCGAGAGAGACTGCGAGAGAGACATCCAGGGTGACTTCGAGGGAGACTTCGAGGGAGACTGCGAGGGAGACAGCGAGAGAGACAGTGAGGGAGACAGCGAGGGAGACAGCGAGGGAGACAGCGAGAGAGTCTGCGAGCGAGTCTGCGAGGGAGAGAGCGAGGGAGAAAGCGAGGGAGAAAGCGAGAGAGACTGCGAGAGAGACTGCGAGGGAGACAGCGATAGAGACTGCGAGGGAGACAGCGAGAGAGACTGCGAGAGAGACTGTGAGAGAGACTGCGAGAGAGACTGTGAGGGAGACAGCGAGGGAGACAGCGAGAGAGACTGCGAGAGAGACTGCGAGAGAGACTGCGAGAGAGACTGCGAGAGAGACTGCGAGGGAGACAGCGAGAGAGACTGCGAGGGAGACAGCGAGAGAAACTGCGAGAGAGACTGCTAGGGAAATAGCGAGAGAGACAGCGAGGGATATAGCGAGAGACACGGCGAGAGAGACTGCGAGGGAGACGGCGAGGGAGACAGCGAGGGAGACAGCGAGGGAGACTTCGAGAGAGACTGCGAGAGAGACGGCGAGGGAGACGGCGAGAGAGACTTCGAGAGAGACTGCGAGGGAGACGGCGAGAGCGACGGCGAGAGAGAGAGCGGGAGAGACAGCGAGGGAGACAGCGAGAGAGACTTCGAGAGAGACTGCGAGGGAGACGGCGAGAGCGACGGCGAGAGAGAGAGCGAGAGAGACAGCGAGGGAGACAGCGAGAGAGACTTCGAGAGAGACTGCGAGGGAGATGGCGAGAGAGACAGCGAGAGAGACAGCGAGAGAGACTGTGAGGGAGACTGTGAGAGAGACAGCGAGAGAGACAGCGAGAGAGACTGTGAGGGAGACTGTGAGGGAGACTGTGAGTGAGACTGTGAGGGAGACTGTGAGGGAGACAGCGAGAGAGACTGCGAGAGAGACTGCGAGAGAGACAGTGAGAGGGACTGCGAGAGAGAAAGCGAGAGAGAAAGCCAGAGAGTGCGAGGGAGACAGCGAGAGAGAATGCGAGAGAGACTGAGAGAGAGACTGAGAGGGAGACAGCGAGGGAGACAATGAGAGAGACATCGAGAGAGACAACGAGAGAGACAACGAGAGAGACAGCGAAAGAGACAGCGAAAGAGACAGCGAAAGAGACTGCGAGGGAGACAGCGAGAGAGCCTGCGAGGGAGACTGCGAGGGAGACTGCGAGGGAGACTGCGAGGGAGACAGCGAGAGAGCCTGCGAGGGAGAGAGCGAGGGAGAAAGCGAGTGAGACTGCGAGAGAGACTGCGAGGGAGACAGCGATAGAGACTGCGAGGGAGACACCGATAGAGACTGCGAGGGAGATAGCGATAGAGACAGCGAGAGAGACTGCGAGAGAGACTGCGAGAGAGACTGCGAGAGAGACAGCGAGAGAGACAGCGAGAGAGACAGCGAGGGAGACAGCGAGGGAGACAGCGAGAGAGACTGCGAGAGAGACTGCGAGAGAGACTGCGAGGGAGACTGCGAGGGAGACTGCGAGAGAGACTGCGAGGGAGACAGCGAGAGAAACTGCGAGAGAGACTGCTAGGGAAATAGCGAGAGAGACAGCGAGGGACACAGCGAGAGACACTGCGAGAGAGACTGCGAGGGAGACGGCGAGAGAGAGAGCGAGAGAGACAGCGAGGGAGACAGCGAGGGAGACAGCGAGGGAGACCGCGAGGGAGACAGCGAGGGAGACAGCGAGAGAGACTTCGAGAGAGACTGCGAGGGAGGCAGCGAGGGAGACAGCGAGGGAGACAGCGAGGGAGACAGCGAGGGAGACAGCGAGAGAGACTGCGAGAGAGACTGCGAGAGAGACTGCGAGAGAGACTGCGAGAGAGACTGCGAGAGCGACTGCTAGGGAGACAGCGAGGGAGGCAGCGAGGGAGACAGCGAGGGAGACAGCAAGGGAGACAGCAAGGGAGACAGCAAGGGAGACAGCGAGAGAAACTGCGAGGAAGACAGCGAGGGAGACAGCGAGGGAGACGGCAAGGGAGACAGCGAGAGAGACGGCAAGGGAGACAGTGAGGGAGACTGCGAGGGAGAGAGCGAGGGAGACAGCGAGGGAGACAGCGAGGGAGACAGCGAGGGAGACTGCGAGAGAGACTGCAAGAGAGACTGCGAGGGAGACAGCGAGAGAGACAGCGAGAGACACAGCGAGAGAGACAGCGAGGGAGAAAGCGAGGGAGAAAGCGAGGGAGACAGCGAGAGAGACTGCGAGAGAGACTGCGAGAGAGACTGCGAGAGAGACTGCGAGGGAGAAAGCGAGAGAGACTGCGAGAGTGACTGCGAGAGAGACTGCGAGAGAGACTGCGAGGGAGAAAGCGAGAGAGACTGCGAGGGAGACTGCAAGGGAGACAGCGAGAGAGACAGCGAGGGAGATAGCGAGAGAGACTGCGAGAGAGACTGCGAGAGAGACTGCGAGAGAGACTGCGATGGAGACTGCGATGGAGACTGCGATGGAGACTGCGAGGGAGACTGCGAGGGAGACTGCGAGAGAGACTGCTATGGAGATAGCGAGAGAGACAGCGAGGGATACAGCGAGAGAGACTGCGAGAGTGACTGCGAGGGAGACGGCGAGGGAGACGGCGAGGGCGACGGCGAGAGAGCGAGCGAGAGAGACAGCGAGAGAGACTTCGAGAGAGACTGCGAGGGAGACGGCGAGAGAGACAGCGAGAGAGGCAGCGAGAGAGACTGTGAGGGAGACTGCGAGAGAGACAGTGAGAGGGACTGCGAGAGAGAAAGCGAGAGAGAAAGCCAGAGAGAAAGCCAGAGAGTGCGAGGGTGACAGCGAGAGAGAATGCGAGAGAGACTGAGAGAGAGACTGAGAGAGAGACTGAGAGGGAGACTGAGAGGGAGACTGAGAGGGAGACTGAGAGGGAGACTGAGAGGGAGACTGAGAGGGAGACAGCAAGGGAGACAGCGAGGGAGACAGCGAGGGAGACAGCGAGGGAGACAGCGAGCGAGACAGCGAGGGAGACAACGAGAGAGACATCGATAGAGACATCGATAGAGACAGCGAAAGAGAATGCGAGAGAGACTGCGAGGGAGACATCCAGGGTGACTGCGAGGGAGACAGCGAGAGAGACTGTGAGGGAGACAGCGAGAGAGACTGTGAGGGAGACAGCGAGGGAGACTGTGAGGGAGACTGCGAGAGAGACTGCTATGGAGATAGCGAGAGAGACAGCGAGGGATACAGCGAGAGAGACTGCGAGAGTGACTGCGAGGGAGACGGCGAGGGAGACGGTGAGAGCGACGGCGAGAGAGAGAGCGAGAGAGACAGCGAGGGAGACAGCGAGAGAGACTTCGAGAGAGGCTGCGAGGGAGACGGCGAGAGAGACAGCGAGGGAGACAGCGAGGGAGACTGTGAGGGAGACTGTGAGGGAGACAGCGAGAGAGACTGCGAGAGAGACTGCGAGAGAGACTGCGAGAGAGACTGCGAGAGAGACTGCGAGAGAGACTGCGAGAGAGACAGTGAGAGGGACAGTGAGAGGGACAGTGAGAGGGACTGCGAGAGAGAAAGCGAGAGAGAAAGCCAGAGAGTGCGAGGGAGACAGCGAGACAGAATGCGAGAGAGACTGAGAGAGAGACTGAGAGAGAGACTGAGAGGGAGACTGAGAGGGAGACTGAGAGGGAGACAACGAGAGAGACATCGAGAGTGACAGCGAAAGAGACAGCGAAAGAGAATGCGAGAGAGACTGCGAGAGAGACATCCAGGGTGACTTCGAGGGAGACTTCGAGAGAGACATCCAGGGTGACTTCGAGGGAGACTTCGAGGGAGACTGCGAGGGAGACAGCGAGAGAGACTGCGAGGGAGACAGCGAGAGAGACAGTGAGGGAGACAGCGAGAGAGTCTGCGAGAGAGTCTGCGAGGGAGAGAGCGAGGGAGAAAGCGAGAGAGACTGCGAGAGAGACTGCGAGAGAGACTGCGAGAGAGACTGCGAGAGAGACTGCGAGGGAGACAGCGAGAGAGACAGCGAGAGAGACTGCGAGAGAGACTGCGAGAGAGACTGCGAGGGAGACTGCGAGGGAGACAGCGAGAGGGACTGCGAGGGAGAAAGCGAGAGAAACTGCGAGAGAGACTGCTAGGGAAATAGCGAGAGAGAGAGCGAGGGATACAGAGAGAGACACTGCGAGGGAGACTGCGAGGGAGACTGCGAGAGAGACGGCGAGAGAGACAGCGAGGGAGACAGCGAGGGAGACTGTGAGGGAGACTGTGAGGGAGACAGCGAGAGAGACTGCGAGAGAGACTGCGAGAGAGACTGCGAGAGAGAAAGCGAGAGAGAAAGCCAGAGAGTGCGAGGGAGACAGCGAGACAGAATGTGAGAGAGACTGAGAGAGAGACTGAGAGAGAGACTGAGAGGGAGACTGAGAGGGAGACTGAGAGGGAGACTGAGAGGGAGACTGAGAGGGAGACTGAGAGGGAGACAACGAGAGAGACATCGAGAGAGACAGCGAAAGAGACAGCGAAAGAGAATGCGAGAGAGACTGCGAGAGAGACATCCAGGGTGACTTCGAGGGAGACTTCGAGGGAGACTGCGAGGGAGACTGCGAGAGAGACTGCGAGGGAGACTGCGAGGGAGACAGCGAGAGAGACAGTGAGGGAGACAGCGAGAGAGTCTGCGAGAGAGTCTGCGAGGGAGAGAGCGAGGGAGAAAGCGAGAGAGACTGCGAGAGAGACTGCGAGAGAGACTGCGAGGGAGACAGCGAGAGAGACAGCGAGAGAGACTGCGAGAGAGACTGCGAGAGAGACTGCGAGAGAGACTGCGAGGGAGACTGCGAGGGAGACAGCGAGAGGGACTGCGAGGGAGAAAGCGAGAGAAACTGCGAGAGAGACTGCTAGGGAAATAGCGAGAGAGAGAGCGAGGGATACAGAGAGAGACACTGCGAGGGAGACTGCGAGGGAGACTGCGAGAGAGACTGCGAGAGAGACTGCGAGAGAGACTGCGAGAGAGACTGCGAGAGAGACTGCGAGAGAGACTGCGAGAGAGACTGCGAGGGAGACAGCGAGAGAGAATGCGAGGGAGAAAGCGAGAGAAACTGCGAGAGAGACTGCTAGGGAAATAGCGAGAGAGACAGCGAGGGACACAGCGAGAGACACTGCGAGAGAGACTGCGAGGGAGACGGCGAGAGAGAGAGCGAGAGAGACAGCGAGGGAGACAGCGAGGGAGACAGCGAGGGAGACAGCGAGAGAGACTTCGAGAGATACTGCGAGGGAGGCAGCGAGGGAGACAGTGAGGGAGACAGCGAGGGAGACAGCGAGGGAGACAGCGAGGGAGACAGCGAGGGAGACAGCGAGGGAGACAGCGAGAGAGACTGCGAGAGAGACTGCGAGAGCGACTGCGAGAGCGACTGCTAGGGAGACAGCGAGGGAGGCAGCGAGGGAGACAGCGAGGGAGACAGCGAGGGAGACAGCGAGGGAGACAGCGAGGGAGACAGCGAGGGAGACAGCGAGGGAGACAGCGAGAGAAACTGCGAGGAAGACAGCGAGAGAGACTGCGAGAGAGACGGCAAGGGAGACAGTGAGGGAGACTGCGAGGGAGAGAGCGAGGGACACAGCGAGGGAGACAGCGAGGGAGACAGCGAGGGAGACAGCGAGAGAGACTGCAAGAGAGACTGCGAGGGAGACAGCGAGAGAGACAGCGGGAGAGACAGCAAGAGAGACAGCAAGAGAGACAGCGAGAGAGACAGCGAGAGAGACAGCGAGGGAGAAAGCGAGGGAGAAAGCGAGGGAGAAAGTGAGGGAGACAGCGAGAGAGACTGCGAGAGAGACTGCGAGAGAGACAGCGAGGGAGAAAGCGAGAGAGACTGCGAGAGAGACTGCGAGGGAGAAAGCGAGAGAGACTGCGAGAGAGACTGCAAGGGAGACAGCGAGAGAGACAGCGAGGGAGATAGCGAGGGAGACAGCGAGAGAGACTGCGAGAGAGACTGCGAGAGAGACTGCGAGAGAGACTGCGAGAGAGACTGCGAGAGAGACTGCGAGAGAGACTGCGAGGGAGACAGCGAGGGAGACAGCGAGGGAGACTGTGAGGGAGACTGTGAGGGAGACTGCGAGAGAGACTGCTATGGAGATAGCGAGAGAGACTGCGAGGGAGACTGCGAGGGAGACGGTGAGGGAGACGGCGAGGGCGACGGCGAGAGAGAGAGCGAGAGAGACTTCGAGAGAGACTGCGAGGGAGACGGCGAGAGAGACAGCGAGAGAGGCAGCGAGAGAGACTGTGAGGGAGACTGTGAGGGAGACAGCGAGAGAGACAGTGAGAGGGACTGCGAGAGAGAAAGCGAGAGAGAAAGCCAGAGAGAAAGCCAGAGAGTGCGAGGGAGACAGCGAGGGAGACAGCGAGAGAGAATGCGAGAGAGACTGAGAGAGAGACTGAGAGGGAGACTGAGAGGGAGACTGAGAGGGAGACAGCGAGGGAGACAGCGAGGGAGACAACGAGAGAGACATCGAGAGAGACAGCGAAAGAGAATGCGAGAGAGACTGCGAGAGAGACATCCAGGGTGACTGCGAGGGAGACAGCAAGAGAGACTGTGAGGGAGACAGCGAGGGAGACTGTGAGGGAGACTGCGAGAGAGACTGCTATGGAGATAGCGAGAGAGACAGCGAGGGATACAGCGAGAGAGACTGCGAGAGAGACTGCGAGGGAGACGGCGAGGGAGACGGAGAGAGCGACGGCGAGAGAGAGAGCGAGAGAGACAGTGAGGGAGACAGCGAGGGAGACAGCGAGGGAGACAGCGAGAGAGACTTCGAGAGAGACTGCGAGGGAGACGGCGAGAGAGACAGCGAGAGAGACAGCGAGAGAGACAGTGAGAGAGACAGCGAGAGAGACTGTGAGGGACACAGCGAGAGAGACTGCGAGAGAGACTGCTAGGGAAATAGCGAGAGAGACAGCGAGGGATACAGCGAGAGACACTGCGAGAGAGACTGCGAGGGAGACGGCGAGAGAGAGAGCGAGAGAGACAGCGAGGGAGACAGCGAGGGAGACAGCGAGGGAGACAGCGAGAGAGACTTCGAGAGATACTGCGAGGGAGGCAGCGAGGGAGACAGCGAGGGAGACAGCGAGGGAGACAGCGAGAGAGACTGCGAGAGAGACTGCGAGAGCGACTGCGAGAGCGACTGCTAGGGAGACAGCGAGGGAGGCAGCGAGGGAGACAGCGAGGGAGACAGCGAGGGAGACAGCGAGGGAGACAGCGAGGGAGACAGCGAGGGAGACAGCGAGGGAGACAGCGAGAGAAACTGCGAGGAAGACAGCGAGAGAGACTGCGAGAGAGACGGCAAGGGAGACAGTGAGGGAGACTGCGAGGGAGAGAGCGAGGGACACAGCGAGGGAGACAGCGAGGGAGACAGCGAGGGAGACAGCGAGGGAGACAGCGAGAGAGACTGCAAGAGAGACTGCGAGGGAGACAGCGAGAGAGACAGCGAGAGAGACAGCAAGAGAGACAGCGAGAGAGACAGCGAGAGAGACAGCGAGGGAGAAAGCGAGGGAGAAAGCGAGGGAGAAAGTGAGGGAGACAGCGAGAGAGACTGCGAGAGAGACTGCGAGAGAGACAGCGAGCGAGAAAGCGAGAGAGACTGCGAGAGAGACTGCGAGGGAGAAAGCGAGAGAGACTGCGAGAGAGACTGCAAGGGAGACAGCGAGAGAGACAGCGAGGGAGATAGCAAGGGAGACAGCGAGAGAGACTGCGAGAGAGACTGCGAGAGAGACTGCGAGAGAGACTGCGAGAGAGACTGCGAGAGAGACTGCGAGAGAGACTGCGAGAGAGACTGCGAGAGAGACTGCGAGGGAGACAGCGAGGGAGACAGCGAGGGAGACTGTGAGGGAGACTGCGAGAGAGACTGCTATGGAGATATCGAGAGAGACTGCGAGGGAGACTGCGAGGGAGACGGTGAGGGAGACGGCGAGGGCGACGGCGAGAGAGAGAGCGAGAGAGACTTCGAGAGAGACTGCGAGGGAGACGGCGAGAGAGACAGCGAGAGAGGCAGCGAGAGAGACTGTGAGGGAGACTGTGAGGGAGACAGGGAGAGAGACAGTGAGAGGGACTGCGAGAGAGAAAGCGAGAGAGAAAGCCAGAGAGAAAGCCAGAGAGTGCGAGGGAGACAGCGAGGGAGACAGCGAGAGAGAATGCGAGAGAGACTGAGAGAGAGACTGAGAGGGAGACTGAGAGGGAGACTGAGAGGGAGACAGCGAGGGAGACAGCGAGGGAGACAACGAGAGAGACATCGAGAGAGACAGCGAAAGAGAATGCGAGAGAGACTGCGAGAGAGACATCCAGGGTGACTGCGAGGGAGACAGCAAGAGAGACTGTGAGGGAGACAGCGAGGGAGACTGTGAGGGAGACTGCGAGAGAGACTGCTATGGAGATAGCGAGAGAGACAGCGAGGGATACAGCGAGAGAGACTGCGAGAGAGACTGCGAGGGAGACGGCGAGGGAGACGGAGAGAGCGACGGCGAGAGAGAGAGCGAGAGAGACAGTGAGGGAGACAGCGAGAGAGACTTCGAGAGAGACTGCGAGGGAGACGGCGAGAGAGACAGCGAGAGAGACAGCGAGAGAGACAGCGAGAGAGACAGCGAGAGAGACTGTGAGGGACACAGCGAGAGAGACTGCGAGAGAGACTGCGAGAGAGACTGCGAGAGAGACTGCGAGAGAGACTGCGAGAGAGACTGCGAGAGAGACAGTGAGAGGGACTGCGAGAGAGAAAGCGAGAGAGAAAGCCAGAGAGTGCGAGGGAGACAGCGAGAGAGAATGCGAGAGAGACTGAGAGAGAGACTGAGAGGGAGACAGCGAGGGAGACAGCGAGAGAGACATCGAGAGAGACATCGAGAGAGACAGCAAAAGAGAATGCGAGAGAGACTGCGAGAGAGACATCCAGGGTGACTTCGAGGGAGACTTCGAGGGAGACTGCGAGGGAGACAGCGAGAGAGATAGCGAGAGAGAATGTGAGGGAGACAGCGAGAGAGACAGTGAGGGAGACAGCGAGGGAGACAGCGAGGGAGACAGCGAGAGAGTCTGCGAGCGAGTCTGCGAGGGAGAGAGCGAGGGAGAAAGCGAGGGAGAAAGCGAGAGAGACTGCGAGAGAGACTGCGAGGGAGACAGCGATAGAGACTGCGAGGGAGACAGCGAGAGAGACTGCGAGAGAGACTGTGAGAGAGACTGCGAGAGAGACTGTGAGGGAGACAGCGAGGGAGACAGCGAGAGAGACTGCGAGAGAGACTGCGAGAGAGACTGCGAGAGAGACTGCGAGAGAGACTGCGAGGGAGACAGCGAGAGAGACTGCGAGGGAGACAGCGAGAGAAACTGCGAGAGAGACTGCTAGGGAAATAGCGAGAGAGACAGCGAGGGATATAGCGAGAGACACGGCGAGAGAGACTGCGAGGGAGACGGCGAGGGAGACAGCGAGGGAGACAGCGAGGGAGACTTCGAGAGAGACTGCGAGAGAGACGGCGAGGGAGACGGCGAGAGAGACTTCGAGAGAGACTGCGAGGGAGACGGCGAGAGCGACGGCGAGAGAGAGAGCGGGAGAGACAGCGAGGGAGACAGCGAGAGAGACTTCGAGAGAGACTGCGAGGGAGACGGCGAGAGCGACGGAGAGAGAGAGAGCGAGAGAGACAGCGAGGGAGACAGCGAGAGAGACTTCGAGAGAGACTGCGAGGGAGATGGCGAGAGAGACAGCGAGAGAGACAGCGAGAGAGACTGTGAGGGAGACTGTGAGAGAGACAGCGAGAGAGACAGCGAGAGAGACTGTGAGGGAGACTGTGAGGGAGACTGTGAGTGAGACTGTGAGGGAGACTGTGAGGGAGACAGCGAGAGAGACTGCGAGAGAGACTGCGAGAGAGACAGTGAGAGGGACTGCGAGAGAGAAAGCGAGAGAGAAAGCCAGAGAGTGCGAGGGAGACAGCGAGAGAGAATGCGAGAGAGACTGAGAGAGAGACTGAGAGGGAGACAGCGAGGGAGACAATGAGAGAGACATCGAGAGAGACAACGAGAGAGACAACGAGAGAGACAGCGAAAGAGACAGCGAAAGAGACAGCGAAAGAGACTGCGAGGGAGACAGCGAGAGAGCCTGCGAGGGAGACTGCGAGGGAGACTGCGAGGGAGACTGCGAGGGAGACAGCGAGAGAGCCTGCGAGGGAGAGAGCGAGGGAGAAAGCGAGTGAGACTGCGAGAGAGACTGCAAGGGAGACAGCGATAGAGACTGCGAGGGAGACACCGATAGAGACTGCGAGGGAGATAGCGATAGAGACAGCGAGAGAGACTGCGAGAGAGACTGCGAGAGAGACTGCGAGGGAGACAGCGAGAGAGACAGCGAGAGAGACAGCGAGGGAGACAGCGAGGGAGACAGCGAGAGAGACTGCGAGAGAGACTGCGAGAGAGACTGCGAGGGAGACTGCGAGGGAGACTGCGAGAGAGACTGCGAGAGAGACTGCGAGAGAGACTGCGAGAGAGACTGCGAGAGAGACTGCGAGAGAGACTGCGAGGGAGACAGCGAGGGAGACAGCGAGAGAAACTGCGAGAGAGACTGCTAGGGAAATAGCGAGAGAGACAGCGAGGGACACAGCGAGAGACACAGCGAGAGAGACTGCGAGGGAGACGGCGAGAGAGAGAGCGAGAGAGACAGCGAGGGAGACAGCGAGGGAGACAGCGAGGGAGACCGCGAGGGAGACAGCGAGGGAGACAGCGAGAGAGACTTCGAGAGAGACTGCGAGGGAGGCAGCGAGGGAGACAGCGAGGGAGACAGCGAGGGAGACAGCGAGGGAGACAGCGAGGGAGACAGCGAGGGAGACAGCGAGAGAGACTGCGAGAGAGACTGCGAGAGAGACTGCGAGAGAGACTGCGAGAGAGACTGCGAGAGCGACTGCTAGGGAGACAGCGAGGGAGGCAGCGAGGGAGACAGCGAGGGAGACAGCAAGGGAGACAGCAAGGGAGACAGCAAGGGAGACAGCGAGAGAAACTGCGAGGAAGACAGCGAGGGAGACAGCGAGGGAGACGGCAAGGGAGACAGCGAGAGAGACGGCAAGGGAGACAGTGAGGGAGACTGCGAGGGAGAGAGCGAGGGAGACAGCGAGGGAGACAGCGAGGGAGACAGCGAGGGAGACAGCGAGGGAGACTGCGAGAGAGACTGCAAGAGAGACTGCAAGAGAGACTGCGAGGGAGACAGCGAGAGACACAGCGAGAGAGACAGCGAGGGAGAAAGCGAGGGAGAAAGCGAGGGAGACAGCGAGAGAGACTGCGAGAGAGACTGCGAGAGAGACTGCGAGAGAGACTGCGAGGGAGAAAGCGAGAGAGACTGCGAGAGTGACTGCGAGAGAGACTGCGAGAGAGACTGCGAGGGAGAAAGCGAGAGAGACTGCGAGGGAGACTGCAAGGGAGACAGCGAGAGAGACAGCGAGGGAGATAGCGAGAGAGACTGCGAGAGAGACTGCGAGAGAGACTGCGAGAGAAACTGCGATGGAGACTGCGATGGAGACTGCGATGGAGACTGCGAGGGAGACTGCGAGGGAGACTGCGAGAGAGACTGCTATGGAGATAGCGAGAGAGACAGCGAGGGATACAGCGAGAGAGACTGCGAGAGTGACTGCGAGGGAGACGGCGAGGGAGACGGCGAGGGCGACGGCGAGAGAGCGAGCGAGAGAGACAGCGAGAGAGACTTCGAGAGAGACTGCGAGGGAGACGGCGAGAGAGACAGCGAGAGAGGCAGCGAGAGAGACTGTGAGGGAGACTGCGAGAGAGACAGTGAGAGGGACTGCGAGAGAGAAAGCGAGAGAGAAAGCCAGAGAGAAAGCCAGAGAGTGCGAGGGTGACAGCGAGAGAGAATGCGAGAGAGACTGAGAGAGAGACTGAGAGAGAGACTGAGAGGGAGACTGAGAGGGAGACTGAGAGGGAGACTGAGAGGGAGACTGAGAGGGAGACAGCGAGGGAGACAGCGAGGGAGACAGCGAGGGAGACAGCGAGGGAGACAGCGAGGGAGACAGCGAGGGAGACAGCGAGCGAGACAGCGAGGGAGACAACGAGAGAGACATCGATAGAGACATCGATAGAGACAGCGAAAGAGAATGCGAGAGAGACTGCGAGGGAGACATCCAGGGTGACTGCGAGGGAGACAGCGAGAGAGACTGTGAGGGAGACAGCGAGAGAGACTGTGAGGGAGACAGCGAGGGAGACTGTGAGGGAGACTGCGAGAGAGACTGCTATGGAGATAGCGAGAGAGACAGCGAGGGATACAGCGAGAGAGACTGCGAGAGTGACTGCGAGGGAGACGGCGAGGGAGACGGTGAGAGCGACGGCGAGAGAGAGAGCGAGAGAGACAGCGAGGGAGACAGCGAGAGAGACTTCGAGAGAGACTGCGAGGGAGACGGCGAGAGAGACAGCGAGGGAGACAGCGAGGGAGACTGTGAGGGAGACTGTGAGGGAGACAGCGAGAGAGACTGCGAGAGAGACTGCGAGAGAGACTGCGAGAGAGACTGCGAGAGAGACAGTGAGAGGGACAGTGAGAGGGACTGCGAGAGAGAAAGCGAGAGAGAAAGCCAGAGAGTGCGAGGGAGACAGCGAGACAGAATGCGAGAGAGACTGAGAGAGAGACTGAGAGAGAGACTGAGAGGGAGACTGAGAGGGAGACTGAGAGGGAGACAACGAGAGAGACATCGAGAGAGACAGCGAAAGAGACAGCGAAAGAGAATGCGAGAGAGACTGCGAGAGAGACATCCAGGGTGACTTCGAGGGAGACTTCGAGGGAGACTGCGAGGGAGACAGCGAGAGAGACTGCGAGGGAGACAGCGAGAGAGACAGTGAGGGAGACAGCGAGAGAGTCTGCGAGAGAGTCTGCGAGGGAGAGAGCGAGGGAGAAAGCGAGAGAGACTGCGAGAGAGACTGCGAGAGAGACTGCGAGAGAGACTGCGAGAGAGACTGCGAGGGAGACAGCGAGAGAGACAGCGAGAGAGACTGCGAGAGAGACTGCGAGAGAGACTGCGAGGGAGACTGCGAGGGAGACAGCGAGAGGGACTGCGAGGGAGAAAGCGAGAGAAACTGCGAGAGAGACTGCTAGGGAAATAGCGAGAGAGAGAGCGAGGGATACAGAGAGAGACACTGCGAGGGAGACTGCGAGGGAGACTGCGAGAGAGACTGCGAGAGAGACTGCGAGGGAGACAGCGAGAGAGAATGCGAGGGAGAAAGCGAGAGAAACTGCGAGAGAGACTGCTAGGGAAATAGCGAGAGAGACAGCGAGGGATACAGCGAGAGACACTGCGAGAGAGACTGCGAGGGAGACGGCGAGAGAGAGAGCGAGAGAGACAGCGAGGGAGACAGCGAGGGAGACAGCGAGGGAGACAGCGAGAGAGACTTCGAGAGATACTGCGAGGGAGGCAGCGAGGGAGACAGCGAGGGAGACAGCGAGGGAGACAGCGAGGGAGACAGCGAGGGAGACAGCGAGGGAGACAGCGAGAGAGACTGCGAGAGAGACTGCGAGAGAGACTGCGAGAGCGACTGCGAGAGCGACTGCTAGGGAGACAGCGAGGGAGGCAGCGAGGGAGACAGCGAGGGAGACAGCGAGGGAGACAGCGAGGGAGACAGCGAGAGAAACTGCGAGGAAGACAGCGAGAGAGACTGCGAGAGAGACGGCAAGGGAGACAGTGAGGGAGACTGCGAGGGAGAGAGCGAGGGACACAGTGAGGGAGACAGCGAGGGAGACAGCGAGGGAGACAGCGAGGGAGACAGCGAGAGAGACTGCAAGAGAGACTGCGAGGGAGACAGCGAGGGAGACAGCGAGGGAGACAGCGAGAGAAACTGCGAGGAAGACAGCGAGAGAGACTGCGAGAGAGACGGCAAGGGAGACAGTGAGGGAGACTGCGAGGGAGAGAGCGAGGGACACAGCGAGGGAGACAGCGAGGGAGACAGCGAGGGAGACAGCGAGGGAGACAGCGAGAGAGACTGCAAGAGAGACTGCGAGGGAGACAGCGAGAGAGACAGCGAGAGAGACAGCAAGAGAGACAGCGAGAGAGACAGCGAGGGAGAAAGCGAGGGAGAAAGCGAGGGAGAAAGTGAGGGAGACAGCGAGAGAGACTGCGAGAGAGACTGCGAGAGAGACAGCGAGGGAGAAAGCGAGAGAGACTGCGAGAGAGACTGCGAGGGAGAAAGCGAGAGAGACTGCGAGAGAGACTGCAAGGGAGACAGCGAGAGAGACAGCGAGGGAGATAGCGAGGGAGACAGCGAGAGAGACTGCGAGAGAGACTGCGAGAGAGACTGCGAGAGAGACTGCGAGAGAGACTGCGAGGGAGACAGCGAGGGAGACAGCGAGGGAGACTGTGAGGGAGACTGCGAGAGAGACTGCTATGGAGATAGCGAGAGAGACTGCGAGGGAGACGGTGAGGGAGACGGCGAGGGCGACGGCGAGAGAGAGAGCGAGAGAGACTTCGAGAGAGACTGCGAGGGAGACGGCGAGAGAGACAGCGAGAGAGGCAGCGAGAGAGACTGTGAGGGAGACTGTGAGGGAGACAGCGAGAGAGACAGTGAGAGGGACTGCGAGAGAGAAAGCGAGAGAGAAAGCCAGAGAGAAAGCCAGAGAGTGCGAGGGAGACAGCGAGGGAGACAGCGAGAGAGAATGCGAGAGAGACTGAGAGAGAGACTGAGAGGGAGACTGAGAGGGAGACTGAGAGGGAGACAGCGAGGGAGACAACGAGAGAGACATCGAGAGAGACAGCGAAAGAGAATGCGAGAGAGACTGCGAGAGAGACATCCAGGGTGACTGCGAGGGAGACAGCAAGAGAGACTGTGAGGGAGACAGCGAGGGAGACTGTGAGGGAGACTGCGAGAGAGACTGCTATGGAGATAGCGAGAGAGACAGCGAGGGATACAGCGAGAGAGACTGCGAGGGAGACGGCGAGGGAGACGGCGAGGGAGACGGAGAGAGCGACGGCGAGAGAGAGAGCGAGAGAGACAGTGAGGGAGACAGCGAGGGAGACAGCGAGAGAGACTTCGAGAGAGACTGCGAGGGAGACGGCGAGAGAGACAGCGAGAGAGACAGCGAGAGAGACAGCGAGAGAGACTGTGAGGGACACAGCGAGAGAGACTGCGAGAGAGACTGCGAGAGAGACTGCGAGAGAGACTGCGAGAGAGACTGCGAGAGAGACTGCGAGAGAGACAGTGAGAGGGACTGCGAGAGAGAAAGCGAGAGAGAAAGCCAGAGAGTGCGAGGGAGACAGCGAGAGAGAATGCGAGAGAGACTGAGAGAGAGACTGAGAGGGAGACAGCGAGGGAGACAGCGAGAGAGACATCGAGAGAGACATCGAGAGAGACAGCAAAAGAGAATGCGAGAGAGACTGCGAGAGAGACATCCAGGGTGACTTCGAGGGAGACTTCGAGGGAGACTTCGAGGGAGACTGCGAGGGAGACAGCGAGAGAGATAGCGAGAGAGAATGTGAGGGAGACAGCGAGAGAGACAGTGAGGGAGACAGCGAGGGAGACAGCGAGGGAGACAGCGAGGGAGACAGCGAGAGAGTCTGCGAGAGAGTCTGCGAGGGAGAGAGCGAGGGAGAAAGCGAGGGAGAAAGCGAGAGAGACTGCGAGAGAGACTGCGAGGGAGACAGCGATAGAGACTGCGAGGGAGACAGCGAGAGAGACTGCGAGAGAGACTGTGAGAGAGACTGCGAGAGAGACTGTGAGGGAGACAGCGAGGGAGACAGCGAGAGAGACTGCGAGAGAGACTGCGAGAGAGACTGCGAGAGAGACTGCGAGGGAGACAGCGAGAGAGACTGCGAGGGAGACAGCGAGAGAAACTGCGAGAGAGACTGCTAGGGAAATAGCGAGAGAGACTGCGAGGGATATAGCGAGAGACACGGCGAGAGAGACTGCGAGGGAGACGGCGAGGGAGACAGCGAGGGAGACAGCGAGGGAGACTTCGAGAGAGACTGCGAGGGAGACGGCGAGGGAGACGGCGAGAGAGACTTCGAGAGAGACTGCGAGGGAGACGGCGAGAGCGACGGCGAGAGAGAGAGCGGGAGAGACAGCGAGGGAGACAGCGAGAGAGACTTCGAGAGAGACTGCGAGGGAGACGGCGAGAGCGACGGCGAGAGAGAGAGCGAGAGAGACAGCGAGGGAGACAGCGAGAGAGACTTCGAGAGAGACTGCGAGGGAGACGGCGAGAGAGACAGCGAGAGAGACAGAGAGAGAGACAGAGAGAGAGACAGCGAGAGAGACTGTGAGGGAGACTGTGAGAGAGACAGCGAGAGAGACAGCGAGAGAGACTGTGAGGGAGACTGTGAGGGAGACTGTGAGTGAGACTGTGAGGGAGACTGTGAGGGAGACAGCGAGAGAGACTGCGAGAGAGACTGCGAGAGAGACAGTGAGAGGGACTGCGAGAGAGAAAGCGAGAGAGAAAGCCAGAGAGTGCGAGGGAGACAGCGAGAGAGAATGCGAGAGAGACTGAGAGAGAGACTGAGAGGGAGACAGCGAGGGAGACAATGAGAGAGACATCGAGAGAGACAACGAGAGAGACAACGAGAGAGACAGCGAAAGAGACAGCGAAAGAGACTGCGAGGGAGACAGCGAGAGAGCCTGCGAGGGAGACTGCGAGGGAGACTGCGAGGGAGACAGCGAGAGAGCCTGCGAGGGAGAGAGCGAGGGAGAAAGCGAGTGAGACTGCGAGAGAGACTGCGAGGGAGACAGCGATAGAGACTGCGAGGGAGACACCGATAGAGACTGCGAGGGAGACAGCGATAGAGACAGCGAGAGAGACTGCGAGAGAGACTGCGAGAGAGACTGCGAGGGAGACAGCGAGAGAGACAGCAAGAGAGACAGCGAGGGAGACAGCGAGGGAGACAGCGAGAGAGACTGCGAGAGAGACTGCGAGAGAGACTGCGAGGGAGACTGCGAGGGAGACTGCGAGGGAGACTGCGAGAGAGACTGCGAGAGAGACTGCGAGAGAGACTGCGAGAGAGACTGCGAGAGAGACTGCGAGGGAGACAGCGAGGGAGACAGCGAGAGAAACTGCGAGAGAGACTGCTAGGGAAATAGCGAGAGAGACAGCGAGGGACACAGCGAGAGACACTGCGAGAGAGACTGCGAGGGAGACGGCGAGAGAGAGAGCGAGAGAGACAGCGAGGGAGACAGCGAGGGAGACAGCGAGGGAGACAGCGAGGGAGACAGCGAGAGAGACTTCGAGAGAGACTGCGAGGGAGGCAGCGAGGGAGACAGCGAGGGAGACAGCGAGGGAGACAGCGAGAGAGACTGCGAGAGAGACTGCGAGAGAGACTGCGAGAGAGACTGCGAGAGAGACTGCGAGAGAGACTGCGAGGGAGACAGCGAGGGAGACAGCGAGAGAGACTGCGAGGGAGACAGCGAGAGAAACTGCGAGAGAGACTGCTAGGGAAATAGCGAGAGAGACAGCGAGGGATATAGCGAGAGACACGGCGAGAGAGACTGCGAGGGAGACGGCGAGGGAGACAGCGAGGGAGACAGCGAGGGAGACTTCGAGAGAGACTGCGAGGGAGACGGCGAGGGAGACGGCGAGAGAGACTTCGAGAGAGACTGCGAGGGAGACGGCGAGAGCGACGGCGAGAGAGAGAGTGGGAGAGACAGCGAGGGAGACAGCGAGAGAGACTTCGAGAGAGACTGCGAGGGAGACGGCGAGAGCGACGGCGAGAGAGAGAGCGAGAGAGACAGCGAGGGAGACAGCGAGAGAGACTTCGAGAGAGACTGCGAGGGAGACGGCGAGAGAGACAGCGAGAGAGACAGCGAGAGAGACTGTGAGGGAGACTGTGAGAGAGACAGCGAGAGAGACAGCGAGGGAGACTGTGAGGGAGACTGTGAGGGAGACTGTGAGTGAGACTGTGAGGGAGACTGTGAGGGAGACAGCGAGAGAGACTGCGAGAGAGACTGCGAGAGAGACAGTGAGAGGGACTGCGAGAGAGAAAGCGAGAGAGAAAGCCAGAGAGTGCGAGGGAGACAGCGAGAGAGAATGCGAGAGAGACTGAGAGAGAGACTGAGAGGGAGACAGCGAGGGAGACAATGAGAGAGACATCGAGAGAGACAACGAGAGAGACAACGAGAGAGACAGCGAAAGAGACAGCGAAAGAGACAGCGAAAGAGACTGCGAGGGAGACAGCGAGAGAGCCTGCGAGGGAGACTGCGAGGGAGACTGCGAGGGAGACTGCGAGGGAGACAGCGAGAGAGCCTGCGAGGGAGAGAGCGAGGGAGAAAGCGAGTGAGACTGCGAGAGAGACTGCGAGGGAGACAGCGATAGAGACTGCGAGGGAGACAGCGATAGAGACTGCGAGGGAGATAGCGATAGAGACAGCGAGAGAGACTGCGAGAGAGACTGCGAGAGAGACTGCGAGGGAGACAGCGAGAGAGACAGCGAGAGAGACAGCGAGGGAGACAGCGAGGGAGACAGCGAGAGAGACTGCGAGAGAGACTGCGAGAGAGACTGCGAGGGAGACTGCGAGGGAGACTGCGAGAGAGACTGCGAGAGAGACTGCGAGAGAGACTGCGAGAGAGACTGCGAGAGAGACTGCGAGAGAGACTGCGAGAGAGACTGCGAGAGAGACTGCGAGGGAGACAGCGAGGGAGACAGCGAGAGAAACTGCGAGAGAGACTGCTAGGGAAATAGCGAGAGAGACAGCGAGGGACACAGCGAGAGACACTGCGAGAGAGACTGCGAGGGAGACGGCGAGAGAGAGCGAGAGAGACAGCGAGGGAGACAGCGTGGGAGACAGCGAGGGAGACAGCGAGGGAGACAGCGAGAGAGACTGCGAGAGAGACTGCGAGAGAGACTGCGAGAGAGACTGCGAGAGAGACTGCGAGAGCGACTGCTAGGGAGACAGCGAGGGAGGCAGCGAGGGAGACAGCGAGGGAGACAGCAAGGGAGACAGCAAGGGAGACAGCAAGGGAGACAGCAAGGGAGACAGCGAGAGAAACTGCGAGGAAGACAGCGAGGGAGACAGCGAGGGAGACGGCAAGGGAGACAGCGAGAGAGACGGCAAGGGAGACAGTGAGGGAGACTGCGAGGGAGAGAGCGAGGGAGACAGCGAGGGAGACAGCGAGGGAGACAGCGAGGGAGACAGCGAGGGAGACTGCGAGAGAGACTGCAAGAGAGACTGCAAGAGAGACTGCGAGGGAGACAGCGAGAGACACAGCGAGAGAGACAGCGAGGGAGAAAGCGAGGGAGAAAGCGAGGGAGACAGCGAGAGAGACTGCGAGAGAGACTGCGAGAGAGACTGCGAGAGAGACTGCGAGGGAGAAAGCGAGAGAGACTGCGAGAGTGACTGCGAGAGAGACTGCGAGAGAGACTGCGAGGGAGAAAGCGAGAGAGACTGCGAGGGAGACTGCAAGGGAGACAGCGAGAGAGACAGCGAGGGAGATAGCGAGAGAGACTGCGAGAGAGACTGCGAGAGAGACTGCGAGAGAGACTGCGATGGAGACTGCGAGGGAGACTGCGAGGGAGACTGCGAGAGAGACTGCTATGGAGATAGCGAGAGAGACAGCGAGGGATACAGCGAGAGAGACTGCGAGAGTGACTGCGAGGGAGACGGCGAGGGAGACGGCGAGGGCGACGGCGAGAGAGCGAGCGAGAGAGACAGCGAGAGAGACTTCGAGAGAGACTGCGAGGGAGACGGCGAGAGAGACAGCGAGAGAGGCAGCGAGAGAGACTGCGAGGGAGACTGCGAGAGAGACAGTGAGAGGGACTGCGAGAGAGAAAGCGAGAGAGAAAGCCAGAGAGAAAGCCAGAGAGTGCGAGGGTGACAGCGAGAGAGAATGCGAGAGAGACTGAGAGAGAGACTGAGAGAGAGACTGAGAGGGAGACTGAGAGGGAGACTGAGAGGGAGACAGCAAGGGAGACAGCGAGGGAGACAGCGAGGGAGACAGCGAGGGAGACAGCGAGGGAGACAGCGAGGGAGACAGCGAGGGAGACAGCGAGGGAGACAGCGAGGGAGACAACGAGAGAGACATCGATAGAGACAGCGAAAGAGAATGCGAGAGAGACTGCGAGGGAGACATCCAGGGTGACTGCGAGGGAGACAGCGAGAGAGACTGTGAGGGAGACAGCGAGAGAGACTGTGAGGGAGACAGCGAGGGAGACTGTGAGGGAGACTGCGAGAGAGACTGCTATGGAGATAGCGAGAGAGACAGCGAGGGATACAGCGAGAGAGACTGCGAGAGTGACTGCGAGGGAGACGGCGAGGGAGACGGTGAGAGCGACGGCGAGAGAGAGAGCGAGAGAGACAGCGAGGGAGACAGCGAGAGAGACTTCGAGAGAGACTGCGAGGGAGACGGCGAGAGAGACAGCGAGGGAGACAGCGAGGGAGACTGTGAGGGAGACTGTGAGGGAGACAGCGAGAGAGACTGCGAGAGAGACTGCGAGAGAGACTGCGAGAGAGACTGCGAGAGAGACAGTGAGAGGGACAGTGAGAGGGACTGCGAGAGAGAAAGCGAGAGAGAAAGCCAGAGAGTGCGAGGGAGACAGCGAGACAGAATGCGAGAGAGACTGAGAGAGAGACTGAGAGAGAGACTGAGAGGGAGACTGAGAGGGAGACTGAGAGGGAGACAACGAGAGAGACATCGAGAGAGACAGCGAAAGAGACAGCGAAAGAGAATGCGAGAGAGACTGCGAGAGAGACATCCAGGGTGACTTCGAGGGAGACTTCGAGGGAGACTGCGAGGGAGACAGCGAGAGAGACTGCGAGGGAGACAGCGAGAGAGACAGTGAGGGAGACAGCGAGAGAGTCTGCGAGAGAGTCTGCGAGGGAGAGAGCGAGGGAGAAAGCGAGAGAGACTGCGAGAGAGACTGCGAGAGAGACTGCGAGAGAGACTGCGAGGGAGACAGCGAGAGAGACAGCGAGAGAGACTGCGAGAGAGACTGCGAGAGAGACTGCGAGGGAGACAGCGAGAGGGACTGCGAGGGAGACAGCGAGAGGGACTGCGAGGGAGAAAGCGAGAGAAACTGCGAGAGAGACTGCTAGGGAAATAGCGAGAGAGAGAGCGAGGGATACAGAGAGAGACACTGCGAGGGAGACTGCGAGGGAGACTGCGAGAGAGACTGCGAGAGAGACTGCGAGGGAGACAGCGAGAGAGAATGCGAGGGAGAAAGCAAGAGAAACTGCGAGAGAGACTGCTAGGGAAATAGCGAGAGAGACAGCGAGGGATACAGCGAGAGACACTGCGAGGGAGACGGCGAGAGAGAGAGCGAGAGAGACAGCGAGGGAGACAGCGAGGGAGACAGCGAGGGAGACAGCGAGAGAGACTTCGAGAGATACTGCGAGGGAGGCAGCGAGGGAGACAGCGAGGGAGACAGCGAGGGAGACAGCGAGGGAGACAGCGAGGGAGACAGCGAGAGAGACTGCGAGAGAGACTGCGAGAGAGACTGCGAGAGCGACTGCGAGAGCGACTGCTAGGGAGACAGCGAGGGAGGCAGCGAGGGAGACAGCGAGGGAGACAGCGAGGGAGACAGCGAGGGAGACAGCGAGGGAGACAGCGAGAGAAACTGCGAGGAAGACAGCGAGAGAGACTGCGAGAGAGACGGCAAGGGAGACAGTGAGGGAGACTGCGAGGGAGACAGCGAGGGAGACAGCGAGGGAGACAGCGAGAGAGACTGCAAGAGAGACTGCGAGGGAGACAGCGAGGGAGACAGCGAGGGAGACAGCGAGGGAGACAGCGAGAGAAACTGCGAGGAAGACAGCGAGAGAGACTGCGAGAGAGACGGCAAGGGAGACAGTGAAGGAGACTGCGAGGGAGAGAGCGAGGGACACAGCGAGGGAGACAGCGAGGGAGACAGCGAGGGAGACAGCGAGGGAGACAGCGAGGGAGACAGCGAGAGAGACTGCAAGAGAGACTGCGAGGGAGACAGCGAGAGAGACAGCGAGGGAGAAAGCGAGGGAGAAAGCGAGGGAGAAAGTGAGGGAGACAGCGAGAGAGACTGCGAGAGAGACTGCGAGAGAGACAGCGAGGGAGAAAGCGAGAGAGACTGCGAGAGAGACTGCGAGGGAGAAAGCGAGAGAGACTGCGAGAGAGACTGCAAGGGAGACAGCGAGAGAGACAGCGAGGGAGATAGCGAGGGAGACAGCGAGAGAGACTGCGAGAGAGACTGCGAGAGAGACTGCGAGAGAGACTGCGAGAGAGACTGCGAGAGAGACTGCGAGAGAGACTGCGAGGGAGACTGCGAGGGAGACAGCGAGGGAGACAGCGAGGGAGACTGTGAGGGAGACTGCGAGAGAGACTGCTATGGAGATAGCGAGAGAGACTGCGAGGGAGACTGCGAGGGAGACGGTGAGGGAGACGGCGAGGGCGACGGCGAGAGAGAGAGCGAGAGAGACTTCGAGAGAGACTGCGAGGGAGACGGCGAGAGAGACAGCGAGAGAGGCAGCGAGAGAGACTGTGAGGGAGACTGTGAGGGAGACAGCGAGAGAGACAGTGAGAGGGACTGCGAGAGAGAAAGCGAGAGAGAAAGCCAGAGAGAAAGCCAGAGAGTGCGAGGGAGACAGCGAGGGAGACAGCGAGAGAGAATGCGAGAGAGACTGAGAGAGAGACTGAGAGGGAGACTGAGAGGGAGACTGAGAGGGAGACAGCGAGGGAGACAGCGAGGGAGACAACGAGAGAGACATCGAGAGAGACAGCGAAAGAGAATGCGAGAGAGACTGCGAGAGAGACATCCAGGGTGACTGCGAGGGAGACAGCAAGAGAGACTGTGAGGGAGACAGTGAGGGAGACTGCGAGAGAGACTGCTATGGAGATAGCGAGAGAGACTGCTATGGAGATAGCGAGAGAGACAGCGAGGGATACAGCGAGAGAGACTGCGAGAGAGACTGCGAGGGAGACGGCGAGGGAGACGGAGAGAGCGACGGAGAGAGCGACGGCGAGAGAGAGAGCGAGAGAGACAGTGAGGGAGACAGCGAGGGAGACAGCGAGAGAGACTTCGAGAGAGACTGCGAGGGAGACGGCGAGAGAGACAGCGAGAGAGACAGCGAGAGAGACAGCGAGAGAGACTGTGAGGGACACAGCGAGAGAGACTGCGAGAGAGACTGCGAGAGAGACTGCGAGAGAGACTGCGAGAGAGACTGCGAGAGAGACTGCGAGAGAGACTGCGAGAGAGACTGCGAGAGAGACAGTGAGAGGGACTGCGAGAGAGAAAGCGAGAGAGAAAGCCAGAGAGTGCGAGGGAGACAGCGAGAGAGAATGCGAGAGAGACTGAGAGAGAGACTGAGAGGGAGACAGCGAGGGAGACAGCGAGAGAGACATCGAGAGAGACATCGAGAGAGACAGCAAAAGAGAATGCGAGAGAGACTGCGAGAGAGACATCCAGGGTGACTTCGAGGGAGACTTCGAGGGAGACTTCGAGGGAGACTGCGAGGGAGACAGCGAGAGAGATAGCGAGAGAGAATGTGAGGGAGACAGCGAGAGAGACAGTGAGGGAGACAGCGAGGGAGACAGCGAGGGAGACAGCGAGGGAGACAGCGAGAGAGTCTGCGAGAGAGTCTGCGAGGGAGAGAGCGAGGGAGAAAGCGAGGGAGACTGCGAGAGAGACTGCGAGGGAGACAGCGATAGAGACTGCGAGGGAGACAGCGAGAGAGACTGCGAGAGAGACTGTGAGAGAGACTGCGAGAGAGACTGTGAGGGAGACAGCGAGGGAGACAGCGAGAGAGACTGCGAGAGAGACTGCGAGAGAGACTGCGAGAGAGACTGCGAGAGAGACTGCGAGGGAGACAGCGAGAGAAACTGCGAGAGAGACTGCTAGGGAAATAGCGAGAGAGACAGCGAGGGATATAGCGAGAGACACGGCGAGAGAGACTGCGAGGGAGACGGCGAGGGAGACAGCGAGGGAGACAGCGAGGGAGACTTCGAGAGAGACTGCGAGGGAGACGGCGAGAGAGACTTCGAGAGAGACTGCGAGGGAGACGGCGAGAGCGACGGCGAGAGAGAGAGCGGGAGAGACAGCGAGGGAGACAGCGAGAGAGACTTCGAGAGAGACTGCGAGGGAGACGGCGAGAGCGACGGCGAGAGAGAGAGCGAGAGAGACAGCGAGGGAGACAGCGAGAGAGACTTCGAGAGAGACTGCGAGGGAGACGGCGAGAGAGACAGCGAGAGAGACAGAGAGAGAGACAGAGAGAGAGACAGCGAGAGAGACTGTGAGGGAGACTGTGAGAGAGACAGCGAGAGAGACAGCGAGAGAGACTGTGAGGGAGACTGTGAGGGAGACTGTGAGTGAGACTGTGAGGGAGACTGTGAGGGAGACAGCGAGAGAGACTGCGAGAGAGACTGCGAGAGAGACAGTGAGAGGGACTGCGAGAGAGAAAGCGAGAGAGAAAGCCAGAGAGTGCGAGGGAGACAGCGAGAGAGAATGCGAGAGAGACTGAGAGAGAGACTGAGAGGGAGACAGCGAGGGAGACAATGAGAGAGACATCGAGAGAGACAACGAGAGAGACAACGAGAGAGACAGCGAAAGAGACAGCGAAAGAGACTGCGAGGGAGACAGCGAGAGAGCCTGCGAGGGAGACTGCGAGGGAGACTGCGAGGGAGACAGCGAGGGAGACAGCGAGAGAGCCTGCGAGGGAGAGAGCGAGGGAGAAAGCGAGTGAGACTGCGAGAGAGACTGCGAGGGAGACAGCGATAGAGACTGCGAGGGAGACACCGATAGAGACTGCGAGGGAGACAGCGATAGAGACAGCGAGAGAGACTGCGAGAGAGACTGCGAGGGAGACAGCGAGAGAGACAGCGAGAGAGACAGCGAGAGAGACAGCGAGGGAGACAGCGAGGGAGACAGCGAGAGAGACTGCGAGAGAGACTGCGAGAGAGACTGCGAGGGAGACTGCGAGGGAGACTGCGAGGGAGACTGCGAGAGAGACTGCGAGAGAGACTGCGAGAGAGACTGCGAGAGAGACTGCGAGAGAGACTGCGAGGGAGACAGCGAGGGAGACAGCGAGAGAAACTGCGAGAGAGACTGCTAGGGAAATAGCGAGAGAGACAGCGAGGGACACAGCGAGAGACACTGCGAGAGAGACTGCGAGGGAGACGGCGAGAGAGAGAGCGAGAGAGACAGCGAGGGAGACAGCGAGGGAGACAGCGAGGGAGACAGCGAGGGAGACAGCGAGAGAGACTTCGAGGGAGACTGCGAGGGAGGCAGCGAGGGAGACAACGAGGGAGACAGCGAGGGAGACAGCGAGAGAGACTGCGAGAGAGACTGCGAGAGAGACTGCGAGAGAGACTGCGAGAGAGACTGCGAGAGCGACTGCTAGGGAGACAGCGAGGGAGGCAGCGAGGGAGACAGCGAGGGAGACAGCAAGGGAGACAGCAAGGTAGACAGCAAGGGAGACAGCGAGAGAAACTGCGAGGAAGACAGCGAGGGAGACAGCGAGGGAGACGGCAAGTGAGACAGCGAGAGAGACGGCAAGGGAGACAGTGAGGGAGACTGCGAGGGAGAGAGCGAGGGAGACAGCGAGGGAGACAGCGAGGGAGACAGCGAGGGAGACAGCGAGGGAGACTGCGAGAGAGACTGCAAGAGAGACTGCAAGAGAGACTGCAAGAGAGACTGCGAGGGAGACAGCGAGAGACACAGCGAGAGAGACAGCGAGGGAGAAAGCGAGGGAGAAAGCGAGGGAGACAGCGAGAGAGACTGCGAGAGAGACTGCGAGAGAGACTGCGAGAGAGACTGCGAGGGAGAAAGCGAGAGAGACTGCGAGAGTGACTGCGAGAGAGACTGCGAGAGAGACTGCGAGGGAGAAAGCGAGAGAGACTGCGAGGGAGACTGCAAGGGAGACAGCGAGAGAGACAGCGAGGGAGATAGCGAGAGAGACTGCGAGAGAGACTGCGAGAGAGACTGCGAGAGAGACTGCGATGGAGACTGCGATGGAGACTGCGAGGGAGACTGCGAGGGAGACAGCGAGAGAGACTGCTATGGAGATAGCGAGAGAGACAGCGAGGGATACAGCGAGAGAGACTGCGAGAGTGACTGCGAGGGAGACGGCGAGGGAGACGGCGAGGGCGACGGCGAGAGAGAGAGCGAGAGAGACAGCGAGAGAGACTTCGAGAGAGACTGCGAGGGAGACGGCGAGAGAGACAGCGAGAGAGGCAGCGAGAGAGACTGTGAGCGAGACTGCGAGAGAGACAGTGAGAGGGACTGCGAGAGAGAAAGCGAGAGAGAAAGCCAGAGAGAAAGCCAGAGAGTGCGAGGGTGACAGCGAGAGAGAATGCGAGAGAGACTGAGAGAGAGACTGAGAGGGAGACTGAGAGGGAGACTGAGAGGGAGACTGAGAGGGAGACTGAGAGGGAGACAGCGAGGGAGACAGCGAGGGAGACAGCGAGGGAGACAGCGAGGGAGACAGCGAGGGAGACAGCGAGGGAGACAGCGAGGGAGACAACGAGAGAGACATCGATAGAGACAGCGAAAGAGAATGCGAGAGAGACTGCGAGGGAGACATCCAGGGTGACTGCGAGGGAGACAGCGAGAGAGACTGTGAGGGAGACAGCGAGAGAGACTGTGAGGGAGACAGCGAGGGAGACTGTGAGGGAGACTGCGAGAGAGACTGCTATGGAGATAGCGAGAGAGACAGCGAGGGATACAGCGAGAGAGACTGCGAGAGTGACTGCGAGGGAGACGGCGAGGGAGACGGTGAGAGCGACGGCGAGAGAGAGAGCGAGAGAGACAGCGAGGGAGACAGCGAGAGAGACTTCGAGAGAGACTGCGAGGGAGACGGCGAGAGAGACAGCGAGGGAGACAGCGAGGGAGACTGTGAGGGAGACTGTGAGGGAGACAGCGAGAGAGACTGCGAGAGAGACTGCGAGAGAGACTGCGAGAGAGACTGCGAGAGAGACAGTGAGAGGGACTGCGAGAGAGAAAGCGAGAGAGAAAGCCAGAGAGTGCGAGGGAGACAGCGAGACAGAATGCGAGAGAGACTGAGAGAGAGACTGAGAGAGAGACTGAGAGGGAGACTGAGAGGGAGACTGAGAGGGAGACTGAGAGGGAGACAACGAGAGAGACATCGAGAGAGACAGCGAAAGAGACAGCGAAAGAGAATGCGAGAGAGACTGCGAGAGAGACATCCAGGGTGACTTCGAGGGAGACTTCGAGGGAGACTGCGAGGGAGACAGCGAGAGAGACTGCGAGGGAGACAGCGAGAGAGACAGTGAGGGAGACAGCGAGAGAGTCTGCGAGAGAGTCTGCGAGGGAGAGAGCGAGGGAGAAAGCGAGAGAGACTGCGAGAGAGACTGCGAGAGAGACTGCGAGAGAGACTGCGAGGGAGACAGCGAGAGAGACAGCGAGAGAGACTGCGAGAGAGACTGTGAGAGAGACTGCGAGAGAGACTGCGAGAGAGACTGCGAGGGAGACAGCAAGAGGGACTGCGAGGGAGAAAGCGAGAGAAACTGCGAGAGAGACTGCTAGGGAAATAGCGAGAGAGAGAGCGAGGGATACAGAGAGAGACACTGCGAGGGAGACTGCGAGAGAGACTGCGAGGGAGACAGCGAGAGAGAATGCGAGGGAGAAAGCGAGAGAAACTGCGAGAGAGAATGCTAGGGAAATAGCGAGAGAGACAGCGAGGGATACAGCGAGAGACACTGCGAGAGAGACTGCGAGGGAGACGGCGAGAGAGAGAGCGAGAGAGAGAGCGAGAGAGACAGCGAGGGAGACAGCGAGGGAGACAGCGAGGGAGACAGCGAGAGAGACTTCGAGAGATACTGCGAGGGAGGCAGCGAGGGAGACAGCGAGGGAGACAGCGAGGGAGACAGCGAGGGAGACAGCGAGGGAGACAGCGAGAGAGACTGCGAGAGAGACTGCGAGAGCGACTGCGAGAGCGACTGCTAGGGAGGCAGCGAGGGAGGCAGCGAGGGAGACAGCGAGGGAGACAGCGAGGGAGACAGCGAGGGAGACAGCGAGAGAAACTGCGAGGAAGACAGCGAGAGAGACTGCGAGAGAGACGGCAAGGGAGACAGTGAGGGAGACTGCGAGGGAGAGAGCGAGGGACACAGCGAGGGAGACAGCGAGGGAGACAGCGAGGGAGACAGCGAGGGAGACAGCGAGGGAGACAGCGAGAGAGACTGCAAGAGAGACTGCGAGGGAGACAGCGAGAGAGACAGCGAGAGAGACAGCAAGAGAGACAGCGAGAGAGACAGCGAGAGAGACAGCGAGGGAGAAAGCGAGGGAGAAAGCGAGGGAGAAAGCGAGGGAGAAAGTGAGGGAGACAGCGAGAGAGACTGCGAGAGAGACTGCGAGAGAGACAGCGAGGGAGAAAGCGAGAGAGACTGCGAGAGAGACTGCGAGGGAGAAAGCGAGAGAGACTGCGAGAGAGACTGCAAGGGAGACAGCGAGAGAGACAGCGAGGGAGATAGCGAGGGAGACAGCGAGAGAGACTGCGAGAGAGACTGCGAGAGAGACTGCGAGAGAGACTGCGAGAGAGACTGCGAGAGAGACTGCGAGAGAGACTGCGAGGGAGACAGCGAGGGAGACAGCGAGGGAGACAGCGAGGGAGACTGTGAGGGAGACTGCTATGGAGATAGCGAGAGAGACTGCGAGGGAGACTGCGAGGGAGACGGCGAGGGAGACGGCGAGGGAGACGGCGAGGGCGACGGCGAGAGAGAGAGCGAGAGAGACTTCAAGAGAGACTGCGAGGGAGACGGTGAGAGAGACAGCGAGAGAGGCAGCGAGAGAGACTGTGAGGGAGACTGTGAGGGAGACAGCGAGAGAGACAGCGAGAGGGACAGTGAGAGGGACTGCGAGAGAGAAAGCGAGAGAGAAAGCCAGAGAGAAAGCCAGAGAGAAAGCCAGAGAGTGCGAGGGAGACAGCGAGGGAGACAGCGAGAGAGAATGCGAGAGAGACTGAGAGAGAGACTGAGAGGGAGACTGAGAGGGAGACTGAGAGGGAGACTGAGAGGGAGACAGCGAGGGAGACAGCGAGGGAGACAACGAGAGAGACATCGAGAGAGACAGCGAAAGAGAATGCGAGAGAGACTGCGAGAGAGACTGCGAGAGAGACTGCGAGAGAGACATCCAGGGTGACTGCGAGGGAGACAGCAAGAGAGACTGTGAGGGAGACAGCGAGGGAGACTGTGAGGGAGACTGCGAGAGAGACTGCTATGGAGATAGCGAGAGAGACTGCGAGGGAGACGGCGAGGGAGACGGAGAGAGCGACGGCGAGAGAGAGAGCGAGAGAGACAGCGAGGGAGACAGCGAGGGAGACAGCGAGAGAGACTTCGAGAGAGACTGCGAGGGAGACGGCGAGGGAGACAGCGAGAGAGACAGCGAGAGAGACAGCGAGAGAGACTGTGAGGGACACAGCGAGAGAGACTGCGAGAGAGACTGCGAGAGAGACTGCGAGAGAGACTGCGAGAGAGACTGCGAGAGAGACAGTGAGAGGGACTGCGAGAGAGAAAGCGAGAGAGAAAGCCAGAGAGTGCGAGGGAGACAGCGAGAGAGAATGCGAGAGAGACTGAGAGAGAGACTGAGAGGGAGACAGCGAGGGAGACAGCGAGAGAGACATCGAGAGAGACAGCAAAAGAGAATGCGAGAGAGACTGCGAGAGAGACATCCAGGGTGACTTCGAGGGAGACTTCGAGGGAGACTTCGAGGGAGACTGCGAGGGAGACAGCGAGAGAGACAGCGAGAGAGAATGTGAGGGAGACAGCGAGAGAGACAGTGAGGGAGACAGCGAGGGAGACAGCGAGGGAGACAGCGAGGGAGACAGCGAGAGTGTCTGCGAGAGAGTCTGCGAGGGAGAGAGCGAGGGAGAAAGCGAGGGAGAAAGCGAGAGAGACTGCGAGAGAGACTGCGAGGGAGACAGCGATAGAGACTGCGAGGGAGACAGCGAGAGAGACTGCGAGAGAGACTGTGAGAGAGACTGCGAGAGAGACTGTGAGGGAGACAGCGAGGGAGACAGCGAGAGAGACTGCGAGAGAGACTGCGAGAGAGACTGCGAGAGAGACTGCGAGGGAGACAGCGAGAGAGACTGCGAGGGAGACAGCGAGAGAAACTGCGAGAGAGACTGCTAGGGAAATAGCGAGGTATATAGCGAGAGACATGGCGAGAGAGACTGCGAGGGAGACGGCGAGGGAGACAGCGAGGGAGACAGCGAGGGAGACAGCGAGGGAGACAGCGAGGGAGACAGCGAGGGAGACAGCGAGGGAGACAGCGAGAGAGACTGTGAGGGAGGCAGCGAGGGAGACAGCGAGGGAGACAGCGAGGGAGACTGCGAGAGAGACTGCGAGAGAGACTGCGAGAGCGTCTGCTAGGGAGACAGCGAGGGAGGCAGCGAGGGAGACAGCGAGGGAGACAGCGAGGGAGACTGCGAGAGAAACTGCGAGAGAAACTGCGAGGAAGACAGCGAGAGAGACTGCGAGAGAGATGGCGAGGGAGACGGCGAGGGAGAGAGCGAGAGAGACTGCAAGAGAGACTGCGAGGAAGACAGCGAGAGAGACAGCGAGAGAGACAGCGAGGGAGACAGCGAGGGAGACAGCGAGGGAGACTGCGAGGGAGACAGTGAGAGAGTCTGCGAGTGAGAGAGCGAGGGAGAAAGCGAGAGAGACTGCGAGAGAGACTGCGAGAGAGACTGCGAGAGAGACTGCGAGAGAGACTGCGAGGGAGACTGCGAGGGAGACAGCGATAGAGACTGCGAGGGAGACAGCGAGAGAGACTGCGAGAGAGACTGTGAGAGAGACTGCGAGGGAGACAGCGAGACAGACTGCGAGGGAGACAGCGAGAGAGACAGCGAGAGAGACTGCGAGAGAGACTGCGAGAGAGACTGCGAGAGATACTGCGAGAGAGACTGCGAGAGAGACTGCGAGGGAGACAGCGAGAGAGACTGCGAGAGAGACTGCGAGAGAGACTGCGAGAGAGACTGCGAGAGAGACAGCGAGAGAGACAGTGAGAGGGACTGCGAGAGAGAAAGCGAGAGAGAAAGCCAGAGAGTGCGAGGGAGACAGCGAGAGAGAATGCGAGAGAGACTGAGAGAGAGACTGAGAGGGAGACAGCGAGGGAGACAGCGAGAGAGACATCGAGAGAGACATCGAGAGAGGCAGCAAAAGAGAATGCGAGAGAGACTGCGAGAGAGACATCCAGGGTGACTTCGAGGGAGACTTCGAGGGAGACTTCGAGGGAGACTGCGAGGGAGACAGCGAGAGAGACAGCGAGAGAGAATGTGAGGGAGACAGCGAGAGAGACAGTGAGGGAGACAGCGAGGGAGACAGCGAGGGAGACAGCGAGAGAGTCTGCGAGAGAGTCTGCGAGAGAGAGAGCGAGGGAGAAAGCGAGGGAGAAAGAGAGAGAGACTGCGAGAGAGACTGCGAGGGAGACAGCGATAGAGACTGCGAGGGAGACAGCGAGAGAGACTGCGAGAGAGACTGCGAGAGAGACTGCGAGAGAGACTGTGAGGGAGACAGCGAGGGAGACAGCGAGAGAGACTGCGAGAGAGACTGCGAGAGAGACTGCAAGAGAGACTGCGAGGGAGACAGCGAGAGAGACTGCGAGGGAGACAGCGAGAGAAACTGCGAGAGAGACTGCTAGGGAAATAGCGAGAGAGACAGCGAGGGATATAGCGAGAGACACGGCGAGAGAGACTGCGAGGGAGACGGCGAGGGAGACAGCGAGGGAGACAGCGAGGGAGACAGCGAGGGAGACAGCGAGGGAGACAGCGAGAGAGACTGTGAGGGAGGCAGCGAGAGAGACTGTGAGGGAGGCAGCGAGGGAGACAGCGAGGGAGACAGCGAGGGAGACTGCGAGAGAGACTGCGAGAGAGACTGCGAGAGAGACTGCGAGAGCGTCTGCTAGGGAGACAGCGAGGGAGGCAGCGAGGGAGACAGCGAGGGAGACAGCGAGGGAGACAGCGAGAGAAACTGCGAGAGAAACTGCGAGGAAGACAGCGAGAGAGACTGCGAGAGAGATGGCGAGGGAGACGGCGAGGGAGAGAGCGAGAGAGACTGCAAGAGAGACTGCGAGGAAGACAGCGAGAGAGACAGCGAGAGAGACAGCGAGAGAGACAGCGAGGGAGACAGCGAGGGAGACAGCGAGGGAGACTGCGAGGGAGACTGCGAGGGAGACAGTGAGAGAGTCTGCGAGTGAGAGAGCGAGGGAGAAAGCGAGAGAGACTGCGAGAGAGACTGCGAGAGAGACTGCGAGAGAGACTGCGAGAGAGACTGCGAGGGAGACTGCGAGGGAGACAGCGATAGAGACTGCGAGGGAGACAGCGAGAGAGACTGCGAGAGAGACTGTGAGAGAGACTGCGAGGGAGACAGCGAGACAGACTGCGAGGGAGACAGCGAGAGAGACAGCGAGAGAGACTGCAAGAGAGACTGCGAGGGAGACAGCGAGAGACACAGCGAGAGAGACAGCGAGGGAGAAAGCGAGGGAGAAAGCGAGGGAGACAGCGAGAGAGACTGCGAGAGAAACTGCGAGAGAGACTGCGAGAGAGACTGCGAGGGAGAAAGCGAGAGAGACTGCGAGAGAGACTGCGAGAGTGACTGCGAGAGAGACTGCGAGAGAGACTGCGAGGGAGAAAGCGAGAGAGACTGCGAGGGAGACTGCAAGGGAGACAGCGAGAGAGACAGCGAGGGAGATAGCGAGAGAGACTGCGAGAGAGACTGCGAGAGAGACTGCGAGAGAGACTGCGATGGAGACTGCGATGGAGACAGCGAGGGAGACTGCGAGGGAGACTGCGAGAGAGACTGCTATGGAGATAGCGAGAGAGACAGCGAGGGATACAGCAAGAGAGACTGCGAGAGTGACTGCGAGGGAGACGGCGAGGGAGACGGCGAGGGCGACGGCGAGAGAGAGAGCGAGAGAGACAGCGAGAGAGACTTCGAGAGAGACTGCGAGGGAGACGGCGAGAGAGACAGCGAGAGAGGCAGCGAGAGAGACTGTGAGGGAGACTGTGAGAGAGACAGTGAGAGGGACTGCGAGAGAGAAAGCGAGAGAGAAAGCCAGAGAGAAAGCCAGAGAGTGCGAGGGTGACAGCGAGAGAGAATGCGAGAGAGACTGAGAGAGAGACTGAGAGAGAGACTGAGAGGGAGACTGAGAGGGAGACTGAGAGGGAGACTGAGAGGGAGACAGCGAGGGAGACAGCGAGGGAGACAGCGAGGGAGACAGCGAGGGAGACAGCGAGGGAGACAGCGAGGGAGACAACGAGAGAGACATCGATAGAGACAGCGAAAGAGAATGCGAGAGAGACTGCGAGGGAGACATCCAGGGTGACTGCGAGGGAGACAGCGAGAGAGACTGTGAGGGAGACAGCGAGAGAGACTGTGAGGGAGACAGCGAGGGAGACTGTGAGGGAGACTGCGAGAGAGACTGCTATGGAGATAGCGAGAGAGACAGCGAGGGATACAGCGAGAGAGACTGCGAGAGTGACTGCGAGGGAGACGGCGAGGGAGACGGTGAGAGCGACGGCGAGAGAGAGAGCGAGAGAGACAGCGAGGGAGACAGCGAGAGAGACTTCGAGAGAGACTGCGAGGGAGACTGCGAGAGAGACTGCGAGGGAGAAAGCGAGAGAGACTGCGAGAGAGACTGCAAGGGAGACAGCGAGAGAGACAGCGAGGGAGATAGCGAGGGAGACAGCGAGAGAGACTGCGAGAGAGACTGCGAGAGAGACTGTGAGAGGGACTGCGAGAGAGAAAGCGAGAGAGAAAGCCAGAGAGTGCGAGGGAGACAGCGAGACAGAATGCGAGAGAGACTGAGAGAGAGACTGAGAGAGAGACTGAGAGGGAGACTGAGAGGGAGACTGAGAGGGAGACTGAGAGGGAGACTGAGAGGGAGACAACGAGAGAGACATCGAGAGAGACAGCGAAAGAGACAGCGAAAGAGACAGCGAAAGAGAATGCGAGAGAGACTGCGAGAGAGACATCCAGGGTGACTTCGAGGGAGACTTCGAGGGAGACTGCGAGGGAGACAGCGAGAGAGACTGCGAGGGAGACAGCGAGAGAGACAGTGAGGGAGACAGCGAGAGAGTCTGCGAGAGAGTCTGCGAGGGAGAGAGCGAGGGAGAAAGCGAGAGAGACTGCGAGAGAGACTGCGAGAGAGACTGCGAGAGAGACTGCGAGGGAGACAGCGAGAGAGACAGCGAGAGAGACTGCGAGAGAGACTGTGAGAGAGACTGCGAGAGAGACTGCGAGAGAGACTGCGAGGGAGACAGCGAGAGGGACTGCGTGGGAGAAAGCGAGAGAAACTGCGAGAGAGACTGCTAGGGAAATAGCGAGAGAGAGAGCGAGGGATACAGAGAGAGACACTGCGAGGGAGACTGCGAGAGAGACTGCGAGGGAGACAGCGAGAGAGAATGCGAGGGAGAAAGCGAGAGAAACTGCGAGAGAGAATGCTAGGGAAATAGCGAGAGAGACAGCGAGGGATACAGCGAGAGACACTGCGAGAGAGACTGCGAGGGAGACGGCGAGAGAGAGAGCGAGAGAGACAGCGAGGGAGACAGCGAGGGAGACAGCGAGGGAGACAGCGAGGGAGACAGCGAGAGAGACTTCGAGAGATACTGCGAGGGAGGCAGCGAGGGAGACAGCGAGGGAGACAGCGAGGGAGACAGCGAGGGAGACAGCGAGGGAGACAGCGAGGGAGACAGCGAGGGAGACAGCGAGAGAGACTGCGAGAGAGACTGCGAGAGAGACTGCGAGAGAGACTGCGAGAGCGACTGCGAGAGCGACTGCTAGGGAGACAGCGAGGGAGGCAGCGAGGGAGACAGCGAGGGAGACAGCGAGGGAGACAGCGAGGGAGACAGCGAGAGAAACTGCGAGGAAGACAGCGAGAGAGACTGCGAGAGAGACGGCAAGGGAGACAGTGAGGGAGACTGCGAGGGAGAGAGCGAGGGACACAGCGAGGGAGACAGCGAGGGAGACAGCGAGGGAGACAGCGAGGGAGACAGCGAGAGAGACTGCAAGAGAGACTGCGAGGGAGACAGCGAGAGAGACAGCGAGAGAGACAGCAAGAGAGACAGCGAGAGAGACAGCGAGAGAGACAGCGAGGGAGAAAGCGAGGGAGAAAGCGAGGGAGAAAGTGAGGGAGACAGCGAGAGAGACTGCGAGAGAGACTGCGAGAGAGACAGCGAGGGAGAAAGCGAGAGAGACTGCGAGAGAGACTGCGAGGGAGAAAGCGAGAGAGACTGCGAGAGAGACTGCAAGGGAGACAGCGAGAGAGACAGCGAGGGAGATAGCGAGGGAGACAGCGAGAGAGACTGCGAGAGAGACTGCGAGAGAGACTGCGAGAGAGACTGCGAGAGAGACTGCGAGAGAGACTGCGAGGGAGACAGCGAGGGAGACAGCGAGGGAGACAGCGAGGGAGACTGTGAGGGAGACTGCGAGAGAGACTGCTATGGAGATAGCGAGAGAGACTGCGAGGGAGACTGCGAGGGAGACGGCGAGGGAGACGGCGAGGGCGACGGCGAGAGAGAGAGCGAGAGAGACTTCAAGAGAGACTGCGAGGGAGACGGCGAGAGAGACAGCGAGAGAGGCAGCGAGAGAGACTGTGAGGGAGACTGTGAGGGAGACAGCGAGAGAGACAGTGAGAGGGACAGTGAGAGGGACTGCGAGAGAGAAAGCGAGAGAGAAAGCCAGAGAGAAAGCCAGAGAGAAAGCCAGAGAGTGCGAGGGAGACAGCGAGGGAGACAGCGAGAGAGAATGCGAGAGAGACTGAGAGAGAGACTGAGAGGGAGACTGAGAGGGAGACAGCGAGGGAGACAGCGAGGGAGACAGCGAGGGAGACAACGAGAGAGACATCGAGAGAGACAGCGAAAGAGAATGCGAGAGAGACTGCGAGAGAGACTGCGAGAGAGACTGCGAGAGAGACATCCAGGGTGACTGCGAGGGAGACAGCAAGAGAGACTGTGAGGGAGACAGCGAGGGAGACTGTGAGGGAGATTGCGAGAGAGACTGCTATGGAGATAGCGAGAGAGACTGCGAGGGAGACGGCGAGGGAGACGGAGAGAGCGACGGCGAGAGAGAGAGCGAGAGAGACAGCGAGGGAGACAGCGAGGGAGACAGCGAGAGAGACTTCGAGAGAGACTGCGAGGGAGACGGCGAGAGAGACAGCGAGAGAGACAGCGAGAGAGACAGCGAGAGAGACAGCGAGAGAGACTGTGAGGGACACAGCGAGAGAGACTGCGAGAGAGACTGCGAGAGAGACTGCGAGAGAGACTGCGAGAGAGACTGCGAGAGAGACTGCGAGAGAGACTGCGAGAGAGACAGTGAGAGGGACTGCGAGAGAGAAAGCGAGAGAGAAAGCCAGAGAGTGCGAGGGAGACAGCGAGAGAGAATGCGAGAGAGACTGAGAGAGAGACTGAGAGGGAGACAGCGAGGGAGACAGCGAGAGAGACATCGAGAGAGACATCGAGAGAGACAGCAAAAGAGAATGCGAGAGAGACTGCGAGAGAGACATCCAGGGTGACTTCGAGGGAGACTTAGAGGGAGACTTCGAGGGAGACTGCGAGCGAGACAGCGAGAGAGACAGCGAGAGAGAATGTGAGGGAGACAGCGAGAGAGACAGTGAGGGAGACAGCGAGGGAGACAGCGAGGGAGACAGCGAGGGAGACAGCGAGAGTGTCTGCGAGAGAGTCTGCGAGGGAGAGAGCGAGGGAGAAAGCGAGAGAGACTGCGAGAGAGACTGCGAGGGAGACAGCGATAGAGACTGCGAGGGAGACAGCGAGAGAGACTGCGAGAGAGACTGTGAGAGAGACTGCGAGAGAGACTGTGAGGGAGACAGCGAGGGAGACAGCGAGAGAGACTGCGAGAGAGACTGCGAGAGAGACTGTGAGAGAGACTGCGAGGGAGACAGCGAGAGAGACTGCGAGGGAGACAGCGAGAGAAACTGCGAGAGAGACTTCTAGGGAAATAGCGAGGGATATAGCGAGAGACACGGCGAGAGAGACTGCGAGGGAGACAGCGAGGGAGACAGCGAGGGAGACAGCGAGGGAGACAGCGAGGGAGACAGCGAGGGAGACAGCGAGAGAGACTGTGAGGGAGGCAGCGAGGGAGACAGCGAGGGAGACAGCGAGGGAGACTGCGAGAGAGACTGCGAGAGAGACTGCGAGAGCGTCTGCTAGGGAGACAGCGAGGGAGGCAGCGAGGGAGACAGCGAGGGAGACAGCGAGGGAGACAGCGAGAGAAACTGCGAGAGAAACTGCGAGGAAGACAGCGAGAGAGACTGCGAGAGAGATGGCGAGGGAGACGGCGAGGGAGAGAGCGAGAGAGACTGCAAGAGAGACTGCGAGGAAGACAGCGAGAGAGACAGCGAGAGAGACAGCGAGAGAGACAGCGAGAGAGACAGCGAGGGAGACAGCAAGGGAGACAGCGAGGGAGACTGCGAGGGAGACAGTGAGAGAGTCTGCGAGTGAGAGAGCGAGGGAGAAAGCGAGAGAGACTGCGAGAGAGACTGCGAGAGAGACTGCGAGAGAGACTGCGAGAGAGACTGCGAGGGAGACTGCGAGGGAGACAGCGATAGAGACTGCGAGGGAGACAGCGAGACAGACTGCGAGGGAGACAGCGAGAGAGACAGCGAGAGAGACTGCGAGAGAGACTGCGAGAGAGACTGCGAGAGAGACTGCGAGAGAGACTGCGAGAGAGACTGCGAGGGAGACAGCGAGGGAGACAGCGAGAGAGACTGCGAGAGAGACTGCGAGAGAGACTGCGAGAGAGACTGCGAGAGAGACAGCGAGAGAGACAGTGAGAGGGACTGCGAGAGAGAAAGCGAGAGAGAAAGCCAGAGAGTGCGAGGGAGACAGCGAGAGAGAATGCGAGAGAGACTGAGAGAGAGACTGCGAGGGAGACAGCGAGAGAGACATCGAGAGAGACATCGAGAGAGACAGCAAAAGAGAATGCGAGAGAGACTGCGAGAGAGACATCCAGGGTGACTTCGAGGGAGACTTCGAGGGAGACTTCGAGGGAGACTGCGAGGGAGACAGCGAGAGAGACAGCGAGAGAGAATGTGAGGGAGACAGCGAGAGAGACAGTGAGGGAGACAGCGAGGGAGACAGCGAGGGAGACAGCGAGAGAGTCTGCGAGAGAGTCTGCGAGGGAGAGAGCGAGGGAGAAAGCGAGGGAGAAAGCGAGAGAGACTGCGAGAGAGACTGCGAGGGAGACAGCGATAGAGACTGCGAGGGAGACAGCGAGAGAGACTGCGAGAGAGACTGCGAGAGAGACTGCGAGAGAGACTGTGAGGGAGACAGCGAGGGAGACAGCGAGAGAGACTGCGAGAGAGACTGCGAGAGAGACTGCGAGAGAGACTGCGAGGGAGACAGCGAGAGAGACTGCGAGGGAGACAGCGAGAGAAACTGCGAGAGAGACTGCTAGGGAAATAGCGAGAGAGACAGCGAGGGATATAGCGAGAGACACGGCGAGAGAGACTGCGAGGGAGACGGCGAGGGAGACAGCGAGGGAGACAGCGAGGGAGACAGCGAGGGAGACAGCGAGAGAGACTGTGAGGGAGGCAGCGAGGGAGACAGCGAGGGAGACAGCGAGGGAGACTGCGAGAGAGACTGCGAGAGAGACTGCGAGAGAGACTGCGAGAGCGTCTGCTAGGGAGACAGCGAGGGAGGCAGCGAGGGAGACAGCGAGGGAGACAGCGAGGGAGACAGCGAGAGAAACTGCGAGAGAAACTGCGAGGAAGACAGCGAGAGAGACTGCGAGAGAGATGGCGAGGGAGACGGCGAGGGAGAGAGCGAGAGAGACTGCAAGAGAGACTGCGAGGAAGACAGCGAGAGAGACAGCGAGAGAGACAGCGAGAGAGACAGCGAGGGAGACAGCGAGGGAGACAGCGAGGGAGACAGCGAGGGAGACTGCGAGGGAGACTGCGAGGGAGACAGTGAGAGAGTCTGCGAGTGAGAGAGCGAGGGAGAAAGCGAGAGAGACTGCGAGAGAGACTGCGAGAGAGACTGCGAGAGAGACTGCGAGGGAGACTGCGAGGGAGACAGCGATAGAGACTGCGAGGGAGACAGCGAGAGAGACTGCGAGAGAGACTGTGAGAGAGACTGCGAGGGAGACAGCGAGACAGACTGCGAGGGAGACAGCGAGAGAGACAGCGAGAGAGACTGCGAGAGAGACTGCGAGAGAGACTGCGAGAGAGACTGCGAGAGAGACTGCGAGGGAGACAGCGAGAGAGGCTGCGAGGGAGAAAGCGAGAGAAACTGCGAGAGAGACTGCTAGGGAAATAGCGAGAGAGACAGCGAGGGATACAGTGAGAGAGACTGCGAGGGAGACGGCGAGAGAGAGAGCGAGAGAGAGAGCGAGAGAGAGAGCGAGGGAGAGAGCGAGGGAGAGAGCGAGGGAGACAGCGAGGGCGACAGCGAGGGAGACAGCGAGGGAGACAGCGAGGGAGACAGCGAGGGAGACAGCGAGAGAGACAGCGAGAGAGACAGCGAGAGAGACTTCGAGAGAGACTGCGAGGGAGACAGCGAGGGAGACAGCGAGGGAGACAGCGAGGGAGACAGCGAGAGAGACTGCGAGAGAGACTGCGAGAGCGACTGCTAAGGAGACAGCGAGGGAGGCAGCGAGGGAGACAGCGAGGGAGACAGCGAGGGAGACAGCGAGGGAGACAGTGAGAGAAACTGCGAGGAAGACGGCGAGAGAGACGGCGAGAGAGACGGCGAGGGAGGCAGCGAGGGAGACAGCGACAGAGACAGCGACAGAGACAGCGACAGAGACAGCGACAGAGACAGCGACAGAGACAGCGACAGAGACAGCGACAGAGACAGCGACAGAGACAGCGACAGAGCCTGTGAGAGAGACTGCGAGGGACACAGCGAGAGAGACTGCGAGGGAGACAACGAGAGAGAATGCGAGAGAGATCGCGTGAGACAGCGAGGGAGACAGCGAGGGAGATAGCGAAGGAGACTGCGAGAGAGACAGCAAGGGAGACAGCGAGGGAGACAGCGAGGGAGACAGCGAGGGAGACTGCAAGAGAGACTGCGAGGGAGACAGCGAGGGAGTCAGCGAGAGAAACTGCGAGGAAGACTGCGAGAGAGACTGCGAGGGAGAAAGCGAGAGAGACTGCGAGGGAGAAAGCGAGAGAGACTGCGAGGGAGACTGCAAGGGAGACAGCGAGAGAGACAGCGAGGGAGACAGCGAGAGAGACTGCGAGAGAGACTGCGAGAGAGACTGCGAGAGAGACTGCGAGAGAGACAGCGAGGGAGACTGTGAGGGAGACTGCGAGAGAGACTGCTATGGAGATAGCGAGAGAGACAGCGAGGGATACAGCGAGAGAGACTGCGAGAGAGACTGCGAGAGTGACTGCGAGGGAGACGGCGAGGGAGACGGCGAGGGCGATGGCGAGAGAGAGAGCGAGAGAGACAGCGAGGGAGACAGCGAGAGAGACTTCGAGAGAGACTTCGAGAGAGACTGCGAGGGAGACTGCGAGGGAGACTGCGAGGGAGACTGCGAGGGAGACTGCGAGGGAGTCGGCGAGAGAGACAGCGAGAGAGGCAGCGAGAGAGACTGTGAGGGAGACTGCGAGAGAGACAGTGAGAGGGACTGCGAGAGAGACTGCGAGAGAGACTGCGAGAGAGACAGTGAGAGGGACTGCGAGAGAGAAAGCCAGAGAGAAAGCCAGAGAGTGCGAGGGAGACAGCGAGGGAGACAGCGAGATAGAATGCGAGAGAGACTGAGAGAGAGACTGAGAGAGAGACTGAGAGAGAGACTGAGAGGGAGACAGCGAGGGAGACAACGAGAGAGACATCGAGAGAGACATCGAGAGAGACAGCGAAAGAGAATGCGAGAGAGACTGCGAGAGAGACATCCAGGGTGACTGCGAGGGAGACAGCGAGAGAGACTGTGAGGGAGACTGCGAGAGAGACTGCTATGGAGATAGCGAGAGAGACAGCGAGGGATACAGCGAGAGAGACTGCGAGAGTGACTGCGAGAGTGACTGCGAGGGAGATGGCGAGGGAGACGGCGAGAGAGACAGCGAGAGAGACAGCGAGGGAGACTTCGAGAGAGACTGCGAGGGAGACGGCGAGAGAGACGGCGAGAGCGACGGCGAGAGAGAGAGCGGGAGAGACAGCGAGGGAGACAGCGAGAGAGACTTCGAGAGAGACTGCGAGGGAGACGGCGAGAGAGACAGCGAGAGAGACAGTGAGGGAGACTGTGAGAGAGACAGCGAGAGAGACAGCGAGAGAGACTGTGAGGGAGACTGTGAGGGAGACTGAGAGGGAGACAGCGAGAGAGACAGCGAGAGAGACTTCGAGAGAGACTGCGAGGGAGACGGCGAGAGAGACAGCGAGAGAGACAGCGAGAGAGACAGCGAGGGAGACAGTGAGGGAGACTGTGAGAGAGACAGCGAGAGAGAAAGCCAGAGAGACTGTGAGGGAGACTGTGAGGGAGACTGTGAGGGAGACTGTGAGGGAGACAGCGAGAGAGACTGCGAGAGAGACTGCGAGAGAGACAGTGAGAGGGACTGCGAGAGAGAAAGCCAGAGAGTGCGAGGGAGACAGCGAGAGAGAATGCGAGAGAGACTGAGAGGGAGACAGCGAGAGAGCCTGCGAGGGAGACTGCGAGGGAGACAGCGAGAGAGCCTGCGAGGGAGAGAGCGAGGGAGAAAGCGAGTGAGACTGCGAGAGAGACTGCGAGGGAGACAGCGATAGAGACTGCGAGGGAGACAGCGATAGAGACTGCGAGGGAGACAGCGAGAGAGACTGCGAGAGAGACTGCGAGAGAGACTGCGAGGGAGACAGCGAGAGAGACAGCGAGAGAGACTGTGAGGGAGACAGCGAGGGAGACAGCGAGGGAGGCAGCGAGGGAGACAGCGAGAGAGACAGCGAGAGAGACAGCGAGAGAGACTGCGAGAGAGACTGCGAGAGAGACTGCGAGAGAGACTGCGAGAGAGACTGCGAGAGAGACTGCGAGGGAGACTGCGAGGGAGACTGCGAGAGAGACTGCGAGAGAGACTGCGAGAGAGACTGCGAGGAAGACAGCGAGAGAGAAAGCGAGAGAAACTGCGAGAGAGACTGCTAGGGAAATAGCGAGAGAGACAGCGAGGGATACAGCGAGAGACACTGCGAGAGAGACTGCGAGGGAGACGGCGAGAGAGACAGCGAGAGAGACAGCGAGGGAGACAGCGAGGGAGACAGCGAGGGAGACAGCGAGGGAGACAGCGAGAGAGACTGCGAGGGAGGCAGCGAGGGAGACAGCGAGGGAGACAGCGAGAGAGACAACGAGAGAGACTGCGAGAGAGACTGCGAGAGAGACTGCTAGGGAGACAGCGAGGGAGACAGCGAGGGAGACAGCAAGGGAGACAGCGAGAGAAACTGCGAGGAAGACAGCGAGAGAGACTGCGAGAGAGACGGCAAGGGAGACAGAGAGGGAGACTGCGAGGGAGAGAGCGAGGGAGACAGCGAGGGAGACAGCGAGGGAGACAGCGAGAGAGACTGCAAGAGAGACTGCGAGGGATACAGCGAGAGACACTGCGAGAGAGACTGCGAGGGAGACGGCGAGAGAGACAGCGAGAGAGACAGCGAGGGAGACTGCGAGGGAGACAGCGAGAGAGCCTGCGAGGGAGAGAGCGAGGGAGAAAGCGAGTGAGACTGCGAGAGAGACTGCGAGGGAGACAGCGATAGAGACTGCGAGGGAGACAGCGATAGAGACTGCGAGGGAGACAGCGAGAGAGACTGCGAGAGAGACTGCGAGAGAGACTGCGAGGGAGACAGCGAGAGAGACTGTGAGGGAGACAGCGAGGGAGACAGCGAGGGAGGCAGCGAGGGAGACAGCGAGAGAGACAGCGAGAGAGACTGCGAGAGAGACTGCGAGAGAGACTGCGAGAGAGACTGCGAGGGAGACTGCGAGGGAGACTGCGAGAGAGACTGCGAGAGAGACTGCGAGAGAGACTGCGAGGAAGACAGCGAGAGAGAAAGCGAGAGAAACTGCGAGAGAGACTGCTAGGGAAATAGCGAGAGAGACAGCGAGGGATACAGCGAGAGACACTGCGAGAGAGACTGCGAGGGAGACGGCGAGAGAGACAGCGAGAGAGACAGCGAGGGAGACAGCGAGGGAGACAGCGAGGGAGACAGCGAGGGAGACAGCGAGGGAGACAGCGAGAGAGACTGCGAGGGAGGCAGCGAGGGAGACAGCGAGGGAGACAGCGAGAGAGACAACGAGAGAGACTGCGAGAGAGACTGCGAGAGAGACTGCGAGAGAGACTGCTAGGGAGACAGCGAGGGAGACAGCGAGGGAGACAGCAAGGGAGACAGCGAGAGAAACTGCGAGGAAGACAGCGAGAGAGACTGCGAGAGAGACGGCAAGGGAGACAGAGAGGGAGACTGCGAGGGAGAGAGCGAGGGAGACAGCGAGGGAGACAGCGAGGGAGACAGCGAGAGAGACTGCAAGAGAGACTGCGAGGGAGACAGCGAGAGACACAGCGAGAGAGACAGCGAGGGAGAAAGCGAGGGAGACAGCGAGAGAGACTGCGAGAGAGACTGCGAGGGAGAAAGCGAGAGAGACTGCGAGAGAGACTGCAAGGGAGACAGCGAGAGAGACAGCGAGAGAGACAGCGAGGGAGATAGCGAGGGAGACAGCGAGAGAGACTGCGAGAGAGACTGCGAGAGAGACTGCGAGAGAGACTGCGAGAGAGACTGCGAGAGAGACTGCGAGGGAGACAGCGAGGGAGACAGCGAGGGAGACTGTGAGGGAGACTGTGAGGGAGACTGTGAGGGAGACTGCGAGAGAGACTGCTATGGAGATAGCGAGAGAGACAGCGAGGGATACAGCGAGAGAGACTGCGAGAGTGACTGCGAGGGAGACGGCGAGGGAGACGGCGAGGGCGACGGCGAGAGAGAGAGCGAGAGAGAGAGCGAGAGAGAGAGCGAGGGAGACAGCGAGAGAGACTTCGAGAGAGACTGCGAGGGAGACGGCGAGAGAGGCAGCGAGAGAGACTGTGAGGGAGACTGTGAGGGAGACAGCGAGAGAGACAGTGAGAGGGACTGCGAGAGAGAAAGCCAGAGAGAAAGCCAGAGAGAAAGCCAGAGAGTGCGAGGGAGACAGCGAGGGAGACAGCGAGAGAGAATGCGAGAGAGACTGAGAGAGAGACTGAGAGAGAGACTGAGAGAGAGACTGAGAGAGAGACTGAGAGGGAGACTGAGAGGGAGACAGCGAGGGAGACAGCGAGGGAGACAGCGAGGGAGACAGCGAGGGAGACAGCGAGGGAGACAACGAGAGAGACATCGAGAGAGACAGCGAAAGAGAATGTGAGAGAGACTGCGAGAGAGACATCCAGGGTGACTGCGAGGGAGACAGCAAGAGAGACTGTGAGGGAGACAGCGAGGGAGACTGTGAGGGAGACTGCGAGAGAGACTGCTATGGAGATTGCGAGAGAGACAGCGAGGGATACAGCGAGAGAGACTGCGAGAGAGACTGCGAGGGAGACTGCGAGGGAGACGGCGAGGGAGACGGCGAGGGAGACGGTGAGAGCGACAGCGAGAGAGACAGCGAGGGAGACAGCGAGAGAGACTTCGAGAGAGACTGCGAGGGAGACGGTGAGAGAGACAGCGAGAGAGACAGCGAGAGAGACAGCGAGAGAGACAGCGAGAGAGACAGCGAGAGAGACTGTGAGGGAGACTGTGAGGGAGACAGCGAGAGAGACTGCGAGAGAGACTGCGAGAGAGACTGCGAGAGAGACAGTGAGAGGGACTGCGAGAGAGAAAGCCAGAGAGTGCGAGGGAGACAGCGAGGGAGACAGCGAGAGAGAATGCGAGAGAGACTGAGAGAGAGACTGAGAGGGAGACAGCGAGGGAGACAGCGAGAGAGACATCGAGAGAGACATCGAGAGAGACTGAGAGGGAGACATCCAGGGTGACTGCGAGGGAGACAGCGAGAGAGACTGTGAGGGAGACAGCGAGGGAGACTGTGAGGGAGACTGCTATGGAGATAGCGAGAGAGACAGCGAGGGAGACAGCGAGGGAGACAGCGAGAGAGACTTCGAGAGAGACTGCGAGGGAGACGGCGAGATAGACGGCGAGAGAGACGGCGAGAGAGACGGCGAGAGAGACAGCGAGAGAGACAGCGAGAGAGACAGCGAGAGAGACAGCGAGAGAGACAGCGAGAGAGACTGTGAGGGAGACTGTGAGGGAGACTGTGAGGGAGACTGTGAGGGAGACTGTGAGGGAGACTGTGAGGGAGACAGCGAGAGAGACTGCGAGAGAGACTGCGAGAGAGACTGCGAGAGAGACAGTGAGAGGGACTGCGAGAGAGAAAGCGAGAGAGAAAGCCAGAGAGTGCGAGGGTACAGCGAGAGAGACTGAGAGAGAGACTGAGAGAGAGACTGAGAGAGAGACTGAGAGGGAGACAGCGAGGGAGACAGCGAGGGAGACATCGAGAGAGACAACGAGAGAGACAACGAGAGAGACAACGAGAGAGACAGCGAAAGAGAATGCGAGAGAGACTGCGAGGGAGACAGCGAGAGAGTCTGCGAGGGAGAGAGCGAGGGAGAAAGCGAGAGAGACTGCGAGAGAGACTGCGAGAGAGACTGCGAGAGAGACTGCGAGGGAGACAGCGATAGAGACTGCGAGGGAGACAGCGAGAGAGTCTGCGAGGGAGAGAGCGAGGGAGAAAGCGAGAGAGACTGCGAGAGAGACTGCGAGAGAGACTGCGAGAGAGACTGCGAGGGAGACAGCGATAGAGACTGCGAGGGAGACAGCGAGAGAGTCTGCGAGGGAGAGAGCGAGGGAGAAAGCGAGAGAGACTGCGAGAGAGACTGCGAGAGAGACTGCAAGAGAGACTGCGAGGGAGACAGCGATAGAGACTGCGAGGGAGACAGCGAGAGAGACTGCGAGAGAGACTGCGAGGGAGACTGCGAGGGAGACAGCGAGAGAGACTGTGAGGGAGACAGCGAGGGAGACAGCGAGAGAGACTGCGAGGGAGACTGCGAGGGAGACTGCGAGAGAGACTGCGAGAGAGACTGCGAGAGAGACTGCGAGGGAGACAGCGAGAGAGAATGCGAGGGAGAAAGCGAGAGAAACTGTGAGAGAGACTGCTAGGGAAATAGCGAGAGAGACAGCGAGGGATACAGCGAGAGACACTGCGAGAGAGACTGCGAGGGAGACGGCGAGAGAGAGAGCGAGGGAGACAGCGAGGGAGACAGCGAGGGAGACAGCGAGGGAGACAGCGAGAGAGACTTCGAGAGATACTGCGAGGGAGACAGCGAGGGAGACAGCGAGAGAGACTGCGAGAGAGACTGCGAGAGAGACTGCGAGTGCGACTGCGAGAGCGACAGCGAGGGAGACAGCGAGGGAGACAGCGAGGGAGACAGCGAGGGAGACAGCGAGGGAGACAGCGAGGGAGACAGCGAGAGAAACTGCGAGGAAGACAGTGAGAGAGGCTGCGAGAGAGACGGCAAGGGAGACAGTGAGGGAGACTGCGAGGGAGAGAGCGAGGGACACAGCGAGGGAGACAGCGAGGGAGACAGCGAGGGAGACAGCGAGGGAGACAGCGAGGGAGACAGCGAGAGAGACTGCAAGAGAGACTGCGAGGGAGACAGCGAGAGAGACAGCGAGAGAGACAGCGAGAGAGACAGCGAGAGAGACAGCGAGGGAGAAAGCTAGGGAGAAAGCGAGGGAGAAAGCGAGGGAGACTGCGAGAGAGACTGCGAGAGAGACAGCGAGGGAGAAAGCGAGGGAGACTGCGAGAGAGACTGCGAGGGAGAAAGCGAGAGAGACTGCGAGAGAGACTGCAAGGGAGACAGCGAGAGAGACAGCGAGGGAGATAGCGAGGGAGACAGCGAGAGAGACTGCGAGAGAGACTGCGAGAGAGACTGCGAGAGAGACTGCGAGAGAGACTGCGAGAGAGACTGCGAGGGAGACAGCGAGGGAGACAGCGAGGGAGACAGCGAGGGAGACAGCGAGGGAGACAGCGAGGGAGACTGTGAGGGAGACTGCGAGAGAGACTGCGAGAGAGACTGCTATGGAGATAGCGAGAGAGACAGCGAGGGATACAGCGAGAGAGACTGCGAGAGTGACTGCGAGGGAGACGGCGAGGGAGACGGCGAGGGCGACGGCGAGCGAGAGAGCGAGAGAGAGAGCGAGAGAGAGAGCGAGGGAGACAGCGAGAGAGACTTCGAGAGAGACTGCGAGGGAGACGGCGAGAGAGACAGCGAGAGAGGCAGCGAGAGAGACTGTGAGGGAGACTGTGAGGGAGACAGCGAGAGAGACAGTGAGAGGGACTGCGAGAGAGAAAGCGAGAGAGAAAGCCAGAGAGAAAGCCAGAGAGTGCGAGGGAGACAGCGAGGGAGACAGCGAGAGAGAATGCGAGAGAGACTGAGAGAGAGACTGAGAGAGAGACTGAGAGAGAGACTGAGAGGGAGACTGAGAGGGAGACTGAGAGGGAGACAGCGAGGGAGACAGCGAGGGAGACAGCGAGGGAGACAGCGAGGGAGACAGCGAGGGAGACAACGAGAGAGACATCGAGAGAGACAGCGAAAGAGAATGCGAGAGAGACTGCGAGAGAGACATCCAGGGTGACTGCGAGGGAGACAGCAAGAGAGACTGTGAGGGAGACAGCGAGGGAGACTGTGAGGGAGACTGCGAGAGAGACTGCTATGGAGATAGCGAGAGAGACAGCGAGGGATACAGCGAGAGAGACTGCGAGAGAGACTGCGAGGGAGACGGCGAGGGAGACGGTGAGAGCGACAGCGAGAGAGACAGCGAGGGAGACAGCAAGAGAGACTTCGAGAGAGACTGCGAGGGAGACGGCGAGAGAGACAGCGAGAGAGACAGCGAGAGAGACAGCGAGAGAGACAGCGAGAGAGACTGCGAGAGAGACTGCGAGGGAGACTGCGAGGGAGACTGCGAGGGAGACTGCGAGGGAGACTGCGAGGGAGACTGCGAGGGAGACTGCGAGGGAGACTGCGAGGGAGACTGCGAGAGAGACTGCGAGAGAGACTGCGAGGGAGACAGCGAGAGAGAATGCGAGGGAGAAAGCGAGAGAAACTGCGAGAGAGACTGCTAGGGAAATAGCGAGAGAGACAGCGAGGGATACAGTGAGAGACACTGCGAGAGAGACTGCGAGGGAGAAGGCGAGAGAGAGAGCGAGAGAGACAGCGAGGGAGACAGCGAGGGAGACAGCAAGGGAGACAGCGAGGGAGACAGCGAGAGAGACAGCAAGAGAGACTTCGAGAGATACTGCGAGGGAGGCAGCGAGGGAGACAGCGAGGGAGACAGCGAGAGAGACTGCGAGAGAGACTGCGAGAGCGACTGCTAGGGAGACAGCGAGGGAGGCAGCGAGGGAGACAGCGAGGGAGATACTGCGAGGGAGACAGCGAGGGAGACAGCGAGAGAGACAGCGAGGGAGACAGCAAGGGAGACAGCGAGAGAAACTGCGAGGAAGGCTGCGAGAGAGACGGCAAGGGAGACAGTGAGGGAGACTGCGAGGGAGAGAGCGAGGGAGACAGCGAGGGAGACAGCGAGGGAGACAGCGAGGGAGAGAGCGAGGGAGACAGCGAGGGAGACAGCGAGGGAGACAGCGAGGGAGACAGCGAGAGAGACAGCAAGAGAGACAGCGAGAGAGACAGCGAGAGAGACAGCGAGAGAGACAGCGAGAGAGACAGCGAGGGAGAAAGCGAGGGAGAAAGTGAGGGAGAAAGCGAGGGAGACAGCGAGAGAGACTGCGAGAGAGACTGCGAGAGAGACTGCGAGAGAGACAGCGAGGGAGAAAGCGAGAGAGACTGCGAGAGAGACTGCGAGGGAGAAAGCGAGAGAGACTGCGAGAGAGACTGCAAGGGAGACAGCGAGAGAGACAGCGAGGGAGATAGCGAGGGAGACAGCGAGAGAGACTGCGAGAGAGACTGCGAGAGAGACTGCGAGAGAGACTGCGAGGGAGACAGCGATGGAGACAGCGAGGGAGACTGTGAGGGAGACTGCGAGAGAGACTGCTATGGAGATAGCGAGAGAGACAGCGAGGGATACAGCGAGAGAGACTGCGAGAGTGACTGCGAGGGAGACGGCGAGGGAGACGGCGAGGGCGACGGCGAGGGCGACGGCGAGAGAGAGAGCGAGAGAGAGAGCGAGAGAGAGAGCGAGGGAGACAGCGAGAGAGACTTCGAGAGAGACTGCGAGGGAGACGGCGAGAGAGGCAGCGAGAGAGACTGTGAGGGAGACAGCGAGAGAGACAGTGAGAGGGACTGCGAGAGAGAAAGCGAGAGAGAAAGCCAGAGAGAAAGCCAGAGAGTGCGAGGGAGACAGCGAGGGAGACAGCGAGAGAGAATGCGAGAGAGACTGAGAGAGAGACTGAGAGAGAGACTGAGAGAGAGACTGAGAGGGAGACTGAGAGGGAGACTGAGAGGGAGACTGAGAGGGAGACAGCGAGGGAGACAGCGAGGGAGACAGCGAGGGAGACAGCGAGGGAGACAGTGAGGGAGACAACGAGAGAGACATCGAGAGAGACAGCGAAAGAGAATGCGAGAGAGACTGCGAGAGAGACATCCAGGGTGACTGCGAGGGAGAAAGCAAGAGAGACTGTGAGGGAGACAGCGAGGGAGACTGTGAGGGAGACTGCGAGAGAGACTGCTATGGAGATAGCGAGAGAGACAGCGAGGGATACAGCGAGAGAGACTGCGAGAGAGACTGCGAGGGAGACGGCGAGAGAGACAGCGAGAGAGACAGCGAGGGAGACAGCGAGAGAGACTGCGAGAGAGACTGCGAGAGAGACTGCGAGAGAGACTGCGAGAGAGACTGCGAGCGAGACAGTGAGAGGGACTGCGAGAGAGAAAGCCAGAGAGTGTGAGGGAGACAGCGAGAGAGAATGCGAGAGAGACTGAGAGAGAGACTGAGAGGGAGACAGCAAGGGAGACAGCGAGGGAGACAACGAGAGAGACATCGAGAGAGACATCGAGAGAGACTGAGAGGGAGACATCCAGGGTGACTGCGAGGGAGACAGCGAGAGAGACTGTGAGGGAGACAGCGAGGGAGACTGTGAGGGAGACTGTGAGGGAGACTGCGAGAGAGACTGCTATAGAGATAGCGAGAGAGACAGCGAGGGAGACAGCGAGAGAGACTTCGAGAGAGACTGCGAGGGAGACGGCGAGATAGACAGCGAGAGAGACTGCGAGGGAGACGGCGAGAGAGACAGCGAGAGAGACAGCGAGAGAGACTGTGAGGGAGACAGCGAGAGAGACTGCGAGAGAGACTGCGAGAGAGACTGCGAGAGAGACTGCGAGAGAGACAGTGAGAGGGACTGCGAGAGAGACAGTGAGAGGGACTGCGAGAGAGAAAGCGAGAGAGAAAGCCAGAGAGTGCGAGGGAGACAGCGAGAGAGACTGAGAGAGAGACTGAGAGAGAGACTGAGAGAGAGACTGAGAGAGAGACAGCGAGGGAGACAGCGAGGGAGACAATGAGAGAGACATCGAGAGAGACAACGAGAGAGACAACGAGAGAGACAGCGAAAGAGAATGCGAGAGAGACTGCGAGGGAGACAGCGAGAGAGAGAGCGAGGGAGAAAGCGAGAGAGACTGCGATAGAGACTGCGAGGGAGACAGCGAGAGAGACTGCGAGAGAGACTGTGAGAGAGACTGCCAGGGAGACTGCCAGGGAGACTGCGAGGGAGACAGCGAGGGAGACAGCGAGAGAGAGTGTGAGGGAGACAGCGAGGGAGACAGCGAGGGAGACAGCGAGAGAGACTGCGAGGGAGACTGCGAGGGAGACTGCGAGGGAGACTGCGAGGGAGACTGCGAGAGAGACTGCGAGAGAGACTGCGAGGGAGACAGCAAGAGAGAATGCGAGGGAGAAAGCGAGAGAAACTGCGAGAGAGACTGCTAGGGAAATAGCGAGAGAGACAGCGAGGGATACAGCGAGAGACACTGCGAGAGAGACTGCGAGGGAGACGGCGAGAGAGAGAGCGAGGGAGACAGCAAGGGAGACAGCGAGGGAGACAGCGAGGGAGACTTCGAGAGATACTGCGAGGGAGGCAGCGAGAGAGACTGCGAGAGAGACAGCGAGGGAGAAAGCGAGAGAGACTGCGAGAGAGACTGCGAGAGAGACTGCGAGAGAGACTGCGAGGGAGAAAGCGAGAGAGACTGCGAGAGAGACTGCAAGGGAGACAGCGAGAGAGAAAGCCAGAGAGTGCGAGGGAGACAGCGAGGGAGACAGCGAGAGAGAATGCGAGAGAGACTGAGAGGGAGACTGAGAGAGAGACTGAGAGGGAGACTGAGAGGGAGACTGAGAGGGAGACTGAGAGGGAGACTGAGAGGGAGACAGCGAGGGAGACAGTGAGGGAGACAGCGAGGGAGACAACGAGAGAGACATCGAGAGAGACAGCGAAAGAGAATGCGAGAGAGACTGCGAGAGAGACATCCATGGTGACTGCGAGGGAGACAGCAAGAGAGACTGTGAGGGAGACAGCGAGGGAGACTGTGAGGGAGACTGCGAGAGAGACTGCTATGGAGATCGCGAGAGAGACAGCGAGAGAGACTGCGAGAGAGACTGCAAGGGAGACGGCGAGGGAGACAGCGAGGGAGACGGCGAGGGAGACGGCGAGGGAGACGGCGAGGGAGACGGTGAGAGCGACGGCGAGAGAGAGAGCGAGAGAGACAGCGAGAGAGACAGCGAGGGAGACAGCGAGAGAGACTTCGAGAGAGACTGCGAGGGAGACGGCGAGAGAGACAGCGAGAGAGACAGCGAGAGAGACTGTGAGGGAGACTTTGAGGGAGACAGCGAGAGAGACTGCGAGAGAGACTGCGAGAGAGACTGCGAGAGAGACTGCGAGAGAGACAGTGAGAGGGACTGCGAGAGAGAAAGCGAGAGAGAAAGCCAGAGAGTGCGAGGGAGACAGCGAGAGAGAATGCGAGAGAGACTGAGAGAGAGACTGAGAGAGAGACTGAGAGGGAGACAGCGAGGGAGACAGCGAGGGAGACATCGAGAGAGACATCGAGAGAGGCAGCAAAAGAGAATGCGAGAGAGACTGCGAGAGAGACATCCAGGGTGACTTCGAGGGAGACTTCGAGGGAGACTGCGAGGGAGTCTGCGAGGGAGACTGCGAGGGAGACTGCGAGGGAGACAGCGAGAGAGACTGTGTGGGAGACAGCGAGAGAGACAGTGAGGGAGACAGCGAGGGAGACAGCGAGGGAGACAGCGAGGGAGACAGCGAGAGAGTCTGCGAGAGAGTCTGCGAGGGAGAGAGCGAGGGAGAAAGCGAGGGAGAAAGCGAGAGAGACTGCGAGAGAGACTGCGAGAGAGACTGCGAGAGAGACTGCGAGGGAGACAGCGATAGAGACTGCGAGGGAGACAGCGAGAGAGACTGCGAGAGAGCCTGCGAGAGAGACTGCGAGAGAGACTGCGAGAGAGACTGTGAGGGAGACAGCGAGGGAGACAGCGAGAGAGACTGCGAGAGAGACTGCGAGAGAGACTGCGAGAGAGACTGCGAGGGAGACAGCGAGAGAGACTGCGAGGGAGACAGCGAGAGAAACTGCGAGAGAGACTGCTAGGGAAATAGCGAGAGAGACAGCGAGGGATATAGCGAGAGACACGGCGAGAGAGACTGCGAGGGAGACGGCGAGGGAGACAGCGAGGGAGACAGTGAGGGAGACAGCGAGGGAGACAGCGAGGGAGACAGCGAGGGAGACAGCGAGGGAGACTTCGAGAGAGACTGTGAGGGAGGCAGCGAGGGAGACAGCGAGGGAGACAGTGAGGGAGACTGCGAGAGAGACTGCGAGAGCGTCTGCTAGGGAGACAGCGAGGGAGGCAGCGAGGGAGACAGCGAGGGAGACAGCGAGGGAGACAGCGAGGGAGACAGCGAGGGAGACAGCGAGAGTAACTGCGAGGAAGACAGCGAGAGAGACTGCGAGAGAGACGGCGAGGGAGACGGCGAGGGAGACGGCGAGGGAGACGGCGAGGGAGAGAGCGAGGGACACAGCGAGGGAGACAGCGAGGGAGACAGCGAGGGAGACAGCGAGGGAGACAGCGAGGGAGACAGCGAGGGAGACAGCGAGGGAGACAGCGAGAGAGACTGCAAGAGAGACTGCAAGAGAGACTGCGAGGAAGACAGCGAGAGAGACAGCGAGAGAGACAGCGAGAGAGACAGCGAGAGAGACAGCGAGGGAGACAGCGAGGGAGACTGCGAGGGAGACAGTGAGAGAGTCTGCGAGTGAGACAGCGAGGGAGAAAGCGAGAGAGACTGCGAGAGAGACTGCGAGAGAGACTGCGAGAGAGACTGCGAGGGAGAAAGCGAGAGAGACTGCGAGAGAGACTGCAAGGGAGACAGCGAGAGAGAAAGCCAGAGAGTGCGAGGGAGACAGCGAGGGAGACAGCGAGAGAGAATGCGAGAGAGACTGAGAGAGAGACTGAGAGGGAGACTGAGAGAGAGACTGAGAGGGAGACTGAGAGGGAGACTGAGAGGGAGACTGAGAGGGAGACTGAGAGGGAGACAGCGAGGGAGACAGTGAGGGAGACAGCGAGGGAGACAACGAGAGAGACTGCGAGGGAGACAGCGAGAGAGACTGCGAGAGAGACTGCGAGAGAGACTGCGAGGGAGACTGCGAGGGAGACAGCGAGAGAGACTGCGAGGGAGACAGCGAGAGAGACTGCGAGGGAGACAGCGAGAGAAACTGCGAGAGAGACTGCTAGGGAAATAGCGAGAGAGACAGCGAGGGATATAGCGAGAGACACGGCGAGAGAAACTGCGAGGAAGACAGCGAGAGAGACTGCGAGAGAGACGGCGAGGGAGAGAGCGAGGGACACAGCGAGGGAGACAGCGAGGGAGACAGCGAGGGAGACAGCGAGGGAGACAGCGAGAGAGACTGCAAGAGAGACTGCGAGGAAGACAGCGAGAGAGACAGCGAGAGAGACAGCGAGAGAGACAGCGAGAGAGACAGCGAGGGAGACAGCGAGGGAGACTGCGAGGGAGACAGTGAGAGAGTCTGCGAGTGAGAGAGCGAGGGAGAAAGCGAGGGAGACTGCGAGAGAGACTGCGAGAGAGACTGCGAGAGAGACTGCGAGAGAGACTGCGAGAGAGACTGCGAGGGAGACAGCGATAGAGACTGCGAGGGAGACAGCGAGAGAGACTGCGAGAGAGACTGCGAGAGAGACTGCGAGAGAGACTGCGAGGCAGACAGCGAGAGAGACTGCGAGGGAGACAGCGAGAGAGACTGCGAGAGATACTGCGAGAGAGACTGCGAGAGAGACTGCGAGAGAGACTGCGAGAGAGACTGCGAGAGAGACTGCGAGGGAGACAGCGAGAGAGACTGCGAGGGAGAAAGCGAGAGAAACTGCGAGAGAGACTGCTAGGGAAATAGCGAGAGAGACGGCGAGGGATACGGCGAGAGAGACTGCGAGGGAGACGGCGAGAGAGAGAGCGAGAGAGAGAGCGAGGGAGAGAGCGAGGGAGAGAGCGAGGGAGACAGCGAGGGAGACAGCGAGGGAGACAGTGAGGGAGACAGCGAGGGAGACTGCGAGGGAAACTGCGAGGGAGACTGCGAGGGAGACAGCGAGGGAGACAGCGAGGGAGACAGCGAGAGAGACTTCGAGAGAGACTGCGAGGGAGGCAGCGAGGGAGACAGCGAGGGAGACAGCGAGGGAGACAGCGAGGGAGACAGCGAGGCAGACAGCGAGGGAGACTGCGAGAGAGACTGCGAGAGAGACTGCGAGAGAGACTGCGAGAGAGACTGCGAGAGCGACTGCTAGGGAGACAGCGAGGGAGGCAGCGAGGGAGACAGCGAGGGAGACAGTGAGGGAGACAGCGAGGGAGACAGCGAGAGAAACTGCGAGAGAAACTGCGAGGAAGACGGCGAGAGAGACAGCGAGAGAGACGGCGAGGGAGACAGCGAGGGAGACTGCGAGGGAGAGAGCGAGGGACACAGCGAGGGAGACAGCGAGGGAGACAGCGAGGGAGACAGCGAGAGAGACTGCAAGAGAGACTGTGAGGGAGACAGCGAGAGAGACAGCGAGAGAGACAGCGAGGGAGAAAGCGAGGGAGAAAGCGAGGGAGACAGTGAGAGAGACTGCGAGAGAGACTGCGAGAGAGACTGCGAGGGAGACTGCGAGGGAGACAGCGTGGGAGACAGCGAGAGAGACTGCGAGAGGGACAGCGAGAGAGACTGCGAGAGGGACAGCAAGAGAGACTGCGAGAGAGACTGCGAGAGAGACTGCGAGAGAGACTGCGAGAGAGACTGGGAGGGAGACTGCGAGAGAGTCTGGGAGGGAGACAGCGAGGGAGACTGCTAGAGAGACTGCGAGAGAGACTGCGAGAGAGACTGCGAGAGAGACTGCGAGGGAGACAGCGAGGGAGACAGCGAGGGAGACAGCGAGGGAGACTGCGAGAGAGATGGCGAGAGAGATGGAGAGAGAGATGGAGAGAGAGACGGCGAGAGAGACGGGGAGAGAGACGGCGAGAGAGACGGCGAGAGAGACGGCGAGAGAGACAGCGAGGGAGAGAGCGAGTGAGACAGCGAGGGAGACAGCGAGAGAGACAGCGAGAGAGACAGCGAGAGAGACTGCGAGAGATACAGCGAGGGATAGAGTGAGTGAGACAGCGAGGGAGACAGCGAGAGTACATTGAGAGAGACAGCGAGAGAGACAGCGAGAGAGACAGCGAGAGAGACTGCCAGGGAGACGGCCAGGGAGACGGCCAGGGAGACGGCCAGGGAGACGGCCAGGGAGACGGCCAGGGAGACGGCCAGGGAGACGGCCAGGGAGACGGCGAGGGAGACGGCGAGGGAGACGGCGAGGGAGACAGCGTGGGAGACAGCGAGGGAGACAGCGAGGGAGACAGCGAGGGAGACAGCGAGGGAGACAGCGAGAGAGACTTAGAGAGAGACTGCGAGGGAGGCAGCGAGGGAGACAGCGAGGGAGACAGCGACAGAGACAGCGACAGAGACAGCGACAGAGCCTGTGAGAGAGACTGCGAGGGACACAGCGAGAGAGACTGCGAGGGAGACAACGAGAGAGAATGCGAGAGAGATCGCGTGAGACAGCGAGGGAGACAGCGAGGGAGATAGCGAGGGAGACTGCGAGAGAGACAGCGAGGGAGACAGCAAGGGAGACAGCGAGGGAGACAGCGAGGGAGACTGCAAGAGAGACTGCGAGGGAGACAGCGAGGGAGACAGCGAGAGAAACTGCGAGGTAGACTGCGAGAGAGACTGCGAGGGAGAAAGCGAGAGAGACTGCGAGGGAGAAAGCGAGAGAGACTGTGAGGGAGACTGCAAGGGAGACAGCGAGAGAGACAGCGAGGGAGACAGCGAGGGAGACAGCGAGAGAGACTGCGAGAGAGACTGCGAGAGAGACTGCGAGAGAGACTGCGAGAGAGACTGCGAGAGAGACTGTGAGGGAGACAGTGAGGGAGACAGTGAGGGAGACTGCGAGAGAGACTGCTATGGAGATAGCGAGAGAGACAGCGAGGGATACAGCGAGAGAGACTGCGAGAGTGACTGCGAGGGAGACGGCGAGGGAGACGGCGAGGGAGACGGCGAGGGCGATGGCGAGAGAGAGAGCGAGAGAGACAGCGAGGGAGACAGAGAGAGAGACTTCGAGAGAGACTGCGAGAGAGACTGCGAGAGAGACTGCGAGAGAGACTGCGAGAGAGACTGCGAGAGAGACTGCGAGAGAGACTGCGAGAGAGACTGCGAGGGAGACTGTGAGGTAGACTGTGAGAGAGACTGCGAGGGAGAAAGCGAGAGAGACTGCGAGGGAGAAAGCGAGAGAGACTGCGAGGGAGACTGCAAGGGAGACAGCGAGAGAGACTGCGAGAGAGACTGCGAGAGAGACTGCGAGAGAGACTGCGAGAGAGACTGCGAGGGAGACAGTGAGGGAGACAGTGAGGGAGACTGTGAGGGAGACTGTGAGGGAGACTGCGAGAGAGACTGCGAGAGAGACTGCTATGGAGATAGCGAGAGAGACAGCGAGGGATACAGCGAGAGGGACTGCGAGAGTGACTGCGAGGGAGACGGCGAGGGAGACGGCGAGGGCGATGGCGAGAGAGAGAGCGAGAGAGACAGCGAGGGAGACAGAGAGAGAGACTTCGAGAGAGACTTCGAGAGAGACTGCGAGAGAGACTGCGAGAGAGACTGCGAGGGAGACTGTGAGGGAGACTGCGAGAGAGACAGTGAGAGGGACTGCGAGAGAGACAGTGAGAGGGACTGTGAGAGAGAAAGCCAGAGAGAAAGCCAGAGAGTGCGAGGGAGACAGCGAGGGAGACAGCGAGATAGAATGCGAGAGAGACTGAGAGAGAGACTGAGAGAGAGACTGAGAGAGAGACTGAGAGGGAGACAGCGAGGGAGACAACGAGAGAGACATCGAGAGAGACATCGAGAGAGACAGCGAAAGAGAATGCGAGAGAGACTGCGAGAGAGACTGCGAGAGAGACATCCAGGGTGACTGCGAGGGAGACTGCGAGAGAGACTGCGAGAGAGACTGCTATGGAGATAGCGAGAGAGACAGCGAGGGATACAGCGAGAGAGACTGCGAGAGTGACTGCGAGGGAGACGGCGAGAGAGAGAGCGAGAGAGACAGCGAGGGAGACAGCGAGGGAGACAGCGAGGGAGACAGCGAGGGAGACAGCGAGGGAGACAGCGAGGGAGACTTCGAGTTCGACTGCGAGGGAGACGGCGAGAGAGACTTCGAGAGAGACTGCGAGGGAGACGGCGAGAGCGGCGGCGAGAGAGAGAGCGGGAGAGACAGCGAGGGAGACAGCGAGAGAGACTTCGAGAGAGACTGCGAGGGAGACGGCGAGAGCGACGGCGAGAGAGAGAGCGAGAGAGACAGCGAGGGAGACAGCGAGAGAGACTTCGAGAGAGACTGCGAGGGAGACGGCGAGAGAGACAGCGAGAGAGACAGCGAGAGAGACAGCGAGAGAGACAGCGAGAGAGACAGCGAGAGAGACTGTGAGGGAGACTGTGAGAGAGACTGTGAGAGAGACAGCGAGAGAGACAGCGAGAGAGACTGTGAGGGAGACTGTGAGGGAAACTGTGAGGGAGACTGTGAGGGAGACAGCGAGAGAGACTGCGAGAGAGACTGCGAGAGAGACTGCGAGAGAGACTGCGAGAGAGACAGTGAGAGGGACTGCGAGAGAGAAAGCGAGAGAGAAAGCCAGAGAGTGCGAGGGAGACAGCGAGAGAGAATGCGAGAGAGACTGAGAGAGAGACTGAGAGGGAGACAGCGAGGGAGACAATGAGAGAGACATCGAGAGAGACAACGAGAGAGACAGCGAAAGAGAATGCGAGAGAGACTGCGAGGGATACAGCGAGAGAGCCTGCGAGGGAGACTGCGAGGGAGACTGCGAGGGAGACTGCGAGGGAGACAGCGAGAGAGCCTGCGAGGGAGAGAGCGAGGGAGAAAGCGAGTGAGACTGCGAGAGAGACTGCGAGGGAGACAGCGATAGAGACTGCGAGGGAGACACCGATAGAGACTGCGAGGGAGACAGCGATAGAGACAGCGAGAGAGACTGCGAGAGAGACTGCGAGAGAGACTGCGAGGGAGACAGCGAGAGAGACAGCGAGGGAGACAGCGAGGGAGACAGCGAGGGAGACAGCGAGAGAGACTGCGAGAGAGACTGCGAGAGAGACTGCGAGGGAGACTGCGAGGGAGACTGCGAGGGAGACTGCGAGAGAGACTGCGAGAGAGACTGCGAGGGAGACAGCGAGAGAGAAAGCGAGAGAAACTGCGAGAGAGACTGCTAGGGAAATAGCGAGAGAGACAGCGAGGGATACAGCGAGAGACACTGCGAGAGAGACTGCGAGGGAGACGGCGAGAGAGAGAGCGAGAGAGACAGCGAGGGAGACAGCGAGGGAGACAGCGAGGGAGACAGCGAGAGAGACTTCGAGAGAGACTTCGAGAGAGACTGCGAGGGAGGCAGCGAGGGAGGCAGCGAGGGAGACAGCGAGGGAGACAGCGAGGGAGACAGCGAGGGAGACAGCGAGGGAGACTGCGAGAGAGACTGCGAGGGAGACTGCGAGAGAGACTGCGAGAGCGACTGCTAGGGAGACAGCGAGGGAGGCAGCGAGGGAGACAGCGAGGGAGACAGCAAGGGAGACAGCGAGAGAAACTGCGAGGAAGACAGCGAGGGAGACAGCGAGGGAGACGGCAAGGGAGACAGCGAGAGAGACGGCAAGGGAGACAGTGAGGGAGACTGCGAGGGAGAGAGCGAGGGAGACAGCGAGGGAGACAGCGAGGGAGACTGCGAGAGAGACTGCGAGAGAGACTGCGAGAGAGACTGCGAGGGAGAAAGCGAGAGTGACTGCGAGAGAGACTGCGAGGGAGAAAGCGAGAGAGACTGCGAGGGAGACTGCAAGGGAGACAGCGAGAGAGACAGCGAGGGAGATAGCGAGGGAGACTGCGAGAGAGACTGCGAGAGAGACTGCGAGAGAGACTGCGATGGAGACTGCGAGGGAGACTGCGAGGGAGACTGCGAGGGAGACTGCGAGGGAGACTGCTATGGAGATAGCGAGAGAGACAGCGAGGGATACAGCGAGAGAGACTGCGAGAGTGACTGCGAGGTAGACGGCGAGGGAGACGGCGAGGGCGACGGCGAGAGAGAGAGCGAGAGAGACAGCGAGAGAGACTTCGAGAGAGACTGCGAGGGAGACGGCGAGAGAGACAGCGAGAGAGGCAGCGAGAGAGGCAGCGAGAGAGACTGCGAGAGAGACAGTGAGAGGGACTGCGAGAGAGAAAGCGAGAGAGACTTCGAGAGAGACTGCGAGGGAGACGGCGAGAGAGACAGCGAGAGAGGCAGCGAGAGAGGCAGCGAGAGAGACTGCGAGAGAGACTTCGAGAGAGACTGCGAGGGAGACGGCGAGAGAGACAGCGAGAGAGGCAGCGAGAGAGGCAGCGAGAGAGACTGCGAGAGAGACAGTGAGAGGGACTGCGAGAGAGAAAGCGAGAGAGAAAGCCAGAGATAAAGCCAGAGAGTGCGAGGGTGACAGCGAGAGAGAATGCGAGAGAGACTGAGAGAGAGACTGAGAGAGAGACTGAGAGAGAGACTGAGAGAGAGACTGAGAGGGAGACTGAGAGGGAGACTGAGAGGGAGACTGAGAGGGAGACAGCGAGGGAGACAGCGAGGGAGACAGCGAGGGAGACAGCGAGGGAGACAACGAGAGAGACATCGAGAGAGACAGCGAAAGAGAATGCGAGAGAGACTGCGAGAGAGACATTAAGGGTGACTGCGAGGGAGACAGCGAGAGAGACTGTGAGGGAGACAGCGAGAGAGACTGTGAGGGAGACAGCGAGGGAGACTGTGATGGAGACTGCGAGAGAGACTGCTATGGAGATAGCGAGAGAGACAGCGAGGGATACAGCGAGAGAGACTGCGAGAGTGACTGCGAGGGAGACGGCGAGGGAGACGGTGAGAGCGACGGCGAGAGAGAGAGCGAGAGAGACAGCGAGGGAGACAGCGAGAGAGACTTCGAGAGAGACTGCGAGGGAGACGGCGAGAGAGACAGCGAGAGAGACAGTGAGGGAGACTGTGAGGGAGACTGTGAGGGAGACAGCGAGAGAGACTGCGAGAGAGACTGCGAGAGAGACAGTGAGAGGGACTGCGAGAGAGAAAGCGAGAGAGAAAGCCAGAGAGTGCGAGGGAGACAGCGAGAGAGAATGCGAGAGAGACTGAGAGAGAGACTGAGAGAGAGACTGAGAGAGAGACTGAGAGAGAGACTGAGAGGGAGACTGAGAGGGAGACTGAGAGGGAGACAGCGAGAGAGACATCGAGAGAGACAGCGAAAGAGAATGCGAGAGAGACTGCGAGAGAGACATCCAGGGTGACTTCGAGGGAGACTTCGAGGGAGACTGCGAGGGAGACAGCGAGAGAGACTGCGAGGGAGACAGCGAGAGAGACAGTGAGGGAGACAGCGAGAGAGTCTGCGAGAGAGTCTGCGAGGGAGAGAGCGAGGGAGAAAGCGAGAGAGACTGCGAGAGAGACTGCGAGAGAGACTGCGAGAGAGACTGCGAGAGAGACTGCGAGAGAGACTGCGAGAGAGACATCCAGGGTGACTGCGAGGGAGACTGCGAGAGAGACTGCGAGAGAGACTGCTATGGAGATAGCGAGAGAGACAGCGAGGGATACAGCGAGAGAGACTGCGAGAGTGACTGCGAGGGAGACGGCGAGAGAGAGAGCGAGGGAGACAGCGAGGGAGACAGCGAGGGAGACAGCGAGGGAGACAGCGAGGGAGACAGCGAGGGAGACAGCGAGGGAGACTTCGAGTTCGACTGCGAGGGAGACGGCGAGAGAGACTTCGAGAGAGACTGCGAGGGAGACGGCGAGAGCGGCGGCGAGAGAGAGAGCGGGAGAGACAGCGAGGGAGACAGCGAGAGAGACTTCGAGAGAGACTGCGAGGGAGACGGCGAGAGCGACGGCGAGAGAGAGAGCGAGAGAGACAGCGAGGGAGACAGCGAGAGAGACTTCGAGAGAGACTGCGAGGGAGACGGCGAGAGAGACAGCGAGAGAGACAGCGAGAGAGACAGCGAGAGAGACAGCGAGAGAGACTGTGAGGGAGACTGTGAGAGAGACTGTGAGAGAGACAGCGAGAGAGACAGCGAGAGAGACTGTGAGGGAGACTGTGAGGGAGACTGTGAGGGAGACTGTGAGGGAGACAGCGAGAGAGACTGCGAGAGAGACTGCGAGAGAGACTGCGAGAGAGACAGTGAGAGGGACTGCGAGAGAGAAAGCGAGAGAGAAAGCCAGAGAGTGCGAGGGAGACAGCGAGAGAGAATGCGAGAGAGACTGAGAGAGAGACTGAGAGGGAGACAGCGAGGGAGACAATGAGAGAGACATCGAGAGAGACAACGAGAGAGACAGCGAAAGAGAATGCGAGAGAGACTGCGAGGGATACAGCGAGAGAGCCTGCGAGGGAGACTGCGAGGGAGACTGCGAGGGAGACTGCGAGGGAGACAGCGAGAGAGCCTGCGAGGGAGAGAGCGAGGGAGAAAGCGAGTGAGACTGCGAGAGAGACTGCGAGGGAGACAGCGATAGAGACTGCGAGGGAGACACCGATAGAGACTGCGAGGGAGACAGCGATAGAGACAGCGAGAGAGACTGCGAGAGAGACTGCGAGAGAGACTGCGAGGGAGACAGCGAGAGAGACAGCGAGGGAGACAGCGAGGGAGACAGCGAGGGAGACAGCGAGAGAGACTGCGAGAGAGACTGCGAGAGAGACTGCGAGGGAGACTGCGAGGGAGACTGCGAGAGAGACTGCGAGAGAGACTGCGAGGGAGACAGCGAGAGAGAAAGCGAGAGAAACTGCGAGAGAGACTGCTAGGGAAATAGCGAGAGAGACAGCGAGGGATACAGCGAGAGACACTGCGAGAGAGACTGCGAGGGAGACGGCGAGAGAGAGAGCGAGAGAGACAGCGAGGGAGACAGCGAGGGAGACAGCGAGGGAGACAGCGAGAGAGACTTCGAGAGAGACTTCGAGAGAGACTGCGAGGGAGGCAGCGAGGGAGGCAGCGAGGGAGACAGCGAGGGAGACAGCGAGGGAGACAGCGAGGGAGACTGCGAGAGAGACTGCGAGGGAGACTGCGAGAGAGACTGCGAGAGCGACTGCTAGGGAGACAGCGAGGGAGGCAGCGAGGGAGACAGCGAGGGAGACAGCAAGGGAGACAGCGAGAGAAACTGCGAGGAAGACAGCGAGGGAGACAGCGAGGGAGACGGCAAGGGAGACAGCGAGAGAGACGGCAAGGGAGACAGTGAGGGAGACTGCGAGGGAGAGAGCGAGGGAGACAGCGAGGGAGACAGCGAGGGAGACAGCGAGAGAGATTGCAAGAGAGACTGCGAGGGAGACAGCGAGAGACACAGCGAGAGACACAGCGAGAGAGACAGCGAGGGAGAAAGCGAGGGAGAAAGCGAGGGAGACAGCGAGAGAGACTGCGAGAGAGACTGCGAGAGAGACTGCGAGAGAGACTGCGAGGGAGAAAGCGAGAGTGACTGCGAGAGAGACTGCGAGGGAGAAAGCGAGAGAGACTGCGAGGGAGACTGCAAGGGAGACAGCGAGAGAGACAGCGAGGGAGATAGCGAGGGAGATAGCGAGAGAGACTGCGAGAGAGACTGCGAGAGAGACTGCGAGAGAGACTGCGATGGAGACTGCGAGGGAGACTGCGAGGGAGACTGCGAGGGAGACTGCTATGGAGATAGCGAGAGAGACAGCGAGGGATACAGCGAGAGAGACTGCGAGAGTGACTGCGAGGTAGACGGCGAGGGAGACGGCGAGGGCGACGGCGAGAGAGAGAGCGAGAGAGACAGCGAGAGAGACTTCGAGAGAGACTGCGAGGGAGACGGCGAGAGAGACAGCGAGAGAGGCAGCGAGAGAGGCAGCGAGAGAGACTGCGAGAGAGACAGTGAGAGGGACTGCGAGAGAGAAAGCGAGAGAGAAAGCCAGAGATAAAGCCAGAGAGTGCGAGGGTGACAGCGAGAGAGAATGCGAGAGAGACTGAGAGAGAGACTGAGAGAGAGACTGAGAGAGAGACTGAGAGAGAGACTGAGAGGGAGACTGAGAGGGAGACTGAGAGGGAGACTGAGAGGGAGACAGCGAGGGAGACAGCGAGGGAGACAGCGAGGGAGACAGCGAGGGAGACAACGAGAGAGACATCGAGAGAGACAGCGAAAGAGAATGCGAGAGAGACTGCGAGAGAGACATCCAGGGTGACTGCGAGGGAGACAGCGAGAGAGACTGTGAGGGAGACAGCGAGAGAGACTGTGAGGGAGACAGCGAGGGAGACTGTGATGGAGACTGCGAGAGAGACTGCTATGGAGATAGCGAGAGAGACAGCGAGGGATACAGCGAGAGAGACTGCGAGAGTGACTGCGAGGGAGACGGCGAGGGAGACGGTGAGAGCGACGGCGAGAGAGAGAGCGAGAGAGACAGCGAGGGAGACAGCGAGAGAGACTTCGAGAGAGACTGCGAGGGAGACGGCGAGAGAGACAGCGAGAGAGACAGTGAGGGAGACTGTGAGGGAGACTGTGAGGGAGACAGCGAGAGAGACTGCGAGAGAGACTGCGAGAGAGACTGCGAGAGAGACAGTGAGAGGGACTGCGAGAGAGAAAGCGAGAGAGAAAGCCAGAGAGTGCGAGGGAGACAGCGAGAGAGAATGCGAGAGAGACTGAGAGAGAGACTGAGAGAGAGACTGAGAGAGAGACTGAGAGAGAGACTGAGAGGGAGACTGAGAGGGAGACTGAGAGGGAGACAGCGAGAGAGACATCGAGAGAGACAGCGAAAGAGAATGCGAGAGAGACTGCGAGAGAGACATCCAGGGTGACTTCGAGGGAGACTTCGAGGGAGACTGCGAGGGAGACAGCGAGAGAGACTGCGAGGGAGACAGCGAGAGAGACAGTGAGGGAGACAGCGAGAGAGTCTGCGAGAGAGTCTGCGAGGGAGAGAGCGAGGGAGAAAGCGAGAGAGACTGCGAGAGAGACTGCGAGAGAGACTGCGAGGGAGACAGCGAGAGAGACAGCGAGAGAGACTGCGAGAGAGACTGTGAGAGAGACTGCGAGAGAGACTGCGAGGGAGACAGCGAGAGGGACTGCGAGGGAGAAAGCGAGAGAAACTGCGAGAGAGACTGCTAGGGAAATAGCGAGAGAGAGAGCGAGGGATACAGAGAGAGACACTGCGAGGGAGACTGCGAGGGAGACTGCGAGAGAGACTGCGAGAGAGACTGCGAGGGAGACAGCGAGAGAGAATGCGAGGGAGAAAGCGAGAGAAACTGCGAGAGAGACTGCTAGGGAAATAGCGAGAGAGACAGCGAGGGATACAGCGAGAGACACTGCGAGAGAGACTGCGAGGGAGACGGCGAGAGAGAGAGCGAGAGAGACAGCGAGGGAGACAGCGAGGGAGACAGCGAGAGAGACTTCGAGAGATACTGCGAGGGAGGCAGCGAGGGAGACAGCGAGGGAGACAGCGAGGGAGACAGCGAGGGAGACAGCGAGAGAGACTGCGAGAGAGACTGCGAGAGCGACTGCGAGAGCGACTGCTAGGGAGACAGCGAGGGAGGCAGCGAGGGAGACAGCGAGGGAGACAGCGAGAGAGACTGCGAGAGAGACTGCGAGAGCGACTGCGAGAGCGACTGCTAGGGAGACAGCGAGGGAGGCAGCGAGGGAGACAGCGAGGGAGACAGCGAGGGAGACAGCGAGGGAGACAGCGAGGGAGACAGCGAGGGAGACAGCGAGGGAGACAGCGAGGGAGACAGCGAGGGAGACAGAGAGGGAGACAGCGAGAGAAACTGCGAGAGAAACTGCGAGGAAGACAGCGAGAGAGACTGCGAGAGAGACGGCAAGGGAGACAGTGAGGGAGACTGCGAGGGAGAGAGCGAGGGACACAGCGAGGGAGACAGTGAGGGAGACAGCGAGGGAGACAGCGAGGGAGACAGCGAGAGAGACTGCAAGAGAGACTGCAAGAGAGACTGCGAGGGAGACAGCGAGAGAGACAGCGAGAGAGACAGCAAGAGAGACAGCGAGAGAGACAGCGAGAGAGACAGCGAGGGAGAAAGCGAGGGAGAAAGTGAGGGAGACAGCGAGAGAGACTGCGAGAAAGACTGCGAGAGAGACAGCGAGGGAGAAAGCGAGAGAGACTGCGAGAGAGACTGCGAGGGAGAAAGCGAGAGAGACTGCGAGAGAGACTGCAAGGGAGACAGCGAGAGAGACAGCGAGGGAGATAGCGAGGGAGATAGCGAGGGAGACAGCGAGAGAGACTGCGAGAGAGACTGCGAGAGAGACTGCGAGAGAGACTGCGAGAGAGACTGCGAGAGAGACTGCGAGGGAGACAGTGAGGGAGACTGCGAGGGAGAGAGCGAGGGACACAGCGAGGGAGACAGCGAGGGAGACAGCGAGGGAGACAGCGAGGGAGACAGCGAGAGAGACTGCAAGAGAGACTGCAAGAGAGACTGCGAGGGAGACAGCGAGAGAGACAGCGAGAGAGACAGCAAGAGAGACAGCGAGAGAGACAGCGAGAGAGACAGCGAGGGAGAAAGCGAGGGAGAAAGTGAGGGAGACAGCGAGAGAGACTGCGAGAAAGACTGCGAGAGAGACAGCGAGGGAGAAAGCGAGAGAGACTGCGAGAGAGACTGCGAGAGAGACTGCAAGGGAGACAGCGAGAGAGACAGCGAGGGAGATAGCGAGGGAGATAGCGAGGGAGACAGCGAGAGAGACTGCGAGAGAGACTGCGAGAGAGACTGCGAGAGAGACTGCGAGAGAGACTGCGAGAGAGACTGCGAGGGAGACTGCGAGGGAGACTGCGAGGGAGACTGTGAGGGAGACTGCGAGAGAGACTGCTATGGAGATAGCGAGAGAGACTGCGAGGGAGACTGCGAGGGAGACGGCGAGGGAGACGGCGAGGGCGACGGCGAGAGAGAGAGCGAGAGAGAGAGCGAGAGAGAGAGCGAGAGAGAGAGCGAGGGAGAGAGCGAGGGAGACAGCGAGAGAGACTTCGAGAGAGACTGCGAGGGAGACGGCGAGAGAGACATCGAGAGAGGCAGCGAGAGAGACTGTGAGGGAGACTGTGAGGGAGACAGCGAGAGAGACAGCGAGAGGGACTGCGAGAGAGAAAGCGAGAGAGAAAGCCAGAGAGAAAGCCAGAGAGTGCGAGGGAGACAGCGAGGGAGACAGCGAGAGAGAATGCGAGAGAGACTGAGAGAGAGACTGAGAGGGAGACTGAGAGGGAGACTGAGAGGGAGACTGAGAGGGAGACTGAGAGGGAGACTGAGAGGGAGACAGCGAGGGAGACAGCGAGGGAGACAACGAGAGAGACATCGAGAGAGACAGCGAAAGAGAATGCGAGAGAGACTGCGAGAGAGACATCCAGGGTGACTGCGAGGGAGACAGCAAGAGAGACTGTGAGGGAGACAGCGAGGGAGACTGTGAGGGAGACTGCGAGAGAGACTGCTATGGAGATAGCGAGAGAGACAGCGAGGGATACAGCGAGAGAGACTGCGAGAGAGACTGCGAGGGAGACGGCGAGGGAGACGGAGTGAGCGACGGCGAGAGAGAGAGCGAGAGAGACAGCGAGGGAGACAGCGAGGGAGACAGCGAGAGAGACTTCGAGAGAGACTGCGAGGGAGACGGCGAGAGAGACAGCGAGAGAGACAGCGAGAGAGACAGCGAGAGAGACTGTGAGGGACACAGCGAGAGAGACTGCGAGAGAGACTGCGAGAGAGACTGCGAGAGAGACTGCGAGAGAGACTGCGAGAGAGACTGCGAGAGAGACTGCGAGAGAGACTGCGAGAGAGACTGCGAGAGAGACTGCAAGAGAGACAGTGAGAGGGACTGCGAGAGAGAAAGCGAGAGAGAAAGCCAGAGAGTGCGAGGGAGACAGCGAGAGAGAATGCGAGAGTGACTGAGAGAGAGACTGAGAGGGAGACAGCGAGGGAGACAGCGAGGGAGACAGCGAGAGAGACATCGAGAGAGACATCGAGAGAGACAGCAAAAGAGAATGCGAGAGAGACTGCGAGAGAGACATCCAGGGTGACTTCGAGGGAGACTTCGAGGGAGACTTCGAGGGAGACTGCGAGGGAGACAGCGAGAGAGACAGCGAGAGAGAATGTGAGGGAGACAGCGAGAGAGACAGTGAGGGAGACAGCGAGGGAGACTGCGAGAGAGACTGCGAGAGAGACTGCGAGAGAGACAGCGAGGGAGACTGTGAAGGAGACTGCGAGAGAGACTGCTATGGAGATAGCGAGAGAGACAGCGAGGGATACAGCGAGAGAGACTGCGAGAGTGACTGCGAGGGAGACGGCGAGGGAGACGGCGAGGGCGATGGCGAGAGAGAGAGCGAGAGAGACAGCGAGGGAGACAGCGAGAGAGACTTCGAGAGAGACTTCGAGAGAGACTGCGAGAGAGACTGCGAGGGAGACTGCGAGAGAGTCGGCGAGAGAGACAGCGAGACAGGCAGCGAGAGAGACTGTGAGGGAGACTGCGAGAGAGACAGTGAGAGGGACTGCGAGAGAGACTGCGAGAGAGACTGCGAGAGAGACAGTGAGAGGGACTGCGAGAGAGAAAGCCAGAGAGAAAGCCAGAGAGTGCGAGGGAGACAGCGAGGGAGACAGCGAGATAGAATGCGAGTGAGACTGAGAGAGAGACTGAGAGAGAGACTGAGAGAGAGACTGAGAGGGAGACAGCGAGGGAGACAACGAGAGAGACATCGAGAGAGACATCGAGAGAGACAGCGAAAGAGAATGCGAGAGAGACTGCGAGAGAGACATCCAGGGTGACTGCGAGGGAGACAGCGAGAGAGACTGTGAGGGAGACTGTGAGAGAGACTGCTATGGAGATAGCAAGAGAGACAGCGAGGGATACAGCGAGAGAGACTGCGAGAGTGACTGCGAGGGAGACGGCGAGGGAGACGGCGAGAGAGAGAGCGAGAGAGACAGCGAGGGAGACAGCGAGGGAGACTTCGAGAGAGACTGCGAGGGAGACGGCGAGAGAGACGGCGAGAGAGACGGCGAGAGCGACGGCGAGAGAGAGAGCGGGAGAGACTGCGATTGAGACGGCGAGAGCGACGGCGAGAGAGAGAGCGAGAGAGACAGCGAGGGAGACAGCGAGAGAGACAGCGAGAGAGACTTCGAGAGAGACTGCGAGGGAGACGGCGAGAGAGACAGCGAGAGAGACAGCGAGAGAGACAGCGAGAGAGACAGCGAGGGAGACTGTGAGATAGACAGCGAGAGAGACAGCGAGAGAGACTGTGAGGGAGACTGTGAGGGAGACTGTGAGGGAGACAGTGAGAGAGACTGCGAGAGAGACTGCGAGAGAGACTGCGAGAGAGACAGTGAGAGGGACTGCGAGAGAGAAAGCGAGAGAGAAAGCCAGAGAGTGCGAGGGAGACAGCGAGAGAGAATGCGAGAGAGACTGAGAGAGAGACTGAGAGGGAGACAGCGAGGGAGACAATGAGAGAGACATCGAGAGAGACAACGAAAGAGAATGCGAGAGAGACTGCGAGGGAGACAGTTAGAGAGCCTGCGAGGGAGACTGCGAGGGAGACAGCGAGAGAGCCTGCGAGGGAGAGAGCGAGGGAGAGAGCGAGGGAGAGAGCGAGGGAGAAAGCGAGTGAGACTGCGAGAGAGACTGCGAGGGAGACAGCGATAGAGACTGCGAGGGAGACAGCGATAGAGACTGCGAGGGAGACAGCGAGAGAGACTGCGAGAGAGACTGCGAGAGAGACTGCGAGAGAGACTGCGAGGGAGACAGCGAGAGAGACAGCGAGAGAGACTGTGAGGGAGACAGCGAGGGAGACAGCGAGGGAGACAGCGAGAGAGACAGCGAGAGAGACTGCGAGAGAGACTGCGAGAGAGACTGCGAGAGAGACTGCGAGAGAGACTGCGAGAGAGACTGCGAGGGAGACTGCGAGGGAGACTGCGAGGGAGACTGCGAGGGAGACTGCGAGAGACACTGCGAGAGAGACTGCGAGAGAGACTGCGAGAGAGAAAGCGAGAGAAACTGCGAGAGAGACTGCTAGGGAAATAGCGAGAGAGACAGCGAGGGATACAGCGAGAGACACTGCGAGAGAGACTGCGAGGGAGACTGCGAGGGAGACGGCGAGAGAGACAGCGAGAGAGACAGCGAGAGAGACTGAGAGAGAGACTGCGAGGGAGGCAGCGAGGGAGACAGCGAGGGAGACAGCGAGGGAGACAGCGAGGGAGACAGCGAGAGAGACTGCGAGAGAGACTGCGAGAGAGACTGCGAGAGAGACTGCGAGAGAGACTGCGAGAGAGACTGCGAGAGAGACTGCGAGAGCGACTGCTAGGGAGACAGCGAGGGAGACAGCGTGGGAGACAGCAAGGGAGACAGCGAGAGAAACTGCGAGAGAGACGGCAAGGGAGACAGAGAGGGAGACTGCGAGGGAGAGAGCGAGGGAGACAGCGAGGGAGACAGCGAGGGAGACAGCGAGAGAGACTGCAAGAGAGACGGCAAGGGAGACAGAGAGGGAGACTGCGAGGGAGAGAGCGAGGGAGACAGCGAGGGAGACAGCGAGGGAGACAGCGAGAGAGACTGCAAGAGAGACTGCGAGGGAGACAGCGAGAGACACAGCGAGAGAGACAGCGAGGGAGAAAGCGAGGGAGACAGCGAGAGAGACTGCGAGAGAGACTGCGAGAGAGACTGCGAGGGAGAAAGGAGAGAGACTGCGAGAATGACTGCGAGAGAGACTGCGAGAGAGACTGCGAGAGAGACTGCGAGGGAGACTGCGAGGGAGACTGCGAGGGAGACTGCAAGGGAGACAGCGAGAGAGACAGCGAGGGAGATAGCGAGGGAGATAGCGAGGGAGACTGCGAGAGAGACTGCGAGAGAGACTGCGAGAGAGACAGCGAGGTAGACGGCGAGGGAGACGGCGAGGGCGACGGCGAGAGAGAGAGCGAGAGAGACAGCGAGGGAGACAGCGAGAGAGACTTCGAGAGAGACTGCGAGGGAGACGGCGAGAGAGACAGCGAGAGAGGCAGCGAGAGAGACTGTGAGGGACACTGCGAGAGAGACAGTGAGAGGGACTGCGAGAGAGAAAGCGAGAGAGAAAGCCAGAGAGAAAGCCAGAGAGTGCGAGGGAGACAGCGAGGGAGACAGCGAGAGAGAATGCGAGAGAGACTGAGAGAGAGACTGAGAGAGAGACTGAGAGAGAGACTGAGAGGGAGACAGCGAGGGAGACAGCGAGGGAGACAGCGAGGGAGACAGCGAGGGAGACAACGAGAGAGACATAGAGAGAGACAGCAAAAGAGAATGCGAGAGAGACTGCGAGAGAGACATCCAGGGTGACTGCGAGGGAGACAGCGAGAGAGACTGTGAGGGAGACAGCGAGAGAGACTGTGAGGGAGACAGCGAGGGAGACTGTGAGGGAGACTGCGAGAGAGACTGCTATGGAGATAGCGAGAGAGACAGCGAGGGATACAGCGAGAGAGACTGCGAGAGTGACTGCGAGGGAGACGGCGAGGGAGACGGTGAGAGCGACGGCGAGAGAGAGAGCGAGAGAGACAGCGAGGGAGACAGCGAGAGAGACTTCGAGAGAGACTGCGAGGGAGACGGCGAGAGAGACAGCGAGAGAGACAGCGAGAGAGACTGCGAGGGAGACTGTGAGGGAGACTGTGAGGGAGACTGTGAGGGAGACAGCGAGAGAGACTGCGAGAGAGACTGCGAGAGAGACTGCGAGAGAGACTGCGAGAGAGACTGCGAGAGAGACTGCGAGAGAGACAGTGAGAGGGACTGCGAGAGAGAAAGCGAGAGAGAAAGCCAGAGAGTGCGAGGGAGACAGCGAGAGAGACATCGAGAGAGACAGCGAAAGAGACAGCGAAAGAGAATGCGAGAGAGACTGCGAGAGAGACATCCAAGGTGACTTCGAGGGAGACTTCGAGGGAGACTGCGAGGGAGACTGCGAGGGAGACTGCGAGAGAGACTGCGAGGGAGACAGCGAGAGAGTCTGCGAGAGAGTCTGCGAGGGAGAAAGCGAGAGAGACTGCGAGAGAGACTGCGAGAGAGACTGCGAGGGAGACAGCGATAGAGACTGCGAGGGAGACAGCGAGAGAGACTGCGAGAGAGACTGCGAGAGAGACTGCGAGGGAGACAGCGAGAGAGACAGCGAGAGAGACAGCGAGAGAGACAGCGAGAGAGACTGCGAGAGAGACTGCGAGAGAGACTGCGAGAGAGACTGCGAGAGAGACTGCGAGAGAGACTGCGAGAGAGACTGCGAGAGAGACTGCGAGGGAGACAGCGAGGGAGACAGCGAGAGGGACTGCGAGGGAGAAAGCGAGAGAAACTGCGAGAGAGACTGCTAGGGAAATAGCGAGAGAGACAGCGAGGGAGACAGCGAGGGAGACAGCGAGGGAGACAGCGAGGGAGACAGCGAGGGAGACAGCGAGAGAGACTGCGAGGGAGACAGCGAGGGAGACAGCGAGGGAGACAGCGAGGGAGACAGCGAGGGAGACTGCGAGAGAGACTGCGAGAGAGACTGCGAGAGAGACTGCGAGAGCGACTGCTAGGGAGACAGCGAGGGAGGCAGCGAGGGAGACAGCGAGGGAGACAGCGAGGGAGACAGCGCGAGAAACTGCGAGGAAGACAGCGAGAGAGACTGCGAGAGAGACGGCGAGGGAGACTGCGAGGGAGACAGCGAGAGAGACTGCGAGGGAGACAGCGAGAGAGACAGCGAGAGAGACAGCGAGAGAGACAGCGAGAAAGACAGCGAGAAAGACAGCGAGAGAGACAGCGAGGGAGACAGCGAGAGAGACAGCGAGGGAGACAGCGAGAGAGACAGCGAGGGAGACAGCGAGGGAGACTGCGAGGGAGACTGCGAGGGAGACTGCGAGGGAGACTGCGAGGGAGACTGCGAGGGAGACTGCGAGGGAGACTGCGAGGGAGACAGTGCGAGAGTCTGCGAGGGAGAGAGCGAGTGAGACTGCGAGGGAGACAGCGAGAGAGACTGCGAGAGAGACTGCGAGGGAGACAGCGAGAGAGACTGTGAGGGAGACAGCGAGGGAGACAGCGAGAGAGACTGCGAGAGAGACTGCGAGAGAGACTGCGAGAGAGACTGCGAGAGAGACTGCGAGAGAGACTGCGAGGGAGACAGCGAGGGAGACTGCGAGAGAGACTGCGAGAGAGACTGCGAGAGAGACTGCGAGAGAGACTGCGAGAGAGACTGCGAGAGAGACTGCGAGAGAGACTGCGAGAGAGACTGCGAGGGAGACAGCGAGGGAGACAGCGAGGGAGACTGCGAGAGAGATGGCGAGAGAGATGGAGAGAGAGATGGAGAGAGAGATGGAGAGAGAGACGGCGAGAGAGACAGCGAGGGAGAGAGCGAGAGAGACTGCGAGGGAGACAGCGAGAGAGACAGCGAGAGAGACTGCGAGAGAGACTGCGAGAGAGACTGCGAGAGAGACTGCGAGAGATACAGCGATAGATACAGCGAGGGATAGAGCGAGGGAGACAGCGAGGGAGACAGCGAGGGAGACAGCGAGGGAGACAGCGAGAGTACATTGAGAGAGACTGCGAGAGAGACTGCGAGAGAGACTGCGAGGGAGACGGCCAGGGAGACGGCGAGGGAGACGACGAGGGAGACAGCGAGAGTACATTGAGAGAGACTGCGAGAGAGACTGCGAGAGAGACTGCGAGGGAGACGGCCAGGGAGACGGCCAGGGAGACGACGAGGGAGACAGCGAGGGAGACAGCGAGGGAGACAGCGACAGAGACAGCGACAGAGACAGCGACAGAGACAGCGACAGAGACAGCGACAGAGACAGCGACAGAGACAGAGACAGAGACAGAGACAGCGAGGGAGACAGTGAGAGATACTGCTATGGAGATAGCGAGAGAGACAGCCGGGGATACAGAGAGAGTGACTGCAAGGGAGACGGCGAGGGAGACGACGAGGGAGACAGCGAGGGAGACAGCGAGGGAGACAGCGAGGGAGACTGCGAGGGAGACAGCGAGGGAGACAGCGAGGGAGACAGCGAGGGAGACTGCGAGGGAGACTGCGAGAGAGACAGCGAGGGAAACAGCGAGGGACACAACAAGGGAGACAGCGAGAGAGACTGCGAGAGAGACTGCGAGAGAGAGCGCGTGAGACAGCGAGGGAAACAGCGAGGGAGAGAGCGAGAGACACAGCGAGGGAGACAGCAAGAGAGACTGCAAGAGAGACAGCGAGAGAGGCAGCGAGAGAGACAGCGAGAGAGACAGCGAGAGAGACAGCGAGAGAGACAGCGAGAGAGACAGCGAGGGAGAAAGCGATGGAGACAGCGAGAGAGACAGCGAGAGAGACTGCGTGGGAGACAGCGAGGGAGACAGCGAGGGAGACAGCGAGGGAGACAGCGAGGGAGACAGCGAGGGAGACAGCGAGGGAGACAGCGCTGGAGACAGCGAGAGAGACTGCGAGAAGGACTGTGAGAAGGACTGCGAGAGAGACAGCGAGGGAGACGGCGAGGGAGACGGTGAGAGCGACGGCGAGAGAGAGAACGAGAGAGACAGCGAGGGAGACAGCGAGAGAGACTTCGAGAGAGACTGCGAGGGAGACGGCGAGAGAGACAGCGAGAGAGACAGCCAGAGAGACTGTGAGGGAGACTGTGAGGGAGACTGTGAGGGAGACAGCGAGAGAGACTGCGAGAGAGACTGCGAGAGAGACTGCGAGAGAGACTGCGAGAGAGACTGCGAGAGAGACAGTGAGAGGGACTGCGAGAGAGAAAGCGAGAGAGAAAGCCAGAGAGTGCGAGGGAGACAGCGAGAGAGACATCGAGAGAGACAGCGAAAGAGACAGCGAAAGAGAATGCGAGAGAGACTGCGAGAGAGACATCCAAGGTGACTTCGAGGGAGACTTCGAGGGAGACTGCGAGGGAGACTGCGAGGGAGACTGCGAGAGAGACTGCGAGGGAGACAGCGAGGGAGACAGTGAGGGAGACAGCGAGAGAGTCTGCGAGGGAGAGAGCGAGGGAGAAAGCGAGAGAGACTGCGAGAGAGACTGCGAGAGAGACTGCGAGAGAGACTGCGAGGGAGACAGCGATAGAGACTGCGAGGGAGACAGCGAGAGAGACTGCGGGAGAGACTGTGAGAGAGACTGCGAGGGAGACAGCGAGAGAGACAGCGAGAGAGACAGCGAGAGAGACTGCGAGAGAGACTGCGAGAGAGACTGCGAGAGAGACTGCGAGAGAGACTGCGAGGGAGACAGCGAGAGGGACTGCGAGGGAGAAAGCGAGAGAAACTGCGAGAGAGACTGCTAGGGAAATAGCGAGAGAGACAGCGAGGGAGACAGCGAGGGAGACAGCGAGGGAGACAGCGAGGGAGACAGCGAGAGAGACTGCGAGGGAGACAGCGAGGGAGACAGCGAGGGAGACAGCGAGGTAGACAGCGAGGGAGACTGCGAGAGAGACTGCGAGAGAGACTGCGAGAGAGACTGCGAGAGCGACTGCTAGGGAGACAGCGAGGGAGGCAGCGAGGGAGACAGCGAGGGAGACAGCGAGGGAGACAGCGCGAGAAACTGCGAGGAAGACAGCGAGAGAGACAGCGAGAGAGACGGCGAGGGAGACTGCGAGGGAGAGAGCGAGGGAGAGAGCGAGGGAGACAGCGAGGGAGACAGCGAGGGAGACAGCGAGGGAGACAGCGAGGGAGACAGCGAGAGAGACTGCAAGAGAGACTGCGAGAGAGACAGCGAGAGAGACAGCGAGAGAGACAGCGAGAGAGACAGCGAGAGAGACAGCGAGAGAGACAGCGAGAGAGACAGCGAGGGAGACAGCGAGAGAGACAGCGAGAGAGACAGCGAGAGAGACAGCGAGGGAGACAGCGAGGGAGACTGCGAGGGAGACTGCGAGGGAGACTGCGAGGGAGACTGCGAGGGAGACTGCGAGGGAGACAGTGCGAGAGTCTGCGAGGGAGAGAGCGAGTGAGACTGCGAGAGAGACTGCGAGAGAGACTGCGAGAGAGACTGCGAGAGAGACTGCGAGAGAGACTGTGAGGGAGACAGCGATAGAGACTGCGAGGGAGACAGCGAGAGAGACTGCGAGAGAGACTGCGAGGGAGACAGCGAGAGAGACTGTGAGGGAGACAGCGAGGGAGACAGCGAGAGAGACTGCGAGAGAGACTGCGAGAGAGACTGCGAGAGAGACTGCGAGAGCGACTGCGAGAGCGACTGCTAGGGAGACAGCGAGGGAGGCAGCGAGGGAGACAGCGAGGGAGACAGCGAGGGAGACAGCGCGAGAAACTGCGAGGAAGACAGCGAGAGAGACTGCGAGAGAGACGGCGAGGGAGACTGCGAGGGAGAGAGCGAGGGAGACAGCGAGGGAGACAGCGAGGGAGACAGCGAGGGAGACAGCGAGGGAGACAGCGAGGGAGACAGCGAGGGAGACAGCGAGAGAGACTGCAAGAGAGACTGCGAGAGAGACAGCGAGAGAGACAGCGAGAGAGACAGCGAGAGAGACAGCGAGAGAGACAGCGAGAGAGACAGCGAGAGAGACAGCGAGGGAGACAGCGAGAGAGACAGCGAGGGAGACAGTGAGAGAGACAGCGAGGGAGACTGCGAGGGAGACTGCGAGGGAGACTGCGAGGGAGACTGCGAGGGAGACTGCGAGGGAGACTGCGAGGGAGACAGTGCGAGAGTCTGCGAGGGAGAGAGCGAGTGAGACTGCGAGAGAGACTGCGAGAGAGACTGCGAGAGAGACTGCGAGAGAGACTGCGAGAGAGACTGTGAGGGAGACAGCGATAGAGACTGCGAGGGAGACAGCGAGAGAGACAGCGAGAGAGACTGCGAGAGAGACTGCGAGGGAGACAGCGAGAGAGACTGTGAGGGAGACAGCGAGGGAGACAGCGAGAGAGACTGCGAGAGAGACTGCGAGAGAGACTGCGAGAGAGACTGCGAGACAGACTGCGAGACAGACTGCGAGAGAGACTGGGAGGGAGACAGCGAGGGAGACTGCGAGAGAGACTGCGAGAGAGACTGCGAGAGAGACTGCGAGAGAGACTGCGAGGGAGACTGCGAGGGAGACTGCGAGGGAGACAGCGAGGGAGACAGCGAGGGAGACAGCGAGGGAGACAGCGAGGGAGACAGCGAGGGAGACAGCGAGGGAGACTGCGAGAGAGATGGCGAGAGAGATGGAGAGAGAGATGGAGAGAGAGACGGCGAGAGAGACAGCGAGGGAGAGAGCGAGAGAGACTGCGAGGGAGACAGCGAGAGAGGCAGCGAGAGAGACTGCGAGAGAGACTGCGAGAGATACAGCGAGAGATACAGCGAGGGATAGAGCGAGGGAGACAGCGAGGGAGACAGCGAGAGTACATTGAGAGAAACTGCGAGAGAGACTGCGAGTGAGACTGCGAGGGAGACGGCCAGGGAGATGGCGAGGGAGACGACGAGGGAGACGACGAGGGAGACGACGAGGGAGACTGCGAGAGAGATGGCGAGAGAGATGGAGAGAGAGATGGAGAGAGAGATGGAGAGAGAGACGGCGAGAGAGACAGCGAGGGAGAGAGCGAGAGAGACTGCGAGGGAGACAGCGAGAGAGGCAGCGAGAGAGACTGCGAGAGAGACTGCGAGAGATACAGCGAGAGATACAGCGAGGGATAGAGCGAGGGAGACAGCGAGAGTACATTGAGAGAGACTGCGAGAGAGACTGCGAGTGAGACTGCGAGGGAGACGGCCAGGGAGACGGCGAGGGAGACGACGAGGGAGACGACGAGGGAGACGACGAGGGAGACAGCGAGGGAGACAGCGACAGAGACAGCGACAGAGACAGCGACAGAGACAGCGACAGAGACAGCGACAGAGACAGCGACAGAGACAGAGACAGAGAAAGAGACAGCGAGGGAGACAGTGAGAGATACTGCTATGGAGATAGCGAGAGAGACAGCCGGGGATACAGAGAGAGTGACTGCAAGGGAGACGGCGAGGGAGACAGCGAGGGAGACAGCGAGGGAGACTGCGAGGGAGACAGCGAGGGAGACAGCGAGGGAGACAGCGAGGGAGACAGCGAGGGAGACAGCGAGGGAGACTGCGAGAGACACAGCGAGGGAAACAGCGAGGGACACAACAAGGGAGACAGCGAGAGAGACTGCGAGAGAGACTGCGAGAGAGAGCGCGTGAGACAGCGAGGGAAACAGCGAGGGAGAGAGCGAGAGACACAGCGAGGGAGACAGCAAGAGAGACTGCAAGAGAGACAGCGAGAGAGGCAGCGAGAGAGACAGCGAGAGAGACAGCGAGAGAGACAGCGAGAGAGACAGCGAGAGAGACAGCGAGAGAGACAGCGAGAGAGACAGCGAGGGAGAAAGCGATGGAGACAGCGAGAGAGACAACGAGAGAGACTGCGTGGGAGACAGCGAGGGAGACAGCGAGGGAGACAGCGAGGGAGACAGCGAGGGAGACAGCGAGGGAGACAGCGAGGGAGACAGCGCTGGAGACAGCGAGAGAGACTGCGAGAAGGACTGTGAGAAGGACTGCGAGAGAGACAGCGAGGGAGAAAGCGAGTGAGAAAGCGAGAGCGACTTCGAGAGAGTCTGCGAGGGAGACAGCGAGAGAGACTGTGAGGGAGACAGCGAGAGAGACTGCGAGGGAGACTGCGAGGGAGACTGCGAGGTAGACTGCGAGGGAGACAGCGAGAGACACTGCGAGAGAGAATGCGAGGGAGACAGCGATTAAGACGGCGAGGGAGACGGCGATAGAGAGAGCGAGAGAGACAGCGAGGGAGACAGCGAGGTAGACAGCGAGAGAGACTTCGAGAGAGACTGTGAGGGAGACAGCGAGGGAGACAGCGAGGGAGACAGCGAGGGAGACAGCGACAGAGACAGCGAGGGAGACAGCGCGAGAAACTGCGAGGAAGACAGCGAGAGAGACTGCGAGAGAGACTGCGAGGGACAGAGCGAGGGAGACAGCGAGGGAGACAGCGAGGGAGACAGCGAGGGAGACAGCGAGGGAGACAGCGAGGGAGACAGCGAGAGAGACTGCAAGAGAGACTGCGAGGGAGACAGCGAGAGAGACAGCGAGAGAGACAGCGAGAGAGACAGCGAGAGAGACAGCGAGGGAGACAGCGAGGGAGACAGCGAGAGAGACAGCGAGGGAGACAGCGAGAGAGACAGCGAGGGAGACAGCGAGGGAGACAGCGAGGGAGACTGCGAGGGAGACTGCGAGGGAGACAGTGCGAGAGTGACAGCGATAGAGACTGCGAGGGAGACTGCGAGGGAGACAGCGAGAGAGACTGCGAGAGAGACTGCGAGGGAGACAGCGAGAGAGACTGTGAGGGAGACAGCGAGGGAGACAGCGAGAGGGACTGCGAGAGAGACTGCGAGAGAGACTGCGAGAGAGACTGCGAGAGAGACTGCGAGAGAGACTGGGAGGGAGACAGCGAGGGAGACTGCGAGAGAGACTGCGAGAGAGACTGCGAGAGAGACTGCGAGAGAGACTGCGAGGGAGACAGCGAGGGAGACAGCGAGGGAGACAGCGAGGGAGACAGCGAGGGAGACAGCGAGGGAGACTGCGAGGGAGATGGCGAGAGAGATGGAGAGAGAGATGGAGAGAGAGACGGCGAGAGAGACAGCGAGGGAGAGAGCGAGAGAGACTGCGAGGGAGACAGCGAGAGAGACAGCGAGAGAGACTGCGAGAGAGACTGCGAGAGAGACTGCGAGAGATACAGCGAGAGATACAGCGAGGGATAGAGCGAGGGATAGAGCGAGGGAGACAGCGAGGGAGACAGCGAGAGTACATTGAGAGAGACTGCGAGAGAGACTGCGAGAGAGACTGCGAGGGAGACGGCCAGGGAGACGGCGAGGGAGACGACGAGGGAGACGACGAGGGAGACGACGAGGGAGACAGCGAGGGAGACAGCGAGGGAGACAGCGAGGGAGACAGCGACAGAGACAGCGACAGAGACAGCGACAGAGACAGCGACAGAGACAGCGACAGAGACAGAGACAGTGAGAGATACTGCTATGGAGATAGCGAGAGAGACAGCCGGGGATACAGAGAGAGTGACTGCAAGGGAGACGGCGAGGGAGACGACGAGGGAGACAGCGAGGGAGACAGCGAGGGAGACAGCGAGGGAGACTGCGAGGGAGACTGCGAGGGAGACAGCGAGGGAGAAAGCGAGGGAGACAGCGAGGGAGACTGCGAGAGAGACAGCGAGGGAAACAGCGAGGGACACAACAAGGGAGACAGCGAGAGAGACTGCGAGAGAGACTGCGAGAGAGAGCGCGTGAGACAGCAAGAGAGACTGCAAGAGAGACAGCGAGAGAGGCAGCGAGAGAGACAGCGAGAGAGACAGCGAGAGAGACAGCGAGAGAGACAGCGAGAGAGACAGCGAGGGAGAAAGCGATGGAGACAGCGAGAGAGACTGCGTGGGAGACAGCAAGGGAGACAGCGAGGGAGACAGCGAGGGAGACAGCGAGGGAGACAGCGAGGGAGACAGCGAGGGAGACAGCGAGGGAGACAGCGCTGGAGACAGCGAGAGAGACTGCGAGAAGGACTGTGAGAAGGACTGCGAGAGAGACAGCGAGGGAGAAAGCGATGGAGAAAGCGAGAGCGACTTCGAGAGAGTCTGCGAGGGAGACAGCGAGAGAGACTGTGAGGGAGACAGCGAGAGAGACTGCGAGGGAGACTGCGAGGGAGACTGCGAGGGAGACTGCGAGGGAGACTGCGAGGGACACTGCGAGAGAGAATGCGAGGGAGACCGCGATTAAGACGGCGAGGGAGACGGCGAGAGAGAAAGCGAGAGAGACAGCGAGGGAGACAGCGAGGTAGACAGCGAGAGAGACTTCGAGAGAGACTGTGAGGGAGACAGCGAGGGAGACAGCGAGGGAGATAGCGACAGAGACAGCGACAGAGACAGCGACAGAGACAGCGACAGTGACAGCGACAGAGACAGCAATAGAGACTGCGAGAGAGACTGCGAGAGAGACTGCGAGAGAGACTGCGAGAGAGACTGCGAGGGACACAGCGAGAGAGACTGCAAGGGAGACAACGAGTGAGAATGCGAGAGAGATCGCGTGAGACAGCGAGGGAGACAGCGTGGGAGGCAGCGAGGGAGACAGCGAGAGAAACTGCGAGGAAGACAGCGAGAGAGACTGCGAGAGCGACTGCTAGGGAGACAGCGAGGGAGGCAGCGAGGGAGACAGCGAGGGAGACAGTGAGAGAGACTGCGAGGGAGACAGCGAGAGAAACTGCAAGGAAGACAGCGAGAGAGACTGCGAGAGAGACGGCGAGGGAGACAGCGAGAGAGACTGCGAGAGAGACGGCGAGGGAGACGGCGAGGGAGACTGCGAGGGAGACAGCGAGGGAGACAGCGAGGGAGACAGCGAGGGAGACAGCGAGGGAGACAGCGAGGCAGACAGCGAGAGAGACTGCAAGGGAGACAGCGAGAGAGACAGCGAGAGAGACGGCGAAGGAGAAAGCAAGGGAGACAGCGAGAGAGACAGCGAGAGAGACTGCGAGGGAGACTGCGAGGGAGACAGCATGCGAGACAGCGAGGGAGACAGCGAGGGAGACAGCGAGGGAGACAGCGAGGGAGACAGCGAGGGAGACAGCGAGGGAGACAGCGAGGGAGACAGCGAGAGAGACTGCGAGAGGGACTGCGAGAAGGACTGCGAGAAGGAATGCGAGAGAGACAGTGAGAGAGACAGCGAGGGAGAAAGTGAGAGTGACTGCGAGGGAGACTGCGAGAGAGACTGCGAGAGAGACTGCGAGACAGACTGCGAGAGAGACTGCGAGAGAGACAGTGAGAGGGACTGCGAGAGAGAAAGCCAGAGAGTGCGAGGGAGACAGCGAGAGAGAATGCGAGAGAGAATGCGAGAGAGACTGAGAGAGAGAGACTGAGAGAGAGACTGAGAGAGAGACTGAGAGAGAGACTGAGAGAGAGACTGAGAGAGAGACATCGGGAGAGACAGCGAAAGAGAATGCGAGAGAGACTGCGAGAGAGACATCCAGGGTGACTTCGAGGGAGACTTCGAGGGAGACTGCGAGTGAGACAGCCAGAGAGACTGAGAGAGACAGCGAGAGAGACAGCGAGGGAGACAGCGAGGGAGACTGCGAGGGAGACAGCGAGAGAGTCTGCGAGGGAGAGAGCGAGAGATTCTGCGAGGGAGAGAGCGAGGGAGAAAGCGAGAGAGAATGCGAGAGAGACTGCGAGAGAGACTGCGAGGGAGACAGCGATAGAGACTGCGAGGGAGACAGCGAGAGAGACTGCGAGAGACACTGCGAGAGAGACTGCGAGGGAGACGGCGAGAGAGACTGTGAGGGAGACAGCGAGGGAGACAGCGAGGGAGACAGCGAGGGAGACAGCGAGGGAGACAGCGAGGGAGACTGCGAGGGAGGCAGCGAGGGAGGCAGCGAGGGAGGCAGCGAGGGAGACAGCGAGGGAGACAGCGAGGGAGACTGCGAGAGAGACTGCGAGAGCGACTGCGAGGGAGACAGCGAGGGAGACAGCGAGGGAGACAGCGAGGGAGACAGCGAGGGAGACAGCGAGGGAGGCAGCGAGGGAGGCAGCGAGGGAGGCAGCGAGGGAGACAGCGAGGGAGACAGCAAGGGAGACAGCGAGAGAAACTGCGAGGAAGACAGCGAGAGCGACTGCTAGGGAGACAGCGAGGGAGACAGCGAGGGAGACAGCGAGAGAAACTGCGAGGAAGACAGCGAGAGAGACTGCGAGAGAGACGGCAAGGGAGACAGAGAGGGAGACTGCGAGGGAGAGAGCGAGGGAGACAGCGAGGGAGACAGCGAGGGAGACAGCGAGGGAGACAGCGAGAGAGACTGCAAGAAAGACTGCGAGGGAGACAGCGAGAGACACAGCGAGAGAGACAGCGAGGGAGAAAGCGAGGGAGACAGCGAGAGAGACTGCGAGAGAGACTGCGAGAGAGACTGCGAGAGAGACTGCGAGGGAGAAAGGAGAGAGACTGCGAGAGTGACTGCGAGAGAGACTGCGAGAGAGACTGCGAGAGAGACTGCGAGAGAGACTGCGAGAGAGACTGCGAGAGAGACTGCGAGAGAGACTGCGAGGGAGACTGCGAGGGAGACTGCGAGGGAGACAGCAATAGAGAGACAGCGAGGGAGATAGCGAGGGAGACTGCGAGAGAGACTGCGAGAGAGACTGCGAGAGAGACTGCGAGAGAGACTGCGAGAGAGACTGCGATGGAGACTGCGATGGAGACTGCGAGGGAGACAGCGAGGGAGACTGCGAGAGAGACTGCTATGGAGATAGCGAGAGAGACAGCGAGGGATACAGCGAGAGAGACTGCGAGAGTGACTGCGAGGTAGACGGCGAGGGAGACGGCGAGGGAGACGGCGAGGGCGACGGCGAGAGAGAGAGCGAGAGAGACAGCGAGGGAGACAGCGAGAGAGACTTCGAGAGAGACTGCGAGGGAGACGGCGAGAGAGACAGCGAGAGAGGCAGCGAGAGAGACTGTGAGGGAGACTGCGAGAGAGACAGTGAGAGGGACTGCGAGAGAGAAAGCCAGAGAGAAAGCCAGAGAGAAAGCCAGAGAGTGCGAGGGAGACAGCGAGGGAGACAGCGAGAGAGAATGCGAGAGAGACTGAGAGAGAGACTGAGAGAGAGACTGAGAGAGAGACAGCGAGGGAGACAGCGAGGGAGACAGCGAGGGAGACAGCGAGGGAGACAGCGAGGGAGACAGCGAGGGAGACAGCGAGGGAGACAACGAGAGAGACATAGAGAGAGACAGCGAAAGAGAATGTGAGAGAGACTGCGAGAGAGACATCCAGGGTGACTGCGAGGGAGACAGCGAGAGAGACTGTGAGGGAGACAGCGAGAGAGACTGTGAGGGAGACAGCGAGGGAGACTGTGAGGGAGACTGCGAGAGAGACTGCTATGGAGATAGCGAGAGAGACAGCGAGGGATACAGCGAGAGAGACTGCGAGAGTGACTGCGAGGGAGACGGCGAGGGAGACGGCGAGAGCGACGGCGAGAGAGAGAGCGAGAGAGACAGCGAGGGAGACAGCGAGAGAGACTTCGAGAGAGACTGCAAGGGAGACGGCGAGAGAGACAGCGAGGGATACAGCGAGAGAGACTGCGAGAGTGACTGCGAGGGAGACGGCGAGGGAGACGGCGAGAGCGACGGCGAGAGAGAGAGCGAGAGAGACAGCGAGGGAGACAGCGAGAGAGACTGCGAGAGAGACAGCGAGAGAGACTGTGAGGGAGACTGTGAGGGAGACTGTGAGGGAGACTGTGAGGGAGACTGTGAGGGAGACAGCGAGAGAGACTGCGAGAGAGACTGCGAGAGAGACTGCGAGAGAGACAGTGAGAGGGACTGCGAGAGAGAAAGCCAGAGAGAAAGCCAGAGAGTGCGAGGGAGACAGCGAGAGAGAATGCGAGAGAGACTGAGAGAGAGACTGAGAGAGAGACTGAGAGGGAGACTGAGAGGGAGACAATGAGAGAGACTTCGAGAGAGACAGCGAAAGAGACAGCGAAAGAGAATGCGAGAGAGACTGCGAGAGAGACATCCAAGGTGACTTCGAGGGAGACTTCGAGGGAGACTGCGAGGGAGACAGCGAGAGAGACAGCGAGAGAGACTGCGAGGGAGACAGCGAGAGAGACAGCGAGAGAGTCTGCGAGAGAGTCTGCGAGGGAGAAAGCGAGAGAGACTGCGAGAGAGACTGCGAGAGAGACTGCGAGAGAGACTGCGAGGGAGACAGCGATGGAGACAGTGAGGGAGACAGCGAGAGAGACTGCGAGAGAGACTGCGAGAGAGACTGCCAGGGAGACAGCGAGAGAGACAGCGAGGGAGACAGCGAGAGAGACAGCGAGAGAGACTGCGAGAGAGACTGCGAGAGAGACTGCGAGAGAGACTGCGAGAGAGACTGCGATAGAGACTGCGAGAGAGACTGCGAGGGAGACAGCGAGAGGGACTGCGAGGGAGAAAGCGAGAGAAACTGCGAGAGAGACTGCTAGGGAAATAGCGAGAGAGACAGCGAGGGATACAGCGAGAGACACTGCGAGAGAGACTGCGAGGGAGACGGCGAGAGAGAGAGCGAGGGAGACAGCGAGGGAGACAGCGAGGGAGACAGCGAGGGAGTCAGCGAGAGAGACTGCGAGGGAGGCAGCGAGGGAGACAGCGAGGGAGACAGCGAGGGAGACAGCGAGGGAGACAGCGAGGGAGACTGCGAGAGAGACTGCGAGAGAGACTGCGAGAGAGACTGCGAGAGAGACTGCGAGAGCGACTGCTAGGGAGACAGCGAGGTAGGCAGCGAGGGAGACAAGGAGGGAGACAGCGAGGGAGACAGCGAGAGAAACTGCGAGGAAGACAGCGAGAGAGACTGCGAGAGAGACGGCGAGGGAGACTGCGAGGGAGAGAGCGAGGGACACAGCGAGGGAGACAGCGAGGGAGACAGCGAGGGAGACAGCGAGAGAGACTGCAAGAGAGACTGCGAGGGAGACAGCGAGAGAGACAGCGAGAGAGACAGCGAGAGAGACAGCGAGAGAGACAGCGAGAGAGACAGCGAGGGAGACAGCGAGAGAGACAGCGAGGGAGACAGCGAGGGAGACAGCGAGGGAGACAGCGAGGGAGACAGCGAGGGAGACTGCGAGGGAGACTGCGAGGGAGACTGCGAGGGAGACTGCGAGGGAGACTGCGAGGGAGACTGCGAGGGAGACAGTGCGAGAGTCTGCGAGGGAGAGAGCGAGTGAGACTGCGAGAGAGACTGCGAGAGAGACTGCGAGAGAGACTGCGAGAGAGACTGCGAGAGAGACTGCGAGGGAGACTGCGAGGGAGACAGCGATAGAGACTGCGAGGGAGACAGCGAGAGAGACAGCGAGAGAGACTGCGAGGGAGACAGTGAGAGAGACTGTGAGGGAGACAGCGAGGGAGACAGCGAGAGAGACTGCGAGAGAGACTGCGAGAGAGACTGCGAGAGAGACTGGGAGGGAGACAGCGAGGGAGACTGCGAGAGAGACTGCGAGAGAGACTGCGAGAGAGACTGCGAGACAGACTGCGAGAGAGACTGCGAGGGAGACAGCGAGAGGGACTGCGAGGGAGAAAGCGAGAGAAACTGCGAGAGAGACTGCTAGGGAAATAGCGAGAGAGACAGCGAGGGAGACTGCGAGAGAGACTGCGAGAGAGACTGCGAGAGAGACTGCGAGAGCGACTGCTAGGGAGACAGCGAGGGAGGCAGCGAGGGAGACAGCGAGGGAGACAGCGAGAGAGACTGCGAGAGAGACGGCGAGGGAGACTGCGAGGGAGAGAGCGAGGGACACAGCGAGGGAGACAGCGAGGGAGACAGCGAGGGAGACAGCGAGGGAGACAGCGAGGGAGACAGCGAGAGAGACTGCGAGAGAGACTGCGAGAGAGACTGCGAGGGAGACAGCGAGAGAGACAGCGAGAGAGACAGCGAGAGAGACAGCGAGAGAGACAGCGAGAGAGACAGCGAGAGAGACAGCGAGGGAGACAGCGAGAGAGACAGCGAGGGAGACAGCGAGGGAGACTGCGAGGGAGACTGCGAGGGAGACTGCGAGGGAGACTGCGAGGGAGACTGCGAGGGAGACTGCGAGGGAGACTGCGAGGGAGACTGCGAGGGAGACAGTGCGAGAGTCTGCGAGGGAGAGAGCGAGTGAGACTGCGAGAGAGACTGCGAGAGAGACTGCGAGAGAGACTGCGAGAGAGACTGCGAGAGAGACTGCGAGAGAGACTGCGAGAGAGACTGCGAGGGAGACAGCGATAGAGACTGCGAGGGAGACTGCGAGGGAGACAGCGAGAGAGACTGCGAGAGAGACTGCGAGGGAGACAGCGAGAGAGACTGTGAGGGAGACAGCGAGGGAGACAGCGAGAGAGACTGCGAGAGAGACTGCGAGAGAGACTGCGAGAGAGACTGCGAGAGAGACTGCGAGAGAGACTGCGAGAGAGACTGGGAGGGAGACAGCGAGGGAGACTGCGAGAGAGACTGCGAGAGAGACTGCGAGAGAGACTGCGAGAGAGACTGCGAGAGAGACTGCGAGGGAGACAGCGAGGGAGACAGCGAGGGAGACTGCGAGAGAGATGGCGAGAGAGATGGAGAGAGAGATGGAGAGAGAGACGGCGAGAGAGACAGCGAGGGAGACAGCGAGGGAGAGAGCGAGAGAGACTGCGAGGGAGACAGCGAGAGAGACAGCGAGAGAGACTGCGAGAGAGACTGCGAGAGATACAGCGAGAGATACAGCGAGGGATAGAGCGAGGGAGACAGCGAGGGAGACAGCGAGGGAGACAGCGAGAGTACAATGAGAGAGACAGCGAGAGAGACTGCGAGAGAGACTGCGAGGGAGACGGCCAGGGAGACGGCGAGGGAGACGACGAGGGAGACGACGAGGGAGACGACGAGGGAGACAGCGAGGGAGACAGCGAGGGAGACAGCGAGGGAGACAGCGAGGGAGACAGCGACAGAGACAGCGACAGAGACAGAGACAGTGACAGAGACAGAGACAGCGAGGGAGACAGTGAGAGATACTGCTATGGAGATAGCGAGAGAGACAGCCGGGGATACAGAGAGAGTGACTGCAAGGGAGACAGCGAGGGAGACGACGAGGGAGACAGCGAGGGAGACAGCAAGGGAGACAGCGAGAGAGACTGCGAGGGAGACAGCGAGGGAGACAGCGAGGGAGACTGCGAGAGAGACAGCGAGGGACACAGCGAGGGCAACAGCGAGGGACACAACAAGGGAGACAGCGAGAGAGACTGCGAGAGAGACTGCGAGAGAGAGCGCGTGAGACAGCGAGGGAAACAGCGAGGGAGAGAGCGAGAGACACAGCGAGGGAGACAGCAAGAGAGACTGCAAGAGAGACAGCGAGAGAGGCAGCGAGAGAGACAGCGAGAGAGACAGCGAGAGAGACAGCGAGAGAGACAGCGAGGGAGACAGCGAGAGAGACAGCGAGGGAGAAAGCGATGGAGACAGCGAGAGAGACAGCGAGAGAGACAGCGAGGGAGACAGCGAGGGAGACAGCGAGGGAGACAGCGAGGGAGACAGCGAGGGAGACAGCGAGGGAGACAGCGAGAGAGACAGCGAGAGAGACTTCGAGAGATACTGCGAGGGAGGCAGCGAGGGAGACAGCGAGAGAGACAGCGAGGGAGAAAGCGATGGAGACAGCGAGAGAGACAGCGAGAGAGACAGCGAGGGAGACAGCGAGGGAGACAGCGAGGGAGACAGCGAGGGAGACAGCGAGGGAGACAGCGAGGGAGACAGCGAGAGAGACTTCGAGAGATACTGCGAGGGAGACAGCGAGGGAGACAGCGAGGGAGACAGCGAGAGAGACTGCGAGAGAGACTGCGAGAGAGACTGCGAGAGCGACTGCGAGAGCGACTGCTAGGGAGACAGCGAGGGAGGCAGCGAGGGAGACAGCGAGGGAGACAGCGAGGGAGACAGCGAGGGAGACAGCGAGGGAGACAGCGAGAGAAACTGCGAGGAAGACAGCGAGAGAGACTGCGAGAGAGACGGCAAGGGAGACTGCGAGGGAGAGAGCGAGGGACACAGCGAGGGAGACAGCGAGGGAGACAGCGAGGGAGACAGCGAGGGAGACAGCGAGAGAGACTGCAAGAGAGACTGCGAGGGAGACTGCGAGGGAGACAGCGAGAGAGACAGCGAGAGAGACAGCAAGAGAGACAGCGAGAGAGACAGCGAGAGAGACAGCGAGAGAGACAGCGAGGGAGAAAGCGAGGGAGAAAGCGAGGGAGAAAGTGAGGGAGACAGCGAGAGAGACTGCGAGAGAGACTGCGAGAGAGACAGCGAGGGAGAAAGCGAGAGAGACTGCGAGAGAGACTGCGAGAGAGACTGCGAGGGAGAAAGCGAGAGAGACTGCGAGAGAGACTGCTAGGGAGATAGCGAGAGAGACTGCGAGGGAGACTGCGAGGGAGACGGCGAGGGAGACGGCGAGGGCGACGGCGAGAGGGAGCGAGAGAGAGAGCGAGAGAGAGAGTGAGGGAGACAGCGAGAGAGACTTCGAGAGAGACTGCGAGGGAGAAGGCGAGAGAGACATCGAGAGAGGCAGCGAGAGAGACTGTGAGGGAGACTGTGAGGGAGACAGCGAGAGAGACAGTGAGAGGGACTGCGAGAGAGAAAGCGAGAGAGAAAGCCAGAGAGAAAGCCAGAGAGTGCGAGGGAGACAGCGAGGGAGACAGCGAGAGAGAATGCGAGAGAGACTGAGAGAGAGACTGAGAGGGAGACTGAGAGGGAGACAGCGAGGGAGACAGCGAGGGAGACAACGAGAGAGACATCGAGAGAGACAGCGAAAGAGAATGCGAGAGAGACTGCGAGAGAGACATCCAGAGTGACTGCGAGGGAGACAGCAAGAGAGACTGTGAGGGAGACAGCGAGGGAGACTGTGAGGGAGACTGCGAGAGAGACTGCTATGGAGATAGCGAGAGAGACAGCGAGGGATACAGCGAGAGAGACTGCGAGAGAGACTGCGAGGGAGACGGCGAGGGAGACGGCGAGGGAGACGGAGAGAGCGACGGCGAGAGAGAGAGCGAGAGAGACAGCGAGGGAGACAGCGAGGGAGACAGCGAGAGAGACTTCGAGAGAGACTGCGAGGGAGACGGCGAGAGAGACGGCGAGAGAGACGGCGAGAGAGACAGCGAGACAGACAGCGAGAGAGACTGTGAGGGACACAGCGAGAGAGACTGCGAGAGAGACTGCGAGAGAGACTGCGAGAGAGACTGCGAGAGAGACTGCAAGAGAGACAGTGAGAGGGACTGCGAGAGAGAAAGCGAGAGAGAAAGCCAGAGAGTGCGAGGGAGACAGCGAGAGAGAATGCGAGAGTGACTGAGAGAGAGACTGAGAGGGAGACAGCGAGGGAGACAGCGAGAGAGACATCGAGAGAGAAATCGAGAGAGACATCGAGAGAGACAGCAAAAAAGAATGCGAGAGAGACTGCGAGAGAGACATCCAGGGTGACTTCGAGGGAGACTTCGAGGGAGACTTCGAGGGAGACTGCGAGGGAGACTGCGAGGGAGACAGCGAGAGAGACAGCGAGAGAGAATGTGAGGGAGACAGCAAGAGAGACAGCGAGGGAGACAGCGAGGGAGACAGCGAGGGAGACAGCGAGGGAGACAGCGAGAGAGTCTGCGAGAGAGTCTGCGAGGGAGAGAGCGAGGGAGAAAGCGAGGGAGAAAGCGAGAGAGACTGCGAGGGAGACAGCGAGGGAGACAGCGATAGAGACTGCGAGGGAGACAGCGAGAGAGACAGCGAGAGAGACTGCGAGAGAGACTGTGAGAGAGACTGCGAGGGAGACTGCGAGGGAGACTGCGAGGGAGACAGCGAGGGAGACAGCGAGAGAGACAGCGAGGGAGACAGCGAGAGAGACTGCGAGAGAGACTGCGAGAGAGACAGCGAGAGAGACTGCGAGGGAGACAGCGAGAGAAACTGCGAGAGAGACTGCTAGGGAAATAGCGAGAGAGACAGCGAGGGATATAGCGAGAGACACGGCGAGAGAGACTGCGAGGGAGACGGCGAGGGAGACAGCGAGGGAGACAGCGAGGGAGACAGCGAGGGAGACTGTGAGGGAGGCAGCGAGGGAGACAGCGAGGGAGACAGCGAGGGAGACAGCGAGGGAGACTGCGAGGGAGACTGCGAGAGAGACTGCGAGAGCGTCTGCTAGGGAGACAGCGAGGGAGGCAGCGAGGGAGACAGCGAGGGAGACAGCGAGGGAGACAGCGAGAGAAACTGCGAGGAAGACAGCGAGAGAGACTGCGAGAGAGACGGCGAGGGAGACGGCGAGGGAGAGAGCGAGGGAGAGAGCGAGAGAGACTGCAAGAGAGACTGCGAGGAAGACAGCGAGAGAGACAGCGAGAGAGACAGCGAGAGAGACAGCGAGAGAGACAGCGAGAGAGACAGCGAGGGAGACAGCGAGGGAGACAGCGAGGGAGACAGCGAGGGAGACAGCGAGGGAGACAGCGAGGGAGACTGCGAGGGAGACAGTGAGAGAGTCTGCGAGTGAGAGAGCGAGGGAGAAAGCGAGAGAGACAGCGACAGAGACAGAGACAGAGACAGCGACAGCGACAGCGACAGAGACAGAGACAGAGACAGCGACAGAGACAGCGACAGCGACAGCGACAGCGACAGCGACAGAGACAGCGACAGAGACAGAGACAGCGACAGCGACAGAGACAGAGACAGAGACAGAGACAGAGACAGCGACAGAGACAGAGACAGAGACAGAGACAGCGACAGAGACAGCGACAGAGACAGAGACAGAGACAGAGACAGAGACAGCGACAGAGACAGCGACAGCGACAGAGACAGCGACAGCGACAGCGACAGCGACAGAGACAGAGACAGCGACAGAGACAGAGACAGAGACAGAGACAGCGACAGAGACAGAGACAGCGACAGAGACAGCGACAGAGACAGCGACAGAGACAGAGACAGCGACAGAGACAGCGACAGAGACAGAGACAGCGACAGCGACAGAGACAGCGACAGAGACAGAGACAGAGACAGAGACAGAGACAGCGACAGAGACAGCGACAGAGACAGAGACAGAGACAGAGACAGAGACAGAGACAGCGACAGAGACAGAGACAGAGACAGAGACAGCGACAGAGACAGAGACAGCGACAGAGACAGAGACAGAGACAGAGACAGCGACAGAGACAGAGACAGCGACAGAGACAGCGACAGAGACAGCGACAGAGACAGAGACAGAGACAGAGACAGAGACAGCGACAGCGACAGCGACAGAGACAGAGACAGCGACAGAGACAGAGACAGAGACAGAGACAGCGACAGAGACAGCGACAGCGACAGAGACAGAGACAGAGACAGAGACAGAGACAGAGACAGCGACAGAGACAGAGACAGAGACAGCGACAGAGACAGCGACAGAGACAGAGACAGAGACAGCGACAGAGACAGAGACAGCGACAGAGACAGAGACAGAGACAGCGACAGCGACAGCGACAGAGACAGAGACAGCGACAGAGACAGAGACAGAGACAGCGACAGAGACAGCGACAGAGACAGAGACAGAGACAGCGACAGCGACAGCGACAGCGACAGAGACAGAGACAGCGACAGCGACAGAGACAGCGACAGAGACAGCGACAGCGACAGCGACAGCGACAGAGACAGCGACAGAGACAGAGACAGCGACAGAGACAGCGACAGAGACAGCGACAGAGACAGCGACAGAGACAGCGACAGAGACAGAGACAGAGACAGCGACAGAGACAGAGACAGAGACAGAGACAGCGACAGAGACAGAGACAGCGACAGAGACAGCGACAGCGACAGCGACAGCGACAGAGACAGCGACAGAGACAGAGACAGCGACAGCGACAGAGACAGCGACAGAGACAGAGACAGAGACAGAGACAGCGACAGAGACAGAGACAGCGACAGAGACAGAGACAGCGACAGAGACAGAGACAGAGACAGAGACAGAGACAGCGACAGAGACAGCGACAGAGACAGCGACAGAGACAGAGACAGAGACAGAGACAGCGACAGAGACAGCGACAGAGACAGAGACAGAGACAGAGACAGCGACAGAGACAGCGACAGAGACAGAGACAGAGACAGAGACAGCGACAGAGACAGCGACAGAGACAGCGACAGAGACAGAGACAGCGACAGAGACAGCGACAGAGACAGAGACAGAGACAGAGACAGCGACAGAGACAGCGACAGAGACAGAGACAGCGACAGAGACAGAGACAGCGACAGCGACAGCGACAGAGACAGCGACAGAGACAGCGACAGCGACAGCGACAGAGACAGAGACAGCGACAGAGACAGAGACAGAGACAGCGACAGAGACAGCGACAGAGACAGCGACAGAGACAGCGACAGAGACAGCGACAGAGACAGAGACAGCGACAGCGACAGAGACAGAGACAGAGACAGCGACAGAGACAGAGACAGCGACAGAGACAGAGACAGCGACAGAGACAGAGACAGAGACAGCGACAGAGACAGAGACAGAGACAGCGACAGAGACAGAGACAGCGACAGAGACAGAGACAGCGACAGAGACAGCGACAGAGACAGAGACAGAGACAGCGACAGAGACAGCGACAGCGACAGAGACAGAGACAGCGACAGAGACAGCGACAGCGACAGCGACAGCGACAGCGACAGAGACAGAGACAGCGACAGAGACAGAGACAGAGACAGAGACAGCGACAGAGACAGCGACAGAGACAGAGACAGAGACAGAGACAGCGACAGAGACAGAGACAGCGACAGCGACAGCGACAGAGACAGAGACAGAGACAGAGACAGCGACAGAGACAGCGACAGAGACAGCGACAGCGACAGAGACAGAGACAGAGACAGCGACAGAGACAGAGACAGAGACAGCGACAGAGACAGAGACAGAGACAGAGACAGAGACAGCGACAGAGACAGAGACAGCGACAGAGACAGAGACAGAGACAGAGAAAGCGACAGAGACAGAGACAGAGACAGCGACAGCGACAGCGACAGCGACAGCGACAGCGACAGCGACAGCGACAGAGACAGAGACAGAGACAGAGACAGCGACAGAGACAGAGACAGAGACAGAGACAGAGACAGAGACAGAGACAGAGACAGCGACAGCGACAGCGACAGAGACAGAGACAGAGACAGAGACAGAGACAGAGACAGAGACAGCGACAGCGACAGAGACAGAGACAGAGACAGAGACAGCGACAGCGACAGCGACAGCGACAGCGACAGCGACAGAGACAGAGACAGCGACAGCGACAGAGACAGAGACAGAGACAGCGACAGAGACAGAGACAGCGACAGAGACAGCGACAGAGACAGCGACAGAGACAGCGACAGAGACAGAGACAGAGACAGCGACAGCGACAGAGACAGAGACAGCGACAGAGACAGAGACAGCGACAGAGACAGAGACAGAGACAGAGACAGCGACAGAGACAGAGACAGAGACAGCGACAGAGACAGCGACAGAGACAGAGACAGAGACAGCGACAGAGACAGAGACAGAGACAGCGACAGAGACAGAGACAGCGACAGAGACAGAGACAGAGACAGAGACAGCGACAGAGACAGCGACAGAGACAGAGACAGAGACAGAGACAGAGACAGAGACAGCGACAGAGACAGCGACAGAGACAGAGACAGAGACAGAGACAGAGACAGAGACAGCGACAGCGACAGCGACAGCGACAGCGACAGAGACAGAGACAGAGACAGCGACAGAGACAGAGACAGAGACAGAGACAGAGACAGCGACAGAGACAGAGACAGAGACAGAGACAGAGACAGAGACAGAGACAGAGACAGCGACAGCGACAGCGACAGAGACAGAGACAGAGACAGAGACAGAGACAGCGACAGCGACAGAGACAGAGACAGAGACAGCGACAGCGACAGAGACAGCGACAGAGACAGAGACAGAGACAGCGACAGAGACAGAGACAGAGACAGAGACAGAGACAGAGACAGCGACAGCGACAGCGACAGCGACAGAGACAGAGACAGAGACAGAGACAGAGACAGAGACAGAGACAGAGACAGAGACAGCGACAGAGACAGCGACAGCGACAGAGACAGAGACAGAGACAGAGACAGAGACAGCGACAGAGACAGAGACAGAGACAGCGACAGAGACAGAGACAGCGACAGAGACAGAGACAGAGACAGAGACAGCGACAGAGACAGAGACAGAGACAGAGACAGAGACAGAGACAGCGACAGAGACAGAGACAGAGACAGAGACAGAGACTGAGACAGAGACAGAGACAGCGACAGAGACAGAGACAGAGACAGAGACAGAGACAGAGACAGCGACAGAGACAGCGACAGCGACAGAGACAGCGACAGCGACAGAGACAGAGACAGAGACAGAGACAGAGACAGAGACAGCGACAGAGACAGCGACAGAGACAGAGACAGAGACAGAGACAGCGACAGAGACAGAGACAGAGACAGAGACAGAGACAGCGACAGCGACAGAGACAGAGACAGCGACAGAGACAGCGACAGCGACAGAGACAGCGACAGCGACAGAGACAGAGACAGAGACAGAGACAGAGACAGAGACAGAGACAGCGACAGAGACAGAGACAGAGACAGAGACAGAGACAGAGACAGAGACAGCGACAGAGACAGCGACAGAGACAGAGACAGAGACAGAGACAGAGACAGCGACAGCGACAGCGACAGAGACAGAGACAGAGACAGAGACAGAGACAGCGACAGAGACAGAGACAGAGACAGAGACAGAGACAGCGACAGCGACAGAGACAGAGACAGAGACAGAGACAGCGACAGAGACAGCGACAGAGACAGAGACAGAGACAGAGACAGCGACAGAGACAGAGACAGCGACAGAGACAGAGACAGAGACAGCGACAGAGACAGAGACAGAGACAGCGACAGAGACAGAGACAGAGACAGAGACAGAGACAGAGACAGAGACAGCGACAGAGACAGAGACAGAGACAGAGACAGAGACAGCGACAGAGACAGCGACAGCGACAGCGACAGAGACAGCGACAGAGACAGCGACAGAGACAGAGACAGAGACAGAGACAGAGACAGCGACAGAGACAGCGACAGAGACAGAGACAGAGACAGAGACAGCGACAGAGACAGAGACAGCGACAGAGACAGAGACAGCGACAGAGACAGAGACAGCGACAGAGACAGCGACAGAGACAGAGATAGCGACAGAGACAGCGACAGAGACAGAGACAGAGACAGAGACAGAGACAGCGACAGCGACAGCGACAGCGACAGAGACAGCGACAGCGACAGCGACAGAGACAGAGACAGAGACAGAGACAGAGACAGAGACAGAGACAGCGACAGAGACAGAGACAGAGACAGAGACAGCGACAGAGACAGAGACAGAGACAGAGACAGAGACAGAGACAGCGACAGAGACAGAGACAGAGACAGAGACAGAGACAGCGACAGAGACAGAGACAGAGACAGAGACAGAGACAGAGACAGAGACAGAGACAGCGACAGCGACAGCGACAGCGACAGCGACAGAGACAGAGACAGCGACAGAGACAGCGACAGCGACAGAGACAGAGACAGAGACAGCGACAGAGACAGAGACAGAGACAGAGACAGAGACAGAGACAGCGACAGAGACAGAGACAGAGACAGAGACAGAGACAGCGACAGCGACAGAGACAGAGACAGAGACAGAGACAGCGACAGCGACAGCGACAGCGACAGAGACAGAGACAGAGACAGAGACAGAGACAGAGACAGAGACAGAGACAGCGACAGCGACAGAGACAGAGACAGAGACAGAGACAGAGACAGAGACAGCGACAGCGACAGAGACAGAGACAGAGACAGAGACAGAGACAGAGACAGCGACAGAGACAGAGACAGAGACAGCGACAGAGACAGAGACAGCGACAGAGACAGAGACAGAGACAGCGACAGAGACAGAGACAGAGACAGAGACAGAGACAGAGACAGAGACAGAGACAGCGACAGAGACAGAGACAGAGACAGAGACAGAGACAGACTGCTATGGAGATAGCGAGAGAGACAGCCGGGGATACAGAGAGAGTGACTGCGAGGGAGACGGCGAGGGAGACGGCGAGGGAGACGGCGAGTGAGACGGCGAGGGAGACAGCGAGGGAGACAGCGAGGGAGACAGCGAGGGAGACAGCGAGGGAGACAGCGAGAGAGACTGCGAGAGAGACTGCGAGAGAGGGCGCGTGAGACAGCGAGGGAGAGAGCGAGAGACACAGCGAGGGAGACAGCGAGAGAGACTGCAAGAGAGACTGCAAGGGAGACGGCGAGAGAGACGGCGAGAGAGACAGCGAGAGAGACAGCGAGAGAGACAGCGAGAGAGACAGCGAGAGAGACAGCGAGAGAGACAGCGAGAGAGACAGCGAGAGAGACAGCGAGGGAGAAAGCGAGGGAGAAAGCGAGGGAGAAAGCGAGGGAGAAAGCGAGAGAGACAGCGAGAGAGACAGCGAGAGAGACTGCGTGGGAGACAGCGAGGGAGACAGCGAGGGAGACAGCGAGGGAGACAGCGAGGGAGACAGCGAGGGAGACAGCGAGGGAGACAGCGAGGGAGACAGCGAGTGAGACAGCGAGGGAGACAGCGCTGGAGACAGCGAGAGAGACTGCGAGAAGGACTGCGAGAGAGACAGCGAGGGAGAAAGCGAGCGCGACTTCGAGAGAGACTGCGAGGGAGACAGCGAGAGAGACTGCGAGGGAGACTGCGAGGGAGACTGCGAGGGAGACTGCGAGGGAGACTGCGAGGGAGACTGCGAGGGAGACTGCGAGGGAGACTGCGAGGGAGACAGCGAGAGAGACTGCGAGAAGGACTGCGAGAGAGACAGCGAGGGAGAAAGTGAGAGCGACTGCGAGAGAGACTGCGAGGGAGACTGCGAGGGAGACTGCGAGGGAGACTGCGAGGGAGACTGCGAAAGAGACTGTGAGGGAAACAGCGAGGGAGACAGCGGAAGAGACTGCGAGGGAGACTGCGAGGCAGACTGCGAGGCAGACTGCGAGGGAGACTGCGAGGGAGACTGCGAGAGAGACAGCGAGAGAGACAGCGAGAGAGACAGCGAGAGAGACAGCGAGAGAGACTGCAAAGGAGACTGCGAGAGAGACTGCAAAGGAGATTGCGAGAGAGACTGCGAGGGAGACAGCGAGAGAGACTGCGAGAGGGACAGCGAGAGAGACTGCGAGAGAGACTGTGAGAGAGACTGCGAGAGAGACTGCGAGAGAGACTGCGAGAGAGACTGCGAGAGAGACTGCGAGGGAGACTGCGAGGGAGACTGCGAGGGAGACTGCGAGGGAGACTGCGAGGGAGACTGCGAGAGAGATGGCGAGAGAGATGGCGAGAGAGACGGCGAGAGAGACTGCGAGAGAGACAGTGAGGGAGAGAGCGAGAGAGACTGCGAGGGAGACAGCGAGAGAGACAGCGAGAGAGACTGTGAGAGAGACTGCGAGAGAGACTGCGAGAGATACAGCGATGGATAGAGCGAGTGAGACAGTGAGGGAGACAGCGAGAGTACATTGAGAGAGACAGCGAGAGAGACTGCGAGAGAGACGGCGAGGGAGACGGCGAGGGAGACGGCGAGGGAGACGGCGAGGGAGACGGCGAGGGAGACGGCGAGGGAGACGGCGAGGGAGACGGCGAGGGAGACGGCGAGGGAGACGGCGAGGGAGACGGCGAGGGAGACAGCGAGGGAGACAGCGAGGGAGACAGCGAGGGAGACAGCGAGGGAGACAGCGAGGGAGACAGCGACAGAGACAGCGACAGAGACAGCGACAGAGACAGCGACAGAGACAGCGACAGAGACAGCGAGGGAGACAGTGAGAGAGACTGCTATGGAGATAGCGTAAGAGACAGCCCGGGATACAGAGAGAGTGACTGCAAGGGAGAGGGCGAGGGAGACAGCGAGGGAGACTGCGAGGGAGGCAGCGAGGGACACAGCGAGGGACACAGCGAGGGACACAGCGAGAGAGACTGCGAGAGAGTGCGCGTGAGACAGCGAGGGAGACAGCGAGGGAGAGAGCGAGGGAGAGAGCGAGAGACACAGCGAGGGGGACAGCGAGAGAGACTGCAAGAGAGACTGCAAGGGAGACAGCGAGAGAGACAGCGAGGGAGAAAGCGATGGAGACAGCGAGAGAGACTGCGTGGGAGACAGCGAGGGAGACAGCGAGGGAGACAGCGAGGGAGACAGCGAGGGAGACTGCGAGGGAGACTGCGAGGGAGACTGCGAGGGAGACCGCGAGGGAGACCGCGAGGGAGACCGCGAGGGAGACCGCGAGGGAGACTGCGAGGGAGACCGCGAGGGAGACTGCGAGGGAGACTGCGAGGGAGACTGCGAGGGAGACAGTGAGAGACACTGCGAGAGAGAATGTGAGGGTGACAGCGCTGGAGACAGCGAGAGAGACGGCGAGAGAGAGAGCGAGAGAGAGAGCGAGGGAGACAGCGAGGGAGAGAGCGAGGGAGAGAGCGAGGGAGACAGCGAGGGAGACAGCGAGGGAGAGAGCGAGAGACACAGCGAGGGGGACAGCGAGAGAGACTGCAAGAGAGACTGCAAGGGAGACAGCGAGAGAGACAGCGAGGGAGAAAGCGATGGAGACAGCGAGAGAGACAGCGAGAGAGACAGCGAGAGAGACAGCGTGGGAGACAGCGAGGGAGACAGCGAGGGAGACAGCGAGGGAGACAGCGAGGGAGACAGCGAGGGAGACAGCGAGGGAGACAGCGAGGGAGACAGCGAGGGAGACTGCGAGGGAGACTGCGAGGGAGACTGCGAGGGAGACAGCGAGGGAGACAGCGAGGGAGACCGCGAGGGAGACCGCGAGGGAGACTGCGAGGGAGACTGCGAGGGAGACTGCGAGGGAGACTGCGAGGGAGACTGCGAGGGAGACTGCGAGAGAGACAGCGAGAGAGACTGCGAGAGAGACTGCGAGAGAGACTGCGAGAGAGACTGCAAAGGAGACTGCGAGAGAGATGGAGAGAGAGACGGCGAGAGAGATGGAGAGAGAGACGGCGAGAGAGACGGCGAGAGAGACGGCGAGAGAGAATGTGAGGGTGACAGCGCTGGAGACAGCGAGAGAGACTGCGAGAAGGACTGCGAGAGAGAAAGCGAGGGAGACAGCGAGAGAGACTGCGAGAGAGAAAGCGAGAGCGACTTCGAGAGAGACTGCGAGGGAGACAGCGAAAGAGACAGCGAGAGAGACAGCGAGAGAGACAGCGAGAGAGAAAGCGAGGGAGACAGCGAGAGAGACTGCGAGAGAGACTGCGAGAGAGACTGCGAGGGAGACTGCGAGGGAGACTGCGAGGGAGACTGCGAGGGAGACAGCGTGGGAGACAGCGAGAGAGACAGCGAGAGAGACAGCGAGAGAGAAAGCGAGGGAGACAGCGAGAGAGACTGCGAGGGAGACAGCGAGAGAGACAGCGAGAGAGACAGCGAGAGAGAAAGCGAGGGAGACAGCGAGAGAGACTGCGAGAGAGACTGCGAGAGAGACAGCGAGAGAGACTGCGAGAGGGACAGCGAGAGAGACTGCGAGAGGGACAGCGAGAGAGACTGCGAGAGAGACTGCGAGAGAGACTGCGAGAGAGACTGCGAGGGAGACAGCGAGAGAGACAGCGAGAGAGACTGTGAGAGATACAGCGAGGGATAGAGCGAGTGAGACAGCGAGGGAGACAGCGAGAGTACATTGAGAGAGACTGCGAGAGAGACGGCCAGGGAGACGGCCAGGGAGACGGCCAGGGAGACGGCCAGGGAGACGGCCAGGGAGACAGCCAGGGAGACGGCCAGGGAGACGGCCAGGGAGACGGCCAGGGAGACGGCCAGGGAGACGGCCAGGGAGACGGCCAGGGAGACGGCGAGGGAGACAGCGAGAGAGACAGCGACAGAGACAGCGACAGAGACAGCGACAGAGACAGCGACAGAGACAGCGACAGAGACGGAGACAGCGAGGGAGACAGCGAGGGAGACAGCGAGGGACACAGCGAGGGACACAGCGAGAGAGACAGCCGGGGATACAGAGAGAGTGACTGCAAGGGAGACGGCGAGGGAGACGACGAGGGAGACAGCGAGGGAGACAGCGAGGGAGACAGCGAGGGAGACTGCGAGAGAGACTGCGAGGGAGACTGCGAGGGAGACTGCGAGGGAGGCAGCGAGGGAGGCAGCGAGGGAGACAGCGAGGGAGACACGAGGGAGACAGCGAGGGAGACAGCGAGGGAGACAGCGAGGGAGACAGCGAGGGAGACAGCGAGGGACACAGCGAGGGACACAGCGAGGGACACAGCGAGGGACACAGCGAGGGACACAGCGAGGGACACAGCGAGGGACACAGCGAGAGAGACTGCGAGAGAGAGCGCGTGAGACAGCGAGGGAGACAGCGAGGGAGACAGCGAGGGAGACAGCGAGGGAGACAGCGAGAGACACAGCGAGAGACACAGCGAGGGGGACAGCGAGAGAGACTGCAAGAGAGACTGCAAGGGAGACAGCGAGGGAGAAAGCGATGGAGACAGCGAGAGAGACAGCGAGAGAGACTGCGTGGGAGACAGCGAGGGAGACAGCGAGGGAGACTGCGAGGGAGACTGCGAGGGAGACTGCGAGGGAGACTGCGAGGGAGACTGCGAGGGAGACTGCGAGGGAGACTGCGAGGGAGACAGCGAGGGAGACAGCGAGGGAGACTGCGAGAGAGACAGCGAGGGACACAGCGAGGGACACAGCGAGGGACACAGCGAGGGACACAGCGAGAGAGACAGCGAGAGAGACTGCGAGAGAGAGCGCGTGAGACAGCGAGGGAGACAGCGAGGGAGACAGCGAGAGACACAGCGAGGGGGACAGCGAGAGAGAAAGCGATGGAGACAGCGAGAGAGACAGCGAGAGAGACTGCGTGGGAGACAGCGAGGGAGACAGCGAGGGAGACAGCGAGGGAGACAGCGAGGGAAACTGCGAGGGAGACTGCGAGGGAGACTGCGAGGGAGACTGCGAGGGAGACTGCGAGGGAGACTGCGAGGGAGACTGCGAGGGAGACTGCGAGGGAGACTGCGAGGGAGACAGTGAGAGACACTGCGAGAGAGAATGTGAGGGTGACAGCGCTGGAGACAGCGAGAGAGACTGCGAGAAGGACTGCGAGAAGGACTGCGAGAGAGACAGCGAGGGAGAAAGCGAGAGCGACTTCGAGAGAGACTGCGAGGGAGACAGCGAGAGAGACTGTGAGGGAGACAGCGAGAGAGACTGCGAGGGAGACTGCGAGGGAGACTGCGAGGGAGACTGCGATGGAGACTGCGAGGGAGACAGCGAGAGACACTGCGAGAGAGAATGCGAGGGAGACGGCGATGAAGACGGCGAGGGAGACGGCGAGAGAGAGAGCGAGAGAGAGAGCGAGAGAGAGAGCGAGGGAGACAGCGAGGGAGACAGCGAGAGAGACAGCGAGGGAGACAGCGAGGGAGACAGCGAGGGAGACAGCGAGGGAGACAGCGAGGGAGACAGCGAGGGAGACAGCGAGGGAGACAGCGAGGGAGACAGCGAGGGAGACAGCGAGGGAGACAGCAATAGAGACTGCGAGAGAGACTGCCAGGGACACAGCGAGAGAGACTGCAAGGGAGACAACGAGAGAGAATGCGAGAGAGATCGCGTGAGACAGCGAGGGAGACAGCGTGGGAGGCAGCGAGGTAGACACTGAGAGAAACTGCGAGGGAGACTGCGAGAGAGACTGCGAGAGAGACTGCGAGAGAGACTGCGAGAGAGACTGCGAGAGAGACTGCGAGAGAGACTGCGAGAGAGACTGCGAGGGACACAGCGAGGAAGACAGCGAGAGAGATTGTGAGAGCGACTGCTAGGGAGACAGCGAGGGAGGCAGCGAGGGAGACAGCGAGGGAGACAGCGAGGGAGACAGCGAGAGAGACTGCTAGGGAGACAGCGAGGGAGACAGCGAGGGAGACAGCGAGGGAGACAGCGAGGGAGACAGCGAGAGAAACTGCGAGGAAGACAGCGAGAGAGACTGCGGGAGAGACTGCGGGAGAGACTGCGGGAGAGACTGCGGGAGAGACGGCGAGGAAGACTGTGAGGGAGACTGCGAGGGAGAGAGCGAGGGACTCGGCGAGGGAGACAGCGAGGGAGACAGCGAGGGAGACAGCGAGGGAGACAGCGAGGGAGACAGCGAGGGAGACAGCGAGAGAGACTGCGAGGGAGACAGCGAGGGAGACAGCGAGGGAGACAGCGAGGGAGACAGCGAGGGAGACAGCGAGGGAGACAGCGAGAGAGACAGCGAGAGAGACAGCGAGAGAGACTGCGAGAGAGACTGCGAGAAGGACTGCGAGAAGGACTGCGAGAAGGACTGCGAGAAGGACTGCGAGAGAGACAGCGAGAGCGACTGCGAGAGAGACAGCGAGAGAGACAGCGAGAGAGACAGCGAGAGAGACAGCGAGAGAGACTGCGAGGGAGACAGCGAGGGAGACAGCGAGAGAGACAGCGAGAGAGACTGCGAGAGGGACAGCGAGAGAGACTGCGAGGGAGACAGCGAGAGAGACTGCGAGAGGGACAGCGAGAGGGACAGCGAGAGGGACTGCGAGAGGGACAGCGAGGGAGAAAGCGAGGCAGAAAGCGTGAGAGACTGTGTGGGAGACTGCAAGGGAGACAGCGAGAGAGACTGCGAGGGAGACAGCGAGGGAGACTGCGAGAGAGACTGCGAGAGAGACTGCGAGAGAGACTGCGAGAGAGACTGCGAGAGAGACTGCGAGAGAGACTGCGAGAGAGACTGCGAGGGAGACTGCGAGGGAGACTGCGAGGGAGACTGCGAGGGAGACAGCGAGGGAGACAGCGAGGGAGACAGCGAGGGAGACAGCGAGGGAGACAGCGAGGGAGACTGCGAGAGAGACAGTGAGGGAGAGAGCGAGAGAGACTGCGAGGGAGACAGCGAGAGAGACAGCGAGAGAGACAGCGAGAGAGACAGCGAGAGAGACTGTGAGAGAGACTGTGAGAGAGACTGCGAGAGAGACTGCGAGAGATACAGCGAGGGATAGAGCGAGTGAGACAGCGAGGGAGACAGCGAGAGTACATTGAGGGAGACGGCCAGGGAGACGGCCAGGGAGACGGCCAGGGAGACGACGAGGGAGACGGCGAGGGAGACAGCGACAGAGACAGCGACAGAGACAGCGACAGAGACAGCGACAGAGACAGCGACAGAGACAGCGACAGAGACAGCGACGGAGACAGCGACAGAGACAGCGAGGGAGACAGTGAGAGAGACTGCGATGGAGATAGCGAGAGAGACAGCTGGGGATACAGAGAGAGTGACTGCAAGGGAATCGGCGAGGGAGACGGCGAGGGAGACAGCGAGGGAGACAGCGAGGGACACAGCGAGGGAGACAGCGAGGGAGACAGCGAGGGAAACAGCGAGGGACACAGCGAGGGACACAGCGAGGGACACAGCGAGGGACACAGCGAGGGACACAGCGAGGGAGACAGCGAGGGAGACAGCGAGGGAGACAGCGAGGGAGACAGCGAGAGAGACAGCGAGAGAGACTGCGAGAGAGAGCGCGTGAGACAGCGTGGGAGACAGCGAGAGACACAGCGAGGGAGACAGCGAGAGAGACTGCAAGAGAGACTGCAAGGGAGACAGCGAGAGAGACAGCGAGAGAGACAGCGAGAGAGACAGCGAGGGAGACAGCGAGGGAGAAAGCGATGGAGACAGCGAGAGAGACAGCGAGTGAGACAGCGAGGGAGACAGCGAGGGAGACAGCGAGGGAGACAGCGAGGGAGACAGCGAGGGAGACAGCGAGGGAGACAGCGAGGGAGACAGCGCTGCAGACAGCGAGAGAGACTGCGAGGGAGAAAGCGAGAGCGACTTCGAGAGAGACTGCGAGGGAAACAGCGAGAGAGACTGTGAGGGAAACAGCGAGAGAGACTGTGAGGGAAACAGCGAGGGAGACAGCGAGAGAGACTGCGAGGGAGACTGCGAGGGAGACTGCGAGGGAGACTGCGAGGGAGACTGCGAGGGAGACTGCGAGAGTGACTGCGAGAGTGACTGCGAGAGAGACTGCGAGGGAGACTGCGAGGGAGACTGCGAGAGAGACTGCGAGGGAGACAGCGAGAGAGACTGCGAGAGGGACAGCGAGAGAGACTGCGAGAGAGACTGCGAGAGGGACTGCGAGAGGGACTGCGAGAGGGACAGCGAGGGAGAAAGCGAGGCAGAAAGCGTGAGAGACTGTGTGGGAGACTGCAAGGGAGACAGCGAGAGAGACTGTGAGGGAGACAGCGAGGGAGACTGCGAGAGAGACTGCGAGAGAGACTGCGAGAGAGACTGCGAGAGAGACTGCGAGAGAGACTGCGAGAGAGACTGCGAGAGAGACTGCGAGGGAGACTGCGAGGGAGACTGCGAGGGAGACTGCGAGGGAGACAGCGAGGGAGACAGCGAGGGAGACTGCGAGGGAGACAGCGAGGGAGACTGCGAGAGAGACAGTGAGGGAGAGAGCGAGAGAGACTGCGAGGGAGACAGCGAGAGAGACAGCGAGAGAGACAGCGAGAGAGACAGCGAGAGAGACAGCGAGAGAGACTGTGAGAGAGACTGCGAGAGATACAGCGAGGGATAGAGCGAGTGAGACAGCGACGGAGACAGCGACAGAGACAGCGAGAGAGACAGCGAGAGAGACTGCGAGAGAGAGCGCGTGAGACAGCGTGGGAGACAGCGAGCTACACAGCGAGGGAGACAGCGAGAGAGACTGCAAGAGAGACTGCAAGGGAGACAGCGAGAGAGACAGCGAGAGAGACAGCGAGAGAGACAGCGAGAGAGACAGCGAGAGAGACAGCGAGAGAGACAGCGAGGGAGAAAGCGACAGAGACAGCGACAGAGACAGCGACAGAGACAGCGACAGAGACAGAGACAGCGACAGAGACAGCGACAGAGACAGAGACAGCGACAGAGACAGAGACAGCGACGAGACAGAGACAGAGACAGCGACAGAGACAGAGACAGAGACAGAGACAGCGACAGAGACAGCGACAGCGATAGAGACAGCGACAGAGACAGAGACAGCGACAGAGACAGGGACAGAGACAGAGACAGAGACAGAGACAGCGACAGAGACAGAGACAGAGACAGAGACAGAGACAGTGAGAGAGACTGCTATGGAGATAGCGAGAGAAACAGCCGGGGATACAGAGAGAGTGACTGCGAGGGAGACGGCGAGGGAGACGGCGAGGGAGACGGCGAGGGAGACGGCGAGGGAGACAGCGAGGGAGACAGCGAGGGAGACAGCGAGGGAGACAGCGAGGGAGACAGCGAGGGAGACTGCGAGAGAGGGCGCGTGAGACAGCGAGGGAGAGAGCGAGAGACACAGCGAGGGAGACAGCGAGAGAGACTGCAAGAGAGACTGCAAGGGAGACAGCGAGAGAGACAGCGAGAGAGACAGCGAGAGAGACTGCGAGAGAGACTGCGAGAGAGACTGCGAGAGAGACTGCGAGAGAGACTGCGAGAGAGACTGCGAGGGAGACTGCGAGGGAGACTGCGAGGGAGACTGCGAGGGAGACTGCGAGGGAGACAGCGAGGGAGACAGCGAGGGAGACAGCGAGAGAGACTGCGAGGGAGACAGCGAGAGAGACTGCGAGAGGGACAGCGAGAGGGACAGCGAGAGGGACTGCGAGAGGGACAGCGAGGGAGAAAGCGAGGCAGAAAGCGTGAGAGACTGTGTGGGAGACTGCAAGGGAGACAGCGAGAGAGACTGCGAGGGAGACAGCGAGGGAGACTGCGAGAGAGACTGCGAGAGAGACTGCGAGAGAGACTGCGAGAGAGACTGCGAGAGAGACTGCGAGAGAGACTGCGAGAGAGACTGCGAGGGAGACTGCGAGGGAGACTGCGAGGGAGACTGCGAGGGAGACAGCGAGGGAGACAGCGAGGGAGACAGCGAGGGAGACAGCGAGGGAGACAGCGAGGGAGACTGCGAGAGAGACAGTGAGGGAGAGAGCGAGAGAGACTGCGAGGGAGACAGCGAGAGAGACAGCGAGAGAGACAGCGAGAGAGACAGCGAGAGAGACTGTGAGAGAGACTGTGAGAGAGACTGCGAGAGAGACTGCGAGAGATACAGCGAGGGATAGAGCGAGTGAGACAGCGAGGGAGACAGCGAGAGTACATTGAGGGAGACGGCCAGGGAGACGGCCAGGGAGACGGCCAGGGAGACGACGAGGGAGACGGCGAGGGAGACAGCGACAGAGACAGCGACAGAGACAGCGACAGAGACAGCGACAGAGACAGCGACAGAGACAGCGACAGAGACAGCGACGGAGACAGCGACAGAGACAGCGAGGGAGACAGTGAGAGAGACTGCGATGGAGATAGCGAGAGAGACAGCTGGGGATACAGAGAGAGTGACTGCAAGGGAATCGGCGAGGGAGACGGCGAGGGAGACAGCGAGGGAGACAGCGAGGGACACAGCGAGGGAGACAGCGAGGGAGACAGCGAGGGAGACAGCGAGGGAAACAGCGAGGGACACAGCGAGGGACACAGCGAGGGACACAGCGAGGGACACAGCGAGGGACACAGCGAGGGAGACAGCGAGGGAGACAGCGAGGGAGACAGCGAGGGAGACAGCGAGAGAGACAGCGAGAGAGACTGCGAGAGAGAGCGCGTGAGACAGCGTGGGAGACAGCGAGAGACACAGCGAGGGAGACAGCGAGAGAGACTGCAAGAGAGACTGCAAGGGAGACAGCGAGAGAGACAGCGAGAGAGACAGCGAGAGAGACAGCGAGGGAGACAGCGAGGGAGAAAGCGATGGAGACAGCGAGAGAGACAGCGAGTGAGACAGCGAGGGAGACAGCGAGGGAGACAGCGAGGGAGACAGCGAGGGAGACAGCGAGGGAGACAGCGAGGGAGACAGCGAGGGAGACAGCGCTGCAGACAGCGAGAGAGACTGCGAGGGAGAAAGCGAGAGCGACTTCGAGAGAGACTGCGAGGGAAACAGCGAGAGAGACTGTGAGGGAAACAGCGAGAGAGACTGTGAGGGAAACAGCGAGGGAGACAGCGAGAGAGACTGCGAGGGAGACTGCGAGGGAGACTGCGAGGGAGACTGCGAGGGAGACTGCGAGGGAGACTGCGAGAGTGACTGCGAGAGTGACTGCGAGAGAGACTGCGAGGGAGACTGCGAGGGAGACTGCGAGAGAGACTGCGAGGGAGACAGCGAGAGAGACTGCGAGAGGGACAGCGAGAGAGACTGCGAGAGAGACTGCGAGAGGGACTGCGAGAGGGACTGCGAGAGGGACAGCGAGGGAGAAAGCGAGGCAGAAAGCGTGAGAGACTGTGTGGGAGACTGCAAGGGAGACAGCGAGAGAGACTGTGAGGGAGACAGCGAGGGAGACTGCGAGAGAGACTGCGAGAGAGACTGCGAGAGAGACTGCGAGAGAGACTGCGAGAGAGACTGCGAGAGAGACTGCGAGAGAGACTGCGAGGGAGACTGCGAGGGAGACTGCGAGGGAGACTGCGAGGGAGACAGCGAGGGAGACAGCGAGGGAGACTGCGAGGGAGACAGCGAGGGAGACTGCGAGAGAGACAGTGAGGGAGAGAGCGAGAGAGACTGCGAGGGAGACAGCGAGAGAGACAGCGAGAGAGACAGCGAGAGAGACAGCGAGAGAGACAGCGAGAGAGACTGTGAGAGAGACTGCGAGAGATACAGCGAGGGATAGAGCGAGTGAGACAGCGACGGAGACAGCGACAGAGACAGCGAGAGAGACAGCGAGAGAGACTGCGAGAGAGAGCGCGTGAGACAGCGTGGGAGACAGCGAGCTACACAGCGAGGGAGACAGCGAGAGAGACTGCAAGAGAGACTGCAAGGGAGACAGCGAGAGAGACAGCGAGAGAGACAGCGAGAGAGACAGCGAGAGAGACAGCGAGAGAGACAGCGAGAGAGACAGCGAGGGAGAAAGCGACAGAGACAGCGACAGAGACAGCGACAGAGACAGCGACAGAGACAGAGACAGCGACAGAGACAGCGACAGAGACAGAGACAGCGACAGAGACAGAGACAGCGACGAGACAGAGACAGAGACAGCGACAGAGACAGAGACAGAGACAGAGACAGCGACAGAGACAGCGACAGCGATAGAGACAGCGACAGAGACAGAGACAGCGACAGAGACAGGGACAGAGACAGAGACAGAGACAGAGACAGCGACAGAGACAGAGACAGAGACAGAGACAGAGACAGTGAGAGAGACTGCTATGGAGATAGCGAGAGAAACAGCCGGGGATACAGAGAGAGTGACTGCGAGGGAGACGGCGAGGGAGACGGCGAGGGAGACGGCGAGGGAGACGGCGAGGGAGACAGCGAGGGAGACAGCGAGGGAGACAGCGAGGGAGACAGCGAGGGAGACAGCGAGGGAGACTGCGAGAGAGGGCGCGTGAGACAGCGAGGGAGAGAGCGAGAGACACAGCGAGGGAGACAGCGAGAGAGACTGCAAGAGAGACTGCAAGGGAGACAGCGAGAGAGACAGCGAGAGAGACAGCGAGAGAGACTGCGAGAGAGACTGCGAGAGAGACTGCGAGAGAGACTGCGAGAGAGACTGCGAGGGAGACTGCGAGGGAGACTGCGAGGGAGACTGCGAGGGAGACTGCGAGGGAGACAGCGAGGGAGACAGCGAGGGAGACAGCGAGGGAGACAGCGAGGGAGACAACGAGGGAGACAGCGAGGGAGACTGCGAGAGAGACAGCGAGGGAGAGAGCGAGAGAGACTGCGAGGGAGACAGCGAGAGAGACAGCGAGAGAGACAGCGAGAGAGACTGTGAGAGAGACTGCGAGAGAGACTGCGAGAGATACAGCGAGGGATAGAGCGAGTGAGACAGCGAGGGAGACAGCGAGAGTACATTGAGGGAGACGGCCAGGGAGACGGCCAGGGAGACGGCCAGGGAGACGGCCAGGGAGACGGCCAGGGAGACGGCCAGGGAGACGACGAGGGAGACAGCGAGGGAGACAGCGAGGGAGACAGCGACGGAGACAGCGACAGAGACAGCGACAGAGACAGCGACAGAGACAGCGACAGAGACAGCGACAGAGACAGCGACAGAGACAGCGACAGAGACAGCGAGGGAGACAGCGAGGGAGACTGCGATGGAGATAGCGAGAGAGACAGCTGGGGATACAGAGAGAGTGACTGCAAGGGAATCGGCGAGGGTGACGGCGAGGGAGACAGCGAGGGAGACAGCGAGGGACACAGCGAGGGAGACAGCGAGGGAGACAGCGAGGGAGACAGCGAGGGAGACAGCGAGGGAGACAGCGAGGGAGACAGCGAGGGAGACAGCGAGGGAGACAGCGAGGGAGACAGCGAGAGAGACAGCGAGAGAGACTGCGAGAGAGAGCGCGTGAGACAGCGTGGGAGACAGCGAGAGACACAGCGAGGGAGACAGCGAGAGAGACTGCAAGAGAGACTGCAAGGGAGACAGCGAGAGAGACAGCGAGAGAGACAGCGAGGGAGAAAGCGATGGAGACAGCGAGAGAGACAGCGAGGGAGACAGCGAGGGAGACAGCGAGGGAGACAGCGAGGGAGACAGCGAGGGAGACAGCGAGGGAGACAGCGAGGGAGACAGCGAGAGAGACTGCGAGAGAGACTGCGAGGGAGAAAGCGAGAGCGACTTCGAGAGAGACTGCGAGGGAAACAGCGAGAGAGACTGTGAGGGAAACAGCGAGGGAGACAGCGAGAGAGACTGCGAGAGAGACTGCGAGGGAGACTGCGAGGGAGACTGCGAGGGAGACTGCGAGGGAGACTGCGAGGGAGACTGCGAGGGAGACTGCGAGGGAGACTGCGAGAGAGACAGTGAGGGAGAGAGCGAGAGAGACTGCGAGGGAGACAGCGAGAGAGACAGCGAGAGAGACAGCGAGAGAGACAGCGAGAGAGACAGCGAGAGAGACAGCGAGAGAGACAGCGAGAGAGACTGTGAGAGAGACTGCGAGAGATACAGCGAGGGATAGAGCGAGTGAGACAGCGACAGAGACAGCGACAGAGACAGCGACAGAGACAGCGACAGAGACAGCGACAGAGACAGCGACAGAGACAGTGAGAGAGACTGCGATGGAGATAGCGAGAGAGACAGCTGGGGATACAGAGAGAGTGACTGCAAGGGAGACGGCGAGGGAGACAAGCGAGGGACACAGCGAGGGACACAGCGAGGGAGACAGCGAGGGAAACAGCGAGGGAAACAGCGAGGGAAACAGCGAGGGAAACAGCGAGGGAAACAGCGAGGGAAACAGCGAGGGAAACAGCGAGGGAAACAGCGAGGGAAACAGCGAGGGAAACAGCGCGGGACACAGCGAGGGACACAGCGAGGGAGACAGCGAGGGAGAAAGCGAGGGAGACAGCGAGAGAGACTGCGAGAGAGAGCGCGTGAGACAGCGTGGGAGACAGCGAGAGACACAGCGAGGGAGACAGCGAGAGAGACTGCAAGAGAGACTGCAAGGGAGACAGCGAGAGAGACAGCGAGAGAGACAGCGAGAGAGACAGCGAGAGAGACAGCGAGAGAGACAGCGAGGGAGAAAGCGATGGAGACAGCGAGAGAGACAGCGAGAGAGACAGCGAGAGAGACAGCTTGGGAGACAGCGAGGGAGACAGCGAGGGAGACAGCGAGGGAGACAGCGAGGGAGACAGCGAGGGAGACAGCGAGGGAGACAGCGCTGCAGACAGCGAGAGAGACTGCGAGGGAGAAAGCGAGAGCGACTTCGAGAGAGACTGCGAGGGAAACAGCGAGAGAGACTGTGAGGGAGACAGCGAGAGAGACTGCGAGGGAGACTGCGAGGGAGACTGCGAGGGAGACTGCGAGGGAGACTGCGAGGGAGACTGCGAGAGTGACTGCGAGAGTGACTGCGAGAGTGACTGCGAGAGTGACTGCGAGGGAGACAGCGAGAGTACATTGAGAGAGACAGCGAGAGAGACAGCGAGAGAGACAGCGAGAGAGACAGCGAGAGAGACAGCGAGAGAGACTGCGAGAGAGACTGCGAGAGAGACTGCGAGAGAGACGGCCAGGGAGACGGCCAGGGAGACGGCCAGGGAGACGGCCAGGGAGACGGCGAGGGAGACGGCGAGGGAGACGGCGACAGAGACAGCGACAGAGACAGCGACAGAGAGAGCGACAGAGAGAGAGACAGAGACAGAGACAGAGACAGAGACAGAGACAGAGACAGAGACAGAGACAGAGACAGAGACAGCGACAGAGACAGAGACAGAGACAGAGACAGAGACAGAGACAGCGACAGAGACAGAGACAGAGACAGAGACAGAGACAGAGACAGAGACAGAGACAGCGACAGCGACAGCGACAGCGACAGCGACAGAGACAGAGACAGAGACAGAGACAGAGACAGCGACAGAGACAGAGACAGAGACAGAGACAGAGACAGCGACAGCGACAGAGACAGAGACAGAGACAGAGACAGAGACAGAGACAGAGACAGCGACAGAGACAGAGACAGAGACAGAGACAGAGACAGAGACAGAGACAGAGACAGAGACAGAGACAGAGACAGAGACAGAGACAGAGACAGAGACAGAGACAGAGACAGAGACAGAGACAGCGACAGCGACAGCGACAGCGACAGCGACAGAGACAGAGACAGAGACAGAGACAGCGACAGCGACAGCGACAGCGACAGAGACAGAGACAGAGACAGAGACAGAGACAGAGACAGCGACAGAGACAGAGACAGAGACAGAGACAGCGACAGCGACAGCGACAGCGACAGAGACAGAGACAGAGACAGAGACAGAGACAGCGACAGAGACAGCGACAGAGACAGAGACAGAGACAGCGACAGAGACAGAGACAGAGACAGAGACAGAGACAGCGACAGAGACAGAGACAGAGACAGAGACAGAGACAGAGACAGCGACAGAGACAGCGACAGAGACAGAGACAGAGACAGAGACAGAGACAGAGACAGAGACAGCGACAGCGACAGAGACAGAGACAGAGACAGAGACAGAGACAGCGACAGAGACAGAGACAGAGACAGAGACAGAGACAGCGACAGAGACAGAGACAGAGACAGCGACAGAGACAGAGACAGCGACAGAGACAGAGACAGAGACAGAGACAGAGACAGCGACAGAGACAGAGACAGCGACAGAGACAGAGACAGAGACAGAGACAGAGACAGAGACAGCGACAGAGACAGCGACAGAGACAGAGACAGAGACAGAGACAGAGACAGCGACAGAGACAGCGACAGAGACAGAGACAGCGACAGAGACAGAGACAGCGACAGCGACAGCGACAGAGACAGCGACAGAGACAGCGACAGAGACAGCGACAGAGACAGCGACAGAGACAGCGACAGAGACAGAGACAGAGACAGCGACAGAGACATCGACAGAGACATCGACAGAGACAGCGACAGAGACAGCGACAGAGACAGCGACAGAGACAGCGACAGCGACAGAGACAGAGACAGAGACAGAGACAGAGACAGAGACAGAGACAGAGACAGAGACAGAGACAGCGACAGAGACAGAGACAGAGACAGCGACAGAGACAGCGACAGAGACAGCGACAGAGACAGAGACAGCGACAGAGACAGAGACAGAGACAGAGACAGCGACAGAGACAGAGACAGAGACAGTGAGAGAGACTGCTATGGAGATAGCGAGAGAAACAGCCGGGGATACAGAGAGAGTGACTGCGAGGGAGACGGCGAGGGAGACGGCGAGGGAGACGGCGAGGGAGACGGCGAGGGAGACGGCGAGGGAGACGGCGAGGGAGACGGCGAGGGAGACAGCGAGGGAGACAGCGAGGGAGACAGCGAGGGAGACAGCGAGGGAGACTGCGAGAGAGGGCGCGTGAGACAGCGAGGGAGAGAGCGAGAGACACAGCGAGGGAGACAGCGAGAGAGACTGCAAGAGAGACTGCAAGGGAGACAGCGAGAGAGAAGGCGAGAGAGACGGCGAGAGAGGCAGCGAGAGAGAGCGCGTGAGACAGCGTGGGAGACAGCGAGAGACACAGCGAGGGAGACAGCGAGAGAGACTGCAAGAGAGACTGCAAGGGAGACAGCGAGAGAGACAGCGAGAGAGACAGCGAGAGAGACGGCGAGAGAGGCAGCGAGAGAGACAGCGAGAGAGACAGCGAGAGAGACAGCGAGAGAGACAGCGAGAGAGACAGCGAGAGAGACAGCGAAGGAGAAAGCGAGGGAGAAAGCGAGGGAGAAAGCGATGGAGAAAGCGATGGAGAAAGCGATGGAGACAGCGAGAGAGACAGCGAGAGAGACAGCGAGAGAGACTGCGTGGGAGACAGCGAGGGAGACAGCGAGGGAGACAGCGAGGGAGACAGCGAGGGAGACAGCGAGGGAGACAGCGAGGGAGACAGCGAGGGAGACAGCGAGGGAGACAGCGAGGGAGACAGCGAGGGAGACAGCGCTGGAGACAGCGAGAGAGACTGCGAGAAGGACTGCGAGAGAGACAGCGAGGGAGAAAGCGAGCGCGACTTCGAGAGAGACTGCGAGGGAGACAGCGAGAGAGACTGCGAGGGAGACTGCGAGGGAGACTGCGAGGGAGACTGCGAGGGAGACTGCGAGGGAGACTGCGAGGGAGACTGCGAGGGAGACTGCGAGGGAGACTGCGAGGGAGACTGCGAGGGAGACTGCAAGGGAGACAGCGAGAAGGACTGCGAGAAGGACTGCGAGAAGGACTGCGAGAAGGACTGCGAGAAGGACTGCGAGAGAGACAGCGAGGGAGAAAGTGAGAGCGACTGCGAGAGAGACTGCGAGGGAGACTGCGAGGGAGACTGCGAGGGAGACTGCGAGGGAGACTGCGAGGGAGACTGCGAGGGAGACTGCGAAAGAGACTGTGAGGGAAACAGCGAGGGAGACAGCGGAAGAGACTGCGAGGGAGACTGCGAGGCAGACTGCGAGGCAGTCTGCGAGGGAGACTGCGAGAGAGACTGCGAGAGAGACAGCGAGAGAGACAGCGAGAGAGACAGCGAGAGAGACAGCGAGAGAGACAGCGAGAGAGACAGCGAGAGAGACAGCGAGAGAGACAGCGAAAAAGACTGCAAAGGAGACTGCGAGAGAGACTGCGAGGGAGACAGCGAGAGGGACAGCGAGAGAGACTGCGAGAGGGACAGCGAGAGAGACTGCGAGAGGGACAGCGAGAGAGACAGCGAGAGAGACTGCGAGAGAGACTGCGAGAGAGACTGCGAGAGAGACTGCGAGAGAGACTGCGAGAGAGACTGCGAGAGAGACTGCGAGAGAGACTGCGAGAGAGACTGCGAGAGAGACTGCGAGGGAGACTGCGAGGGAGACTGCGAGGGAGACAGCGAGGGAGACAGCGAGGGAGACTGCGAGAGAGATGGCGAGAGAGACGGCGAGAGAGACGGCGAGAGAGACGGCGAGAGAGACGGCGAGAGAGACGGCGAGAGAGACTGCGAGAGAGACAGTGAGGGAGAGAGCGAGAGAGACTGCGAGGGAGACAGCGAGAGAGACAGCGAGAGAGACTGTGAGAGAGACTGTGAGAGAGACTGTGAGAGAGACTGCGAGAGAGACTGCGAGAGATACAGCGATGGATAGAGCGAGTGAGACAGCGAGGGAGACAGCGAGGGAGACAGCGAGAGTACATTGAGAGAGACAGCGAGAGAGACAGCGAGAGAGACTGCGAGAGAGACTGCGAGGGAGACGGCGAGGGAGACGGCGAGGGAGACGGCGAGGGAGACGGCGAGGGAGACGGCGAGGGAGACGGCGAGGGAGACGGCGAGGGAGACGGCGAGGGAGACAGCGAGGGAGACAGCGAGGGAGACAGCGAGGGAGATAGCGAGGGAGACAGCGACAGAGACAGCGACAGAGACAGCGACAGAGACAGCGACAGAGACAGCGACAGAGACAGCGACAGAGACAGCGACAGAGACAGCGACAGAGACAGCGAGGGAGACAGCGAGAGAGACTGCTATGGAGATAGCATAAGAGACAGCCCGGGATACAGAGAGAGTGACTGCAAGGGAGAGGGCGAGGGAGACAGCGAGGGAGACTGCGAGGGAGACTGCGAGGGAGACAGCGAGGGACACAGCGAGGGACACAGCGAGAGAGACAGCGAGAGAGACTGCGAGAGAGTGCGCGTGAGACAGCGAGGGAGACAGCGAGGGAGAGAGCGAGGGAGAGAGCGAGAGACAGAGCGAGGGGGACAGCGAGAGAGACTGCAAGAGAGACTGCAAGGGAGACAGCGAGAGAGACAGCGAGGGAGAAAGCGATGGAGACAGCGAGAGAGACAGCGAGGGAGACAGCGAGGGAGACAGCGAGGGAGACTGCGAGGGAGACTGCGAGGGAGACTGCGAGGGAGACTGCGAGGGAGACTGCGAGGGAGACTGCGAGGGAGACTGCGAGGGAGACTGCGAGGGAGACAGTGAGAGACACTGCGAGAGAGAATGTGAGGGTGACAGCGCTGGAGACAGCGAGAGAGACGGCGAGAGAGAGAGCGAGAGAGAGAGCGAGAGAGACAGCGAGGGAGACAGCGAGGGAGACAGCGAGGGAGACAGCGAGGGAGACAGCGAGGGAGACAGCGAGGGAGACAGCGAGGGAGACAGCGATGGAGACAGCGAGGGAGACAGCGAGGGAGGCAGCGAGGGAGACAGCGAGGGAGACAGCGAGGGAGACAGCGAGGGAGACAGCGACAGAGACAGCAATAGAGACTGCGAGGGAGACTGCGAGGGACACAGTGAGAGAGACTGCAAGAGAGACAACGAGAGAGAATGCGAGAGAGATCGCGTGAGACAGCGAGGGAGACAGCGAGGGAGACAGCGAGAGAAACTGCGAGGGAGACTGCGAGAGAGACTGCGAGAGAGACTGCGAGAGAGACTGCGAGAGAGACTGCGAGAGAGACTGCGAGGGACACAGCGAGGAAGACAGCGAGAGAGATTGCGAGAGCGACTGCTAGGGAGACAGCGAGGGAGGCAGCGAGGGAGACAGCGAGGGAGACAGCGAGAGAGACTGCTAGGGAGACAGCGAGGGAGGCAGCGAGGGAGACAGCGAGGGAGACAGCGAGGGAGACAGCGAGGGAGACAGCGAGAGAAACTGCGAGGAAGACAGCGAGAGAGACTGCGGGAGAGACTGCGGGAGAGACGGCGAGGGAGACTGTGAGGGAGAGAGCGAGGGAGAGAGCGAGGGAGACAGCGAGGGAGACAGCGAGGGAGACAGCGAGGGAGACAGCGAGGGAGACAGCGAGGGAGACAGCGAGGGAGACAGCGAGGGAGACAGCGAGGGAGACAGCGAGGGAGACAGCGAGAGAGACTGCGAGGGAGACAGCGAGAGAGACTGCGAGGGAGACAGCGTGGGAGACAGCGAGGGAGACAGCGAGGGAGACAGCGAGGGAGACAGCGAGAGAGACAGCGAGAGAGACAGCGAGAAGGACTGCGAGAAGGACTGCGAGAAGGACTGCGAGAAGGACTGCGAGAAGGACTGCGAGAAGGACTGCGAGAGAGACAGCGAGGGAGAAAGTGAGAGCGACTGTGAGAGAGACTGCGAGGGAGACAGCGAAAGAGACTGTGAGGGAAACAGCGAGGGAGACAGCGAAAGAGACTGCGAGAGAGACAGCGAGAGAGACAGCGAGAGAGACAGCGAGAGAGACTGCGAGGGAGGCAGCGAGAGAGACTGCGAGAGGGACAGCGAGAGAGACTGCGAGAGAGACTGCGAGAGGGACTGCGAGAGGGACAGCGAGAGAGACTGCGAGGGAGAAAGCGAGGCAGAAAGCGTGAGAGACTGTGTGGGAGACTGCAAGGGAGACAGCGAGAGAGACAGCGAGAGAGACAGCGAGAGAGACAGCGAGAGAGACTGCGAGAGAGACTGCGAGAGAGACTGCGAGAGAGACTGGGAGAGAGACTGCGAGAGAGACTGCGAGAGAGACTGCGAGAGAGACTGCGAGAGAGACTGCGAGAGAGACTGCGAGGGAGACTGCGAGGGAGACTGCGAGGGAGACTGCGAGGGAGACTGCGAGGGAGACAGCGAGGGAGACAGCGAGGGAGACTGCGAGAGAGACGGCGAGAGAGACGGCGAGAGAGACGGCGAGAGAGATGGAGAGAGACGGCGAGAGAGACTGCGAGAGAGACAGTGAGGGAGAGAGCGAGAGAGACTGCGAGGGAGACAGCGAGAGAGACTGTGAGAGAGACTGCGAGAGAGACTGCGAGAGATACAGCGAGGGATAGAGCGAGGGATAGAGCGAGTGAGACAGCGAGGGAGACAGCGAGAGTACATTGAGAGAGACTGCGAGAGAGACTGCGAGGGAGACGGCCAGGGAGACGGCCAGGGAGACGGCCAGGGAGACGGCCAGGGAGACGGCCAGGGAGACAGCGACAGAGACAGCGACAGAGACAGCGACAGAGACAGCGACAGAGACAGCGACAGACACAGCGACAGAGACAGAGACAGAGACAGCGACAGAGACAGCGACAGAGACAGCGACGGAGACAGCGAGGGAGACAGCGAGGGAGACAGCGAGGGAGACAGTGAGAGAGACTGCGATGGAGATAGCGAGAGAGACAGCCGGGGATACAGAGAGAGTGACTGCAAGGGAGACGGCGAGGGAGACGGCGAGGGAGACAGCGAGGGAGACAGCGAGGGAGACAGCGAGGGAGACAGCGAGGGAAACAGCGAGGGACACAGCGAGGGACACAGCGAGGGACACAGCGAGGGACACAGCGAGAGAGACAGCGAGAGAGACTGCGAGAGAGAGCGCGTGAGACAGCGCGTGAGACAGCGAGGGAGACAGCGAGAGACACAGCGAGGGAGACAGCGAGAGAGACTGCAAGAGAGACTGCAAGGGAGACAGCGAGAGAGACAGCGAGAGAGACAGCGAGAGAGACAGCGAGGGAGAAAGCGATGGAGACAGCGAGAGAGACGGCTTGGGAGACGGCTTGGGAGACGGCTTGGGAGACGGCGAGGGAGACGGCGAGGGAGACGGCGAGGGAGACGGCGAGGGAGACGGCGAGGGAGACGGCGACGGAGACGGCGACAGAGACGGCGACAGAGACGGCGACAGAGACGGCGACAGAGACGGCGACAGAGACGGCGACAGAGACGGCGACAGAGACGGCGACAGAGACGGCGACAGAGACGGCGACAGCGACGGCGACAGCGACAGCGACAGAGACAGAGACAGAGACAGAGACAGAGACAGAGACAGAGACAGAGACAGAGACAGAGACAGCGACAGAGACAGAGACAGAGACAGAGACAGAGACAGAGACAGAGACAGAGACAGAGACAGAGACAGCGACAGCGACAGCGACAGCGACAGCGACAGAGACAGAGACAGAGACAGAGACAGAGACAGAGACAGAGACAGAGACAGAGACAGCGACAGAGACAGAGACAGAGACAGAGACAGAGACAGAGACAGAGACAGCGACAGCGACAGCGACAGCGACAGAGACAGAGACAGAGACAGAGACAGAGACAGAGTCAGCGACAGAGACAGAGACAGAGACAGAGACAGAGACAGCGACAGAGACAGAGACAGAGACAGAGACAGAGACAGAGACAGAGACAGAGACAGAGACAGAGACAGTGAGAGAGACAGTGAGAGAGACTGCTATGGAGATAGCGAGAGAGACAGCCGGGGATACAGAGAGAGTGACTGCGAGGGAGACGGCGAGGGAGACGGCGAGGGAGACGGCGAGGGAGACGGCGAGGGAAACAGCGAAGGAGACGGCGAGGGAGACGGCGAGGGAGACGGCGAGGGAGACGGCGAGGGAGACGGCGAGGGAGACGGCGAGGGAGACGGCGAGGGAGACGGCGAGGGAGACGGCGAGGGAGACGGCGAGGGAGACGGCGAGGGAGACGGCGAGGGAGACGGCGAGGGAGACGGCGAGGGAGACGGCGAGGGAGACAGCGAGGGAGACTGCGAGAGAGGGCGCGTGAGACAGCGAGGGAGAGAGCGAGAGACACAGCGAGGGAGACAGCGAGAGAGACTGCAAGAGAGACTGCAAGGGAGACAGCGAGAGAGACGGCGAGAGAGGCAGCGAGAGAGACAGCGAGAGAGACAGCGAGAGAGACAGCGAGAGCGACAGCGAGAGAGACAGCGAGAGAGACAGCGAGAGAGACAGCGAGAGAGACAGCGAGAGAGACAGCGAGAGAGACAGCGAGAGAGACAGCGAGGGAGAAAGCGAGGGAGAAAGCGATGGAGACAGCGATGGAGACAGCGAGAGAGACAGCGAGAGAGACAGCGAGAGAGACTGCGTGGGAGACAGCGAGGGAGACAGCGAGGGAGACAGCGAGGGAGACAGCGAGGGAGACAGCGAGGGAGACAGCGAGGGAGACAGCGAGGGAGACAGCGAGGGAGACAGCGCTGGAGACAGCGAGAGAGACTGCGAGAAGGACTGCGAGAGAGAAGGACTGCGAGGGAGACAGCGAGCGCGACTTCGAGAGAGACTGCGAGGGAGACAGCGAGAGAGACTGCGAGGGAAACAGCGAGGGAGACTGCGAGGGAGACTGCGAGGGAGACTGCGAGGGAGACTGCGAGGGAGACTGCGAGGGAGACTGCGAGGGAGACAGCGAGGGAGACAGCGAGGGAGACAGCGAGAGAGACAGCGAGAGAGACTGCGAGAAGGACTGCGAGAAGGACTGCGAGAGAGACAGCGAGGGAGAAAGTGAGAGCGACTGCGAGAGAGACTGCGAGGGAGACTGCGAGGGAGACTGCGAGGGAGACTGCGAGGGAGACTGCGAGGGAGACTGCGAGGGAGACTGCGAAAGAGACTGTGAGGGAAACAGCGAGGGAGACAGCGGAAGAGACTGCGAGGCAGACTGCGAGGGAGACTGCGAGAGAGACAGCGAGAGAGACAGCGAGAGAGACAGCGAGAGAGACAGCGAGAGAGACAGCGAGAGAGACAGCGAGAGAGACAGCGAGAGAGACTGCAAAGGAGACTGCGAGAGAGACTGCGAGGGAGACAGCGAGAAAGACTGCGAGAGAGACTGCGAGAGAGACTGCGAGAGAGACTGCGAGAGAGACTGCGAGAGAGACTGCGAGAGAGACTGCGAGAGAGACTGCGAGGGAGACTGCGAGGGAGACTGCGAGGGAGACAGCGAGGGAGACAGCGAGGGAGACAGCGAGGGAGACAGCGAGGGAGACAGCGAGGGAGACAGCGAGGGAGACTGCGAGGGAGACTGCGAGAGAGATGGCGAGAGAGACGGCGAGAGAGACAGTGAGGGAGAGAGCGAGAGAGACTGCGAGGGAGACAGCGAGAGAGACAGTGAGGGAGACAGCGAGGGAGACAGCGGAAGAGACTGCGAGGGAGACTGCGAAAGAGACTGTGAGGGAAACAGCGAGGGAGACAGCGGAAGAGACTGTGAGAGAGACTGCGAGGGAGACTGCGAAAGAGACTGTGAGGGAAACAGCGAGGGATAGAGCGAGTGAGACAGCGAGGGAGACAGCGAGAGAGACAGCGAGAGAGACTGCGAGAGAGACTGCGAGGGAGACTGCGAGGGAGACGGCGAGGGAGACGGCGAGGGAGACGGCGAGGGAGACGGCGAGGGAGACGGCGAGGGAGACGGCGAGGGAGACGGCGAGGGAGACGGCGAGGGAGACAGCGAGGGAGACAGCGACAGAGACAGCGACAGAGACAGCGACAGAGACAGCGACAGAGACAGCGACAGAGACAGCGACAGAGACAGCGACAGAGACAGTGAGAGAGACTGCTATGGAGATAGCGTAAGAGACAGCCCGGGATACAGAGAGAGTGACTGCAAGGGAGACGGCGAGGGAGACAGCGAGGGAGACAGCGAGGGAGACTGCGAGGGAGAGAGCGAGGGAGACAGCGAGGGAGACAGCGAGGGAGACAGCGAGGGACACAGCGAGGGACACAGCGAGGGACACAGCGAGGGACACAGCGAGGGACACAGCGAGGGAGACAGCGAGAGAGACTGCGAGAGAGAGCGCATGAGACAGCGAGGGAGAGAGCGAGAGACACAGCGAGGGAGACAGCGAGGGAGACAGCGAGGGAGACAGCGAGGGAGACAGCGAGAGAGACTGCGAGAGAGACAGCGAGAGAGACTGCGAGAGAGACAGCGAGAGAGGCAGCGAGAGAGGCAGCGAGAGAGACAGCGAGAGAGACAGCGAGAGAGACAGCGAGAGAGACAGCGAGAGAGACAGCGAGGGAGACAGCGAGGGAGACAGCGAGGGAGACAGCGAGGGAGACAGCGAGGGAGACAGCGAGGGAGACAGCGAGGGAGACAACGAGAGAGACTGCGTGGGAGACAGCAAGGGAGACAGCGAGGGAGACAGCGAGGGAGACAGCGAGGGAGACAGCGAGGGAGACAGCGAGGGAGACAGCAAAGGAGACTGCGAGAGAGACTGCGAGAGGGACAGCGAGAGAGACTGCGAGAGGGACAGCGAGAGAGACTGCGAGAGAGACTGCGAGAAGGACTGCGAGAAGGACTGCGAGAGAGACAGCGAGGGAGAAAGCGAGAGCGACTTCGAGAGGGACTGCGAGGGAGACAGCGAGAGAGACTGTGAGGGAAACAGCGAGGGAGACAGCGAGAGAGACTGCGAGGGAGACTGCGAGGGAGACTGCGAGAGTGACTGCGAGAGTGACTGCGAGAGTGACTGCGAGAGAGACTGCGAGAGAGACTGCGAGAGAGACTGCGAGGGAGACTGCGAGGGAGCCTGCGAGAGAGACAGCGAGAGAGACTTCGAGAGAGACTGCGAGAGATACAGCGAGGGATACAGGTAGTGAGACAGCGAGGGAGACAGCGAGAGATACAGCGAGGGATAGAGCGAGTGAGACAGCGAGGGAGACAGCGAGAGAGACAGCGAGAGAGACAGCGAGAGAGACAGCGAGAGAGACGGCCAGGGAGACGGCCAGGGAGACGGCCAGGGAGACGGCCAGGGAGACGGCCAGGGAGACGGCCAGGGAGACGGCCAGGGAGACGGCCAGGGAGACGGCCAGGGAGACGGCCAGGGAGACGGCCAGGGAGACGGCCAGGGAGACGACGATGGAGACGACGAGGGAGACAGCGAGGGAGACAGCGAGGGAGACAGCGAGGGAGACAGCGAGGGAGACAGCGAGGGAGACAGCGAGGGAGACAGCGACAGAGACAGCGACAGAGACAGCGACAGAGACAGTGAGAGAGACTGCTATGGAGATAGCGAGAGAGACAGCCGGGGATACAGAGAGAGTGACTGCAAGGGAGACGGCGAGGGAGACGGCGAGGGAGACGGCGAGGGAGACGGCGAGGGAGACGGCGAGGGAGACGGCGAGGGAGACGGCGAGGGAGACAGCGAGGGAGACAGCGACAGAGACAGCGAGGGAGACAGCGACAGAGACAGCGACAGAGACAGAGACAGCGACAGAGACAGCGACAGAGACAGCGACAGAGACAGCGACAGAGACAGCGACAGAGACAGCGACAGAGACAGCGACAGAGACAGCGACAGAGACAGCGGGGGAGACAGTGAGAGAGACTGCTATGGAGATAGCGAGAGACAGCCGGGGATACAGAGAGTGTGACTGCAAGGGAGACGGCGAGGGAGACGACGAGGGAGACAGCGAGGGAGACAGCGAGGGAGACAGCGAGGGAGACAGCGAGGGAGACAGCGAGGGAGACAGCGAGGGAGACTGCGAGAGAGACAGCGAGGGACACAGCGAGGGACACAGCGAGGGACACAGCGAGGGACACAGCGTTGGACACAGCGAGGGACACAGCGAGGGACACAGCGAGGGACACAGCGAGGGACACAGCGAGGGACACAGCGAGGGACTCAGCGAGGGACACAGCGAGAGACACAGCGAGAGACACAGCAAGGGAGACAGCGAGAGACACAGCGAGAGAGACAGCGAGAGAGACAGCGAGAGAGACTGCGAGAGAGACAGCGAGAGAGACTGCGAGAGAGAGCGCGTGAGACAGCGAGGGAGACAGCGAGGGAGACAGCGAGATGCAGCGAGGGAGACAGCGAGAGAGACTGCAAGGGAGACTGCAAGGGAGACAGCGAGAGAGACAGCGAGAGAGGCAGCGAGAGAGACAGCGAGAGAGACAGCGAGAGAGACAGCGAGAGAGACAGCGAGGGAGAAAGCCATGGAGACAGCGAGAGAGACAGCGAGAGAGACAGCGAGGGAGACAGCGAGGGAGACAGCGAGGGAGACAGCGAGGGAGACAGCGAGGGAGACAGCGAGGGAGACAGCGAGGGAGACAGCGAGGGAGACAGCGAGGGAGACAGCGAGGGAGACAGCGAGAGAGACTGCGAGAAGGACTGCGAGAGAGACAGCGAGGGAGAAAGCGAGAGCGACTTCGAGAGAGACTGCGAGGGAGACAGCGAGAGAGACTGTGAGTGAGACAGCGAGAGAGACAGCGAGGGAGACTGCGAGGGAGCATGCGAGGGAGACTGCGAGGGAGACTGCGAGGGAGACTGCGAGGGAGACTGCGAGGGAGACTGCGAGGGAGACTGCGAGGGAGACAGCGAGGGAGACAGCGAGGGAGAATGCGAGGGAGACAGCGAGAGAGAATGCGAGGGAGACAGCGAGGGAGACAGCGAGGGAGACGGCGAGAGAGAGAGAGACAGCGAGGGAGACAGCGAGAGAGACTTCGAGAGAGACAGCGAGGGAGACAGCGAGGGAGACAGCGAGGGAGACAGCGAGGGAGACAGCGAGGGAGACAGCGAGGGAGACAGCGAGGGAGACAGCGAGGGAGACAGCGACAGAGACAGCAATAGAGACTGCGAGAGAAACTGCGAGGGACACAGCGAGAGAGACTGCAAGGGAGACGAGAGAGAATGCGAGAGAGATCGCGTGAGACAGCGAGGGAGACAGCGTGGGAGGCAGCGAGGGAGACAGCGAGAGAAACTGCGAGGAAGACTGCGAGAGAGACTGCGAGAGAGACTGCGAGAGAGACTGCGAGAGAGACTGCGAGGGACACAGCGAGGAAGACAGCGAGAGAGACTGCGAGAGCGACTGCTAGGGAGACAGCGAGGGAGACAGCGAGGGAGACAGCGAGGGAGACAGCGAGAGCGACTGCGAGAGCGACTGCGAGAGCGACTGCGAGAGCGACTGCGAGAGCGACTGCTAGGGAGACAGCGAGGGAGGCAGCGAGGGAGACAGCGAGGGAGACAGCGAGGGAGACAGCGAAGGAGACAGCGAGGGAGACAGCGAGGGAGACAGCGAGGGAGACAGCGAGGGAGACAGCGAGGGAGACAGCGAGGGAGACAGCGAGGGAGACAGTGAGGGAGACAGCGAGAGAAACTGCGAGGAAGACAGTGAGAGAGACTGCGAGAGAGACTGCGAGGGAGACTGCGAGGGAGAGAGCGAGGGACACAGCGAGGGAGACAGCGAGGGAGACAGCGAGGGAGACAGCGAGAGAGACAGCGAGGGAGACAGCGAGGGAGACAGCGAGAGGGACTGCGAGAGAGACTGCGAGGGAGACAGCGAGAGAGACAGCGAGAGAGACAGCGAGAGAGACAGCGAGGGAGACAGTGAGAGAGACTGCGAGGGAGACTGCGAGGGAGACTGCGAGGGAGACTGCGAGGGAGACAGCGAGGGAGACTGCGAGGGAGACAGCGAGGGAGACAGCGAGGGAGACAGCGAGGGAGACAGCGAGGGAGACAGCGAGGGAGACAGCGAGGGAGACTGCAAAGGAGACTGCAAAGGAGACTGCGAGAGAGACAGCGAGAGAGACTGCGAGAGAGACTGCGAGAGGGACAGCGAGGGACACAGCGAGGGACACAGTGAGAGAGACAGCGAGAGAGACTGCGAGAGAGAGCGCATGAGACAGCGAGGGAGACAGCGAGGGAGAGAGCAGGAGACACAGCGAGGGAGACAGCGAGGGAGACAGCGAGAGAGACTGCAAGAGAGACTGCAAGGGAGACTGCGAGGGAGACTGCGAGGGAGACTGCGAGGGAGACAGCGAGAGAGACAGCGAGAGAGACAGCGAGAGAGACAGCGAGAGAGACAGCGAGAGAGACAGCGAGAGAGACAGCGAGGGAGACAGCGAGGGAGAAAGCGATGGAGACAGCGAGAGAGACAGCGAGAGAGACAGCGAGAGAGACTGCGTGGGAGACAGCGAGGGAGACAGCGAGGGAGACAGCGAGGGAGACAGCGAGGGAGACAGCGAGGGAGACAGCGAGGGAGACAGCGAGGGAGACAGCGAGGGAGACAGCGAGAGAGACTGCGAGAAGGACTGCGAGAGAGACAGCGAGGGAGAAAGCGAGAGCGACTTCGAGAGAGACTGCGAGGGAGACAGCGAGAGAGACTGTGAGGGAAACAGCGAGGGAGACAGCGAGAGAGACTGCGAGGGAGACTGCGAGGGAGACTGCGAGGGAGACTGCGAGAGAGACAGCGAGAGGAACTTCGAGAGAGACTGCGAGAGAGACTGCGAGAGAGACTGCCAGGGAGACTGCGAGAGAGACTGCCAGGGAGACGGCCAGGGAGACGGCCAGGGAGACGGCCAGGGAGACGGCCAGGGAGACGGCCAGGGAGACGGCCAGGGAGACGGCCAGGGAGACGGCCAGGGAGACGGCCAGGGAGACGACGAGGGAGACAGCGAGGGAGACAGCGAGGGAGACAGCGACAGAGACAGCGACAGAGACAGCGACAGAGACAGTGAGAGAGACTGCTATGGAGATAGCGAGAGAGACAGCCGGGGATACAGAGAGAGTGACGGCGAGGGAGACGGCGAGGGAGACGGCGAGGGAGACGGCGAGGGAGACGGCGAGGGAGACGGCGAGGGAGACGGCGAGGGAGACGGCGAGGGAGACAGCGAGGGAGACAGCAAGAGAGACTGCGAGAGAGAGCGCGTGAGACAGCGAGGGAGACAGCGAGAGAGACAGCGAGGGAGACAGCGAGAGAGACTGCAAGAGAGACTGCAAGGGAGACAGCGAGAGAGACTGCAAGAGAGACTGCGAGGGAGACAGCGAGAGAGACAGCGAGGGAGAAAGCGAGGGAGACATCGAGAGAGACTGCGAGAGAGACTGCGAGAGAGACTGCGAGGGAGACTGCGAGGGAGACTGCGAGGGAGACTGCGAGGGAGACTGCGAGGGAGACTGCGAGGGAGACTGCGAGGGAGACTGCGAGGGAGACAGCGTGGGAGACAGCGTGGGAGACAGCGTGGGAGACAGCGTGGGAGACAGCGAGAGAGACAGCGAGAGAGACTGCGAGAGGGACAGCGAGAGGGACAGCGAGAGAGACTGCGAGAGAGACTGCGAGAGAGACTGCGAGAGAGACTGCGAGAGAGACAGCGAGGGAGACTGCGAGAGAGACTGCGAGAGAGACTGCGAGAGAGACTGCGAGGGAGACTGCGAGGGAGACTGCGAGGGAGACAGCGAGGGAGACAGCGAGGGAGACTGCGAGGGAGACTGCGAGGGAGACTGCGAGGGAGACTGCGAGGGAGACTGCGAGGGAGACGGCGAGAGAGACGGCGAGAGAGACGGAGAGAGAGACGGCGAGAGAGACGGCGAGAGAGACGGCGAGAGAGACGGCGAGAGAGACGGTAAGGGAGAGAGCGAGAGAGACTGCGAGGGAGACAGCGAGGGAGACTGTGAGAGAGACTGCGAGAGATACAGCGAGGGATAGAGCGAGTGAGACAACGAGGGAGACAGCGAGAGTACAGCGAGAGAGACTGCGAGAGAGACTGCGAGGGAGACGGCCAGGGAGACGGCCAGGGAGACGGCCAGGGAGACGGCCAGGGAGACGGCCAGGGAGACGGCCAGGGAGACGGCCAGGGAGACGGCCAGGGAGACAGCCAGGGAGACAGCGAGGGAGACAGCGACAGCGACAGCGACAGCGACAGCGACAGCGACAGCGACAGCGACAGCGACAGCGACAGCGACAGCGACAGAGACAGTGAGAGAGACTGCTATGGAGATAGCGAGAGAGACAGCCGGGGATACAGAGAGTGTGACTGCGAGGGAGACGGCGAGGGAGACGACGAGGGAGACAGCGAGGGAGACAGCGAGGGAGACAGCGAGGGAGACAGCGAGGGAGACAGCGAGGGAGACAGCGAGGGAGACAGCGAGGGAGACAGCGAGGGAGACAGCGAGGGAGACTGCGAGAGAGACAGCGAGGGACACAGCGAGGGACACAGCGAGGGACACAGCGAGGGACACAGCGAGGGACACAGCGAGAGAGACAGCGAGAGAGACTGCGAGAGAGAGCGCGTGAGACAGCGAGGGAGACAGCGAGGGAGACAGCGAGAGAGACTGCAAGAGAGACAGCGAGAGAGACAGCGAGAGAGACAGCGAGAGAGACAGCGAGAGAGACAGCGAGAGAGACAGCGAGGGAGAAAGCCATGGAGACAGCGAGAGAGACAGCGAGAGAGACAGCGAGGGAGACAGCGAGTGAGACAGCGAGGGAGACAGCGAGGGAGACAGCGAGGGAGACAGCGAGGGAGACAGCGAGGGAGACAGCGAGGGAGACAGCGAGGGAGACAGCGAGGGAGACAGCGCTGGAGACAGCGAGAGAGACTGCGAGAAGGACTGCGAGAAGGACTGCGAGAAGGACTGCGAGAAGGACTGCGAGAAGGACTGCGAGAAGGACTGCGAGAAGGACTGCGAGAGAGACAGCGAGAGCGACTTCGAGAGAGACTGCGAGGGAGACAGCGAGAGAGACTGTGAGGGAGACAGCGAGAGAGACTGCGAGGGAGACTGCGAGGGAGACTGCGAGGGAGACTGCGAGAGAGACTGCGAGAGAGAATGCGAGGGAGACAGGGGAAAACTATTTATTTGGGCAGTTTTAAAATCTTTGTCTTTTGCGAGGAGCAGCCTTGATAGAACGGGGTGCGGAGCGGACTTTCAGCTGAGCGGTCAATTTCAGTAAGTTACAAGTTAATCCCTTTTTTGTTTCGGAGGACCGGGGACTGCTGGGTAGGGGAAAACTATTTATTTGGGCAGTTTTAAAATCTTTGTCTTTTGCGAGGAGCAGCCTTGATAGAACGGGGTGCGGAGCGGACTTTCAGCTGAGCGGTCAATTTCAGTAAGTTACAAGTTAATCCCTTTTTTGTTTCGGAGGACCGGGGACTGCTGGGTAGGGGAAAACTATTTATTTGGGCAGTTTTAAAATCTTTGTCTTTTGCGAGGAGCAGCCTTGATAGAACGGGGTGCGGAGCGGACTTTCAGCTGAGCGGTCAATTTCAGTAAGTTACAAGTTAATCCCTTTTTTGTTTCGGAGGACCGGGGACTGCTGGGTAGGGGAAAACTATTTATTTGGGCAGTGGCAGTACCCAAGACACTACACGTGTAGTGTCTCCCACCCACCCTCCTCCTCTAACCAAAAAAAAAGGACTCTAGGGTGTTGATAAGGTAAGCTTTTTATTTAAAACTTCAGTCCGTCGGATTGCTAAGCGAACAAGTTTTGACTTTTTTTTTTCGATTGGTTTTTCAGTAGATTTATTGGGAATCTAGAATAGTGGGAATGGAGGTAAAGGCAGTTGTATGTTCCTCCTGCAGAATGTGGGAGGTAGGGGTCGCCAAGAGTGTCCCTGCTGACTGCATCTGCGGGAAGTGCACCCAACTCCAGCTCCTCGCAGACCGCGTTAGGGAACTGGAGCTGGAGCTGGATGAACTTCGGATCATTCGGGAGGCGGAGGGGATTATTGACAGGAGTTATAGGGAGGCAGTCACACCTCAGGTAAAAGAAGTAGGTAGATGGGTTACCGTCAGGGGAAGGAAAGGGAACCAGCAGGCAGTGCAGGGATCCCCTGTGGCCGTTTCCCTCAACAACAGGTATACCGTTTTGGATACTGTTGGGGGGGACGACTTACCAGGGGTAAGCAATGGGGTGCAGGTCTCTGGCACAGAGTCTGTCCCTGTTGCTCAGAAGGGAAAAGGGAAGAGGAGCAGAGCATTAGTCATTGGGGACTCCATAGTTAGGGGAACAGATAGGAGGTTCTGTGGGAACGAGAGAGACTCACGGTTGGTGTGTTGCCTCCCAGGTGCCAGGGTACGTGATGTCTCCGATCGTGTTTTTGGGATCCTTAAGCGGGAGGGGGAGCACCCCCAAGTCGTGGTCCACATAGGCACCAACGACATAGGTAGGAAGAGAGATGGGGATTTAAGGCAGAAATTCAGGGAGCTAGGGTGGAAGCTTAGAGCGAGAACAACCAGAGTTGTTATCTCTGGGTTGTTGCCTGTGCCACGTGCTAGCGAAGAGAGGAATAGGGAGAGAGAGGAGTTGAACACGTGGCTGCAGGGATGGTGTAGGAGGGAGGGTTTTGGTTTCCTGGATAATTGGGGCTCTTTCTGGGGTAGGTGGGACCTCTACAAACAGGATGGTCTTCACCTGAACCAGAGGGGTACCAATATCCTGGGGGGGAGATTTGTTAGTGCTCTTCGGGGGGGGTGTAAACTAAATCAGCAGGGGAATGGGAACCTAAATTGCAGTGCCAGTGTACAGGCTGTTGAGAGTAGTGAGGTAGGGGATAAGGTTACAGGGACGCAAGAGGGCACTGGCAAGCAAGAACTTGGTTTAAAGTGTGTCTACTTCAACGCCAGGAGCATCCGGAATAAGGTGGGTGAGCTTGCAGCATGGGTTGGTACCTGGGATCCTGATGTTGTGGCCATTTCGGAGACATGGGTAGAGCAGGGGCAGGAATGGATGTTGCAGGTTCCGGGATTTAGATGTTTCAGAAAGAACAGAGAAGAGGGTAAAAGAGGGGGGGGTGTGGCATTGTTAATCAAGGAAAGTATTACAGCGGCAGAAAAGACGTTTGAGGACTCGTCTACTGAGGTAGTATGGGCCGAGGTTAGAAACAGGAGAGGAGAGGTCACCCTGTTGGGAGTTTTCTATAGACCTCCGAATAGTTCCAGAGATGTAGAGGAAAGGATAGCGAAGATGATTCTCGACAGGAGCGAGAGTAACAGGGTAGTGGTTATGGGGGACTTTAACTTTCCAAATATTGACTGGAAATACTATAGTTCGAGTACTTTAGATGGGTCTGTTTTTGTCCAGTGTGTGCAGGAGGGTTTTCTGACACAGTATGTGGACAGGCCAACCAGGGGCGATGCCACATTGGATTTGGTACTGGGTAATGAACCCGGCCAGGTGTTCGATTTAGATGTAGGTGAGCACTTTGGCGATAGTGATCACAATTCGGTTAGGTTTACCTTAGCGATGGGCAGGGACAGGTATATACCACAGGGCAAGAATTATAGCTGGGGGAAAGGAAATTATGACGCGATTAGGCAAGATTTAGGATGTGTAGGATGGGGAAGGAAACTGCAGGGGATGGGCACAAACGAAATGTGGAGCTTATTCAAGGAGCAGCTAATGCGTGTCCTTGATAAGTATGTACCTGTCAGGCAGGGAGGAAGTTGTCGAGCAAGGGAGCCGTGGTTTACTCAAGAAGTTGAAGCGCTTGTCAAGAGGAAGAGGGCGGCTTATGTTAGGATGAGACGTGAAGGCTCAGTTAGGGCGCTTGAGAGTTACAAGCTAGCCAGGAAGGATCTAAAGGGAGGGCTAAGAAGAGCAAGGAGAGGACACGAGAAGTCATTGGCGGATAGGATCAAAGAAAACCCTAAGGCTTTCTATAGGTATATCAGGAATAAACGAATGATAAGAGTTAGAACAGGGCCAATCAAGGATAGTAGTGGGAAGTTGTGTGCGGAATCAGAGGAGATAGGGGAAGCGTTAAATGAATATTTTTCGTCAGTATTTACAGTAGAGAAAGAAAATGTTGCCGAGGAGATTACTGAGATACAGCCTACTAGGCTAGATGGGATTGAGATTCACAAGGAGGAGGTGTTAGCAATTTTGGAAAGAGTGAAAATAGATAAGTCCCCTGGGCCAGATGGGATTTATCCTAGGATTCTCTGGGAAGCCAGGGAGGAGATTGCAGAGCCGTTGTTGTTGATCTTCAAGTCGTCATTGTCGACAGGAGTAGTGCCGGAGGACTGGAGGATAGCAAATGTTGTCCCCTTGTTCAAGAAGGGGAGTAGAGACAGCCCTGGTAATTATAGACCTGTGAGCCTTACTTCAGTTGTGGGTAAAATGTTGGAAAAGGTTATAAGAGACAGGATTTATAATCATCTTGAAAAGAATAAGTTCATTTGCGATAGTCAGCACGGTTTTGTGAAAGGTAGGTCGTGCCTCACAAACCTTATTGAGTTTTTCGAGAAGGTGACCAAACAGGTGGATGAGGGTAAAGCCGTGGATGTGGTGTATATGGATTTCAGTAAGACGTTTGATAAGGTTCCCCACGGTAGGCTATTGCAGAAAATACGCAAGTATGGGGTTGAAGGTGATTTAGAGCTTTGGATCAGAAATTGGCTAGCTGAAAGAAGACAGAGGGTGGTGGTTGATGGCAAATGTTCATCCTGGAGTTTAGTTACTAGTGGTGTACCGCAAGGTTCTGTTTTGGGGCCACTGCTGTTTGTCATTTTTATAAACGACCTGGATGAGGGTGTAGAAGGGTGGGTTAGTAAATTTGCGGATGACACGAAGGTCGGTGGAGTTGTGGATAGTGTCGAAGGGTGTTGTAGGGTACAGAGGGACATAGATAGGCTGCAGAGCTGGGCTGAGAGATGGCAAATGGAGTTTAATGCGGAGAAGTGTGAGGTGATTCACTTTGGAAGGAGTAACAGCAATGCAGAGTACTGGGCTAATGGGAAGATTCTTGGTAGTGTAGATGAGCAGAGAGATCTTGGTATCCAGGTACATAAATCCCTGAAAGTTGCTACCCAGGTTAATAGGGCTGTCAAGAAGGCATATGGTGTGTTAGCCTTTATTAGTAGGGGGATCGAGTTTCAGAGCCACGGGGTCATGATGCAGCTGTACAAAACTCTGGTGAGGCCGCACCTGGAGTATTGCGTGCAGTTCTGGTCACCGCATTATAGGAAGGATGTCGAAGCTTTGGAAAGGGTGCAGAGGAGATTTACTAGGATGTTGCCTGGTATGGAAGGAAGGTCTTACGAGGAAAGGCTGAGGGACTTGGGGTTGTTTTCGTTAGAGAGAAGGAGGAGGAGAGGTGACTTAATAGAGACATACAAGATAATCAGAGGGTTAGATAGGGTGGATAGTGAGAGTCTTTTTCCTCGGATGAGGATGGCAAACACGAGGGGACATAGCTTTAAGTTGAGGGGTGAAAGATATAGGACAGATGTCAGAGGTAGTTTCTTTACGCAGAGAGTAGTAGGGGCGTGGAACGCCCTGCCTGCAACAGTAGTAGACTCGCCAACTTTAAGGGCATTTAAGTGGTCATTGGATAGACATATGGATGTAAATGGAATAGTGTAGGTCAGATGATCGGCGCAACATCGAGGGCCGAAGGGCCTGTACTGCGCTGTAATATTCTAAAAAAAAAGACGGCGAGGGAGACGGCGAGAGAGAGAGAGACAGCGAGGGAGACAGCGAGAGAGACTTCGAGAGAGACTGCGAGAGAGACTGCGAGGGAGGCAGCGAGGGAGACAGCGAGGGAGACAGCGACAGAGACAGCAATAGAGACTGCGAGAGAGACTGCGAGGGAGACAGCGAGAGAGACTGCAAGGGAGACAACGAGAGAGAATGCGAGAGAGATTGCGTGAGACAGCGAGGGAGACAGCGTGGGAGGCAGCGAGGGAGACAGCGAGAGAAACTGCGAGGAAGACTGCGAGAGAGACTGCGAGAGAGACTGCCGGAGGGACGGCGAGGGACACAGCGAGGAAGACAGCGAGAGAGACTGCGAGAGCGACTGCTAGGGAGACAGCGAGGGCGGCAGCGAGAGAGACAGCGAGGGAGAAAGCGAGAGAGACTGCGAGAGAGACTGCGAGAGAGACTGCGAGAGAGACTGCGAGAGAGACTGCGAGAGAGACTGCGAGAGAGACTGCGAGAGAGACTGCGAGAGAGACTGCGAGAGAGACTGCGAGAGAGACTGCGAGAGAGACTGCGAGGGAGACTGCGAGGGAGACAGCGTGGGAGACAGCGTGGGAGACAGCGTGGGAGACAGCGTGGGAGACAGCGAGAGAGACAGCGAGAGAGACTGCAAAGGAGACTGCGAGAGAGACTGCGAGAGAGACAGCGAGAGAGACTGCGAGAGGGACAGCGAGAGAGACTGCGAGAGAGACTGCGAGAGAGACTGCGAGAGAGACTGCGAGAGAGACTGCGAGAGAGACTGCGAGAGAGACTGCGAGAGAGACTGCGAGAGAGACTGCGAGAGAGACTGCGAGAGAGACTGCGAGAGAGACTGCGAGAGAGACTGGGAGGGAGACTGCGAGGGAGACTGCGAGGGAGACTGCGAGAGAGACTGTGAGAGAGACTGCGAGAGAGACTGGGAGAGAGACTGCGAGGGAGACTGCGAGGGAGACAGCGAGGGAGACAGCGAGGGAGACTGCGAGAGTGATGGCGAGAGAGATGGAGAGAGAGACGGCGAGAGAGACGGCGAGAGAGACGGCGAGAGAGACGGCGAGAGAGACGGCGAGAGAGACGGCGAGAGAGACGGCGAGAGAGACAGTGAGGGAGAGAGCGAGAGAGACTGCGAGGGAGACAGCGAGAGAGACAGCGAGAGAGACAGCGAGAGAGACTGCGAGAGAGACAGCGAGAGAGACTGCGAGAGATACAGCGAGGGATAGAGCGAGTGAGACAGCGAGGGAGACAGCGAGAGTACATTGAGAGAGACAGCGAGAGAGACTGCGAGGGAGACGGCCAGGGAGACGGCCAGGGAGACGGCCAGGGAGACGGCCAGGGAGACGGCCAGGGAGACGGCCAGGGAGACGGCCAGGGAGACGACGAGGGAGACGACGAGGGAGACAGCGACAGAGACAGCGACAGAGACAGCGACAGAGACAGCGACAGAGACAGCGACAGAGACAGAGACAGAGACAGAGACAGAGACAGAGACAGAGACAGCGAGGGAGACAGTGAGAGATACTGCTATGGAGATAGCGAGAGAGACAGCCGGGGATACAGAGAGAGTGACTGCAAGGGAGACGGCGAGGGAGACGACGAGGGAGACAGCGAGGGAGACAGCGAGGGAGACAGCGAGGGAGACAGCGAGGGAGACAGCGAGGGACACAGCGAGAGACACAGCGAGAGAGACAGCGAGAGAGACAGCGAGGGACACAGCGAGGGACACAGCGTGGGACACAGCGTGGGACACAGCGAGGGAGACAGCGAGGGAGACAGCGAGAGAGACAGCGAGAGAGACAGCGAGAGAGACAGCGAGAGAGACTGCGAGAGAGAGCGCGTGAGATAGCGAGGGAGACAGCAAGGGAGACAGCGAGGGAGACAGCGAGGGAGAGAGCGAGAGACACAGCGAGGGAGACAGCGAGAGAGACTGCGAGAAGGACTGCGAGTAGGACTGCGAGAGAGAGAGCGAGGGAGAAAGCGAGGGAGAAAGTGAGAGCGACTTCGAGAGAGACTGCGAGGGAGACAGCGAGAGAGACTGTGAGGGAGACAGCGAGAGAGACTGCGAGGGAGACTGCGAGGGAGACAGCGAATAAGACGGCGAATAAGACGGCGAGGGAGACGGCGAGAGAGAGAGCGAGAGAGAGAGCGAGGGAGACAGCGAGGGAGACAGCGAGGGAGACAGCGAGGGAGACAGCGAGGGAGACAGCGAGGGAGACAGCGAGGGAGACAGCGAGGGAGACAGCGAGAGAGATTTCGAGAGAGACTGCGAGGGAGGCAGCGAGGGAGACAGCGAGGGAGACAGCGAGGGAGACAGCGAGGGAGACAGCGAGGGACACAGCGAGAGAGACTGCAAGGGAGACAACGAGAGAGAATGCGAGAGAGATCGCGTGAGACAGTGAGGGAGACAGCGTGGGAGGCAGCGAGGGAGACAGCGAGAGAAACTGCGAGGGAGACTGCGAGAGAGACTGCGAGAGAGACTGCGAGAGAGACTGCGAGAGAGACTGCGAGGGACACAGCGAGGAAGACAGCGAGAGAGACTGCGAGAGAGACTGCGAGAGCGACTGCTAGGGAGACAGCGAGGGAGGCAGCGAGGGAGACTGCGAGGGAGACTGCGAGGGAGACTGCGAGGGAGACTGCGAGGGAGACTGCGAGGGAGACTGCGAGGGAGACAGCGATGGAGACAGCGAGAGAGACTGCGAGAGCGACTGCTAGGGAGACAGCGAGGGAGGCAGCGAGGGAGACAGCGAGGGAGACGGCGAGAGAAACTGCGAGAGAAACTGCGAGGAAGACAGCGAGAGAGACTGCGAGAGAGACGGCGAGGGAGACTGCGAGGGAGTGAGCGAGGGAGAGAGCGAGGGACACAGCGAGGGACACAGCGAGGGAGACAGCGAGGGAGACAGCGAGGGAGACTGCGAGAGAGACAGCGAGAGAGACAGCGAGAGAGACAGCGAGAGAGACAGCGAGAGAGACAGCGAGAGAGACAGCGAGAGAGAACGCGTGAGACAGCGAGGGAGACAGCGAGGGAGACAGCGAGAGAGACAGCGAGAGAGACAGCGAGGGAGAAAGCGAGGGAGACAGCGAGAGAGACAGCGAGAGAGACAGCGAGAGAGACAGCGAGAGAGACTGCGAGGGAGACTGCGAGGGAGACTGCGAGGGAGACAGCGTGGGAGACAGCGAGGGAGACAGCGAGGGAGACAGCGAGGGAGACAGCGAGGGAGACAGCGAGGGAGACAGCGAGGGAGTCAGCGAGAGAGACTGCGAGAAGGACTGCGAGAGAGACTGCGAGAAGGACTGCGAGAAGGACTGCGAGAAGGACTGCGAGAGAGACAGCGAGGGAGAAAGTGAGAGCGACTGCGAGAGAGACTGCGAGGGAGACTGCGAGGGAGACTGCGAGGGAGACAGCGAAAGAGACTGTGAGGGAAACAGCGAGGGAGACAGCGAAAGAGACTGCGAGGGAGACTGCGAGGCAGACTGCGAGGCAGACTGCGAGAGAGACAGCGACGGAGACAGCGAGGGAGACAGCGAGGGAGACAGCGAGGGAGACAGCGAGGGAGACAGCGAGGGAGACAGCGAGGGAGACAGCGAGGGAGACAGCGAGGGAGACAGCGAGGGAGACAGCGAGGGAGACAGCGCTGGAGACAGCGAGAGAGACTGCGAGAAGGACTGCGAGAGAGACAGCGAGGGAGAAAGCGAGAGCGACTTCGAGAGAGACTGCGAGGGAGACAGCGAGAGAGACTGTGAGGGAGACAGCGAGAGAGACTGCGAGGGAGACTGCGAGGGAGACTGCGAGGGAGACTGCGAGGGAGACAGCGAGAGACACTGCGAGAGAGAATGCGAGGGAGACAGCGATTAAGACGGCGAGGGAGACGGCGAGAGAGAGAGAGACAGCGAGGGAGACAGCGAGAGAGACTTCGAGAGAGACTGCAAGGGAGGCAGCGAGGGAGACAGCGAGGGAGACAGCGACAGAGACAGCAATAGAGACTGCGAGAGAGACTGCGAGAGAGACTGCGAGCGAGACTGCGAAGGACACAGCGAGAGAGACTGCAAGGGAGACAACGAGAGAGAATGCGAGAGAGATCGCGTGAGACAGCGAGGGAGACAGCGTGGGAGGCAGCGAGGGAGACAGCGAGAGAAACTGCGAGGAAGACTGCGAGAGAGACTGCGAGAGAGACTGCGAGAGAGACTGCGAGAGAGACGGCGAGAGAGACTGCGAGAGAGACGGCGAGAGAGACAGCGAGGGACACAGCGAGGGACACAGCGAGGAAGACAGCGAGAGAGACTGCGAGAGAGACTGCTAGGGAGACAGCGAGGGCGGCAGCGAGGGAGACAGCGAGGGAGACAGCGAGGGAGACAGCGAGGGAGACAGCGAGAGAGACTGCGAGAGAGACTGCGAGAGCGACTGCGAGAGCGACTGCGAGAGCGACTGCTAGGGAGACAGCGAGGGAGGCAGCGAGGGAGACAGCGAGGGAGACAGCGAGGGAGACAGCGAGGGAGACAGCGAGGGAGACAGCGAGGGAGACAGCGAGGGAGACAGCGAGCGAGACAGCGAGGGAGACAGCGAGGGAGACAGCGAGAGAAACTGCGAGGAAGACAGTGAGAGAGACTGCGAGAGAGACGGCGAGGGAGACGGTGAGGGAGACTGCGAGGGAGAGAGCGAGGGAGAGAGCGAGGGACACAGTGAGGGAGACAGCGAGGGAGACAGCGAGGGAGACAGCGAGGGAGACAGCGAGGGAGACAGCGAGGGAGACAGCGAGGGAGACAGCGAGGGAGACTGCGAGAGAGACTGCAAAGGAGACTGCGAGAGAGACTGCGAGATTGACTGCGAGAGAGACAGCGAGAGAGAATGCGAGAGGGACAGCGAGAGAGACTGCGAGAGGGACAGCGAGAGAGACAGCGAGAGAGACAGCGAGAGAGACAGCGAGAGAGACAGCGAGGGAGAAAGCGAGGGAGACAGCGAGAGAGACTGCGAGAGAGACTGCGAGAGAGACTGCGAGAGAGACTGCGAGGGAGACTGCGAGGGAGACTGCGAAGGAGACTGCGAGGGAGACTGCGAGGGAGACAGCGAGAGACACTGCGAGAGAGAATGCGAGGGAGACAGCGATTAAGACGGCGAGGGAGACGGCGAGAGAGAGAGAGACAGCGAGGGAGACAGCGAGAGAGACTTCGAGAGAGACTGCAAGGGAGGCAGCGAGGGAGACAGCGAGGGAGACAGCGACAGAGACAGCAATAGAGACTGCGAGAGAGACAGCGAGAGAGACTGCGAGAGGGACAGCGAGAGAGACAGCGAGAGAGACAGCGAGAGAGACAGCGAGGGAGAAAGCGAGGGAGACAGCGAGAGAGACTGCGAGAGAGACTGCGAGAGAGACTGCGAGAGAGACTGCGAGAGAGACTGCGAGAGAGACTGCGAGAGAGACTGCGAGAGAGACTGCGAGAGAGACTGCGAGGGAGACTGCGAGGGAGACAGCGTGGGAGACAGCGAGAGAGACAGCGAGAGAGACTGCAAAGGAGACTGCGAGAGAGACAGCGAGAGAGACTGCGAGAGGGACAGCGAGAGAGACTGCGAGAGAGACTGCGAGAGAGACAGCGAGAGAGACTGCGAGAGAGAGCGCGTGAGACAGCGAGGGAGACAGCGAGGGAGACAGCGAGGGAGAGAGCGAGAGACACAGCGAGGGAGACAGCGAGAGAGACAGCGAGAGAGACTGCGAGAAGGACTGCGAGAAGGACTGCGAGAGAGACAGCGAGGGAGAAAGCGAGGGAGAAAGCGAGAGCGACTTCGAGAGAGACTGCGAGGGAGACAGCGAGAGAGACTGTGAGGGAGACAGCGAGAGAGACAGCGAGAGAGACTGCAAGGGAGACAGCGAGAGACACTGCGAGAGAGAATGCGAGGGAGACAGCGAATAAGACGGCGAGGGAGACGGCGAGAGAGAGAGCGAGAGAGACAGCGAGGGAGACAGCGAGGGAGACAGCGAGGGAGACAGCGAGGGAGACAGCGAGGGAGACAGCGAGGGAGACAGCGAGGGAGACAGCGAGGTAGACAGCGAGGTAGACAGCGAGAGAGATTTCGAGAGAGACTGCGAGGGAGGCAGCGAGGGAGACAGCGAGGGAGACAGCGAGGGAGACAACGACGGAGACAGCGAGGGAGACAGCAATAGAGACTGCGAGAGAGACTGCGAGGGACACAGCGAGAGAGACTGCAAGGGAGACAACGAGAGAGAATGCGAGAGAGATCGCATGAGACAGTGAGGGAGACAGCGTGGGAGACAGCGAGGGAGACAGCGAGGAAGACTGCGAGAGAGACTGCGAGAGAGACTGCGAGAGAGACTGCGAGAGAGACTGCGAGAGAGACTGCGAGAGAGACTGCAAGAGAGACTGCGAGAGAGACTGCGAGAGAGACTGCGAGAGAGACTGCGAGGGACACAGCGAGGAAGACAGCGAGAGAGACTGCGAGAGCGACTGCTAGGGAGACAGCGAGGGAGGCAGCGAGGGAGACAGCGAGGGAGACTGCGAGGGAGACTGCGAGGGAGACAGCGATGGAGACAGCGATGGAGACAGCGAGAGAGACTGCGAGAGAGACTGCGAGAGAGACTGCGAGAGCGACTGCGAGAGCGACTGCGAGAGCGACTGCTAGGGAGACAGCGAGGGAGGCAGCGAGGGAGACAGCGAGGGAGACGGCGAGAGAAACTGCGAGAGAAACTGCGAGAGAAACTGCGAGGAAGACAGCGAGAGAGACTGCGAGAGAGACGGCGAGGGAGAGAGCGAGGGACACAGTGAGGGAGACAGCGAGGGAGACAGCGAGGGAGACAGCGAGGGAGACAGCGAGGGAGACAGCGAGGGAGACAGCGAGAGAGACAGCGAGGGACACAGCGAGGGAGACAGCGAGGGACACAGCGAGGGACACAGCGAGGGACACAGCGAGGGACACAGCGAGGGAGACAGCGAGGGAGACAGCGAGGGAGACAGCGAGGGAGACAGCGAGGGAGACAGCGAGGGAGACAGCGAGAGAGACAGCGAGAGAGACAGCGAGAGAGACAGCGAGAGAGACAGCGAGAGAGACTGCGAGAGAGAGCGCGTGAGACAGCGAGGGAGACAGCGAGGGACACAGCGAGGGACACAGCGAGGGAGACAGCGAGGGAGACAGCGAGGGAGACAGCGAGGGAGACAGCGAGGGAGACAGCGAGGGAGACAGCGAGAGCGACAGCGAGAGAGACAGCGAGGGACACAGCGAGGGACACAGCGAGGGACACAGCGAGGGACACAGCGAGGGACACAGCGAGGGAGACAGCGAGGGAGACAGCGAGAGAGACAGCGAGAGAGACTGCGAGAGAGAGCGCGTGAGACAGCGAGGGAGACAGCGAGGGAGAGAGCGAGAGACACAGCGAGGGAGACAGCGAGAGAGACTGCGAGAAGGACTGCGAGAAGGACTGCGAGAAGGACTGCGAGAGAGAGAGCGAGGGAGAAAGCGAGGGAGAAAGCGAGAGCGACTTCGAGAGAGACTGCGAGGGAGACAGCGAGAGAGACTGTGAGGTAGACAGCGAGAGAGACTGCGAGGGAGACTGCGAGGGAGACAGCGAGAGACACTGCGAGAGACACTGCGAGAGAGAATGCGAGGGAGACAGCGAATAAGACGGCGAGGGAGACGGCGAGAGAGAGAGCGAGAGAGACAGCGAGGGAGACAGCGAGGGAAACAGCGAGGGAGACAGCGAGAGAGATTTCGAGAGAGACTGCGAGGGAGGCAGCGAGGGAGACAGCGAGGGAGACAGCGAGGGAGACAGCGAGGGAGACAGCGAGAGAAACTGCGAGGAAGACTGCGAGAGAGACTGCGAGAGAGACTGCGAGAGAGACTGCGAGAGAGACTGCGAGAGAGACTGCGAGAGAGACTGCGAGAGAGACTGCGAGGGACACAGCGAGGAAGACAGCGAGACAGACTGCGAGAGCGACTGCTAGGGAGACAGCGAGGGAGGCAGCGAGGGAGACTGCGAGGGAGGCAGCGAGGGAGACTGCGAGGGAGACTGCGAGGGAGACTGCGAGGGAGACTGCGAGGGAGACAGCGAGAGAGACTGCGAGAGCGACTGCGAGAGCGACTGCGAGAGCGACTGCGAGAGCGACTGCTAGGGAGACAGCGAGGGAGGCAGCGAGGGAGACAGCGAGGGAGACGGCGAGGGAGACGGCGAGAGAAACTGCGAGAGAAACTGCGAGGAAGACGGCGAGGGAGACTGCGAGGGAGAGAGCGAGGGAGAGAGTGAGGGAGAGAGCGAGGGAGAGAGCGAGGGTCACAGTGAGGGAGAGAGCGAGGGCCACAGTGAGGGAGACAGCGAGGGAGACAGCGAGGGAGACAGCGAGGGAGACAGCGAGGGAGACAGCGAGGGAGACAGCGAGAGAGACTGCGAGAGAGACTGCGAGGGAGACAGCGAGAGAGACAGCGAGAGAGACAGCGAGAGAGACAGCGAGAGAGACCGCGTTAGACAGCGAGGGAGACAGCGAGGGAGACAGCGAGAGAGACAGCGAGAGAGACAGCGAGGGAGAAAGCGAGGGAGACAGCGAGAGAGACAGCGAGAGAGACTGCGAGGGAGACTGCGAGGGAGACTGCGAGGGAGACTGCGAGGGAGACTGCGAGGGAGACAGCGTGGGAGACAGTGAGGGAGACAGCGAGGGAGACAGCGAGGGAGACAGCGAGGGAGACAGCGAAGGAGACAGCGAGAGAGACAGCGAGAGAGACTGCGAGAAGGACTGCGAGAAGGACTGCGAGAAGGACTGCGAGGGAGAAAGTGAGAGCGACTGCGAGAGAGACTGCGAGGGAGACTGCGAGGGAGACTGCGAGGGAGACTGCGAGGGAGACTGCGAGGGAGACTGCGAGGGAGACAGCGCAAGAGACTGTGAGGGAAACAGCGAGGGAGACAGCGAAAGAGACAGCGAAAGAGACTGCGAGGGAGACTGCGAGGCAGACTGCGAGGAAGCCTGCGAGAGAGACAGCGAGAGAGACAGCGAGGGAGACAGCGAGGGAGACAGCGAGGGAGACAGCGAGGGTGACAGCGAGGGAGACAGCGAGGGAGACAGCGAGGGAGACAGCGAGGGAGACAGCGCTGGAGACAGCGAGAGAGACTGCGAGAAGGACTGCGAGAGAGACAGCGAGGGAGAAAGCGAGAGCGACTTCGAGAGAGACTGCGAGGGAGACAGCGAGAGAGACTGTGAGGGAGACAGCAAGAGAGACTGCGAGGGAGACTGCGAGGGAGACTGCGAGGGAGACAGCGAGAGACACTGCGAGAGAGAATGCGAGGGAGACAGCGATTAAGACGGCGAGGGAGACGGCGAGAGAGAGAGAGACAGCGAGGGAGACAGCGAGAGAGACTTCGAGAGAGACTGCGAGGGAGGCAGCGAGGGAGACAGCGAGGGAGACTGCGACAGAGACAGCAATAGAGACTGCGAGAGAGACTGCGAGGGACACAGCGAGAGAGACTGCAAGGGAGACAACGAGAGAGAATGCGAGAGAGATCGCGTGAGACAGCGAGGGAGACAGCGTGGGAGGCAGCGAGGGAGACAGCGAGAGAAACTGCGAGGAAGACTGCGAGAGAGACTGCGAGAGAGACTGCGAGAGAGACTGCGAGAGAGACGGCGAGGGACACAGCGAGGAAGACAGCGAGAGAGACTGCGAGAGCGACTGCTAGGGAGACAGCGAGGGCGGCAGCGAGGGAGACAGCGAGGGAGACAGCGAGGGAGACAGCGAGGGAGACAGCGAGAGAGACTGCGAGAGCGACTGCGAGAGCGACTGCGAGAGCGACTGCGAGAGCGACTGCGAGAGCGACTGCTAGGGAGACAGCGAGGGAGGCAGCGAGGGAGGCAGCGAGGGAGACAGCGAGGGAGACAGCGAGGGAGACAGCGAGCGAGACAGCGAGCGAGACAGCGAGGGAGACAGCGAGAGAAACTGCGAGGAAGACAGTGAGAGAGACTGCGAGAGAGACGGCGAGGGAGACGGTGAGGGAGAGAGCGAGGGACACAGTGAGGGAGACAGCGAGGGAGACAGCGAGGGAGACAGCGAGGGAGACAGCGAGGGAGACAGCGAGGGAGACAGCGAGGGAGACAGCGAGGGAGACTGCGAGAGAGACTGCAAAGGAGACTGCGAGAGAGACTGCGAGAGAGACTGCGAGAGAGACAGCGAGAGAGAATGCGAGAGGGACAGCGAGAGAGACAGCGAGAGAGACTGCAAAGGAGACTGCGAGAGAGACAGCGAGAGAGACAGCGAGAGAGACTGCGAGAGGGACAGCGAGAGAGACTGCGAGAGAGACAGCGAGAGAGACTGGGAGGGAGACAGCGAGGGAGACTGCGAGAGAGACTGCGAGAGAGACTGCGAGAGAGACTGCGAGAGAGACTGCGAGAGAGACTGCGAGAGAGACTGCGAGAGAGACTGCGAGAGAGACTGCGAGAGAGACTGCGAGAGAGACTGCGAGGGAGACAGCGAGGGAGACAGCGAGGGAGACTGCGAGAGAGATGGAGAGAGAGACGGCGAGAGAGACGGCGAGAGAGACGGCGAGAGAGACGGCGAGAGAGACGGCGAGAGAGACGGCGAGAGAGACGGCGAGAGAGACAGTGAGGGAGAGAGCGAGAGAGACTGCGAGGGAGACAGCGAGGGAGACAGCGAGAGAGACTGCGAGGGAGAAAGCGAGAGAAACTGCGAGAGAGACTGCTATGGAGATAGCGAGAAAAACAGCGAGGGATACAGCGAGAGACACTGCGAGGGAGACAGCGATTGAGACGGCGAGGGAGAGGGCGAGGGAGACGGCGAGAGAGACGGCGAGAGAGACGGCGAGAGAGACGGCGAGGGAGACAGCAAGGGAGACAGCGAGAGAGACAGCGAGAGAGACAGCGAGAGAGACAGCGAGAGAGACAGCGAGAGAGACAGCGAGAGAGACTTCGAGAGAGACTTCGAGAGAGACTTCGAGAGAGACTTCGAGAGAGACTTCGAGAGAGACTGCGTGGGAGGCAGCGAGGGAGGCAGCGAGGGAGACAGCGAGGGCGACAGCGAGGGAGACAGCGAGGGAGACAGCGAGGGAGACAGCGAGGGAGACAGCGAGGGAGACAGCGAGGGAGACAGCGAGGGAGACAGCGAGGGAGACAGCGAGGGAGACAGCGAGGGAGACAGCGACTGAGACAGCAAGAGAGACTGTGAGAGAGACTGCGATGGACACAGCGAGAGAGACAGCGAGAGAGACAGCGAGGGAGACAGCGAGGGAGACTGCGAGGGAGACTGCGAGGGAGACTGCGAGGGAGACTGCGAGGGAGACTGCGAGGGAGACTGCGAGGGAGACTGCGAGGGAGACTGCGAGGGAGACAGCAAGAGAGACTGCAAGAGAGACTGCGAGAGAGACTGCGAGGGAGACTGCGAGGGAGACAGCGAGGGAGACAGCGAGGGAGACAGCGAGGGAGACAGCGAGGGAGACAGCGAGGGAGAATGCGAGGAAGACTGCGAGGAAGACTGCGAGAGAGACTGCGAGAGAGACTGCGAGAGAGACTGCGAGAGAGACTGCGAGAGAGACTGCGAGAGAGACTGCGAGAGAGATAGCGAAGGAGATAGCGAGGGAGATAGCGAGGGAGATAGCGAGGGAGATAGCGAGGGAGATAGCGAGGGAGACTGCGAGAGAGACTGCGAGAGAGACTGCGAGGGAGACTGCGAGGGAGACTGTGAGGGAGACAGCGAGGGATACAGCGAGGGATACAGCGAGAGAGACTGCGAGAGAGACTGCGAGAGAGACTGCGAGACTAACTGCGAGGGAGACAGCGAGGGAGACAGCGAGGGAGACAGCGAGGGAGATGGCGAGGGAGACAGTGCTGGAGACAGCGAGAGAGAATGCGAGAAGGACTGCGAGAGAGACAGCGAGGGAGAAAGCGAGAGCGACTTCGAGAGAGACTGCGAGGGAGACAGCGAGACTGCGAGGGAAACAGCGAGGGAGACAGCGAGGGAGACTGCGAGGGAGACTGCGAGGGAGACTGCGAGGGAGACTGCGAGGGAGACAGCGAGGGAGACAGCGAGGGAGACAGCGAGGGAGACAGCGAGAGAGACAGCGAGAGAGACAGCGAGAGAGACTGCAAAGGAGACTGCGAGAGAGACTGCGAGGGAGACTGCGAGAGAGACTGCGAGAGAGACTGCGAGAGAGACTGCGAGAGAGACGGCGAGAGAGACGGAGAGAGAGACGGAGAGAGAGACTGCGAGAGAGACTGCGAGAGAGAGAGTGAGAGAGACTGAGAGGGAGACAGCGAGAGAGACAGCGAGAGAGACTGCGAGAGAGACTGCGAGAGAGACTGCGAGAGAGACTGCGAGAGATACAGCGAGGGAGACAGCGAGAGTACATTGAGAGAGACAGCGAGAGAGACAGCGAGAGAGACTGCTATGGAGATAGCGAGAGAGACAGCGGGGGATACAGAGAGAGTGACTGCGAGGGAGACAGCGAGGGAGACAGCGAGGGAGACTGCGAGGGAGACAGCGAGGGAGACAGCGAGGGAGACAGCGAGGGAGACAGCGAGGGAGACAGCGAGGGAAACTGCGAGGGAAACTGCGAGAGAGACAGCGAGGGAAACTGCGAGGGACACAGCGAGGGACACAGCGAGGGACACAGCGAGGGACACAGCGAGGGACACAGCGAGGGACACAGCGAGGGACACAGCGAGGGAGACAGCGAGGGAGACTGCGAGGGAGACAGCGAGAGAGACTGCGAGAGAGAGCGCGTGAGAGACAGCGAGAGAGACTGCGTGGGATACAACGAGGGAGACAGCGAGGGAGACAGCGAGAGAGAATGCGAGAAGGACTGCGAGAGAGACTGCGAGAGAGACAGCGAGAGAGACTGCGAGAGAGACTGCGAGGGAGACTGCGAGGGAGACTGCGAGAGAGACTGCGAGAGAGACTGCGAGGGAGACTGCGAGAGAGACTGCGAGAGAGACTGCGAGAGAGACTGCGAGGGAGACTGCGAGGGAGACTGCGAGGGAGACTGCGAGAGAGACTGCGAGAGAGACTGCGAGAGAGACTGCGAGAGAGACTGCGAGAGAGACTGCGAGAGAGACTGCGAGAGAGACTGCGAGAGAGACTGCAAGGGAGAGAGTGAGGGAGAAAGCGAGAGAGAAAGCGAGGGAGACAGCGAGGGCGACAGCGAGGGAGACAGCGAGGGAGACAGCGAGGGAGACAGCGAGAGAGACTGCGAGAGAGACTGCGAGAGAGACTGCGAGAGAGACTGCGAGGGAGAGAGCGAGGGAGAAAGCGAGAGAGAAAGCGAGAGAGAAAGCGAGAGAGACTGCGAGGGAGAAAGCGAGGGAGAAAGCGAGAGAGACTGCGAGGGAGAAAGCGACAGAGACTGCGAGGGAGACTGCAAGGGAGACAGCGAGAGAGACAGCGAGAGAGACTGCGAGAGAGACTGCGAGAGAGACTGCGAGGGAGAAAGCGAGAGAGACTGCGAGGGAGAAAGCGAGAGAGACTGCGAGGGAGACTGCAAGGGAGACAGCGAGAGAGACAGCGAGGGAGATAGCGAGGGAGATAGCGAGGGAGATAGCGAGAGAGATAGCGAGAGAGATAGCGAGAGAGACTGCGAGAGAGACTGCGAGAGAGACTGCGAGAGAGACTGCGAGAGAGACTGCGAGAGAGACTGCGAGAGAGACTGCGAGAGAGACTGCGAGGAAGAGAGCGAGGGAGAGAGCGAGGGAGAGAGCGAGGGAGAAAGCGAGAGAGAACACGAGGGAGACAGCGATAGAAACTGCGAGGGAGTCAGCGAGAGAGACTGCGAGAGAGACTGTGAGAGAGACCTCGAGGGAGACAGCGAGGGAGACAGCGAGGGAGACTGTGAGGGAGACAGCGAGGGAGACAGCGAGAGAGACTGCGAGTGAGACTGTGAGGGAGACAGCGAGAGAGACTGCGAGAGAGACTGCGAGGGAGAAAGCGAGAGAAACTGCGAGAGAGACTGCTATGGAGATAGTGAGAAAAACAGCGAGGGATACAGCGAGAGACACTGCGAGGGAGACAGCGATTGAGACGGCGAGGGAGACGGCGAGAGAGACAGCGAGGGAGACAGCGAGGGAGACAGCGAGGGAGAAAGCGAGGGAGACAGCGAGAGAGACAGCGAGAGAGACAGCGAGAGAGACAGCGAGAGAGACAGCGAGAGAGACAGCGAGAGAGACAGCGAGAGAGACAGCGAGAGAGACTTCGAGAGAGACTTCGAGAGAGACTTCGAGAGAGACTTCGAGAGAGACTTCGAGAGAGACTTCGAGAGAGACTTCGAGAGAGACTGCGAGGGAGGCAGCGAGGGAGGCAGCGAGGGAGGCAGCGAGGGAGGCAGCGAGGGAGGCAGCGAGGGAGACAGCGAGGGAGACAGCGAGGGAGACAGCGAGGGAGACAGCGACAGAGACAGCAAGACAGACTGTGAGAGAGACTGCGATGGACACAGCAAGAGAGACTGCGAGGGAGACGAGAGAGAATGCGAGAGAGAATGCGAGAGAGATCGCGTGAGACAGCGAGGGAGACTGCGAGGGAGACTGCGAGGGAGACTGCGAGGGAGACTGCGAGGGAGACTGCGAGGGAGACTGCGAGGGAGACTGCGAGGGAGACAGCAAGAGAGACAGCAAGAGAGACAGCAAGAGAGACTGCAAGAGAGACTGCGAGAGAGACTGCGAGAGAGACTGCGAGAGAGACTGCGAGGGAGACAGCGAGGGAGACTGCGAGGAAGACTGCGAGGAAGACTGCGAGGAAGACTGCGAGGAAGACTGCGAGAGAGACTGCGAGAGAGACTGCGAGAGAGACTGCGAGAGAGACTGCGAGAGAGACTGCGAGAGAGACTGCGAGGGAGAAAGCGAGAGAGACTGCGAGAGAGACTGCGAGGGAGAAAGCGAGAGAGACTGCGAGGGAGATAGCGAGGGAGATAGCGAGGGAGATAGCGAGAGAGACTGCGAGAGAGACTGCGAGAGAGACTGCGAGAGAGACTGCGAGAGAGACTGCGAGGGAGACTGCGAGGGAGACTGCGAGGGAGACTGTGAGGGAGACAGCGAGGGATACAGCGAGGGATACAGCGAGGGATACAGCGAGGGATACAGCGAGAGAGACTGCGAGAGAGACTTCGAGACTAACTGCGAGGGAGATGGCGAGGGAGACAGCGCTGGAGACAGCGAGAGAGAATGCGAGAAGGACTGCGAGAGAGACAGCGAGGGAGAAAGCGAGAGCGACTTCGAGAGAGACTGCGAGGGAGACAGCGAGACTGCGAGGGAAACAGCGAGGGAGACAGCGAGGGAGACTGCGAGGGAGACTGCGAGGGAGACTGCGAGGGAGACAGCGAGGGAGACAGCGAGGGAGACAGCGCTGGAGACAGCGAGAGAGAATGCGAGAAGGACTGCGAGAGAGACAGCGAGGGAGAAAGCGAGAGCGACTTCGAGAGAGACTGCGAGGGAGACAGCGAGACTGCGAGGGAAACAGCGAGGGAGACAGCGAGGGAGACTGCGAGGGAGACTGCGAGGGAGACAGTGAGAGAGACAGCGAGAGAGACAGCGAGAGAGACTGCAAAGGAGACTGCGAGAGAGACTGCGAGGGAGACTGCGAGAGAGACTGCGAGAGAGACTGCGAGAGGGACAGCGAGAGAGACTGCGAGAGAGACTGCGAGAGAGACTGCGAGAGAGACTGCGAGGGAGAAAGCGACAGAGACTGTGTGGGAGACTGCAATGGAGACAGCGAGAGAGACTGTGAGGGAGACTGCGAGGGAGACTGCGAGGGAGACTGCGAGGGAGACTGCGAGGGAGACTGCGAGGGAGACTGCGAGAGAGACTGCGAGAGAGACTGCGAGAGAGACTGCGAGGGAGACTGCGAGGGAGACTGCGAGGGAGACTGCGAGGGAGACTGCGAGGGAGACTGCGAGGGAGACGGCGAGGGAGACGGCGAGAGAGACGGCGAGAGAGACGGCGAGAGAGACGGAGAGAGAGATGGAGAGAGAGACGGCGAGAGAGACTGCGAGAGAGAGAGCTAGAGAGACTGAGAGGGAGACAGCGAGAGAGACAGCGAGAGAGACTGCGAGAGAGACTGCGAGAGATACAGCGAGGGAGACAGCGAGAGTACATTGAGAGAGACAGCGAGAGAGACAGCGAGAGAGACAGTGAGAGAGACTGCTATGGAGATAGCGAGAGAGACAGCGAGGGATACAGAGAGAGTGACTGCGAGGGAGACGGCGAGGGAGACAGCGAGGGAGACAGCGAGGGAGACAGCGAGGGAGGCAGCGAGGGAGACAGCGAGGGAGACTGCGAGGGAGACTGCGAGGGAGACTGCGAGGGTGACTGCGAGGGAGACAGCGAGGGAGACAGCGAGGGAGACAGCGAGGGAGACAGCGAGGGAGACAGCGAGGGAGACAGCGAGGGAAACTGCGAGGGAAACTGCGAGAGAGACAGCGAGGGAAACTGCGAGAGAGACAGCGAGGGACACAGCGAGGGACACAGCGAGGGACACAGCGAGGGAGACAGCGAGGGAGACTGCGAGGGAGACTGCGAGGGAGACAGCGAGAGAGACTGCGAGAGAGAGCGCGCGAGAGAGAGCGCGTGAGAGACAGCGAGAGAGACTGCGTGGGATACAGCGAGGGAGACAGCGAGGGAGACAGCGAGAGAGACAGCGAGGGAGACAGCGAGAGAGACTGCGAGAGAGACAGCGAGAGAGACTGCGAGGGAGACTGCGAGGGAGACTGCGAGGGAGACTGCGAGAGAGACTGCGAGAGAGACTGCGAGGGAGACTGCGAGAGAGACTGCGAGAGAGACTGCGAGAGAGACTGCGAGGGAGACTGCGAGGGAGACTGCGAGGGAGACTGCGAGAGAGACTGCGAGAGAGACTGCGAGAGAGACTGCGAGAGAGACTGCGAGAGAGACTGCGAGAGAGACTGCGAGGGAGAGAGCGAGGGAGAAAGCGAGAGAGAAAGCGAGGGAGACAGCGAGGGAGACAGCGAGGGAGACAGCGAGGGAGACAGCGAGAGAGACAGCGAGAGAGACTGCGAGAGAGACTGCGAGAGAGACTGCGAGAGAGACTGCGAGGGAGAGAGCGAGGGAGAAAGCGAGAGAGAAAGCGAGAGAGACTGCGAGGGAGAAAGCGTGGGAGAAAGCGAGAGAGACTGCGAGGGAGAAAGCGACAGAGTCTGCGAGGGAGACTGCAAGGGAGACAGCGAGAGAGACAGCGAGAGAGACTGCGAGAGAGACTGCGAGGGAGAAAGTGAGAGAGACTGCGAGGGAGAAAGCGAGAGAGACTGCGAGGGAGACTGCAAGGGAGACTGCAAGGGAGACTGCAAGGGAGACAGCGAGAGAGACAGCGAGGGAGATAGCGAGAGAGATAGCGAGAGAGATAGCGAGAGAGATAGCGAGAGAGACTGCGAGAGAGACTGCGAGAGAGACTGCGAGAGAGACTGCGAGGGAGAGAGCGAGGGAGAGAGCGAGGGAGAAAGCGAGAGAGAACACGAGGGAGACAGCGATAGAAACTGCGAGGGAGTGAGCGAGAGAGACTGCGAGAGAGACTGTGAGAGAGACCTCGAGGGAGACAGCGAGGGAGACAGCGAGAGAGACTGTGAGGGAGACAGCGAGGGAGACAGCGAGAGAGACTGCGAGTGAGACTGTGAGGGAGACAGCGAGAGAGACTGCGAGAGAGACTGCGAGGGAGAAAGCGAGAGAAACTGCGAGAGAGACTGCTATGGAGATAGCGAGAAAAACAGCGAGGGATACAGCGAGAGACACTGAGAGGGAGACAGCGATTGAGACGGCGAGGGAGACGGCGAGGGAGACGGCGAGAGAGACAGCGAGGGAGACAGCGAGGGAGAAAGCGAGGGAGACAGCGAGAGAGACAGCGAGAGAGACAGCGAGAGAGACTTCGAGAGAGACTTCGAGAGAGACTTCGAGAGAGACTTCGAGAGAGACTTCGAGAGAGACTGCGAGAGAGACTGCGAGGGAGGCAGCGAGGGAGGCAGCGAGGGAGGCAGCGAGGGAGGCAGCAAGGGAGGCAGCGAGGGAGACAGCGAGGGAGACAGCGAGGGAGACAGCGAGGGAGACAGCGAGGGAGACAGCGAGGGAGACAGCGAGGGAGACAGCGACAGAGACAGCAAGACAGACTGTGAGAGAGACTGCGATGGACACAGCGAGAGAGACTGCGAGGGAGACGAGAGAGAATGCGAGAGAGAATGCGAGAGAGATCGCGTGAGACAGCGAGGGAGACAGCGAGGGAGACAGCGAGGGAGACTGCGAGGGAGACTGCGAGGGAGACTGCGAGGGAGACTGCGAGGGAGACTGCGAGGGAGACTGCGAGGGAGACTGCGAGGGAGACAGCAAGAGAGACAGCAAGAGAGACAGCAAGAGAGACTGCAAGAGAGACTGCAAGAGAGACTGCAAGAGAGACTGCAAGAGAGACTGTGAGGGAGACAGCGAGGGAGACTGCGAGGAAGACTGCGAGGAAGACTGCGAGGAAGACTGCGAGGAAGACTGCGAGGAAGACTGCGAGGAAGACTACGAGAGAGACTGCGAGAGAGACTGCGAGAGAGACTGCGAGAGAGACTGCGAGAGAGACTGCGAGGGAGAAAGCGAGAGAGACTGCGAGAGAGACTGCGAGGGAGAAAGCGAGAGAGACTGCGAGGGAGACTGCGAGGGAGACTGCAAGAGAGACTGCGAGGGAGACAGCGAGGGAGACTGCGAGGAAGACTGCGAGGAAGACTGCGAGGAAGACTGCGAGGAAGACTACGAGAGAGACTGCGAGAGAGACTGCGAGAGAGACTGCGAGAGAGACTGCGAGAGAGACTGCGAGGGAGAAAGCGAGAGAGACTGCGAGAGAGACTGCGAGGGAGAAAGCGAGAGAGACTGCGAGGGAGACTGCGAGGGAGACTGCAAGGGAGACAGCGAGAGAGACAGCGAGGGAGATAGCGAGGGAGATAGCGAGGGAGATAGCGAGGGAGACAGCGAGGGAGATAGCGAGGGAGATAGCGAGGGAGATAGCGAGGGAGATAGCGAGGGAGATAGCGAGGGAGATAGCGAGGGAGATAGCGAGGGAGATAGCGAGGGAGATAGCGAGGGAGATAGCGAGGGAGATAGCGAGAGAGACTGCGAGAGAGACTGCGAGAGAGACTGTGAGGGAGACAGCGAGGGAGACTGCGAGAGAGACTGCTATGGAGATAGCGAGAGAGACAGCGAGGGATACAGCGAGAGAGACTGCGAGACTAACTGCGAGAGAGACAGCGAGGGAGATGGCGAGGGAGACAGCGCTGGAGACAGCGAGAGAGAATGCAAGGGAGACAACGAGAGAGAATGCGAGAGAGATCGCGTGAGGCAGCGAGGGAGACAGCGAGAGAAACTGCGAGGAAGACTGCGAGAGAGACTGCGAGGGACACAGCGAGGAAGACAACGAGAGAGACTGCGAGAGCGACTGCTAGGGAGACAGCGAGGGAGACAGCGAGGGAGACAGCGAGAGAGACTGCGAAAGCGACTGCGAGAGCGACTGCGAGAGCGACTGCGAGAGCGACTGCTAGGGAGACAGCGAGGGAGGCAGCGAGGGAGACAGCGAGAGAGAGAGCGAGAGAGACAGCGAGGGAGACAGCGAGGGAGACAGCGAGAGAAACTGCGAGGAAGACGGCGAGAGAGACGGCGAGGGAGACGGTGAGGGAGACTGCGAGGGAGAGAGCGAGGGACACAGTGAGGGAGACAGCCAGGGAGACAGCGAGGGAGACAGCGAGAGAGACTGCAAGAGAGACAGCGAGGGAGACAGCGAGGGAGACAGCGAGAGAGACAGCGAGGGAGAAAGCGAGGGAGAAAGCGAGGGAGAAAGCGAGGGAGACAGCGAGAGAGACTGCGAGTGAGACTGCGAGTGAGACTGCGAGGGAGACAGCGAGGGAGACAGCGAGAGAGACAGCGAGAGAGACAGCGAGGGAGACTGCGAGAGAGACAGCGAGAGAGACTGCAAAGGAGACTGCGAGAGAGACAGCGAGAGAGACTGCGAGAGAGACTGCGAGAGAGACAGCGAGACAGACTGCGAGAGGGACAGCGAGAGAGACAGCGAGGGAGAAAGCGAGGGAGACAGCGAGAGAGACTGCGAGAGAGACTGCGAGAGAGACTGCGAGAGAGACTGCGAGAGAGACTGAGAGGGAGACAGCGAGGGAGACTGCGAGGGACACAGCGAGGGACACAGCGAGGGACACAGTGAGGGAGACAGCGAGAGAGACTGCGAGAGAGAGCGCATGAGACAGCGAGGGAGAGAGCGAGAGACACCGCGAGGGAGACAGCGAGGGAGACAGCGAGGGAGACAGCGAGGGAGACAGCGAGGGAGACAGCGAGGGAGACAGCGAGGGAGACTGCAAGAGAGACTGCAAGGGAGACAGCGAGAGAGACAGCGAGAGAGACAGCGAGAGAGACAGCGAGAGAGACAGCGAGAGAGACAGCAAGAGAGACAGCGAGGGAGAAGGCGATGGAGACAGCGAGAGAGACAGCGAGAGAGACTGCGTGGGAGACAGCGAGGGAGACAGCGAGAGAGACTGCGAGAGAGACTGCGCGAAGGACTGCGAGAGAGACAGCGAGGGAGAAAGCGAGAGCGACTTCGAGAGAGACTGCGAGGGAGACAGCGAGAGAGACTGCGAGAGAGACAGCGAGAGAGACTGCGAGAGAGACTGCGAGAGAGACAGCGAGAGAGACTGCGAGAGGGACAGCGAGAGGGACAGCGAGAGGGACAGCGAGAGAGACAGCGAGGGAGAAAGCGAGGGAGAAAGCGAGGGAGACAGCGAGAGAGACTGCGAGAGAGACTGCGAGAGAGACTGCGAGGGAGACTGAGAGGGAGACAGCGAGGGAGACTGCGAGGGACACAGCGAGGGACACAGCGAGGGACACAGCGAGGGAGACAGCGAGAGAGACTGCGAGAGAGAGCGCATGAGACAGCGAGGGAGACAGCGAGGGAGAGAGCGAGAGACACCGCGAGGGAGACAGCGAGGGAGACAGCGAGGGAGACAGCGAGAGAGACTGCAAGAGAGACTGCAAGGGAGACTGCAAGGGAGACAGCGAGAGAGACAGCGAGAGAGACAGCGAGAGAGACAGCGAGAGAGACAGCGAGAGAGACAGCAAGAGAGACAGCGAGGGAGAAGGCGATGGAGACAGCGAGAGAGACAGCGAGAGAGACTGCGTGGGAGACAGCGAGGGAGACAGCGAGGGAGACAGCGAGAGAGACTGCGAGAGAGACTGCGAGAGAGACTGCGCGAAGGACTGCGAGAGAGACAGCGAGGGAGAAAGCGAGAGCGACTTCGAGAGAGACTGCGAGGGAGACAGCGAGAGAGACTGTGAGGGAAACAGCGAGGGAGACAGCGAGAGAGACTGCGAGGGAGACAGCGAGAGAGACAGCGAGAGAGACAGCGAGAGAGACTGTGAGAGAGACTGCGAGAGAGACTGCGAGAGAGACTGCGAGGGATAGAGCGAGTGAGACAGCGACAGAGACTGCGAGAGAGACGGCGAGGGAGACGGCGAGGGAGACGGCGAGGGAGACGGCAAGGGAGACGGCGAGGGAGACGGCGAGGGAGACGGCGAGGGAGACGGCGAGGGAGACAGCGAGGGAGACAGCGAGGGAGACAGCGAGGGAGACAGCGAGGGACACAGCGAGGGACACAGCGAGGGACACAGCGAGGGACACAGCGAGGGACACAGCGAGGGACACAGCGAGGGACACAGCGAGGGACACAGCGAGAGAGACAGCGAGAGAGACAGCGAGAGAGACAGCGAGAGAGACAGCGAGAGAGACTGCGAGAGAGACTGCGAGAGAGACTGCGAGAGAGACTGCGAGAGAGAGCGCGTGAGAGAGCGCGTGAGACAGCGAGGGAGAGAGCGAGAGATACAGCGAGGGAAACAGCGAGAGAGACTGCAAGAGAGACTGCAAGAGAGACTGCGAGAGAAACTGCGAGGAAGACAGCGAGAGAGACGGCGAGGGAGACGGTGAGGGAGACTGCGAGGGAGAGAGCGAGGGACAGAGTGAGGGAGAGAGCGAGGGAGACAGCGAGGGAGACAGCGAGGGAGACAGGGAGAGAGACTGCAAGAGAGACTGCGAGGGAGACAGCGAGAGAGACAGTGAGAGAGACAGCGAGAGAGACAGCGAGGGAGAAAGTCATGGAGACAGCGAGAGAGACAGCGAGAGAGGCAGCGAGAGAGAAAGCGAGAGAGACAGCGAGAGAGACAGCGAGAGAGACAGCGAGAGAGACTGCGTGGGAGACAGCGAGAGAGACAGCGAGAGAGACAGCGAGAGAGAAAGCGAGAGAGACAGCGAGGGAGACAGCGAGAGAGACTGCGAGAAGGACTGCGAGAAGGACTGCGAGAGAGACAGCGAGGGAGAAAGCGAGAGCGACTTCGAGAGAGACTGCGAGGGAGACAGCGAGAGAGACTGTGAGGGAGACAGCGAGAGAGACTGCGAGAGAGACTGCGAGAGAGACAGCGAGAGAGACAGCGAGAGAGACTGCGAGAGGGACAGCGAGAGAGACTGCGAGAGGGACAGCGAGAGAGACTGCGAGAGAGACTGCGAGAGAGACTGCGAGAGAGACTGGGAGGGAGACTGTGAGGGAGACAGCGAGAGAGACTGCGAGAGCGACTTCGAGAGAGACTGCGAGGGAGACAGCGAGAGAGACTGTGAGGGAGACAGCGAGAGAGACTGCGAGAGAGACTGCGAGAGAGACAGCGAGAGAGACAGCGAGAGAGACTGCGAGAGGGACAGCGAGAGAGACTGCGAGAGGGACAGCGAGAGAGACTGCGAGAGAGACTGCGAGAGAGACTGCGAGAGAGACTGGGAGGGAGACAGCGAGGGAGACTGCGAGAGAGACTGCGAGAGAGACTGCGAGAGAGACTGCGAGAGAGACTGCGAGAGAGACTGCGAGAGAGACTGCGAGGGAGACAGCGAGGGAGACAGCGAGGGAGACTGCGAGAGAGATGGCGAGAGAGATGGAGAGAGAGACGGCGAGAGAGACGGCGAGAGAGACGGCGAGAGAGACAGTGAGGGAGAGAGCGAGAGAGACTGCGAGGGAGACAGCGAGAGAGACAGCGAGAGAGACAGCGAGAGAGACTGCGAGAGAAACTGCGAGGAAGACAGCGAGAGAGACGGCGAGGGAGACGGTGAGGGAGACTGCGAGGGAGAGAGCGAGGGACACAGTGAGGGAGAGAGCGAGGGAGACAGCGAGGGAGACAGCGAGGGAGACAGCGAGAGAGACAGCGAGGGAGAAAGCCATGGAGACAGCGAGAGAGACAGCGAGAGAGACAGCGAGAGAGACAGCGAGAGAGACAGCGAGAGAGACAGCGAGAGAGACAGCGAGAGAGACAGCGAGGGAGACAGCGAGAGAGACTGCGTGGGAGACAGCGAGGGAGACAGCGAGGGAGACAGCGAGAGAGACTGCGAGAAGGACTGCGAGAAGGACTGCGAGAAGGACTGCGAGAAGGACTGCGAGAGAGACAGCGAGGGAGAAAGCGAGAGCGACTTCGAGAGAGACTGCGAGGGAGACAGCGAGAGAGACTGTGAGGGAGACAGCGAGAGAGACTGCGAGAGAGACTGCAAAGGAGACTGCGAGAGAGACAGCGAGAGAGACAGCGAGAGAGACAGCGAGAGAGACTGCGAGAGGGACAGCGAGAGAGACTGCGAGAGAGACTGCGAGAGAGACTGCGAGAGAGACTGCGAGAGAGACTGCGAGAGAGACTGCGAGAGAGACTGGGAGGGAGACAGCGAGGGAGACTGCGAGAGAGACTGCGAGAGAGACTGCGAGAGAGACTGCGAGAGAGACTGCGAGGGAGACAGCGAGGGAGACTGCGAGAGAGATGGCGAGAGAGATGGAGAGAGAGACGGCGAGAGAGACAGTGAGGGAGAGAGCGAGAGAGACTGCGAGGGAGACAGCGAGAGAGACAGCGAGAGAGACAGCGAGAGAGACTGTGAGAGAGACTGCGAGAGATACAGCGAGGGAGAGAGCGAGTGAGACAGCGAGGGAGACAGCGAGAGTACATTGAGAACATAGAACATAGAACATACAGCACAGAACAGGCCCTTCGGCCCACAATGTTGTGCCGATCCTTTGTCCTCTGTCAAGGACAATTTAATCTATACCCCATCATTCTCCTTTATCCATATACCTATCCAAAAGCCTTTTGAAAGTCCCTAAAGTTTCTGACTCAACAACTTCCCCGGGCAAGGCATTCCATGCCTCGACCACTCTCTGGGTAAAGAACCTTCCCCTGACATCCCCCTTATATCTCCCACCCTTCACCTTAAATTTATGACCCCTTGTAACGCTTTGCTCCACCCGGGGAAAAAGTTTCTGACTGTCTACCCTATCTATTCCCCTGATCATCTTATAAACCTCTATCATGTCACCCCTCATCCTTCTCCTTTCTAATGAGAAGAGGCCTAGAATGTTCAGCCTTTCCTCGTAAGACTTATTCTCCATTCCAGGCAACATCCTGGTAAATCTCCTCTGCACCCTCTCCAAGGCTTCCACATCCTTCCTAAAATGAGGCGACCAGAACTGCACACAGTACTCCAAATGAGGCCTTACCAAGGTCCTGTACAGCTGCATCATCACCTCACGGCTCTTAAATTCAATCCCTCTGCTAATGAACGCTAACACCCCATATGCCTTCTTCACAGCCCTATCCACTTGAGTTGCAACTTTCAATGATCTATGCACATAGACCCCAAGGTCTCTCTGCTCCTCCACATGCCCAAGAACCCTACCGTTAACCCAGTATTTTGCATTCATGTTTGTCCTTCCAAAATGGACGACCTCACACTTTTCAGGGTTAAACTCCATCTGCCACTTTTCAGCCCAGCACTGCAACCTATCCAAGTCCCTTTGCAGACGACAATAGCCCTCCTTGGTATCCACAACTCCACCAACCTTTGTATCATCTGCAAATTTACTGACCCACCCTTCGACTTCCTCATCCAAGTCGTTAATAAAAATCACAAACAGGAGAGGACCCAGAACTGATCCCAGAGAGACAGCGAGAGAGACTGCGAGGGAGACGGCCAGGGAGACGGCCAGGGAGACGGCCAGGGAGACGGCCAGGGAGACGGCCAGGGAGACGGCCAGGGAGACGGCCAGGGAGACGGCCAGGGAGACGGCGAGGGAGACAGCGAGGGAGACAGCGAGGGAGACAGCGAGGAAGACAGCGACAGAGACAGCGACAGAGACAGCGACAGAGACAGCGACAGCGACAGAGACAGCGACAGAGACAGCGACAGCGAGGGAGACAGTGAGAGATACTGCTATGGAGTTGGCGAGAGAGACAGCCGGGGATACAGAGAGAGAGACTGCAAGGGAGACGGCGAGGGAGACAGCGAGGGAGACAGCGAGAGAGACTGCGAGGGAGACAGCGAGGGAGACAGCGAGGGAGACAGCGAGGGAGACTGCGAGAGAGACAGCGAAAGAGACAGCGAGGGACACAGCGAGGGACACAGCGAGGGAGAAAGCGAGAGAGACAGCGAGGGAGAAAGCGAGAGAGACAGCGAGAGAGACAGCGAGAGAGACTGCGAGAGAGAGCGCGTGAGACAGCGAGGGAGACAGCGAGGGAGAGAGCGAGAGACACAGCGAGGGAGACAGCGCGGGACACAGTGAGGGAGACAGCGAGAGAGACTGCGAGAGAGAGCGCCTGAGACAGCGAGGGAGACAGCGAGGGAGAGAGCGAGAGACACAGCGAGGGAGACAGCGAGGGAGACAGCGAAGGAGACAGCGAAGGAGACTGCGAGAGCGACTGCGAGAGCGACTGCGAGAGCGACTGCTAGGGAGACAGCGAGAGAGGCAGCGAGGGAGACAGCGAGGGAGACAGCGAGAGAAACTGCGAGGAAGACAGCGAGAGAGACTGCGAGAGAGACGGCGAGGGAGACAGCGAGGGAGACAGCGAGGGAGAAAGCAAGAGAGACTGCGAGGGAGACAGCGAGAGAGACAGCGAGAGAGACAGCGAGGGAGAAAGCGAGGGAGAAAACGAGGGAGAAAACGAGGGAGAAAGCCAGGGAGACAGCGAGGGAGACTGCGAGGGAGACAGCGAGAGAGACAGCGAGGGAGAAAGCGAGGGAGAAAACGAGGGAGACAGCGAGGGAGACTGCGAGGGAGACTGCGAGGGAGACAGCGAGGGAGACAGCGAGGGAGACAGCGAGGGAGACAGCGAGGGAGACAGCGAGGGAGACAGCGAGGGAGACTGCGAGAGAGACAGCGAGAGAGACAGCGAGAGAGACTGCAAAGGAGACTGCGAGAGAGACAGCGAGAGAGACTGCGAGAGGGACAGCGAGAGGGACAGCGAGAGGGACAGCGAGAGAGACTGCAAAGGAGACTGCGAGAGAGACAGCGAGAGAGACTGCGAGAGGGACAGCGAGAGAGACTGCGAGAGAGACTGCGAGAGGGACAGCGAGGGAGAAAGCGAGGGAGAAAGCGAGGGAGAAAGCGAGGGAGACAGCGAGAGAGACTGCGAGAGAGACTGCGAGAGAGACTGCGAGGGAGACAGCGAGGGACACAGCGAGGGACACAGCGAGGGACACAGCGAGGGACACAGCGAGGGACACAGTGAGGGAGACAGCGAGAGAGACTGCGAGAGAGACTGCGAGAGAGAGCGCATGAGACAGCGAGGGAGACAGCGAGGGAGAGAGCGAGAGACACAGCGAGGGAGACAGCGAGGGAGACAGCGAGAGAGACTGCAAGAGAGACTGCAAGGGAGACTGCAAGGGAGACAGCGAGAGAGACAGCGAGAGAGACAGCGAGAGAGACAGCGAGAGAGACAGCGAGAGAGACAGCGAGAGTGACTGCGTGGGAGACAGCGAGGGAGACAGCGAGGGAGACAGCGAGGGAGACAGCGAGGGAGACAGCGAGGGAGACAGCGATGGAGACAGCGATGGAGACAGCGATGGAGACAGCGAGGGAGACAGCGAGGGAGACAGCGCTGGAGACAGCGAGAGAGACTGCGAGAAGGACTGCGAGAGAGACAGCGAGGGAGAAAGCGAGAGCGACTTCGAGAGAGACTGCGAGGGAGACAGCGAGAGAGACTGTGAGGGAAACAGCGAGGGAGACAGCGAGAGAGACTGCGAGAGAGACTGCGAGGGAGACAGTGAGGGAGAGAGCGAGAGAGACTGCGAGGGAGACAGCGAGGGAGACAGCGAGAGAGACAGCGAGAGAGACTGCGAGAGAGACTGCGAGAGAGACTGCGAGAGATACAGCGAGGGATAGAGCGAGTGAGACAGCGAGGGAGACAGCGAGAGTACATTGAGAGAGACAGCGAGAGAGACGGCGAGGGAGACGGCGAGGGAGACGGCGAGGGAGACGGCGAGGGAGACGGCGAGGGAGACGGCGAGGGAGACAGCGAGGGAGACGGCGAGGGAGACGGCGAGGGAGACGACGAGGGAGACTGCGAGAGAGACAGCGAGAGAGACAGCGAGGGACACAGCGAGGGACACAGCGAGGGACACAGCGAGGGACACAGCGAGGGAAACAGCGAGGGAAACAGCGAGGGACACAGCGAGGGAAACAGCGAGGGAGACAGCGAGAGAGACAGCGAGAGAGACAGCGAGAGAGACTGCGAGAGAGAGCGCGTGAGACAGCGAGGGAGAGAGCGAGAGATACAGCGAGGGAAACAGCGAGAGAGACTGCAACAGAGACTGCAAGGGAGACAGCGAGAGAGACAGCGAGAGAGACAGCGAGGAAGACTGCGAGAGAGACTGCGAGAGAGACTGCAAAGGAGACTGCGAGGGAGACTGCGAGAGAGACAGCGAGAGAGACAGCGAGGGACACAGCGAGGGACACAGCGAGGGACACAGCGAGGGAAACAGCGAGGGAGACAACGAGAGAGAATGCGAGAGAGATCGCGTGAGACAGCGTGGGAGGCAGCGAGGGACACAGCGAGAGAAACTGCGAGGAAGACTGCGAGAGAGACTGCGAGAGAGACTGCAAAGGAGACTGCGAGGGAGACTGCGAGAGAGACAGCGAAGGACACAGCGAGGGACACAGCGAGGGAAACAGCGAGGGAGACAGCGAGAGAGACAGCGAGAGAGACTGCGAGAGAGAGCGCGTGAGACAGCGAGGGAGACAGCGAGGGAGAGAGCGAGAGATACAGCGAGGGAAACAGCGAGAGAGACTGCAAGAGAGACTGCAAGGGAGACAGCGAGAGAGACAGCGAGAGAGACAGCGAGAGAGGCAGCGAGAGAGGCAGCGAGAGAGGCAGCGAGAGAGACAGCGAGAGAGACAGCGAGAGAGACAGCGAGAGAGACAGCGAGAGAGACAGCGAGAGAGACAGCGAGAGAGACAGCGAGAGAGACAGCGAGGGAGACAGCGAGGGAGACAGCGAGGGAGAAAGCCATGGAGACAGCGAGAGAGACAGCGAGAGAGACTGCGTGGGAGACAGCGAGGGAGACTGCGAGAGAGACAGCGAAGGACACAGCGAGGGACACAGCGAGGGAAACAGCGAGGGAGACAGCGAGAGAGACAGCGAGAGAGACTGCGAGAGAGAGCGCGTGAGACAGCGAGGGAGACAGCGAGGGAGACAGCGAGGGAGAGAGCGAGAGATACAGCGAGGGAAACAGCGAGAGAGACTGCAAGAGAGACAGCGAAGGACACAGCGAGGGACACAGCGAGGGAAACAGCGAGGGAGACAGCGAGAGAGACAGCGAGAGAGACTGCGAGAGAGAGCGCGTGAGACAGCGAGGGAGACAGCGAGGGAGAGAGCGAGAGATACAGCGAGGGAAACAGCGAGAGAGACTGCAAGAGAGACTGCAAGGGAGACAGCGAGAGAGACAGCGAGAGAGACAGCGAGAGAGGCAGCGAGAGAGGCAGCGAGAGAGACAGCGAGAGAGACAGCGAGAGAGACAGCGAGAGAGACAGCGAGAGAGACAGCGAGAGAGACAGCGAGGGAGACAGCGAGGGAGACAGCGAGGGAGAAAGCCATGGAGACAGCGAGAGAGACAGCGAGAGAGACTGCGTGGGAGACAGCGAGGGAGACAGCGAGGGAGACAGCGAGGGAGACAGCGAGGGAGACAGCGAGGGAGACAGCGAGGGAGACAGCGAGGGAGACAGCGAGGGAGACAGCGAGGGAGACAGCGCTGGAGACAGCGAGAGAGACTGCGAGAAGGACTGCGAGAAGGACTGCGAGAGAGACAGTGAGGGAGAAAGCGAGAGCGACTTCGAGAGAGACTGCGAGGGAGACTGCAAGAGAGACTGCGAGGGAGACAGCGAGAGAGACAGCGAGAGAGACAGCGAGAGAGACAGCAAGGGAGAAAGCGAGGGAGACAGCGAGAGAGACTGCGAGGGAGACTGCGAGGGAGACTGCGAGGGAGACTGCGAGGGAGACTGCGAGGGAGACTGCGAGGGAGACTGCGAGGGAGACTGCGAGGGAGACTGCGAGGGAGACAGCGAGAGAGACTGCAAGAGAGACTGCAAGAGAGACTGCGAGGGAGACAGCGAGAGAGACAGCGAGAGAGACAGCGAGAGAGACAGCGAGGGAGAAAGCCATGGAGACAGCGAGAGAGACAGCAAGAGAGACAGCGAGAGAGACAGCGAGAGAGACAGCGAGAGAGACAGCGAGAGAGACTGCGTGGGAGACAGCGAGGGAGACAGCGTGAGAGACTGCGAGAAGGACTGCGAGAAGGACTGCGAGAAGGACTGCGAGAGAGACAGCGAGGGAGAAAGCGAGAGCGACTTCGAGAGAGACTGCGAGAGAGACTGCGAGAGAGACAGCGAGAGAGACAGCGAGAGAGACTGCGAGAGGGACAGCGAGAGAGACTGCGAGAGAGACTGCGAGAGAGACTGCGAGAGAGACTGCGAGAGAGACTGCGAGAGAGACTGCGAGGGAGACAGCGAGGGAGACTGCGAGAGAGACTGCGAGAGAGACTGCGAGAGAGACTGCGAGAGAGACTGCGAGAGAGACTGCGAGGGAGACAGCGAGGGAGACAGCGAGGGAGACTGCGAGAGAGATGGCGAGAGAGATGGCGAGAGAGATGGCGAGAGAGACAGTGAGGGAGAGAGCGAGAGAGACTGTGAGAGAGACTGCGAGAGATACAGCGAGGGAGTGAGCGAGTGAGACAGCGAGGGAGACAGCGAGAGTACATTGAGAGAGACAGCGACAGAGACAGAGACAGCGAGGGAGACAGTGAGAGATACTGCTATGGAGTTGGCGAGAGAGACAGCCGGGGATACAGAGAGAGAGACTGCAAGGGAGACGGCGAGGGAGACGACGAGGGAGACGACGAGGGAGACAGCGAGGGAGACAGCAAGAGAGACTGCGAGGGAGACAGCGAGGGAGACAGCGAGGGAGACTGCGAGAGAGACAGCGAGAGAGACAGCGAGGGACACAGCGAGGGACACAGCGAGGGACACAGCGAGGGAGAAAGCGAGAGAGACAGCGAGGGAGAAAGCGAGAGAGACAGCGAGAGAGACAGCGAGAGAGACAGCGAGAGAGACTGCGAGAGAGAGCGCGTGAGACAGCGAGGGAGACAGCGAGGGAGAGAGCGAGAGACACAGCGAGGGAGACAGCGCGGGACACAGTGAGGGAGACAGCGAGAGAGACTGCGAGAGAGAGCGCCTGAGACAGCGAGGGAGACAGCGAGGGAGAGAGCGAGAGACACAGCGAGGGAGACAGCGAGGGAGACAGCGAAGGAGACAGCGAAGGAGACAGCGAGAGAGACTGCGAGAGCGACTGCGAGAGCGACTGCGAGAGCGACTGCTAGGGAGACAGCGAGAGAGGCAGCGAGGGAGACAGCGAGGGAGACAGCGAGAGAAACTGCGAGGAAGACAGCGAGAGAGACTGCGAGAGAGATGGCGAGGGAGACAGCGAGGGAGACAGCGAGGGAGACAGCAAGAGAGACTGCGAGGGAGACAGCGAGAGAGACAGCGAGAGAGACAGCGAGGGAGAAAGCGAGGGAGAAAGCGAGGGAGAAAACGAGGGAGAAAGCGAGGGAGACAGCGAGAGAGACTGTGAGGGAGACTGCGAGGGAGACAGCGAGGGAGACAGCGAGGGAGACAGCGAGGGAGACAACGAGGGAGACAGCGAGGGAGACAGCGAGGGAGACTGCGAGAGAGACAGCGAGAGAGACTGCGAGAGAGACAGCGAGAGAGACTGCGAGAGGGACAGCGAGAGAGACCGCGAGAGGGACAGCGAGAGAGACAGTGAGAGAGACAGCGAGGGAGAAAGCGAGGCAGAAAGCGAGGGAGAAAGCGAGGGAGACAGCGAGGGAGACAGCGAGGGAGACAGCGAGGGAGACAACGAGGGAGACAGCGAGGGAGACAGCGAGGGAGACTGCGAGAGAGACAGCGAGAGAGACTGCGAGAGAGACAGCGAGAGAGACTGCGAGAGGGACAGCGAGAGAGACCGCGAGAGGGACAGCGAGAGAGACAGTGAGAGAGACAGCGAGGGAGAAAGCGAGGCAGAAAGCGAGGGAGAAAGCGAGGGAGAAAGCGAGGGAGACAGCGAGAGAGACTGCGAGAGAGACAGCGAGAGAGACAGCGAGAGAGACAGCGAGAGAGACAGCAAGAGAGACAGCGAGGGAGAAAGCGAGGGAGAAAGCGATGGAGACAGCGAGAGAGACAGCGTGGGAGACAGCGAGGGAGACAGCGAGGGAGACAGCGAGGGAGACAGCGAGGGAGACAGCGAGGGAGACAGCGAGGGAGACAGCGAGGGAGACAGCGAGAGAGACTGCGAGAAGGACTGCGAGAGAGACAGCGAGGGAGAAAGCGAGAGCGACTTCGAGAGAGACTGCGAGGGAGACAGCGAGAGAGACTGTGAGGGAAACAGCGAGGGAGACAGCGAGAGAGACTGCGAGAGAGACTGCGAGAGAGACTGCGAGAGAGACTGCGAGAGATACAGCGAGGGATAGAGCGAGTGAGACAGCGAGGGAGACAGCGAGAGTACATTGAGAGAGACGGCGAGAGAGACGGCGAGGGAGACGGCGAGGGAGACGGCGAGGGAGACGGCGAGGGAGACGGCGAGGGAGACGGCGAGGGAGACGGCGAGGGAGACGGCGAGGGAGACGACGAGGGAGACAGTGAGGGAGACAGCGAGGGAGACTGCGAGGGAGACTGCGAGAGAGACAGCGAGAGAGACAGCGAGGGACACAGCGAGGGACACAGCGAGGGAAACAGCGAGGGAGACAGCGAGAGAGACAGCGAGAGAGACAGCGAGAGAGACAGCGAGAGAGACAGCGAGAGAGACAGCGAGAGAGACAGCGAGAGAGACTGCGAGAGAGAGCGCGTGAGACAGCGAGGGAGACAGCGAGGGAGACAGCGAGGGAGAGAGCGAGAGATACAGCGAGGGAAACAGCGAGAGAGACTGCAAGAGAGACTGCAAGGGAGACTGCAAGGGAGACAGCGAGAGAGACAGCGAGAGAGACAGCGAGGAAGACTGCGAGAGAGACTGCGAGAGAGACTGCAAAGGAGACTGCGAGGGAGACTGCGAGGGAGACTGCGAGAGAGACTGCGAGAGAGACAGCGAGGGACACAGCGAGGGACACAGCGAGGGACACAGCGAGGGACACAGCGAGGGAAACAGCGAGGGAGACAACGAGAGAGAATGCGAGAGAGATCGCTTGAGACAGCGTGGGAGGCAGCGAGGGACACAGCGAGAGAAACTGCGAGGAAGACTGCGAGAGAGACTGCGAGAGAGACTGCAAAGGAGACTGCGAGGGAGACTGCGAGGGAGACTGCGAGAGAGACAGCGAAGGACACAGCGAGGGACACAGCGAGGGAAACAGCGAGGGAGACAGCGAGAGAGACAGCGAGAGAGACTGCGAGAGAGACTGCGAGAGAGACTGCGAGAGAGAGCGCGTGAGACAGCGAGGGAGACAGCGAGGGAGAGAGCGAATGATACAGCGAGGGAAACAGCGAGAGAGACTGCAAGAGAGACTGCAAGGGAGACAGCGAGAGAGACAGCGAGAGAGGCAGCGAGAGAGGCAGCGAGAGAGGCAGCGAGAGAGGCAGCGAGAGAGACAGCGAGAGAGACAGCGAGAGAGACAGCGAGAGAGACAGCGAGAAAGACAGCGAGAGAGACAGCGAGGGAGACAGCGAGGGAGACAGCGAGGGAGACAGCGAGGGAGACAGCGAGGGAGACAGCGAGGGAGACAGCGAGGGAGAAAGCCATGGAGACAGCGAGAGAGACAGCGAGAGAGACTGCGTGGGAGACAGCGAGGGAGACAGCGAGGGAGACAGCGAGGCAGACAGCGAGGGAGACAGCGAGGGAGACAGCGAGGGAGACAGCGAGGGCGACAGCGAGGGAGACAGCGAGGGAGACAGCGCTGGAGACAGCGAGGGAGACAGCGAGGGAGACTGCGAGAAGGACTGCGAGAAGGACTGCGAGAAGGACTGCGAGAAGGACTGCGAGAGAGACAGCGAGGGAGAAAGCGAGAGCGACTTCGAGAGAGACTGCGAGGGAGACAGCGAGAGAGACTGTGAGGGAGACAGCGAGAGAGACTGCGAGAGAGACTGCAAAGGAGACTGCGAGAGAGACTGCGAGAGAGACAGCGAGAGAGACAGCGAGAGAGACTGCGAGAGAGACTGCGAGAGAGACAGCGAGGGAGACAGCGAGAGAGACTGCGAGAGGGACAGCGAGAGAGACTGCGAGAGAGACTGCGAGAGAGACTGCGAGAGAGACTGCGAGAGAGACTGCGAGAGAGACTGCGAGAGAGACTGGGAGGGAGACAGCGAGGGAGACTGCGAGAGAGACTGCGAGAGAGACTGCGAGAGAGACTGCGAGAGAGACTGCGAGAGAGACTGCGAGAGAGACTGCGAGGGAGACAGCGAGGGAGACTGCGAGAGAGATGGCGAGAGAGATGGAGAGAGAGACGGCGAGAGAGACAGTGAGGGAGAGAGCGAGAGAGACTGCGAGGGAGACAGCGAGAGAGACAGCGAGAGAGACAGCGAGAGAGACTGTGAGAGAGACTGCGAGAGATACAGCGAGGGAGAGAGCGATTGAGACAGCGAGGGAGACAGCGAGGGAGACAGCGAGAGTACATTGAGAGAGACTGCGAGGGAGACGGCCAGGGAGACGGCCAGGGAGACGGCCAGGGAGACGGCCAGGGAGACGGCCAGGGAGACGGCCAGGGAGACGGCCAGGGAGACGGCGAGGGAGACGGCGAGGGAGACAGCGAGGGAGACAGCGAGGGAGACAGCGAGGGAGACAGCGAGGGAGACAGAGAGGGAGACAGCGACAGAGACAGCGACAGAGACAGCGACAGAGACAGCGACAGAGACAGCGACAGAGACAGAGACAGCGAGGGAGACAGTGAGAGATACTGCTATGGAGTTGGCGAGAGAGACAGCCGGGGATACAGAGAGAGAGACTGCAAGGGAGACTGCGAGGGAGACAGCGAGGGAGACAGCGAGAAAGACTGCGAGGGAGACAGCGAGGGAGACAGCGAGGGAGACTGCGAGAGAGACTGCGAGAGAGACAGCGAGAGAGACAGCGAGGGACACAGCGAGGGACACAGCGAGGGAGAAAGCGAGAGAGACAGCGAGGGAGAAAGCGAGAGAGACAGCGAGAGAGACAGCGAGAGAGACTGCAAGAGAGAGCGCGTGAGACAGCGAGGGAGAGAGCGAGAGACACAGCGAGGGAGACAGCGCGGGACACAGTGAGGGAGACAGCGAGAGAGACTGCGAGAGAGAGCGCCTGAGACAGCGAGGGAGACAGCGAGGGAGAGAGCGAGAGACACAGCGAGGGAGACAGCGAGGGAGACAGCGAAGGAGACAGCGAAGGAGACAGCGAAGGAGACAGCGAGAGAGACTGCGAGAGCGACTGCGAGAGCGACTGCGAGAGCGACTGCGAGAGCGACTGCTAGGGAGACAGCGAGAGAGGCAGCGAGGGAGACAGCGAGGGAGACAGCGAGAGAAACTGCGAGGAAGACAGCGAGAGAGACTGCGAGAGAGACGGCGAGGGAGACAGCGAGAGAGACAGCAAGAGAGACAGCGAGGGAGAAAGCGAGAGCGACTTCGAGAGAGACTGCGAGAGAGACTGCGAGAGAGACAGCGAGAGAGACAGCGAGAGAGACTGCGAGAGGGACAGCGAGAGAGACTGCGAGAGAGACTGCGAGAGAGACTGCGAGAGAGACTGCGAGAGAGACTGCGAGAGAGACTGGGAGGGAGACAGCGAGGGAGACTGCGAGAGAGACTGCGAGAGAGACTGCGAGAGAGACTGCGAGAGAGACTGCGAGAGAGACTGCGAGAGAGACTGCGAGGGAGACAGCGAGGGAGACAGCGAGGGAGACTGCGAGAGAGATGGCGAGAGAGATGGCGAGAGAGATGGCGAGAGAGACAGTGAGGGAGAGAGCGAGAGAGACTGTGAGAGAGACTGCGAGAGATACAGCGAGGGAGTGAGCGAGTGAGACAGCGAGGGAGACAGCGAGAGTACATTGAGAGAGACAGCGACAGAGACAGAGACAGCGAGGGAGACAGTGAGAGATACTGCTATGGAGTTGGCGAGAGAGACAGCCGGGGATACAGAGAGAGAGACTGCAAGGGAGACGGCGAGGGAGACGACGAGGGAGACGACGAGGGAGACAGCGAGGGAGACAGCGAGAGAGACTGCGAGGGAGACAGCGAGGGAGACAGCGAGGGAGACTGCGAGAGAGACAGCGAGAGAGACAGCGAGGGACACAGCGAGGGACACAGCGAGGGACACAGCGAGGGAGAAAGCGAGAGAGACAGCGAGGGAGAAAGCGAGAGAGACAGCGAGAGAGACAGCGAGAGAGACAGCGAGAGAGACTGCGAGAGAGAGCGCGTGAGACAGCGAGGGAGACAGCGAGGGAGAGAGCGAGAGACACAGCGAGGGAGACAGCGCGGGACACAGTGAGGGAGACAGCGAGAGAGACTGCGAGAGAGAGCGCCTGAGACAGCGAGGGAGACAGCGAGGGAGAGAGCGAGAGACACAGCGAGGGAGACAGCGAGGGAGACAGCGAAGGAGACAGCGAAGGTGACAGCGAGAGAGACTGCGAGAGCGACTGCGAGAGCGACTGCGAGAGCGACTGCTAGGGAGACAGCGAGAGAGGCAGCGAGGGAGACAGCGAGGGAGACAGCGAGAGAAACTGCGAGGAAGACAGCGAGAGAGACTGCGAGAGAGATGGCGAGGGAGACAGCGAGGGAGACAGCGAGGGAGACAGCAAGAGAGACTGCGAGGGAGACAGCGAGAGAGACAGCGAGAGAGACAGCGAGGGAGAAAGCGAGGGAGAAAGCGAGGGAGAAAACGAGGGAGAAAGCGAGGGAGACAGCGAGAGAGACTGTGAGGGAGACTGCGAGTGAGACAGCGAGGGAGACAGCGAGGGAGACAGCGAGGGAGACAACGAGGGAGACAGCGAGGGAGACAGCGAGGGAGACAGCGAGGGAGACTGCGAGAGAGACAGCGAGAGAGACTGCGAGAGAGACAGCGAGAGAGACTGCGAGAGGGACAGCGAGAGAGACCGCGAGAGGGACAGCGAGAGAGACCGCGAGAGGGACAGCGAGAGAGACAGTGAGAGAGACAGCGAGGGAGAAAGCGAGGCAGAAAGCGAGGGAGAAAGCGAGGGAGAAAGCGAGGGAGACAGCGAGAGAGACTGCGAGAGAGACTGCGAGAGAGACAGCGAGAGAGACAGCGAGAGAGACAGCGAGAGAGACAGCAAGAGAGACAGCGAGGGAGAAAGCGAGGGAGAAAGCGATGGAGACAGCGAGAGAGACAGCGTGGGAGACAGCGAGGGAGACAGCGAGGGAGACAGCGAGGGAGACAGCGAGGGAACAGCGAGGGAGACAGCGAGGGAGACAGCGAGGGAGACAGCGAGGGAGACAGCGAGAGAGACTGCGAGAAGGACTGCGAGAGAGACAGCGAGGGAGAAAGCGAGAGCGACTTCGAGAGAGACTGCGAGGGAGACAGCGAGAGAGACTGTGAGGGAAACAGCGAGGGAGACAGCGAGAGAGACTGCGAGAGAGACTGCGAGAGAGACTGCGAGAGAGACTGCGAGAGATACAGCGAGGGATAGAGCGAGTGAGACAGCGAGGGAGACAGCGAGAGTACATTGAGAGAGACAGCGAGAGAGACGGCGAGGGAGACGGCGAGGGAGACGGCGAGGGAGACGGCGAGGGAGACGGCGAGGGAGACGGCGAGGGAGACGGCGAGGGAGACGGCGAGGGAGACGGCGAGGGAGACGACGAGGGAGACAGTGAGGGAGACGACGAGGGAGACAGTGAGGGAGACAGCGAGGGAGACTGCGAGAGAGACAGCGAGAGAGACAGCGAGGGACACAGCGAGGGACACAGCGAGGGAAACAGCGAGGGAGACAGCGAGGGAGACAGCGAGAGAGACAGCGAGAGAGACAGCGAGAGAGACAGCGAGAGAGACAGCGAGAGAGACAGCGAGAGAGACAGCGAGAGAGACTGCGAGAGAGAGCGCGTGAGACAGCGAGGGAGACAGCGAGGGAGACAGCGAGGGAGAGAGCGAGAGATACAGTGAGGGAAACAGCGAGAGAGACTGCAAGAGAGACTGCAAGGGAGACTGCAAGGGAGACAGCGAGAGAGACAGCGAGAGCGACAGCGAGGAAGACTGCGAGAGAGACTGCGAGAGAGACTGCAAAGGAGACTGCGAGGGAGACTGCGAGAGAGACAGCGAGAGAGACAGCGAGAGAGACAGCGAGGGACACAGCGAGGGACACAGCGAGGGACACAGCGAGGGACACAGCGAGGGAAACAGCGAGGGAGACAACGAGAGAGAATGCGAGAGAGATCGCTTGAGACAGCGTGGGAGGCAGCGAGGGACACAGCGAGAGAAACTGCGAGGAAGACTGCGAGAGAGACTGCGAGAGAGACTGCAAAGGAGACTGCGAGGGAGACTGCGAGGGAGACTGCGAGAGAGACAGCGAAGGACACAGCGAGGGACACAGCGAGGGAAACAGCGAGGGAGACAGCGAGAGAGACAGCGAGAGAGACTGCGAGAGAGACTGCGAGAGAGACTGCGAGAGAGAGCGCGTGAGACAGCGAGGGAGACAGCGAGGGAGAGAGCGAATGATACAGCGAGGGAAACAGCGAGAGAGACTGCAAGAGAGACTGCAAGGGAGACAGCGAGAGAGACAGCGAGAGAGGCAGCGAGAGAGGCAGCGAGAGAGGCAGCGAGAGAGGCAGCGAGAGAGGCAGCGAGAGAGGCAGCGAGAGAGACAGCGAGAGAGACAGCGAGAGAGACAGCGAGAGAGACAGCGAGAGAGACAGCGAGAGAGACAGCGAGGGAGACAGCGAGGGAGACAGCGAGGGAGACAGCGAGGGAGAAAGCCATGGAGACAGCGAGAGAGACAGCGAGAGAGACTGCGTGGGAGACAGCGAGGGAGACAGCGAGGGAGACAGCGAGGGAGACAGCGAGGCAGACAGCGAGGGAGACAGCGAGGGAGACAGCGAGGGAGACAGCGAGGGAGACAGCGAGGGCGACAGCGAGGGAGACAGCGAGGGAGACAGCGCTGGAGACAGCGAGGGAGACAGCGAGGGAGACTGCGAGAAGGACTGCGAGAAGGACTGCGAGAAGGACTGCGAGAAGGACTGCGAGAGAGACAGCGAGGGAGAAAGCGAGAGCGACTTCGAGAGAGACTGCGAGGGAGACAGCGAGAGAGACTGTGAGGGAGACAGCGAGAGAGACTGCGAGAGAGACTGCAAAGGAGACTGCGAGAGAGACTGCGAGAGAGACAGCGAGAGAGACAGCGAGAGAGACTGCGAGAGAGACTGCGAGAGAGACAGCGAGGGAGACAGCGAGAGAGACTGCGAGAGGGACAGCGAGAGAGACTGCGAGAGAGACTGCGAGAGAGACTGCGAGAGAGACTGCGAGAGAGACTGCGAGAGAGACTGGGAGGGAGACAGCGAGGGAGACTGCGAGAGAGACTGCGAGAGAGACTGCGAGAGAGACTGCGAGAGAGACTGCGAGAGAGACTGCGAGGAAGACAGCGAGGGAGACTGCGAGAGAGATGGCGAGAGAGATGGAGAGAGAGACGGCGAGAGAGACAGTGAGGGAGAGAGCGAGAGAGACTGCGAGGGAGACAGCGAGAGAGACAGCGAGAGAGACTGTGAGAGAGACTGCGAGAGATACAGCGAGGGAGAGAGCGAGTGAGACAGCGAGGGAGACAGCGAGGGAGACAGCGAGAGTACATTGAGAGAGACTGCGAGGGAGACGGCCAGGGAGACGGCCAGGGAGACGGCCAGGGAGACGGCCAGGGAGACGGCCAGGGAGACGGCCAGGGAGACGGCCAGGGAGACGACGAGGGAGACGGCGAGGGAGACAGCGAGGGAGACAGCGAGGGAGACAGCGAGGGAGACAGCGAGGGAGACAGCGAGGGAGACAGCGAGGGAGACAGAGAGGGAGACAGCGACAGAGACAGCGACAGAGACAGCGACAGAGACAGCGACAGAGACAGAGACAGCGAGGGAGACAGTGAGAGATACTGCTATGGAGTTGGCGAGAGAGACAGCCGGGGATACAGAGAGAGAGACTGCAAGGGAGACTGCGAGGGAGACAGCGAGGGAGACAGCGAGAGAGACTGCGAGGGAGACAGCGAGGGAGACAGCGAGGGAGACAGCGAGGGAGACTGCGAGAGAGACTGCGAGAGAGACAGCGAGAGAGACAGCGAGGGACACAGCGAGGGACACAGCGAGGGAGAAAGCGAGAGAGACAGCGAGGGAGAAAGCGAGAGAGACAGCGAGAGAGACAGCGAGAGAGACTGCGAGAGAGAGCGCGTGAGACAGCGAGGGAGACAGCGAGGGAGAGAGCGAGAGACACAGCGAGGGAGACAGCGCGGGACACAGTGAGGGAGACAGCGAGAGAGACTGCGAGAGAGAGCGCCTGAGACAGCGAGGGAGACAGCGAGGGAGAGAGCGAGAGACACAGCGAGGGAGACAGCGAGGGAGACAGCGAAGGAGACAGCGAAGGAGACAGCGAGAGAGACTGCGAGAGCGACTGCGAGAGCGACTGCGAGAGCGACTGCGAGAGCGACTGCGAGAGCGACTGCGAGAGCGACTGCGAGAGCGACTGCTAGGGAGACAGCGAGAGAGGCAGCGAGGGAGACAGCGAGGGAGACAGCGAGAGAAACTGCGAGGAAGACAGCGAGAGAGACTGCGAGAGAGACGGCGAGGGAGACAGCGAGAGAGACAGCAAGAGAGACAGCGAGGGAGAAAGCGAGGGAGAAAACGAGGGAGAAAGCGAGGGAGACAGCGAGGGAGACTGCGAGGGAGACAGCGAGAGAGACAGCGAGGGAGAAAGCGAGGGAGAAAACGAGGGAGAAAGCGAGGGAGACAGCGAGGGAGACTGCGAGGGAGACTGCGAGTGAGACAGCGAGGGAGACAGCGAGGGAGACAGCGAGGGAGACAGCGAGGGAGACAGCGAGGGAGACAGCGAGGGAGACTGCGAGAGAGACAGCGAGAGAGACAGCGAGAGAGACAGCGAGAGAGACTGCAAAGGAGACTGCGAGAGAGACAGCGAGAGAGACTGCGAGAGGGACAGCGAGAGAGACTGCGAGAGGGACAGCGAGAGAGACAGTGAGAGAGACAGCGAGGGAGAAAGCGAGGCAGAAAGCGAGGGAGAAAGCGAGGGAGAAAGCGAGGGAGACAGCGAGAGAGACTGCGAGGGAGACTGCGAGGGAGACTGTGAGGGAGACAGCGAGGGATACAGCGAGGGATACAGCGAGAGAGACTGCGAGAGAGACTGCGAGAGAGACTGCGAGACTAACTGCGAGGGAGACAGCGAGGGAGACAGCGAGGGAGACAGCGAGGGAGACAGCGAGGGAGATGGCGAGGGAGACAGTGCTGGAGACAGCGAGAGAGAATGCGAGAAGGACTGCGAGAGAGACAGCGAGGGAGAAAGCGAGAGCGACTTCGAGAGAGACTGCGAGGGAGACAGCGAGACTGCGAGGGAAACAGCGAGGGAGACAGCGAGGGAGACTGCGAGGGAGACTGCGAGGGAGACTGCGAGGGAGACTGCGAGGGAGACTGCGAGGGAGACAGCGAGGGAGACAGCGAGGGAGACAGCGAGGGAGACAGCGAGAGAGACAGCGAGAGAGACAGCGAGAGAGACTGCAAAGGAGACTGCGAGAGAGACTGCGAGGGAGACTGCGAGAGAGACTGCGAGAGAGACTGCGAGAGAGACTGCGAGAGAGACGGCGAGAGAGACGGAGAGAGAGACGGAGAGAGAGACTGCGAGAGAGACTGCGAGAGAGAGAGTGAGAGAGACTGAGAGGGAGACAGCGAGAGAGACAGCGAGAGAGACTGCGAGAGAGACTGCGAGAGAGACTGCGAGAGAGACTGCGAGGGAGAGAGCGAGGGAGAGAGCGAGGGAGAAAGCGAGGGAGATAGCGAGAGAGATAGCGAGAGAGATAGCGAGAGAGATAGCGAGAGAGACTGCGAGAGAGACTGCGAGAGAGACTGCGAGAGAGACTGCGAGAGAGACTGCGAGGGAGAGAGCGAGGGAGAGAGCGAGGGAGAAAGCGAGAGAGAACACGAGGGAGACAGCGATAGAAACTGCGAGGGAGTCAGCGAGAGAGACTGCTAGAGAGACTGTGAGAGAGACCTCGAGGGAGACAGCGAGGGAGACAGCGAGAGAGACTGTGAGGGAGACAGCGAGGGAGACAGCGAGAGAGACTGCGAGTGAGACTGTGAGGGAGACAGCGAGAGAGACTGCGAGAGAGACTGCGAGGGAGAAAGCGAGAGAAACTGCGAGAGAGACTGCTATGGAGATAGTGAGAAAAACAGCGAGGGATACAGCGAGAGACACTGCGAGGGAGACAGCGATTGAGACGGCGAGGGAGACGGCGAGAGAGACAGCGAGGGAGACAGCGAGGGAGACAGCGAGGGAGAAAGCGAGGGAGACAGCGAGAGAGACAGCGAGAGAGACAGCGAGAGAGACAGCGAGAGAGACAGCGAGAGAGACAGCGAGAGAGACAGCGAGAGAGACAGCGAGAGAGACTTCGAGAGAGACTTCGAGAGAGACTTCGAGAGAGACTTCGAGAGAGACTTCGAGAGAGACTTCGAGAGAGACTGCGAGGGAGGCAGCGAGGGAGGCAGCGAGGGAGGCAGCGAGGGAGGCAGCGAGGGAGACAGCGAGGGAGACAGCGAGGGAGACAGCGACAGAGACAGCAAGACAGACTGTGAGAGAGACTGCGATGGACACAGCAAGAGAGACTGCGAGGGAGACGAGAGAGAATGCGAGAGAGAATGCGAGAGAGATCGCGTGAGACAGCGAGGGAGACTGCGAGGGAGACTGCGAGGGAGACTGCGAGGGAGACTGCGAGGGAGACTGCGAGGGAGACAGCAAGAGAGACAGCAAGAGAGACTGCAAGAGAGACTGCAAGAGAGACTGCGAGAGAGACTGCGAGAGAGACTGCGAGGGAGACAGCGAGGGAGACAGCGAGGGAGACTGCGAGGAAGACTGCGAGGAAGACTGCGAGGAAGACTGCGAGGAAGACTGCGAGAGAGACTGCGAGAGAGACTGCGAGAGAGACTGCGAGAGAGACTGCGAGAGAGACTGCGAGAGAGACTGCGAGAGAGACTGCGAGAGAGACTGCGAGGGAGAAAGCGAGAGAGACTGCGAGAGAGACTGCGAGGGAGAAAGCGAGAGAGACTGCGAGGGAGATAGCGAGGGAGATAGCGAGGGAGATAGCGAGGGAGATAGCGAGAGAGACTGCGAGAGAGACTGCGAGAGAGACTGCGAGAGAGACTGCGAGAGAGACTGCGAGAGAGACTGCGAGGGAGACTGCGAGGGAGACTGCGAGGGAGACTGCGAGGGAGACAGCGAGGGATACAGCGAGGGATACAGCGAGGGATACAGCGAGGGATACAGCGAGGGATACAGCGAGAGAGACTGCGAGAGAGACTTCGAGACTAACTGCGAGGGAGACAGCGAGGGAGATGGCGAGGGAGACAGCGCTGGAGACAGCGAGAGAGAATGCGAGAAGGACTGCGAGAGAGACAGCGAGGGAGAAAGCGAGAGCGACTTCGAGAGAGACTGCGAGGGAGACAGCGAGACTGCGAGGGAAACAGCGAGGGAGACAGCGAGGGAGACTGCGAGGGAGACTGCGAGGGAGACAGCGAGGGAGACAGCGCTGGAGACAGCGAGAGAGAATGCGAGAAGGACTGCGAGAGAGACAGCGAGGGAGAAAGCGAGAGCGACTTCGAGAGAGACTGCGAGGGAGACAGCGAGACTGCGAGGGAAACAGCGAGGGAGACAGCGAGGGAGACTGCGAGGGAGACTGCGAGGGAGACTGCGAGGGAGACTGCGAGGGAGACAGTGAGAGAGACAGCGAGAGAGACAGCGAGAGAGACTGCAAAGGAGACTGCGAGAGAGACTGCGAGGGAGACTGCGAGAGAGACTGCGAGAGAGACTGCGAGAGGGACAGCGAGAGAGACTGCGAGAGAGACTGCGAGAGAGACTGCGAGAGAGACTGCGAGAGAGACTGCGAGGGAGAAAGCGAGGGAGAAAGCGACAGAGACTGTGTGGGAGACTGCAATGGAGACAGCGAGAGAGACTGTGAGGGAGACTGCGAGGGAGACTGCGAGGGAGACTGCGAGGGAGACTGCGAGGGAGACTGCGAGGGAGACTGCGAGAGAGACTGCGAGAGAGACTGCGAGAGAGACTGCGAGGGAGACTGCGAGGGAGACTGCGAGGGAGACTGCGAGGGAGACGGCGAGGGAGACGGCGAGGGAGACGGCGAGAGAGACGGCGAGAGAGACGGCGAGAGAGACGGAGAGAGAGATGGAGAGAGAGACGGCGAGAGAGACTGCGAGAGAGAGAGCTAGAGAGACTGAGAGGGAGACAGCGAGAGAGACAGCGAGAGAGACTGCGAGAGAGACTGCGAGAGATACAGCGAGGGAGACAGCGAGAGTACATTGAGAGAGACAGCGAGAGAGACAGCGAGAGAGACAGTGAGAGAGACTGCTATGGAGATAGCGAGAGAGACAGCGAGGGATACAGAGAGAGTGACTGCGAGGGAGACGGCGAGGGAGACAGCGAGGGAGACAGCGAGGGAGACAGCGAGGGAGACAGCGAGGGAGACAGCGAGGGAGACTGCGAGGGAGACTGCGAGGGAGACTGCGAGGGTGACTGCGAGGGAGACAGCGAGGGAGACAGCGAGGGAGACAGCGAGGGAGACAGCGAGGGAGACAGCGAGGGAGACAGCGAGGGAGACAGCGAGGGAGACAGCGAGGGAGACAGCGAGGGAAACTGCGAGGGAAACTGCGAGAGAGACAGCGAGGGAAACTGCGAGAGAGACAGCGAGGGACACAGCGAGGGACACAGCGAGGGACACAGCGAGGGAGACAGCGAGGGAGACTGCGAGGGAGACTGCGAGGGAGACAGCGAGAGAGACTGCGAGAGAGAGCGCGCGAGAGAGAGCGCGTGAGAGACAGCGAGAGAGACTGCGTGGGATACAGCGAGGGAGACAGCGAGGGAGACAGCGAGAGAGACAGCGAGGGAGACAGCGAGAGAGACTGCGAGAGAGACAGCGAGAGAGACTGCGAGGGAGACTGCGAGGGAGACTGCGAGAGAGACTGCGAGAGAGACTGCGAGGGAGACTGCGAGAGAGACTGCGAGAGAGACTGCGAGAGAGACTGCGAGAGAGACTGCGAGGGAGACTGCGAGGGAGACTGCGAGGGAGACTGCGAGAGAGACTGCGAGAGAGACTGCGAGAGAGACTGCGAGAGAGACTGCGAGAGAGACTGCGAGAGAGACTGCGAGGGAGAGAGCGAGGGAGAAAGCGAGAGAGAAAGCGAGGGAGACAGCGAGGGAGACAGCGAGGGAGACAGCGAGGGAGACAGCGAGAGAGACAGCGAGAGAGACTGCGAGAGAGACTGCGAGAGAGACTGCGAGAGAGACTGCGAGGGAGAGAGCGAGGGAGAAAGCGAGAGAGAAAGCGAGAGAGACTGCGAGGGAGAAAGCGTGGGAGAAAGCGAGAGAGACTGCGAGGGAGAAAGCGACAGAGTCTGCGAGGGAGACTGCAAGGGAGACAGCGAGAGAGACAGCGAGAGAGACTGCGAGAGAGACTGCGAGGGAGAAAGTGAGAGAGACTGCGAGGGAGAAAGCGAGAGAGACTGCGAGGGAGACTGCAAGGGAGACTGCAAGGGAGACTGCAAGGGAGACTGCAAGGGAGACAGCGAGAGAGACAGCGAGGGAGATAGCGAGAGAGATAGCGAGAGAGATAGCAAGAGAGATAGCGAGAGAGACTGCGAGAGAGACTGCGAGAGAGACTGCGAGAGAGACTGCGAGAGAGACTGCGAGGGAGAGAGCGAGGGAGAGAGCGAGGGAGAAAGCGAGAGAGAACACGAGGGAGACAGCGATAGAAACTGCGAGGGAGTCAGCGAGAGAGACTGCGAGAGAGACTGTGAGAGAGACCTCGAGGGAGACAGCGAGGGAGACAGCGAGAGAGACTGTGAGGGAGACAGCGAGGGAGACAGCGAGAGAGACTGCGAGTGAGACTGTGAGGGAGACAGCGAGAGAGACTGCGAGAGAGACTGCGAGGGAGAAAGCGAGAGAAACTGCGAGAGAGACTGCTATGGAGATAGCGAGAAAAACAGCGAGGGATACAGCGAGAGACACTGAGAGGGAGACAGCGAGGGAGAAAGCGAGGGAGACAGCGAGAGAGACAGCGAGAGAGACAGCGAGAGAGACTTCGAGAGAGACTTCGAGAGAGACTTCGAGAGAGACTTCGAGAGAGACTTCGAGAGAGACTGCGAGAGAGACTGCGAGGGAGGCAGCGAGGGAGACAGCGAGGGAGACAGCGAGGGAGACAGCGAGGGAGACAGCGAGGGAGACAGCGAGGGAGACAGCGACAGAGACAGCAAGACAGACTGTGAGAGAGACTGCGATGGACACAGCGAGAGAGACTGCGAGGGAGACGAGAGAGAATGCGAGAGAGAATGCGAGAGAGATCGCGTGAGACAGCGAGGGAGACAGCGAGGGAGACAGCGAGGGAGACTGCGAGGGAGACTGCGAGGGAGACTGCGAGGGAGACTGCGAGGGAGACTGCGAGGGAGACTGCGAGGGAGACAGCAAGAGAGACAGCAAGAGAGACTGCAAGAGAGACTGCAAGAGAGACTGCAAGAGAGACTGCAAGAGAGACTGTGAGGGAGACAGCGAGGGAGACTGCGAGGAAGACTGCGAGGAAGACTGCGAGGAAGACTGCGAGGAAGACTGCGAGGAAGACTGCGAGGAAGACTACGAGAGAGACTGCGAGAGAGACTGCGAGAGAGACTGCGAGAGAGACTGCGAGAGAGACTGCGAGGGAGAAAGCGAGAGAGACTGCGAGAGAGACTGCGAGGGAGAAAGCGAGAGAGACTGCGAGGGAGACTGCGAGGGAGACTGCAAGAGAGACTGCGAGGGAGACAGCGAGGGAGACTGCGAGGAAGACTGCGAGGAAGACTGCGAGGAAGACTGCGAGGAAGACTGCGAGGAAGACTACGAGAGAGACTGCGAGAGAGACTGCGAGAGAGACTGCGAGAGAGACTGCGAGAGAGACTGCGAGGGAGAAAGCGAGAGAGACTGCGAGAGAGACTGCGAGGGAGAAAGCGAGAGAGACTGCGAGGGAGACTGCGAGGGAGACTGCAAGGGAGACAGCGAGAGAGACAGCGAGGGAGATAGCGAGGGAGATAGCGAGGGAGATAGCGAGGGAGACAGCGAGGGAGATAGCGAGGGAGATAGCGAGGGAGATAGCGAGGGAGATAGCGAGAGAGAATGCGAGAGAGATCGCGTGAGGCAGCGAGGGAGACAGCGAGAGAAACTGCGAGGAAGACTGCGAGAGAGACTGCGAGAGAGACTGCGAGAGAGACTGCGAGAGAGACTGCGAGAGAGACTGCGAGAGAGACTGCGAGAGAGACTGCGAGGGACACAGCGAGGAAGACAACGAGAGAGACTGCGAGAGCGACTGCTAGGGAGACAGCGAGGGAGACAGCGAGGGAGACAGCGAGAGAGACTGCGAAAGCGACTGCGAGAGCGACTGCGAGAGCGACTGCGAGAGCGACTGCTAGGGAGACAGCGAGGGAGGCAGCGAGGGAGACAGCGAGAGAGAGAGCGAGAGAGACAGCGAGGGAGACAGCGAGGGAGACAGCGAGAGAAACTGCGAGGAAGACGGCGAGAGAGACGGCGAGGGAGACGGTGAGGGAGACTGCGAGGGAGAGAGCGAGGGACACAGTGAGGGAGACAGCCAGGGAGACAGCGAGGGAGACAGCGAGAGAGACTGCAAGAGAGACAGCGAGGGAGACAGCGAGGGAGACAGCGAGAGAGACAGCGAGGGAGAAAGCGAGGGAGAAAGCGAGGGAGAAAGCGAGGGAGACAGCGAGAGAGACTGCGAGTGAGACTGCGAGTGAGACTGCGAGGGAGACAGCGAGGGAGACAGCGAGAGAGACAGCGAGAGAGACAGCGAGGGAGACTGCGAGAGAGACAGCGAGAGAGACTGCAAAGGAGACTGCGAGAGAGACAGCGAGAGAGACTGCGAGAGAGACTGCGAGAGAGACAGCGAGACAGACTGCGAGAGGGACAGCGAGAGAGACAGCGAGGGAGAAAGCGAGGGAGACAGCGAGAGAGACTGCGAGAGAGACTGCGAGAGAGACTGCGAGAGAGACTGCGAGAGAGACTGAGAGGGAGACTGAGAGGGAGACAGCGAGGGAGACTGCGAGGGACACAGCGAGGGACACAGCGAGGGACACAGTGAGGGAGACAGCGAGAGAGACTGCGAGAGAGAGCGCATGAGACAGCGAGGGAGAGAGCGAGAGACACCGCGAGGGAGACAGCGAGGGAGACAGCGAGGGAGACAGCGAGGGAGACAGCGAGGGAGACAGCGAGGGAGACAGCGAGGGAGACTGCAAGAGAGACTGCAAGGGAGACAGCGAGAGAGACAGCGAGAGAGACAGCGAGAGAGACAGCGAGAGAGACAGCGAGAGAGACAGCGAGAGAGACAGCAAGAGAGACAGCGAGGGAGAAGGCGATGGAGACAGCGAGAGAGACAGCGAGAGAGACTGCGTGGGAGACAGCGAGGGAGACTGCGAGAGAGACTGCGCGAAGGACTGCGAGAGAGACAGCGAGGGAGAAAGCGAGAGCGACTTCGAGAGAGACTGCGAGGGAGACAGCGAGAGAGACTGCGAGAGAGACAGCGAGAGAGACTGCGAGAGAGACTGTGAGAGAGACAGCGAGAGAGACTGCGAGAGGGACAGCGAGAGAGACAGCGAGGGAGAAAGCGAGGGAGACAGCGAGAGAGACTGCGAGAGAGACTGCGAGAGAGACTGCGAGGGAGACTGAGAGGGAGACAGCGAGGGAGACTGCGAGGGACACAGCGAGGGACACAGCGAGGGACACAGCGAGGGACACAGTGAGGGAGACAGCGAGAGAGACTGCGAGAGAGAGCGCATGAGACAGCGAGGGAGACAGCGAGGGAGAGAGCGAGAGACACCGCGAGGGAGACAGCGAGGGAGACAGCGAGGGAGACAGCGAGGGAGACAGCGAGAGAGACTGCAAGAGAGACTGCAAGGGAGACTGCAAGGGAGACAGCGAGAGAGACAGCGAGAGAGACAGCGAGAGAGACAGCGAGAGAGACAGCGAGAGAGACAGCGAGAGAGACAGCAAGAGAGACAGCGAGGGAGAAGGCGATGGAGACAGCGAGAGAGACAGCGAGAGAGACTGCGTGGGAGACAGCGAGGGAGACAGCGAGGGAGACAGCGAGAGAGACTGCGAGAGAGACTGCGAGAGAGACTGCGCGAAGGACTGCGAGAGAGACAGCGAGGGAGAAAGCGAGAGCGACTTCGAGAGAGACTGCGAGGGAGACAGCGAGAGAGACTGTGAGGGAAACAGCGAGGGAGACAGCGAGAGAGACTGCGAGGGAGACAGCGAGAGAGACAGCGAGAGAGACAGCGAGAGAGACTGTGAGAGAGACTGCGAGAGAGACTGCGAGAGAGACTGCGAGGGATAGAGCGAGTGAGACAGCGACAGAGACTGCGAGGGAGACGGCGAGGGAGACGGCGAGGGAGACGGCGAGGGAGACGGCGAGGGAGACGGCGAGGGAGACGGCGAGGGAGACGGCGAGGGAGACAGCGAGGGAGACAGCGAGGGAGACAGCGAGGGACACAGCGAGGGACACAGCGAGGGACACAGCGAGGGACACAGCGAGAGAGACAGCGAGAGAGACAGCGAGAGAGACAGCGAGAGAGACAGCGAGAGAGACTGCGAGAGAGACTGCGAGAGAGACTGCGAGAGAGACTGCGAGAGAGAGCGCGTGAGAGAGCGCGTGAGACAGCGAGGGAGAGAGCGAGAGATACAGCGAGGGAAACAGCGAGAGAGACTGCAAGAGAGACTGCAAGAGAGACTGCGAGAGAAACTGCGAGGAAGACAGCGAGAGAGACGGCGAGGGAGACGGTGAGGGAGACTGCGAGGGAGAGAGCGAGGGACAGAGTGAGGGAGAGAGCGAGGGAGACAGCGAGGGAGACAGCGAGGGAGACAGGGAGAGAGACTGCAAGAGAGACTGCGAGGGAGACAGCGAGAGAGACAGTGAGAGAGACAGCGAGAGAGACAGCGAGGGAGAAAGTCATGGAGACAGCGAGAGAGACAGCGAGAGAGGCAGCGAGAGAGAAAGCGAGAGAGACAGCGAGAGAGACAGCGAGAGAGACAGCGAGAGAGACTGCGTGGGAGACAGCGAGAGAGACAGCGAGAGAGACAGCGAGAGAGAAAGCGAGAGAGACAGCGAGGGAGACAGCGAGAGAGACTGCGAGGGAGACAGCGAGAGAGACTGCGAGAAGGACTGCGAGAAGGACTGCGAGAGAGACAGCGAGGGAGAAAGCGAGAGCGACTTCGAGAGAGACTGCGAGGGAGACAGCGAGAGAGACTGTGAGGGAGACAGCGAGAGAGACTGCGAGAGAGACTGCGAGAGAGACAGCGAGAGAGACAGCGAGAGAGACTGCGAGAGGGACAGCGAGAGAGACTGCGAGAGGGACAGCGAGAGAGACTGCGAGAGAGACTGCGAGAGAGACTGCGAGAGAGACTGGGAGGGAGACAGCGAGGGAGACTGCGAGAGAGACTGCGAGAGAGACTGCGAGAGAGACTGCGAGAGAGACTGCGAGAGAGACTGCGAGAGAGACTGCGAGGGAGACTGCGAGAGAGACTGCGAGGGAGACAGCGAGGGAGACAGCGAGGGAGACTGCGAGAGAGATGGCGAGAGAGATGGAGAGAGAGACGGCGAGAGAGACGGCGAGAGAGACGGCGAGAGAGACGGCGAGAGAGACAGTGAGGGAGAGAGCGAGAGAGACTGCGAGGGAGACAGCGAGAGAGACAGCGAGAGAGACAGCGAGAGAGACTGCGAGAGAAACTGCGAGGAAGACAGCGAGAGAGACGGCGAGGGAGACGGTGAGGGAGACTGCGAGGGAGAGAGCGAGGGACACAGTGAGGGAGAGAGCGAGGGAGACAGCGAGGGAGACAGCGAGGGAGACAGCGAGAGAGACAGCGAGGGAGAAAGCCATGGAGACAGCGAGAGAGACAGCGAGAGAGACAGCGAGAGAGACAGCGAGAGAGACAGCGAGAGAGACAGCGAGAGAGACAGCGAGGGAGACAGCGAGAGAGACTGCGTGGGAGACAGCGAGGGAGACAGCGAGGGAGACAGCGAGAGAGACTGCGAGAAGGACTGCGAGAAGGACTGCGAGAAGGACTGCGAGAAGGACTGCGAGAGAGACAGCGAGGGAGAAAGCGAGAGCGACTTCGAGAGAGACTGCGAGGGAGACAGCGAGAGAGACTGTGAGGGAGACAGCGAGAGAGACTGCGAGAGAGACTGCAAAGGAGACTGCGAGAGAGACAGCGAGAGAGACAGCGAGAGAGACAGCGAGAGAGACTGCGAGAGGGACAGCGAGAGAGACTGCGAGAGAGACTGCGAGAGAGACTGCGAGAGAGACTGCGAGAGAGACTGCGAGAGAGACTGGGAGGGAGACAGCGAGGGAGACTGCGAGAGAGACTGCGAGAGAGACTGCGAGAGAGACTGCGAGAGAGACTGCGAGGGAGACAGCGAGGGAGACTGCGAGAGAGATGGCGAGAGAGATGGAGAGAGAGACGGCGAGAGAGACGGCGAGAGAGACGGCGAGAGAGACAGTGAGGGAGAGAGCGAGAGAGACTGCGAGGGAGACAGCGAGAGAGACAGCGAGAGAGACAGCGAGAGAGACTGTGAGAGAGACTGCGAGAGATACAGCGAGGGAGAGAGCGAGTGAGACAGCGAGGGAGACAGCGAGAGTACATTGAGAACATAGAACATAGAACATACAGCACAGAACAGGCCCTTCGGCCCACAATGTTGTGCCGATCCTTTGTCCTCTGTCAAGGACAATTTAATCTATACCCCATCATTCTCCTTTATCCATATACCTATCCAAAAGCCTTTTGAAAGTCCCTAAAGTTTCTGACTCAACAACTTCCCCGGGCAAGGCATTCCATGCCTCGACCACTCTCTGGGTAAAGAACCTTCCCCTGACATCCCCCTTATATCTCCCACCCTTCACCTTAAATTTATGACCCCTTGTAACGCTTTGCTCCACCCGGGGAAAAAGTTTCTGACTGTCTACCCTATCTATTCCCCTGATCATCTTATAAACCTCTATCATGTCACCCCTCATCCTTCTCCTTTCTAATGAGAAGAGGCCTAGAATGTTCAGCCTTTCCTCGTAAGACTTATTCTCCATTCCAGGCAACATCCTGGTAAATCTCCTCTGCACCCTCTCCAAGGCTTCCACATCCTTCCTAAAATGAGGCGACCAGAACTGCACACAGTACTCCAAATGAGGCCTTACCAAGGTCCTGTACAGCTGCATCATCACCTCACGGCTCTTAAATTCAATCCCTCTGCTAATGAACGCTAACACCCCATATGCCTTCTTCACAGCCCTATCCACTTGAGTTGCAACTTTCAATGATCTATGCACATAGACCCCAAGGTCTCTCTGCTCCTCCACATGCCCAAGAACCCTACCGTTAACCCAGTATTTTGCATTCATGTTTGTCCTTCCAAAATGGACGACCTCACACTTTTCAGGGTTAAACTCCATCTGCCACTTTTCAGCCCAGCACTGCAACCTATCCAAGTCCCTTTGCAGACGACAATAGCCCTCCTCGGTATCCACAACTCCACCAACCTTTGTATCATCTGCAAATTTACTGACCCACCCTTCGACTTCCTCATCCAAGTCGTTAATAAAAATCACAAACAGGAGAGGACCCAGAACTGATCCCAGAGAGACAGCGAGAGAGACTGCGAGGGAGACGGCCAGGGAGACGGCCAGGGAGACGGCCAGGGAGACGGCCAGGGAGACGGCCAGGGAGACGGCCAGGGAGACGGCCAGGGAGACGGCCAGGGAGACGGCCAGGGAGACGGCCAGGGAGACGGCGAGGGAGACAGCGAGGGAGACAGCGAGGGAGACAGCGAGGGAGACAGCGAGGGAGACAGCGACAGAGACAGCGACAGAGACAGCGACAGAGACAGCGACAGAGACAGCGACAGCGACAGAGACAGCGACAGAGACAGCGACAGCGAGGGAGACAGTGAGAGATACTGCTATGGAGTTGGCGAGAGAGACAGCCGGGGATACAGAGAGAGAGACTGCAAGGGAGACGGCGAGGGAGACAGCGAGGGAGACAGCGAGAGAGACTGCGAGGGAGACAGCGAGGGAGACAGCGAGGGAGACAGCGAGGGAGACTGCGAGAGAGACAGCGAAAGAGACAGCGAGGGACACAGCGAGGGACACAGCGAGGGAGAAAGCGAGAGAGACAGCGAGGGAGAAAGCGAGAGAGACAGCGAGAGAGACAGCGAGAGAGACTGCGAGAGAGAGCGCGTGAGACAGCGAGGGAGACAGCGAGGGAGAGAGCGAGAGACACAGCGAGGGAGACAGCGCGGGACACAGTGAGGGAGACAGCGAGAGAGACTGCGAGAGAGAGCGCCTGAGACAGCGAGGGAGACAGCGAGGGAGAGAGCGAGAGACACAGCGAGGGAGACAGCGAGGGAGACAGCGAAGGAGACAGCGAAGGAGACTGCGAGAGCGACTGCGAGAGCGACTGCGAGAGCGACTGCTAGGGAGACAGCGAGAGAGGCAGCGAGGGAGACAGCGAGGGAGACAGCGAGAGAAACTGCGAGGAAGACAGCGAGAGAGACTGCGAGAGAGACGGCGAGGGAGACAGCGAGGGAGACAGCGAGGGAGAAAGCAAGAGAGACTGCGAGGGAGACAGCGAGAGAGACAGCGAGAGAGACAGCGAGGGAGAAAGCGAGGGAGAAAACGAGGGAGAAAACGAGGGAGAAAGCGAGGGAGACAGCGAGGGAGACTGCGAGGGAGACAGCGAGAGAGACAGCGAGGGAGAAAGCGAGGGAGAAAACGAGGGAGAAAGCGAGGGAGACAGCGAGGGAGACTGCGAGGGAGACTGCGAGGGAGACAGCGAGGGAGACAGCGAGGGAGACAGCGAGGGAGACAGCGAGGGAGACAGCGAGGGAGACTGCGAGAGAGACAGCGAGAGAGACAGCGAGAGAGACTGCAAAGGAGACTGCGAGAGAGACAGCGAGAGAGACTGCGAGAGGGACAGCGAGAGGGACAGCGAGAGAGACTGCAAAGGAGACTGCGAGAGAGACAGCGAGAGAGACTGCGAGAGGGACAGCGAGAGAGACTGCGAGAGAGACTGCGAGAGGGACAGCGAGGGAGAAAGCGAGGCAGAAAGCGAGGGAGAAAGCGAGGGAGAAAGCGAGGGAGACAGCGAGAGAGACTGCGAGAGAGACTGCGAGAGAGACTGCGAGGGAGACAGCGAGGGAGACAGCGAGGGACACAGCGAGGGACACAGCGAGGGACACAGCGAGGGACACAGCGAGGGACACAGCGAGGGACACAGCGAGGGACACAGTGAGGGAGACAGCGAGAGAGACTGCGAGAGAGACTGCGAGAGAGAGCGCATGAGACAGCGAGGGAGACAGCGAGGGAGAGAGCGAGAGACACAGCGAGGGAGACAGCGAGGGAGACAGCGAGAGAGACTGCAAGAGAGACTGCAAGGGAGACTGCAAGGGAGACAGCGAGAGAGACAGCGAGAGAGACAGCGAGAGAGACAGCGAGAGAGACAGCGAGAGAGACAGCGAGAGTGACTGCGTGGGAGACAGCGAGGGAGACAGCGAGGGAGACAGCGAGGGAGACAGCGAGGGAGACAGCGATGGAGACAGCGATGGAGACAGCGATGGAGACAGCGATGGAGACAGCGAGGGAGACAGCGAGGGAGACAGCGCTGGAGACAGCGAGAGAGACTGCGAGAAGGACTGCGAGAGAGACAGCGAGGGAGAAAGCGAGAGCGACTTCGAGAGAGACTGCGAGGGAGACAGCGAGAGAGACTGTGAGGGAAACAGCGAGGGAGACAGCGAGAGAGACTGCGAGAGAGACTGCGAGGGAGACAGTGAGGGAGAGAGCGAGAGAGACTGCGAGGGAGACAGCGAGGGAGACAGCGAGAGAGACAGCGAGAGAGACTGCGAGAGAGACTGCGAGAGAGACTGCGAGAGATACAGCGAGGGATAGAGCGAGTGAGACAGCGAGGGAGACAGCGAGAGTACATTGAGAGAGACAGCGAGAGAGACGGCGAGGGAGACGGCGAGGGAGACGGCGAGGGAGACGGCGAGGGAGACGGCGAGGGAGACGGCGAGGGAGACGGCGAGGGAGACGGCGAGGGAGACGGCGAGGGAGACGGCGAGGGAGACGACGAGGGAGACTGCGAGAGAGACAGCGAGAGAGACAGCGAGGGACACAGCGAGGGACACAGCGAGGGACACAGCGAGGGACACAGCGAGGGACACAGCGAGGGAAACAGCGAGGGACACAGCGAGGGAAACAGCGAGGGAGACAGCGAGAGAGACAGCGAGAGAGACAGCGAGAGAGACTGCGAGAGAGAGCGCGTGAGACAGCGAGGGAGAGAGCGAGAGATACAGCGAGGGAAACAGCGAGAGAGACTGCAACAGAGACTGCAAGGGAGACAGCGAGAGAGACAGCGAGAGAGACAGCGAGGAAGACTGCGAGAGAGACTGCGAGAGAGACTGCAAAGGAGACTGCGAGGGAGACTGCGAGAGAGACAGCGAGAGAGACAGCGAGGGACACAGCGAGGGACACAGCGAGGGACACAGCGAGGGACACAGCGAGGGAAACAGCGAGGGAGACAACGAGAGAGAATGCGAGAGAGATCGCGTGAGACAGCGTGGGAGGCAGCGAGGGACACAGCGAGAGAAACTGCGAGGAAGACTGCGAGAGAGACTGCAAAGGAGACTGCGAGGGAGACTGCGAGAGAGACAGCGAAGGACACAGCGAGGGACACAGCGAGGGACACAGCGAGGGAAACAGCGAGGGAGACAGCGAGAGAGACAGCGAGAGAGACTGCGAGAGAGAGCGCGTGAGACAGCGAGGGAGACAGCGAGGGAGAGAGCGAGAGATACAGCGAGGGAAACAGCGAGAGAGACTGCAAGAGAGACTGCAAGGGAGACAGCGAGAGAGACAGCGAGAGAGACAGCGAGAGAGGCAGCGAGAGAGGCAGCGAGAGAGGCAGCGAGAGAGGCAGCGAGAGAGACAGCGAGAGAGACAGCGAGAGAGACAGCGAGAGAGACAGCGAGAGAGACAGCGAGAGAGACAGCGAGAGAGACAGCGAGAGAGACAGCGAGGGAGACAGCGAGGGAGAAAGCCATGGAGACAGCGAGAGAGACAGCGAGAGAGACTGCGTGGGAGACAGCGAGGGAGACTGCGAGAGAGACAGCGAAGGACACAGCGAGGGACACAGCGAGGGAAACAGCGAGGGAGACAGCGAGAGAGACAGCGAGAGAGACTGCGAGAGAGAGCGCGTGAGACAGCGAGGGAGACAGCGAGGGAGAGAGCGAGAGATACAGCGAGGGAAACAGCGAGAGAGACTGCAAGAGAGACTGCAAGGGAGACAGCGAGAGAGACAGCGAGAGAGACAGCGAGAGAGGCAGCGAGAGAGGCAGCGAGAGAGGCAGCGAGAGAGACAGCGAGAGAGACAGCGAGAGAGACAGCGAGAGAGACAGCGAGAGAGACAGCGAGAGAGACAGCGAGGGAGACAGCGAGGGAGACAGCGAGGGAGAAAGCCATGGAGACAGCGAGAGAGACAGCGAGAGAGACTGCGTGGGAGACAGCGAGGGAGACAGCGAGGGAGACAGCGAGGGAGACAGCGCTGGAGACAGCGAGAGAGACTGCGAGAAGGACTGCGAGAAGGACTGCGAGAGAGACAGTGAGGGAGAAAGCGAGAGCGACTTCGAGAGAGACTGCGAGGGAGACTGCAAGAGAGACTGCGAGGGAGACAGCGAGAGAGACAGCGAGAGAGACAGCGAGAGAGACAGCGAGAGAGACAGCAAGGGAGAAAGCGAGGGAGACAGCGAGAGAGACTGCGAGGGAGACTGCGAGGGAGACTGCGAGGGAGACTGCGAGGGAGACTGCGAGGGAGACTGCGAGGGAGACAGCGAGGGAGACAGCGAGAGAGACTGCAAGAGAGACTGCAAGAGAGACTGCGAGGGAGACTGCGAGGGAGACAGCGAGAGAGACAGCGAGAGAGACAGCGAGAGAGACAGCGAGAGAGACAGCGAGGGAGAAAGCCATGGAGACAGCGAGAGAGACAGCAAGAGAGACAGCGAGAGAGACAGCGAGAGAGACAGCGAGAGAGACAGCGAGAGAGACAGCGAGAGAGACTGCGTGGGAGACAGCGAGGGAGACAGCGTGAGAGACTGCGAGAAGGACTGCGAGAAGGACTGCGAGAAGGACTGCGAGAGAGACAGCGAGGGAGAAAGCGAGAGCGACTTCGAGAGAGACTGCGAGAGAGACTGCGAGAGAGACAGCGAGAGAGACAGCGAGAGAGACTGCGAGAGGGACAGCGAGAGAGACTGCGAGAGAGACTGCGAGAGAGACTGCGAGAGAGACTGCGAGAGAGACTGCGAGAGAGACTGCGAGAGAGACTGCGAGGGAGACAGCGAGGGAGACTGCGAGAGAGACTGCGAGAGAGACTGCGAGAGAGACTGCGAGAGAGACTGCGAGAGAGACTGCGAGGGAGACAGCGAGGGAGACAGCGAGGGAGACTGCGAGAGAGATGGCGAGAGAGATGGCGAGAGAGATGGCGAGAGAGACAGTGAGGGAGAGAGCGAGAGAGACTGTGAGAGACTGCGAGAGATACAGCGAGGGAGTGAGCGAGTGAGACAGCGAGGGAGACAGCGAGAGTACATTGAGAGAGACAGCGACAGAGACAGAGACAGCGAGGGAGACAGTGAGAGATACTGCTATGGAGTTGGCGAGAGAGACAGCCGGGGATACAGAGAGAGAGACTGCAAGGGAGACGGCGAGGGAGACGACGAGGGAGACGACGAGGGAGACAGCGAGGGAGACAGCGAGAGAGACTGCGAGGGAGACAGCGAGGGAGACAGCGAGGGAGACTGCGAGAGAGACAGCGAGAGAGACAGCGAGGGACACAGCGAGGGACACAGCGAGGGACACAGCGAGGGAGAAAGCGAGAGAGACAGCGAGGGAGAAAGCGAGAGAGACAGCGAGAGAGACAGCGAGAGAGACAGCGAGAGAGACTGCGAGAGAGAGCGCGTGAGACAGCGAGGGAGACAGCGAGGGAGAGAGCGAGAGACACAGCGAGGGAGACAGCGCGGGACACAGTGAGGGAGACAGCGAGAGAGACTGCGAGAGAGAGCGCCTGAGACAGCGAGGGAGACAGCGAGGGAGAGAGCGAGAGACACAGCGAGGGAGACAGCGAGGGAGACAGCGAAGGAGACAGCGAAGGAGACAGCGAGAGAGACTGCGAGTGCGACTGCGAGAGCGACTGCGAGAGCGACTGCTAGGGAGACAGCGAGAGAGGCAGCGAGGGAGACAGCGAGGGAGACAGCGAGAGAAACTGCGAGGAAGACAGCGAGAGAGACTGCGAGAGAGATGGCGAGGGAGACAGCGAGGGAGACAGCGAGGGAGACAGCGAGAGAGACTGCGAGGGAGACAGCGAGAGAGACAGCGAGAGAGACAGCGAGGGAGAAAGCGAGGGAGAAAGCGAGGGAGAAAACGAGGGAGAAAGCGAGGGAGACAGCGAGAGAGACTGTGAGGGAGACTGCGAGGGAGACAGCGAGGGAGACAGCGAGGGAGACAGCGAGGGAGACAACGAGGGAGACAGCGAGGGAGACAGCGAGGGAGACTGCGAGGGAGACAGCGAGAGAGACTGCGAGAGAGACAGCGAGAGAGACAGCGAGAGAGACTGCGAGAGGGACAGCGAGAGAGACCGCGAGAGGGACAGCGAGAGAGACAGTGAGAGAGACAGCGAGGGAGAAAGCGAGGCAGAAAGCGAGGGAGAAAGCGAGGGAGAAAGCGAGGGAGAAAGCGAGAGAGACTGCGAGAGAGACTGCGAGAGAGACAGCGAGAGAGACAGCGAGAGAGACAGCGAGAGAGACAGCAAGAGAGACAGCGAGGGAGAAAGCGAGGGAGAAAGCGATGGAGACAGCGAGAGAGACAGCGTGGGAGACAGCGAGGGAGACAGCGAGGGAGACAGCGAGGGAGACAGCGAGGGAGACAGCGAGGGAGACAGCGAGGGAGACAGCGAGGGAGACAGCGAGGGAGACAGCGAGAGAGACTGCGAGAAGGACTGCGAGAGAGACAGCGAGGGAGAAAGCGAGAGCGACTTCGAGAGAGACTGCGAGGGAGACAGCGAGAGAGACTGTGAGGGAAACAGCGAGGGAGACAGCGAGAGAGACTGCGAGAGAGACTGCGAGAGAGACTGCGAGAGAGACTGCGAGAGATACAGCGAGGGATAGAGCGAGTGAGACAGCGAGGGAGACAGCGAGAGTACATTGAGAGAGACGGCGAGAGAGACGGCGAGGGAGACGGCGAGGGAGACGGCGAGGGAGACGGCGAGGGAGACGGCGAGGGAGACGGCGAGGGAGACGGCGAGGGAGACGACGAGGGAGACAGTGAGGGAGACAGCGAGGGAGACTGCGAGAGAGACAGCGAGGGACACAGCGAGGGACACAGCGAGGGAAACAGCGAGGGAGACAGCGAGAGAGACAGCGAGAGAGACAGCGAGAGAGACAGCGAGAGAGACAGCGAGAGAGACAGCGAGAGAGACAGCGAGAGAGACAGCGAGAGAGACAGCGAGAGAGACTGCGAGAGAGAGCGCGTGAGACAGCGAGGGAGACAGCGAGGGAGACAGCGAGGGAGAGAGCGAGAGATACAGCGAGGGAAACAGCGAGAGAGACTGCAAGAGAGACTGCAAGGGAGACTGCAAGGGAGACAGCGAGAGAGACAGCGAGAGAGACAGCGAGAGAGACAGCGAGGAAGACTGCGAGAGAGACTGCGAGAGAGACTGCAAAGGAGACTGCGAGGGAGACTGCGAGAGAGACAGCGAGAGAGACAGCGAGGGACACAGCGAGGGACACAGCGAGGGACACAGCGAGGGAAACAGCGAGGGAGACAACGAGAGAGAATGCGAGAGAGATCGCTTGAGACAGCGTGGGAGGCAGCGAGGGACACAGCGAGAGAAACTGCGAGGAAGACTGCGAGAGAGACTGCGAGAGAGACTGCAAAGGAGACTGCGAGGGAGACTGCGAGGGAGACTGCGAGAGAGACAGCGAAGGACACAGCGAGGGACACAGCGAGGGAAACAGCGAGGGAGACAGCGAGAGAGACAGCGAGAGAGACTGCGAGAGAGACTGCGAGAGAGACTGCGAGAGAGAGCGCGTGAGACAGCGAGGGAGACAGCGAGGGAGAGAGCGAATGATACAGCGAGGGAAACAGCGAGAGAGACTGCAAGAGAGACTGCAAGGGAGACAGCGAGAGAGGCAGCGAGAGAGGCAGCGAGAGAGGCAGCGAGAGAGGCAGCGAGAGAGACAGCGAGAGAGACAGCGAGAGAGACAGCGAGAGAGACAGCGAGAAAGACAGCGAGAGAGACAGCGAGGGAGACAGCGAGGGAGACAGCGAGGGAGACAGCGAGGGAGACAGCGAGGGAGACAGCGAGGGAGAAAGCCATGGAGACAGCGAGAGAGACAGCGAGAGAGACTGCGTGGGAGACAGCGAGGGAGACAGCGAGGGAGACAGCGAGGCAGACAGCGAGGCAGACAGCGAGGGAGACAGCGAGGGAGACAGCGAGGGAGACAGCGAGGGCGACAGCGAGGGAGACAGCGAGGGAGACAGCGCTGGAGACAGCGAGGGAGACAGCGAGGGAGACTGCGAGAAGGACTGCGAGAAGGACTGCGAGAAGGACTGCGAGAAGGACTGCGAGAAGGACTGCGAGAGAGACAGCGAGGGAGAAAGCGAGAGCGACTTCGAGAGAGACTGCGAGGGAGACAGCGAGAGAGACTGTGAGGGAGACAGCGAGAGAGACTGCGAGAGAGACTGCAAAGGAGACTGCGAGAGAGACTGCGAGAGAGACAGCGAGAGAGACAGCGAGAGAGACTGCGAGAGAGACTGCGAGAGAGACTGCGAGGGAGACAGCGAGAGAGACTGCGAGAGGGACAGCGAGAGAGACTGCGAGAGAGACTGCGAGAGAGACTGCGAGAGAGACTGCGAGAGAGACTGCGAGAGAGACTGGGAGGGAGACAGCGAGGGAGACAGCGAGGGAGACTGCGAGAGAGACTGCGAGAGAGACTGCGAGAGAGACTGCGAGAGAGACTGCGAGAGAGACTGCGAGAGAGACTGCGAGAGAGACTGCGAGGGAGACTGCGAGAGAGATGGCGAGAGAGATGGAGAGAGAGACGGCGAGAGAGACAGTGAGGGAGAGAGCGAGAGAGACTGCGAGGGAGACAGCGAGAGAGACAGCGAGAGAGACAGCGAGAGAGACTGTGAGAGAGACTGCGAGAGATACAGCGAGGGAGAGAGCGAGTGAGACAGCGAGGGAGACAGCGAGGGAGACAGCGAGAGTACATTGAGAGAGACTGCGAGGGAGACGGCCAGGGAGACGGCCAGGGAGACGGCCAGGGAGACGGCCAGGGAGACGACGAGGGAGACGGCGAGGGAGACAGCGAGGGAGACAGCGAGGGAGACAGTGAGGGAGACAGCGAGGGAGACAGAGAGGGAGACAGCGACAGAGACAGCGACAGAGACAGCGACAGAGACAGCGACAGAGACAGCGACAGAGACAGAGACAGCGAGGGAGACAGTGAGAGATACTGCTATGGAGTTGGCGAGAGAGACAGCCGGGGATACAGAGAGAGAGACTGCAAGGGAGACTGCGAGGGAGACAGCGAGGGAGACAGCGAGAGAGACTGCGAGGGAGACAGCGAGGGAGACAGCGAGGGAGACAGCGAGGGAGACTGCGAGAGAGACTGCGAGAGAGACAGCGAGAGAGACAGCGAGGGACACAGCGAGGGACACAGCGAGGGAGAAAGCGAGAGAGACAGCGAGGGAGAAAGCGAGAGAGACAGCGAGAGAGACAGCGAGAGAGACTGCAAGAGAGAGCGCGTGAGACAGCGAGGGAGAGAGCGAGAGACACAGCGAGGGAGACAGCGCGGGACACAGTGAGGGAGACAGCGAGAGAGACTGCGAGAGAGAGCGCCTGAGACAGCGAGGGAGACAGCGAGGGAGAGAGCGAGAGACACAGCGAGGGAGACAGCGAGGGAGACAGCGAAGGAGACAGCGAAGGAGACAGCGAGAGCGACTGCGAGAGCGACTGCGAGAGCGACTGCGAGAGCGACTGCGAGAGCGACTGCTAGGGAGACAGCGAGAGAGGCAGCGAGGGAGACAGCGAGGGAGACAGCGAGAGAAACTGCGAGGAAGACAGCGAGAGAGACTGCGAGAGAGACGGCGAGGGAGACAGCGAGAGAGACAGCAAGAGAGACAGCGAGGGAGAAAGCGAGAGCGACTTCGAGAGAGACTGCGAGAGAGACTGCGAGAGAGACAGCGAGAGAGACAGCGAGAGAGACTGCGAGAGGGACAGCGAGAGAGACTGCGAGAGAGACTGCGAGAGAGACTGCGAGAGAGACTGCGAGAGAGACTGCGAGAGAGACTGCGAGAGAGACTGCGAGAGAGACTGGGAGGGAGACAGCGAGGGAGACTGCGAGAGAGACTGCGAGAGAGACTGCGAGAGAGACTGCGAGAGAGACTGCGAGAGAGACTGCGAGGGAGACAGCGAGGGAGACAGCGAGGGAGACTGCGAGAGAGATGGCGAGAGAGATGGCGAGAGAGATGGCGAGAGAGACAGTGAGGGAGAGAGCGAGAGAGACTGTGAGAGAGACTGCGAGAGATACAGCGAGGGAGTGAGCGAGTGAGACAGCGAGGGAGACAGCGAGAGTACATTGAGAGAGACAGCGACAGAGACAGAGACAGCGAGGGAGACAGTGAGAGATACTGCTATGGAGTTGGCGAGAGAGACAGCCGGGGATACAGAGAGAGAGACTGCAAGGGAGACGGCGAGGGAGACGACGAGGGAGACGACGAGGGAGACAGCGAGGGAGACAGCGAGAGAGACTGCGAGGGAGACAGCGAGGGAGACAGCGAGGGAGACTGCGAGAGAGACAGCGAGAGAGACAGCGAGGGACACAGCGAGGGACACAGCGAGGGACACAGCGAGGGAGAAAGCGAGAGAGACAGCGAGGGAGAAAGCGAGAGAGACAGCGAGAGAGACAGCGAGAGAGACAGCGAGAGAGACTGCGAGAGAGAGCGCGTGAGACAGCGAGGGAGACAGCGAGGGAGAGAGCGAGAGACACAGCGAGGGAGACAGCGCGGGACACAGTGAGGGAGACAGCGAGAGAGACTGCGAGAGAGAGCGCCTGAGACAGCGAGGGAGACAGCGAGGGAGAGAGCGAGAGACACAGCGAGGGAGACAGCGAGGGAGACAGCGAAGGAGACAGCGAAGGAGACAGCGAGAGAGACTGCGAGAGCGACTGCGAGAGCGACTGCGAGAGCGACTGCTAGGGAGACAGCGAGAGAGGCAGCGAGGGAGGCAGCGAGGGAGACAGCGAGGGAGACAGCGAGAGAAACTGCGAGGAAGACAGCGAGAGAGACTGCGAGAGAGATGGCGAGGGAGACAGCGAGGGAGACAGCGAGGGAGACAGCAAGAGAGACTGCGAGGGAGACAGCGAGAGAGACAGCGAGAGAGACAGCGAGGGAGAAAGCGAGGGAGAAAGCGAGGGAGAAAACGAGGGAGAAAGCGAGGGAGACAGCGAGAGAGACTGTGAGGGAGACTGCGAGTGAGACAGCGAGGGAGACAGCGAGGGAGACAGCGAGGGAGACAACGAGGGAGACAGCGAGGGAGACAGCGAGGGAGACGACGAGGGAGACAGTGAGGGAGACAGCGAGGGAGACTGCGAGAGAGACAGCGAGAGAGACAGCGAGGGACACAGCGAGGGACACAGCGAGGGAAACAGCGAGGGAGACAGCGAGAGAGACAGCGAGAGAGACAGCGAGAGAGACAGCGAGAGAGACAGCGAGAGAGACAGCGAGAGAGACAGCGAGAGAGACAGCGAGAGAGACTGCGAGAGAGAGCGCGTGAGACAGCGAGGGAGACAGCGAGGGAGACAGCGAGGGAGAGAGCGAGAGATACAGCGAGGGAAACAGCGAGAGAGACTGCAAGAGAGACTGCAAGAGAGACTGCAAGGGAGACAGCGAGAGAGACAGCGAGAGAGACAGCGAGGAAGACTGCGAGAGAGACTGCGAGAGAGACTGCAAAGGAGACTGCGAGGGAGACTGCGAGAGAGACAGCGAGAGAGACAGCGAGAGAGACAGCGAGGGACACAGCGAGGGACACAGCGAGGGACACAGCGAGGGAAACAGCGAGGGAGACAACGAGAGAGAATGCGAGAGAGATCGCTTGAGACAGCGTGGGAGGCAGCGAGGGACACAGCGAGAGAAACTGCGAGGAAGACTGCGAGAGAGACTGCGAGAGAGACTGCAAAGGAGACTGCGAGGGAGACTGCGAGGGAGACTGCGAGAGAGACAGCGAAGGACACAGCGAGGGACACAGCGAGGGAAACAGCGAGGGAGACAGCGAGAGAGACAGCGAGAGAGACTGCGAGAGAGACTGCGAGAGAGACTGCGAGAGAGAGCGCGTGAGACAGCGAGGGAGACAGCGAGGGAGAGAGCGAATGATACAGCGAGGGAAACAGCGAGAGAGACTGCAAGAGAGACTGCAAGGGAGACAGCGAGAGAGACAGCGAGAGAGGCAGCGAGAGAGGCAGCGAGAGAGGCAGCGAGAGAGGCAGCGAGAGAGGCAGCGAGAGAGGCAGCGAGAGAGACAGCGAGAGAGACAGCGAGAGAGACAGCGAGAGAGACAGCGAGAGAGACAGCGAGGGAGACAGCGAGGGAGACAGCGAGGGAGACAGCGAGGGAGACAGCGAGGGAGACAGCGAGGGAGAAAGCCATGGAGACAGCGAGAGAGACAGCGAGAGAGACTGCGTGGGAGACAGCGAGGGAGACAGCGAGGGAGACAGCGAGGGAGACAGCGAGGGAGACAGCGAGGGAGACAGCGAGGGCGACAGCGAGGGAGACAGCGAGGGAGACAGCGCTGGAGACAGCGAGGGAGACAGCGAGGGAGACTGCGAGAAGGACTGCGAGAAGGACTGCGAGAAGGACTGCGAGAAGGACTGCGAGAGAGACAGCGAGGGAGAAAGCGAGAGCGACTTCGAGAGAGACTGCGAGGGAGACAGCGAGAGAGACTGTGAGGGAGACAGCGAGAGAGACTGCAAGAGAGACTGCAAGGGAGACTGCGAGAGAGACTGCGAGAGAGACAGCGAGAGAGACAGCGAGAGAGACTGCGAGAGAGACTGCGAGAGAGACAGCGAGGGAGACAGCGAGAGAGACTGCGAGAGGGACAGCGAGAGAGACTGCGAGAGAGACTGCGAGAGAGACTGCGAGAGAGACTGCGAGAGAGACTGCGAGAGAGACTGGGAGGGAGACAGCGAGGGAGACTGCGAGAGAGACTGCGAGAGAGACTGCGAGAGAGACTGCGAGAGAGACTGCGAGGGAGACTGCGAGAGAGACGGCGAGAGAGATGGAGAGAGAGACGGCGAGAGAGACAGTGAGGGAGAGAGCGAGAGAGACTGCGAGGGAGACAGCGAGAGAGACAGCGAGAGAGACAGCGAGAGAGACTGTGAGAGAGACTGCGAGAGATACAGCGAGGGAGAGAGCGAGTGAGACAGCGAGGGAGACTGCGAGGGAGACAGCGAGAGTACATTGAGAGAGACTGCGAGGGAGACGGCCAGGGAGACGGCCAGGGAGACGGCCAGGGAGACGGCCAGGGAGACGACGAGGGAGACGGCGAGGGAGACAGCGAGGGAGACAGCGAGGGAGACAGCGAGGGAGACAGCGAGGGAGACAGAGAGGGAGACAGCGACAGAGACAGCGACAGAGACAGCGACAGAGACAGCGACAGAGACAGCGACAGAGACAGCGACAGAGACAGCGACAGAGACAGAGACAGCGAGGGAGACAGTGAGAGATACTGCTATGGAGTTGGCGACAGAGACAGCCGGGGATACAGAGAGAGAGACTGCAAGGGAGACTGCGAGGGAGACAGCGAGGGAGACAGCGAGAGAGACTGCGAGGGAGACAGCGAGGGAGACAGCGAGGGAGACAGCGAGGGAGACTGCGAGAGAGACAGCGAGAGAGACAGCGAGGGACACAGCGAGGGACACAGCGAGGGAGAAAGCGAGAGAGACAGCGAGGGAGAAAGCGAGAGAGACAGCGAGAGAGACAGCGAGAGAGACTGCAAGAGAGAGCGCGTGAGACAGCGAGGGAGAGAGCGAGAGACACAGCGAGGGAGACAGCGCGGGACACAGTGAGGGAGACAGCGAGAGAGACTGCGAGAGAGAGCGCCTGAGACAGCGAGGGAGACAGCGAGGGAGAGAGCGAGAGACACAGCGAGGGAGACAGCGAGGGAGACAGCGAAGGAGACAGCGAAGGAGACAGCGAGAGCGACTGCGAGAGCGACTGCGAGAGCGACTGCGAGAGCGACTGCGAGAGCGACTGCTAGGGAGACAGCGAGAGAGGCAGCGAGGGAGACAGCGAGGGAGACAGCGAGAGAAACTGCGAGGAAGACAGCGAGAGAGACTGCGAGAGAGACGGCGAGGGAGACAGCGAGAGAGACAGCAAGAGAGACAGCGAGGGAGAAAGCGAGAGCGACTTCGAGAGAGACTGCGAGAGAGACTGCGAGAGAGACAGCGAGAGAGACAGCGAGAGAGACTGCGAGAGGGACAGCGAGAGAGACTGCGAGAGAGACTGCGAGAGAGACTGCGAGAGAGACTGCGAGAGAGACTGCGAGAGAGACTGCGAGAGAGACTGCGAGAGAGACTGGGAGGGAGACAGCGAGGGAGACAGCGAGGGAGACTGCGAGAGAGACTGCGAGAGAGACTGCGAGAGAGACTGCGAGAGAGACTGCGAGAGAGACTGCGAGGGAGACAGCGAGGGAGACAGCGAGGGAGACTGCGAGAGAGATGGCGAGAGAGATGGCGAGAGAGATGGCGAGAGAGACAGTGAGGGAGAGAGCGAGAGAGACTGTGAGAGAGACTGCGAGAGATACAGCGAGGGAGTGAGCGAGTGAGACAGCGAGGGAGACAGCGAGAGTACATTGAGAGAGACAGCGACAGAGACAGAGACAGCGAGGGAGACAGTGAGAGATACTGCTATGGAGTTGGCGAGAGAGACAGCCGGGGATACAGAGAGAGAGACTGCAAGGGAGACGGCGAGGGAGACGACGAGGGAGACGACGAGGGAGACAGCGAGGGAGACAGCGAGAGAGACTGCGAGGGAGACAGCGAGGGAGACAGCGAGGGAGACTGCGAGAGAGACAGCGAGAGAGACAGCGAGGGACACAGCGAGGGACACAGCGAGGGACACAGCGAGGGAGAAAGCGAGAGAGACAGCGAGGGAGAAAGCGAGAGAGACAGCGAGAGAGACAGCGAGAGAGACAGCGAGAGAGACTGCGAGAGAGAGCGCGTGAGACAGCGAGGGAGACAGCGAGGGAGAGAGCGAGAGACACAGCGAGGGAGACAGCGCGGGACACAGTGAGGGAGACAGCGAGAGAGACTGCGAGAGAGAGCGCCTGAGACAGCGAGGGAGACAGCGAGGGAGAGAGCGAGAGACACAGCGAGGGAGACAGCGAGGGAGACAGCGAAGGAGACAGCGAAGGAGACAGCGAGAGAGACTGCGAGAGCGACTGCGAGAGCGACTGCGAGAGCGACTGCTAGGGAGACAGCGAGAGAGGCAGCGAGGGAGACAGCGAGGGAGACAGCGAGAGAAACTGCGAGGAAGACAGCGAGAGAGACTGCGAGAGAGATGGCGAGGGAGACAGCGAGGGAGACAGCGAGGGAGACAGCAAGAGAGACTGCGAGGGAGACAGCGAGAGAGACAGCGAGAGAGACAGCGAGGGAGAAAGCGAGGGAGAAAGCGAGGGAGAAAACGAGGGAGAAAGCGAGGGAGACAGCGAGAGAGACTGTGAGGGAGACTGCGAGTGAGACAGCGAGGGAGACAGCGAGGGAGACAGCGAGGGAGACAACGAGGGAGACAGCGAGGGAGACAGCGAGGGAGACGACGAGGGAGACAGTGAGGGAGACAGCGAGGGAGACTGCGAGAGAGACAGCGAGAGAGACAGCGAGGGACACAGCGAGGGACACAGCGAGGGAAACAGCGAGGGAGACAGCGAGAGAGACAGCGAGAGAGACAGCGAGAGAGACAGCGAGAGAGACAGCGAGAGAGACAGCGAGAGAGACAGCGAGAGAGACAGCGAGAGAGACAGCGAGAGAGACAGCGAGAGAGACTGCGAGAGAGAGCGCGTGAGACAGCGAGGGAGACAGCGAGGGAGACAGCGAGGGAGAGAGCGAGAGATACAGCGAGGGAAACAGCGAGAGAGACTGCAAGAGAGACTGCAAGGGAGACTGCAAGGGAGACAGCGAGAGAGACAGCGAGAGAGACAGCGAGGAAGACTGCGAGAGAGACTGCGAGAGAGACTGCAAAGGAGACTGCGAGGGAGACTGCGAGAGAGACAGCGAGAGAGACAGCGAGGGACACAGCGAGGGACACAGCGAGGGACACAGCGAGGGAAACAGCGAGGGAGACAACGAGAGAGAATGCGAGAGAGATCGCTTGAGACAGCGTGGGAGGCAGCGAGGGACACAGCGAGAGAAACTGCGAGGAAGACTGCGAGAGAGACTGCGAGAGAGACTGCAAAGGAAACTGCGAGGGAGACTGCGAGGGAGACTGCGAGAGAGACAGCGAAGGACACAGCGAGGGACACAGCGAGGGAAACAGCGAGGGAGACAGCGAGAGAGACAGCGAGAGAGACTGCGAGAGAGACTGCGAGAGAGACTGCGAGAGAGAGCGCGTGAGACAGCGAGGGAGACAGCGAGGGAGAGAGCGAATGATACAGCGAGGGAAACAGCGAGAGAGACTGCAAGAGAGACTGCAAGGGAGACAGCGAGAGAGACAGCGAGAGAGGCAGCGAGAGAGGCAGCGAGAGAGGCAGCGAGAGAGGCAGCGAGAGAGGCAGCGAGAGAGGCAGCGAGAGAGACAGCGAGAGAGACAGCGAGAGAGACAGCGAGAGAGACAGCGAGGGAGACAGCGAGGGAGACAGCGAGGGAGACAGCGAGGGAGACAGCGAGGGAGACAGCGAGGGAGAAAGCCATGGAGACAGCGAGAGAGACAGCGAGAGAGACTGCGTGGGAGACAGCGAGGGAGACAGCGAGGGAGACAGCGAGGGAGACAGCGAGGGAGACAGCGAGGGAGACAGCGAGGGAGACAGCGAGGGCGACAGCGAGGGAGACAGCGAGGGAGACAGCGAGGGAGACAGCGCTGGAGACAGCGAGGGAGACAGCGAGGGAGACAGCGAGAAGGACTGCGAGAAGGACTGCGAGAAGGACTGCGAGAAGGACTGCGAGAGAGACAGCGAGGGAGAAAGCGAGAGCGACTTCGAGAGAGACTGCGAGGGAGACAGCGAGAGAGACTGTGAGGGAGACAGCGAGAGAGACTGCGAGAGAGACTGCAAAGGAGACTGCAAAGGAGACTGCGAGAGAGACTGCGAGAGAGACAGCGAGAGAGACAGCGAGAGAGACTGCGAGAGAGACTGCGAGAGAGACAGCGAGGGAGACAGCGAGAGAGACTGCGAGAGGGACAGCGAGAGAGACTGCGAGAGAGACTGCGAGAGAGACTGCGAGAGAGACTGCGAGAGAGACTGCGAGAGAGACTGGGAGGGAGACAGCGAGGGAGACTGCGAGAGAGACTGCGAGAGAGACTGCGAGAGAGACTGCGAGAGAGACTGCGAGAGAGACTGCGAGAGAGACTGCGAGAGAGACTGCGAGGGAGACAGCGAGGGAGACTGCGAGAGAGATGGCGAGAGAGATGGAGAGAGAGACGGCGAGAGAGACAGTGAGGGAGAGAGCGAGAGAGACTGCGAGGGAGACAGCGAGAGAGACAGCGAGAGAGACAGCGAGAGAGACTGTGAGAGAGACTGCGAGAGATACAGCGAGGGAGAGAGCGAGTGAGACAGCGAGGGAGACAGCGAGGGAGACAGCGAGAGTACATTGAGAGAGACTGCGAGGGAGACGGCCAGGGAGACGGCCAGGGAGACGGCCAGGGAGACGGCCAGGGAGACGGCCAGGGAGACGGCCAGGGAGACGGCCAGGGAGACGACGAGGGAGACGGCGAGGGAGACAGCGAGGGAGACAGCGAGGGAGACAGCGAGGGAGACAGCGAGGGAGACAGAGAGGGAGACAGCGACAGAGACAGCGACAGAGACAGCGACAGAGACAGCGACAGAGACAGCGACAGAGACAGAGACAGCGAGGGAGACAGTGAGAGATACTGCTATGGAGTTGGCGAGAGAGACAGCCGGGGATACAGAGAGAGAGACTGCAAGGGAGACTGCGAGGGAGACAGCGAGGGAGACAGCGAGAGAGACTGCGAGGGAGACAGCGAGGGAGACAGCGAGGGAGACAGCGAGGGAGACTGCGAGAGAGACTGCGAGAGAGACAGCGAGAGAGACAGCGAGGGACACAGCGAGGGACACAGCGAGGGAGAAAGCGAGAGAGACAGCGAGGGAGAAAGCGAGAGAGACAGCGAGAGAGACAGCGAGAGAGACTGCGAGAGAGAGCGCGTGAGACAGCGAGGGAGACAGCGAGGGAGAGAGCGAGAGACACAGCGAGGGAGACAGCGCGGGACACAGTGAGGGAGACAGCGAGAGAGACTGCGAGAGAGAGCGCCTGAGACAGCGAGGGAGACAGCGAGGGAGAGAGCGAGAGACACAGCGAGGGAGACAGCGAGGGAGACAGCGAAGGAGACAGCGAAGGAGACAGCGAGAGAGACTGCGAGAGCGACTGCGAGAGCGACTGCGAGAGCGACTGCGAGAGCGACTGCGAGAGCGACTGCTAGGGAGACAGCGAGAGAGGCAGCGAGGGAGACAGCGAGGGAGACAGCGAGAGAAACTGCGAGGAAGACAGCGAGAGAGACTGCGAGAGAGACGGCGAGGGAGACAGCGAGAGAGACAGCAAGAGAGACAGCGAGGGAGAAAGCGAGGGAGAAAACGAGGGAGAAAGCGAGGGAGACAGCGAGGGAGACTGCGAGGGAGACAGCGAGAGAGACAGCGAGGGAGAAAGCGAGGGAGAAAACGAGGGAGAAAGCGAGGGAGACAGCGAGGGAGACTGCGAGGGAGACTGCGAGTGAGACAGCGAGGGAGACAGCGAGGGAGACAGCGAGGGAGACAGCGAGGGAGACAGCGAGGGAGACAGCGAGGGAGACAGCGAGGGAGACAGCGAGGGAGACTGCGAGAGAGACAGCGAGAGAGACAGCGAGAGAGACAGCGAGAGAGACTGCAAAGGAGACTGCGAGAGAGACAGCGAGAGAGACTGCGAGAGGGACAGCGAGAGAGACTGCGAGAGGGACAGCGAGAGAGACAGTGAGAGAGACAGCGAGGCAGAAAGCGAGGGAGAAAGCGAGGGAGAAAGCGAGGGAGACAGCGAGAGAGACTGCGAGGGAGACTGCGAGGGAGACTGCGAGGGAGACAGCGAGGGATACAGCGAGGGATACAGCGAGAGAGACTGTGAGAGAGACTGCGAGAGAGACTGCGAGAGAGACTGCGAGACTAACTGCGAGGGAGACAGCGAGGGAGACAGCGAGGGAGACAGCGAGGGAGACAGCGAGGGAGATGGCGAGGGAGACAGTGCTGGAGACAGCGAGAGAGAATGCGAGAAGGACTGCGAGAGAGACAGCGAGGGAGAAAGCGAGAGCGACTTCGAGAGAGACTGCGAGGGAGACAGCGAGACTGCGAGGGAAACAGCGAGGGAGACAGCGAGAGAGACTGCGAGAGAGACTGCGAGAGAGACTGCGAGGGAGACAGCGAGGGAGACTGCGAGGGAGACTGCGAGGGACACAGCGAGGGAGACAGCGAGGGAGACAGCGAGAGAGACTGCAAGAGAGACTGCAAGGGAGACTGCAAGGGAGACAGCGAGAGAGACAGCGAGAGAGACAGCGAGAGAGACAGCGTTGGAGACAGCGAGAGAGACAGCGAGAGAGACAGCGAGAGAGACTGCGTGGGAGACAGCGAGGGAGACAGCGAGGGAGACAGCGAGGGAGACAGCGAGGGAGACAGCGAGGGAGACAGCGATGGAGACAGCGAGGGAGACAGCGAGGGAGACAGCGAGGGAGACAGCGCTGGAGACAGCGAGAGAGACTGCGAGAAGGACTGCGAGAGAGACAGCGAGGGAGAAAGCGAGAGCTACTTCGAGAGAGACTGCGAGGGAGACAGCGAGAGAGACTGTGAGGGAAACAGCGAGGGAGACAGCGAGAGAGACTGCGAGAGAGACTGCGAGAGAGACTGCGAGGGAGACAGTGAGGGAGAGAGCGAGAGAGACTGCGAGGGAGACAGCGAGGGAGACAGCGAGAGAGACAGCGAGAGAGACTGCGAGAGAGACTGCGAGAGAGACTGCGAGAGAGACTGCGAGAGATACAGCGAGAGATACAGCGAGGGATAGAGCGAGTGAGACAGCGAGGGAGACAGCGAGAGTACATTGAGAGAGACAGCGAGGGAGACGGCGAGGGAGACGGCGAGGGAGACAGCGAGGGAGACAGCGAGGGAGACAGCGAGGGAGACAGCGAGGGAGACAGCGCTGGAGACAGCACTGGAGACAGCGAGAGAGACTGCGAGAAGGACTGCGAGAAGGACTGCGAGAGAGACAGTGAGGGAGAAAGCGAGGGAGACAGCGAGGGAGACAGCGAGGGACACAGTGAGGGAGAGAGCGAGGGAGACAGCGAGGGAGACAGCGAGGGAGACAGCGAGAGAGACTGCAAGAGAGACTGCGAGGGAGACAGCGAGAGAGACAGCGAGAGAGACAGCGAGAGAGACAGCGAGGAAGAAAGCCATGGAGACAGCGAGAGAGACAGCGAGAGAGACAGCGAGAGAGACAGCGAGAGAGACAGCGAGAGAGACAGCGAGAGAGACAGCGAGAGAGACAGCGAGAGAGACAGCGAGGGAGACAGCGAGGGAGACAGCGAGAGAGACTGTGTGGGAGACAGCGAGGGAGACAGCGAGAGAGACTGCGAGAAGGACTGCGAGAAGGACTGCGAGAAGGACTGCGAGAAGGACTGCGAGAGAGACAGCGAGGGAGAAAGCGAGAGCGACTTCGAGAGAGACTGCGAGGGAGACAGCGAGAGAGACTGTGAGGGAGACAGCGAGAGAGACTGCGAGAGAGACTGCAAAGGAGACTGCGAGAGAGACTGCGAGAGAGACAGCGAGAGAGACAGCGAGAGAGACTGCGAGAGAGACTGCGAGAGAGACAGCGAGGGAGACAGCGAGAGAGACTGCGAGAGGGACAGCGAGAGAGACTGCGAGAGAGACTGCGAGAGAGACTGCGAGAGAGACTGCGAGAGAGACTGCGAGAGAGACTGGGAGGGAGACAGCGAGGGAGACTGCGAGAGAGACTGCGAGAGAGACTGCGAGAGAGACTGCGAGAGAGACTGCGAGGGAGACAGCGAGGGAGACTGCGAGAGAGATGGCGAGAGAGATGGAGAGAGAGACGGCGAGAGAGACAGTGAGGGAGAGAGCGAGAGAGACTGCGAGGGAGACAGCGAGAGAGACAGCGAGAGAGACAGCGAGAGAGACTGTGAGAGAGACTGCGAGAGATACAGCGAGGGAGAGAGCGAGTGAGACAGCGAGGGAGACAGCGAGGGAGACAGCGAGAGTACATTGAGAGAGACTGCGAGGGAGACGGCCAGGGAGACGGCCAGGGAGACGGCCAGGGAGACGGCCAGGGAGACGGCCAGGGAGACGACGAGGGAGACGGCGAGGGAGACAGCGAGGGAGACAGCGAGGGAGACAGCGAGGGAGACAGCGAGGGAGACAGCGAGGGAGACAGCGAGGGAGACAGCGACAGAGACAGCGACAGAGACAGCGACAGAGACAGCGACAGAGACAGCGACAGAGACAGCGACAGAGACAGAGACAGCGAGGGAGACAGTGAGAGATACTGCTATGGAGTTGGCGAGAGAGACAGCCGGGGATACAGAGAGAGAGACTGCAAGGGAGACTGCGAGGGAGACAGCGAGGGAGACAGCGAGAGAGACTGCGAGGGAGACAGCGAGGGAGACAGCGAGGGAGACAGCGAGGGAGACTGCGAGAGAGACAGCGAGAGAGACAGCGAGGGACACAGCGAGGGACACAGCGAGGGAGAAAGCGAGAGAGACAGCGAGGGAGAAAGCGAGAGAGACAGCGAGAGAGACAGCGAGAGAGACTGCGAGAGAGAGCGCGTGAGACAGCGAGGGAGACAGCGAGGGAGAGAGCGAGAGACACAGCGAGGGAGACAGCGCGGGACACAGTGAGGGAGACAGCGAGAGAGACTGCGAGAGAGAGCGCCTGAGACAGCGAGGGAGACAGCGAGGGAGAGAGCGAGAGACACAGCGAGGGAGAAGCGAGGGAGACAGCGAAGGAGACAGCGAAGGAGACAGCGAGAGAGACTGCGAGAGCGACTGCGAGAGCGACTGCGAGAGCGACTGCGAGAGCGACTGCTAGGGAGACAGCGAGAGAGGCAGCGAGGGAGACAGCGAGGGAGACAGCGAGAGAAACTGCGAGGAAGACAGCGAGAGAGACTGCGAGAAAGACGGCGAGGGAGACAGCGAGAGAGACAGCAAGAGAGACAGCGAGGGAGAAAGCGAGGGAGAAAACGAGGGAGAAAGCGAGGGAGACAGCGAGGGAGACTGCGAGGGAGACAGCGAGAGAGACAGCGAGGGAGAAAGCGAGGGAGAAAACGAGGGAGAAAGCGAGGGAGACAGCGAGGGAGACTGCGAGGGAGACTGCGAGTGAGACAGCGAGGGAGACAGCGAGGGAGACAGCGAGGGAGACAGCGAGGGAGACAGCGAGGGAGACAGCGAGGGAGACAGCGAGGGAGACAGCGAGGGAGACTGCGAGAGAGACAGCGAGAGAGACAGCGAGAGAGACAGCGAGAGAGACAGCGAGAGAGACTGCAAAGGAGACTGCGAGAGAGACAGCGAGAGAGACTGCGAGAGGGACAGCGAGAGAGACTGCGAGAGGGACAGCGAGAGAGACAGTGAGAGAGACAGCGAGGGAGAAAGCGAGGCAGAAAGCGAGGGAGAAAGCGAGGGAGAAAGCGAGGGAGACAGCGAGAGAGACTGCGAGAGAGACTGCGAGAGAGACTGCGAGAGAGACTGCGAGGGAGACAGCGAGGGAGACTGCGAGGGAGACTGCGAGGGACACAGCGAGGGAGACAGCGAGGGAGACAGCGAGGGAGACAGCGAGAGAGACTGCAAGAGAGACTGCAAGGGAGACTGCAAGGGAGACAGCGAGAGAGACAGCGAGAGAGACAGCGAGAGAGACAGCGAGAGAGACAGCGTTGGAGACAGCGAGAGAGACAGCGAGAGAGACAGCGAGAGAGACTGCGTGGGAGACAGCGAGGGAGACAGCGAGGGAGACAGCGAGGGAGACAGCGAGAGAGACTGTGAGGGAAACAGCGAGGGAGACAGCGAGAGAGACTGCGAGAGAGACTGCGAGGGAGACAGTGAGGGAGAGAGCGAGAGAGACTGCGAGGGAGACAGCGAGGGAGACAGCGAGAGAGACAGCGAGAGAGACTGCGAGAGAGACTGCGAGAGAGACTGCGAGAGATACAGCGAGAGATACAGCGAGAGATACAGCGAGGGATAGAGCGAGTGAGACAGCGAGGGAGACAGCGAGAGTACATTGAGAGAGACAGCGAGAGAGACGGCGAGGGAGACGGCGAGGGAGACGGCGAGGGAGACGGCGAGGGAGACGGCGAGGGAGACGGCGAGGGAGACGGCGAGGGAGACGGCGAGGGAGACGACGAGGGAGACAGCGAGGGAGACTGCGAGAGAGACAGCGAGGGACACAGCGAGGGACACAGCGAGGGACACAGCGAGGGACACAGCGAGGGACACAGCGAGGGAAACAGCGAGGGAGACAGCGAGGGAGACAGCGAGAGAGACAGCGAGAGAGACAGCGAGAGAGACTGCGAGAGAGAGCGCGTGAGACAGCGAGTGAGACAGCGAGGGAGACAGCGAGGGAGAGAGCGAGAGATACAGCGAGGGAAACAGCGAGAGAGACTGCAAGAGAGACTGCAAGGGAGACAGCGAGAGAGACAGCGAGAGAGACAGCGAGGAAGACTGCGAGAGAGACTGCGAGAGAGACTGCGAGAGAGACTGCAAAGGAGACTGCGAGGGAGACTGCGAGAGAGACAGCGAGAGAGACAGCGAGAGAGACAGTGAGGGACACAGCGAGGGACACAGCGAGGGACACAGCGAGGGACACAGCGAGGGACACAGCGAGGGAAACAGCGAGGGAGACAACGAGAGAGAATGCGAGAGAGATCGCGTGAGACAGCGTGGGAGGCAGCGAGGGACACAGCGAGAGAAACTGCGAGGAAGACTGCGAGAGAGACTGCGAGAGAGACTGCAAAGGAGACTGCGAGGGAGACTGCGAGAGAGACAGCGAAGGACACAGCGAGGGACACAGCGAGGGACACAGCGAGGGACACAGCGAGGGAAACAGCGAGGGAGACAGCGAGAGAGACAGCGAGAGAGACTGCGAGAGAGAGCGCGTGAGACAGCGAGGGAGACAGCGAGGGAGAGAGCGAGAGATACAGCGAGGGAAACAGCGAGAGAGACTGCAAGAGAGACTGCAAGGGAGACAGCGAGAGAGACAGCGAGAGAGGCAGCGAGAGAGGCAGCGAGAGAGGCAGCGAGAGAGGCAGCGAGAGAGACAGCGAGAGAGACAGCGAGAGAGACAGCGAGGGAGACAGCGAGGGAGACAGCGAGGGAGACAGCGAGGGAGACAGCCATGGAGACAGCGAGAGAGACAGCGAGAGAGACTGCGTGGGAGACAGCGAGGGAGACTGCGAGAGAGACAGCGAAGGACACAGCGAGGGAAACAGCGAGGGAGACAGCGAGAGAGACAGCGAGAGAGACTGCGAGAGAGAGCGCGTGAGACAGCGAGGGAGACAGCGAGGGAGAAAGCGAGAGATACAGCGAGGGAAACAGCGAGAGAGACTGCAAGAGAGACTGCAAGGGAGACAGCGAGAGAGACAGCGAGAGAGACAGCGAGAGAGGCAGCGAGAGAGGCAGCGAGAGAGGCAGCGAGAGAGGCAGCGAGAGAGACAGCGAGAGAGACAGCGAGAGAGACAGCGAGAGAGACAGCGAGAGAGGCAGCGAGAGAGACAGCGAGAGAGACAGCGAGAGAGACAGCGAGGGAGACAGCGAGGGAGACAGCGAGGGAGACAGCGAGGGAGAAAGCCATGGAGACAGCGAGAGAGACAGCGAGAGAGACTGCGTGGGAGACAGCGAGGGAGACAGCGAGGGAGACAGCGAGGGAGACAGCGAGGGAGACAGCGAGGGAGACAGCGAGGGAGACAGCGAGGGAGACAGCGAGGGAGACAGCGAGGGAGACAGCGAGGGAGACAGCGAGGGAGACAGCGCTGGAGACAGCGAGAGAGACTGCGAGAAGGACTGCGAGAAGGACTGCGAGAGAGACAGTGAGGGAGAAAGCGAGAGCGACTTCGAGAGAGACTGCGAGGGAGACTGCAAGAGAGACTGCGAGGGAGACAGCGAGAGAGACAGCGAGAGAGACAGCGAGAGAGACAGCGAGAGAGACAGCAAGGGAGAAAGCGAGGGAGACAGCGAGAGAGACTGCGAGGGAGACTGCGAGGGAGACTGCGAGGGAGACTGCGAGGGAGACAGCGAGAGAGACAGCGAGAGAGACTGCAAGAGAGACTGCGAGGGAGACAGCGAGAGAGACAGCGAGAGAGACAGCGAGAGAGACAGCGAGGGAGAAAGCCATGGAGACAGCGAGAGAGACAGCGAGAGAGACAGCGAGAGAGACAGCGAGAGAGACAGCGAGAGAGACTGCGAGAGAGACAGCGAGAGAGACTGCGTGGGAGACAGCGAGGGAGACAGCGAGAGAGACTGCGAGAAGGACAGCGAGAAGGACTGCGAGAAGGACTGCGAGAAGGACTGCGAGAAGGACTGCGAGAAGGACTGCGAGAAGGACTGCGAGAGAGACAGCGAGGGAGAAAGCGAGAGCGACTTCGAGAGAGACTGCGAGGGAGACAGCGAGAGAGACTGTGAGGGAGACAGCGAGAGAGACTGCGAGAGAGACTGCAAAGGAGACTGCGAGAGAGACTGCGAGAGAGACTGCGAGAGAGACAGCGAGAGAGACAGCGAGAGAGACTGCGAGAGGGACAGCGAGAGAGACTGCGAGAGAGACAGCGAGAGAGACTGCGAGAGAGACAGCGAGAGAGACTGCGAGAGAGACTGCGAGAGAGACTGGGAGGGAGACAGCGAGGGAGACTGCGAGAGAGACTGCGAGAGAGACTGCGAGAGAGACTGCGAGAGAGACTGCGAGAGAGACTGCGAGGGAGACAGCGAGGGAGACAGCGAGGGAGACTGCGAGAGAGATGGCGAGAGAGATGGCGAGAGAGACAGTGAGGGAGAGAGCGAGAGAGACTGCGAGGGAGACAGCGAGAGAGACAGCGAGAGAGACTGTGAGAGAGACTGCGAGAGATACAGCGAGGGAGTGAGCGAGTGAGACAGCGAGGGAGACAGCGAGAGATACTGCTATGGAGTTGGCGAGAGAGACAGCCGGGGATACAGAGAGAGAGACTGCAAGGGAGACGGCGAGGGAGACGACGAGGGAGACAGCGAGGGAGACAGCGAGAGAGACTGCAAGGGAGACGGCGAGGGAGACGACGAGGGAGACAGCGAGGGAGACAGCGAGAGAGACTGCGAGGGAGACAGCGAGGGAGACAGCGAGGGAGACTGCGAGAGAGACAGCGAGAGAGACAGCGAGGGACACAGCGAGGGACACAGCGAGGGAGAAAGCGAGAGAGACAGCGAGGGAGAAAGCGAGAGAGACAGCGAGAGAGACAGCGAGAGAGACAGCGAGAGAGACTGCGAGAGAGAGCGCGTGAGACAGCGAGGGAGACAGCGAGGGAGAGAGCGAGAGACACAGCGAGGGAGACAGCGCGGGACACAGTGAGGGAGACAGCGAGAGAGACTGCGAGAGAGAGCGCCTGAGACAGCGAGGGAGACAGCGAGGGAGAGAGCGAGAGACACAGCGAGGGAGACAGCGAGGGAGACAGCGAAGGAGACAGCGAAGGAGACAGCGAGAGAGACTGCGAGAGCGACTGCGAGAGCGACTGCGAGAGCGACTGCTAGGGAGACAGCGAGAGAGGCAGCGAGGGAGACAGCGAGGGAGACAGCGAGAGAAACTGCGAGGAAGACAGCGAGAGAGACTGCGAGAGAGACGGCGAGGGAGACAGCGAGGGAGACAGCAAGAGAGACTGCGAGCGAGACAGCGAGAGAGACAGCGAGAGAGACAGCGAGGGAGAAAGCGAGGGAGAAAACGAGGGAGAAAGCGAGGGAGAAAGCGAGGGAGACAGCGAGAGAGACTGTGAGGGAGACTGCGAGTGAGACTGCGAGTGAGACAGCGAGGGAGACAGCGAGGGAGACAGCGAGGGAGACAACGAGGGAGACAGCGAGGGAGACAGCGAGGGAGACTGCGAGAGAGACAGCGAGAGAGACTGTGAGAGAGACAGCGAGAGAGACTGCGAGAGGGACAGCGAGAGAGACTGCGAGAGGGACAGCGAGAGAGACAGCGAGGGAGAAAGCGAGGCAGAAAGCGAGGGAGAAAGCGAGGGAGAAAGCGAGGGAGACAGCGAGAGAGACTGTGAGAGAGACTGCGAGAGAGACAGCGAGAGAGACAGCGAGAGAGACAGCGAGAGAGACAGCAAGAGAGACAGCGAGGGAGAAAGCGAGGGAGAAAGCGATGGAGACAGCGAGAGAGACAGCGTGGGAGACAGCGAGGGAGACAGCGAGGGAGACAGCGAGGGAGACAGCGAGGGAGACAGCGAGGGAGACAGCGAGGGAGACAGCGAGGGAGACAGCGAGGGAGACAGCGAGAGAGACAGCGAGAGAGACTGCGAGAAGGACTGCGAGAGAGACAGCGAGGGAGAAAGCGAGAGCGACTTCGAGAGAGACTGCGAGGGAGACAGCGAGAGAGACTGTGAGGGAAACAGCGAGGGAGACAGCGAGAGAGACTGCGAGAGAGACTGCGAGAGAGACTGCGAGAGAGACTGCGAGAGATACAGCGAGGGATAGAGCGAGTGAGACAGCGAGGGAGACAGCGAGAGTACATTGAGAGAGACAGCGAGAGAGACGGCGAGGGAGACGGCGAGGGAGACGGCGAGGGAGACGGCGAGGGAGACGGCGAGGGAGACGGCGAGGGAGACGGCGAGGGAGACGACGAGGGAGACAGCGAGGGAGACGACGAGGGAGACAGCGAGGGAGACAGCGAGGGACACAGTGAGGGACACAGCGAGGGACACAGCGAGGGAAACAGCGAGGGAGACAGCGAGAGAGACAGCGAGAGAGACAGCGAGAGAGACAGCGAGAGAGACAGCGAGAGAGACTGCGAGAGAGAGCGCGTGAGACAGCGAGGGAGACAGCGAGGGAGACAGCGAGGGAGAGAGCGAGAGATACAGCGAGAGAGACTGCAAAGGAGACTGCGAGAGAGACAGCGAGAGAGACTGCAAAGGAGACTGCGAGAGAGACTGCGAGAGAGACTGCGAGAGAGACGGCGAGAGAGACTGCGAGAGAGACTGCGAGAGGGACAGCGAGAGAGACTGCGAGAGAGACTGCGAGAGAGACTGCGAGAGAGACTGCGAGAGCGACTGCTAGGGAGACAGCGAGAGAGGCAGCGAGGGAGACAGCGAGGGAGACAGCGAGAGAAACTGCGAGGAAGACAGCGAGAGAGACTGCTATGGAGATAGCGAGAGAGACAGCCAGGGATACAGAGAGAGTGACTGCAAGGGAGACGGCGAGGGAGACGACGAGGGAGACAGTGAGGGAGACAGCGAGAGAGACTGCGAGGGAGACAGCGAGGGAGACAGCGAGGGAGACAGCGAGGGAGACAGTGAGAGATACTGCTATGGAGATAGCGAGAGAGACAGCCAGGGATACAGAGAGAGTGACTGCAAGGGAGACGGCGAGGGAGACGACGAGGGAGACAGTGAGGGAGACAGCGAGAGAGACTGCGAGGGAGACAGCGAGGGAGACAGCGAGGGAGAGTGCGAGAGAGACAGCGAGGGACACAGCGAGGGCAACAGCGAGAGAAACTGCGAGAGAGAGTGCGTGAGACAGCGAGGGAGACAGCGAGGGAGAGAGCGAGAGAGACTGCGAGGGAGACAGCGAGAGAGACAGCGAGAGAGACAGCGAGAGAGACTGTGAGAGAGACTGCGAGAGATACAGCGAGGGAGAGAGCGAGGGAGAGAGCGAGTGAGACAGCGAGGGAGACAGCGAGATTACATGGAGAGAGACAGCGAGAGAGACAGCGAGAGAGACTGCGAGGGAGACGGCCAGGGAGACGGCCAGGGAGACGGCCAGGGAGACGGCCAGGGAGACGGCCAGGGAGACGGCCAGGGAGACGACGAGGGAGACGACGAGGGATACAGCGAGGGAGACAGCGAGGGAGACAGCGAGGGAGACAGCGAGGGAGACAGCGACAGAGACAGCGACAGAGACAGCGACAGAGACAGCGACAGAGACAGCGACAGAGACAGCGACAGCGACAGAGACAGCGACAGAGACAGCGACAGAGACAGCGACAGAGACAGCGAGGGAGACAGCGAGGGAGACAGCGAGGGAGACAGCGAGGGAGACAGTGAGAGATACTGCTATGGAGTTGGCGAGAGAGACAGCCGGGGATACAGAGAGAGTGACTGCAAGGGAGACGGCGAGGGAGACGACGAGGGAGACAGCGAGGGAGACAGCGAGAGAGACAGCGAGGGAGACAGCGAGGGAGACAGCGAGGGAGACAGCGAGGGAGACAGCGAGGGACACAGCGAGGGAGACAGCGAGGGAGACTGCGAGAGAGACAGCGAGGGACACAGCGAGGGACACAGCGAGGGACACAGCGAGGGACACAGTGAGGGACACAGCGAGGGACACAGCGAGGGAGAAAGCGAGAGAGACAGCGAGGGAGAAAGCGAGAGAGACAGCGAGAGAGACAGCGAGAGAGACTGCGAGAGAGAGCGCGTGAGACAGCGAGGGAGACAGCGAGGGAGAGAGCGAGAGACACAGCGAGGGAGACAGCGAGGGACACAGCGAGGGACACAGCGAGGGAGACAGCGAGAGAGACAGCGAGAGAGACTGCGAGAGAGAGCGCATGAGACAGCGAGGGAGACAGCGAGGGAGAGAGCGAGAGACACAGCGAGGGAGACAGCGAGGGAGACAGCGAGGGAGACAGCGAAGGAGACAGCGAGAGAGACTGCGAGAGCGACTGCGAGAGCGACTGCGAGAGCGACTGCTAGGGAGACAGCGAGAGAGGCAGCGAGGGAGACAGCGAGGGAGACAGCGAGAGAAACTGCGAGGAAGACAGCGAGAGAGACTGCGAGAGAGACTGCGAGAGAGACGGCGAGGGAGACGGCGAGGGAGACTGCGAGGGAGAGAGCGAGGGACACAGTGAGGGAGACAGCGAGGGAGACAGCGAGGGAGACAGCGAGGGAGACAGCAAGAGAGACTGCGAGGGAGACTGCAAAGGAGACTGCGAGGGAGACTGCGAGAGTGACTGCGAGAGTGACTGCGAGAGAGACTGCGAGGGAGACTGCGAGGGAGCCTGCGAGAGAGACAGCGAGAGAGACAGCGAGAGAGACTGTGAGAGAGACTGTGAGAGAGACTGCGAGAGAGACTGCGAGAGATACAGCGAGGGATAGAGCAAGTGAGACAGCGAGGGAGACAGCGACAGAGACAGCGACAGAGACAGCGACAGAGACAGCGACAGAGACAGCGACAGAGACAGCGACAGAGACAGTGAGAGAGACTGCTATGGAGATAGCGAGAGAGACAGCCGGGGATACAGAGAGAGTGACTGCAAGGGAGACGGCGAGGGAGACGGCGAGGGAGACGGCGAGGGAGACGGCGAGGGAGACAGCGAGGGAGACGGCGAGGGAGACGGCGAGGGAGACGGCGAGGGAGACGGCGAGGGACACAGTGAGGGAGACAGCGAGAGAGACTGCGAGAGAGAGCGCGTGAGACAGCGAGGGAGAGAGCGAGACACACAGCGAGGGAGACAGCGAGAGAGACTGCAAGAGAGACTGCAAGGGAGACAGCGAGAGAGACAGCGAGAGAGACAGCGAGAGAGACAGCGAGAGAGACAGCGAGAGAGACAGCGAGAGAGACAGCGAGGGAGAAAGCGATGGAGACAGCGAGAGAGACTGCGTGGGAGACAGCGAGGGAGACAGCGAGGGAGACAGCGAGGGAGACAGCGAGGGAGACAGTGAGGGAGACAGCGTTGGAGACAGCGTTGGAGACAGCGTTGGAGACAGCGTTGGAGACAGCGTTGGAGACAGCGAGAGAGACTGCGAGAGAGACTGCGAGGGAGACTGCGAGGGAGACAGCGAGAGAGACAGCGAGAGAGACAGCGAGGGAGAAAGCGAGGGAGACAGCGAGAGAGACTGCGAGGGAGACTGTGAGGGAGACTGCGAGGGAGACTGCGAGGGAGACAGCGTGGGAGACAGCGTGGGAGACAGCGTGGGAGACAGCGAGGGAGACAGCGAGGGAGACAGCGAGGGAGACAGCGAGGGAGATAGCGAGGGAGACAGCGAGAGAGACAGCGAGAGAGACAGCGAGAGAGACTGCGAGAAGGACTGCGAGAAGGACTGCGAGAGAGACAGCGAGGGAGAAAGTGAGAGCGACTGCGAGAGAGACTGCGAGGGAGACTGCGAAAGAGACTGCGAGGGAGACTGCGAGGGAGACAGCGTGGGAGACAGCGTGGGAGACAGCGTGGGAGACAGCGTGGGAGACAGCGAGGGAGACAGCGAGGGAGACAGCGAGGGAGACAGCGAGGGAGACAGCGAGGGAGATAGCGAGGGAGACAGCGAGAGAGACAGCGAGAGAGACAGCGAGAGAGACAGCGAGAGAGACTGCGAGAAGGACTGCGAGAAGGACTGCGAGAAGGACTGCGAGAGAGACAGCGAGGGAGAAAGTGAGAGCGACTGCGAGAGAGACTGCGAGGGAGACTGTGAGGGAGACAGCGAAAGAGACTGCGAGGGAAACTGCGAGGCAGACTGCGAGGGAGACTGCGAGAGAGACAGCGAGAGAGACAGCGAGAGAGACAGCGAGAGAGACAGCGAGAGAGACAGCGAGAGAGACAGCGAGAGAGACTGCAAAGGAGACTGCGAGAGAGACAGCGAGGGAGACTGCGAGAGAGACTGCGAGAGAGACTGCGAGAGAGACTGCGAGAGAGACTGCGAGAGAGACTGCGAGAGAGACTGCGAGAGAGACTGCGAGAGAGACTGCGAGGGAGAAAGCGAGGGAGAAAGCGAGGGAGAAAGCGAGGGAGAAAGCGTGAGAGAAAGCGTGAGAGTCTGTGTGGGAGACTGCAAGGGAGACAGCGAGAGAGACTGTGAGGGTGACAGCGAGAGAGACTGCGAGAGGGATAGTGAGGGAGACTGCGAGAGGGATAGTGAGGGAGACTGCGAGGGAGACAGCGAGGGAGACAGCGAGGGAGACAGCGTGGGTGACAGCGAGGGTGACAGCGAGAGAGAGAGCGAGGTAGACAGCGAGGGTAACAGCGAGGGAGACTGCGAGGGAGACAGCGAGCGAGACTGCGAGAGAGACTGCGAGGGAGAGAGCGAGGGAGAAAGCGAGAGAGACTGCGAGGGAGACAGCGATAGAAACTGCGAGGGAGTCAGCGAGAGAGACAGCGAGAGAGACAGCGAGAGAGACTGCGAGAGAGACTGCGAGAGAGACTGCGAGAGAGACTGCGAGAGAGACCTCGAGGGAGACAGCGAGGGAGACAGCGAGAGAGACTGTGAGGGAGACAGCGAGGGAGACAGTGAGAGAGACAGCGAGAGACACTGTGAGGGAGACAGCGAGAGAGACTGCGAGGGAGGAAGCGAGAGAAACTGCGAGTGAGACTGCTATGGAGATAGCGAGAGAGACAGCGAGGGATACAGCGAGAGACACTGCGAGAGAGAATGCGAGAGAGAATGCGAGGGAGACAGCGATTAAGACGGCGAGGGAGAGAGCGAGAGAGACAGCGAGGTAGACAGCGAGAGAGACTTCGAGAGAGACTGCGAGGGAGGCAGCGAGAGAGACAGCGAGGCAGACAGCGAGGTAGACAGCGAGAGAGACTTCGAGAGAGACTGCGAGGGAGGCAGCGAGGGAGACAGCGAGGGAGACAGCGAGGGAGACAGCGAGGGAGACAGCGAGGGAGACTGCGAGAGAGACTGCGAGGGACACAGCGAGAGAGACTGCAAGGGAGACAACGAGAGAGAATGCGAGAGAGATCGCGTGAGACAGCGAGGGAGACAGCGTGGGAGGCAGCGAGGGAGACAGCGAGAGAAACTGAGAGGAAGACTGCGAGAGAGACTGCGAGAGAGACTGCGAGAGAGACTGCGAGGGACACAGCGAGGAAGACAGCGAGAGAGACTGCGAGAGAGACAGCGAGGGAGACAACGAGTGAGACTGCGAGGGAGAGAGCGAGGGGGAGAGCGAGGGGGAGAGCGAGGGACACAGCGAGGGAGACAGCGAGGGAGAGAGCGAGGGAGACGGTGAGGGAGACTGCGAGGGAGAGAGCGAGGGACACAGTGAGGGAGAGAGCGAGGGAGACAGCGAGGGAGACAGCGAGAGAGACTGCAAGAGAGACTGCGAGGGAGACAGCGAGGGAGACAGCGAGAGAGACAGCGAGAGAGACAGCGAGAGAGACAGCGAGGGAGAAAGCCATGGAGACAGCGAGAGAGACAGCGAGAGAGACAGCGAGAGAGACAGCGAGAGAGACAGCGAGAGAGACAGCGAGAGAGACAGCGAGAGAGACAGCGAGAGAGACTGCGTGGGAGACAGCGAGGGAGACAGCGAGAGAGACTGCGAGAAGGACTGCGAGAAGGACTGCGAGAGAGACAGCGAGGGAGAAAGCGAGAGCGACTTCGAGAGAGACTGCGAGGGAGACAGCGAGAGAGACAGCGAGAGAGACTGCGAGAGAGACTGCGAGAGAGACTGCGAGAGAGACAGCGAGAGAGACAGCGAGAGGGACAGCGAGAGAGACTGCGAGAGGGACAGCGAGAGGGACAGCGAGAGAGACTGCGAGAGGGACAGCGAGAGAGACTGCGAGAGAGACTGCGAGAGAGACTGGGAGGGAGACTGGGAGGGAGACTGGGAGGGAGACTGCGAGAGAGACTGCGAGAGAGACTGCGAGAGAGACTGCGAGAGAGACTGCGAGGGAGACTGCGAGGGAGACAGCGAGGGAGACAGCGAGGGAGACAGCGAGGGAGACAGCGAGGGAGACTGCGAGAGAGATGGCGAGAGAGATGGAGAGAGAGACGGCGAGAGAGACAGTGAGGGAGAGAGCGAGAGAGACAGCGAGAGAGACTGTGAGAGAGACTGCGAGAGAGACGGCGAGGGAGACGGCGAGGGAGACGGCGAGGGAGACTGCGAGGGAGACAGCGAGGGAGACAGCGAGGGACACAGCGAGGGACACAGCGAGGGACACAGCGAGAGAGACAGCGAGAGAGACAGCGAGAGAGACAGCGAGAGAGACTGCGAGAGAGAGCGCGAGAGACAGCGAGGGAGACAGCGAGAGATACAGCGAGGGAAACAGCGAGAGAGACTGCAAGAGAGACTGCAAGAGAGACTGCGAGAGAGACTGCGAGAGAGACTGCGAGAGAGACTGCGAGGAAGACGGCGAGAGAGACGGCGAGGGAGACGGTGAGGGAGACTGCGAGGGAGAGAGCGAGGGACACAGTGAGGGAGAGAGCGAGGGAGACAGCGAGGGAGACAGTGAGAGAGACTGCAAGAGAGACTGCGAGGGAGACAGCGAGAGGTACAGCGAGAGAGACAGCGAGAGAGACAGCAAGAGAGACAGCGAGAGAGACAGCGAGAGAGACAGCGAGAGAGACAGCGAGAGAGACAGCGAGGGAGAAAGCCATGGAGACAGCGAGAGAGACAGCGAGAGAGACAGCGAAAGAGACAGCGAGAGAGACAGCGAGAGAGACAGCGAGAGAGACAGCGAGAGAGACAGCGAGAGAGACTGCGTGGCAGACAGCGAGGGAGACAGCGAGAGAGACTGCGAGAAGGACTGCGAGAAGGACTGCGAGAAGGACTGCGAGAGAGACAGCGAGGGAGAAAGCGAGAGCGACTTCGAGAGAGACTGCGAGGGAGACAGCGAGAGAGACTGTGAGGGAGACAGCGAGAGAGACTGGGAGGGAGACAGCGAGGGAGACTGCGAGAGAGACTGCGAGAGAGACTGGGAGGGAGACAGCGAGGGAGACTGCGAGAGAGACTGCGAGAGAGACTGCGAGAGTGACTGCGAGAGAGACTGCGAGAGAGACTGCGAGGGAGACAGCGAGGGAGACTGCGAGAGAGATGGCGAGAGAGATGGAGAGAGAGACGGCGAGAGAGACAGTGAGGGAGAGAGCGAGAGAGACAGCGAGAGAGACAGCGAGAGAGACTGTGAGAGAGACTGCGAGAGATACAGCGAGGGAGAGAGCGAGTGAGACAGCGAGGGAGACAGCGAGAGTACATTGAGAGAGACAGCGAGAGAGACAGCGAGAGAGACGGCGAGGGAGACGGCCAGGGAGACGGCCAGGGAGACGGCCAGGGAGACGGCCAGGGAGACGGCCAGGGAGACGGCCAGGGAGACGGCCAGGGAGACGGCGAGGGAGACAGCGAGGGAGACAGCGAGGGAGACAGCGACGGAGACAGCGACAGAGACAGCGACAGAGACAGCGACAGAGACAGCGACAGAGACAGAGACAGCGACAGAGACAGAGACAGCGACAGAGACAGAGACAGCGACAGAGACAGAGACAGAGACAGCGAGGGAGACAGCGAGGGAGACAGTGAGAGATACTGCTATGGAGTTGGCGAGAGAGACAGCCGGGGATACAGAGATAGTGACTGCAAGGGAGACGGCGAGGGAGACGACGAGGGAGACAGCGAGAGAGACTGCGAGGGAGACAGCGAGGGAGACAGCGAGGGAGACAGCGAGGGAGACAGCGAGGGAGACAGCGAGGGAGACAGCGAGGGAGACTGCGAGAGAGACCGCGAGAGAGACAGCGAGGGACACAGCGAGGGACACAGCGAGGGACACAGCGAGGGACACAGCGAGGGAGAAAGCGAGAGAGACAGCGAGGGAGAAAGCGAGAGAGACAGTGAGAGAGACTGCGAGAGAGAGCGCGTGAGACAGCGAGGGAGACAGCGAGGGAGAGAGCGAGAGACACAGCGAGAGAGACAGCGCGGGACACAGTGAGGGAGACAGCGAGAGAGACTGCGAGAGAGAGCGCCTGAGACAGCGAGGGAGACAGCGAGGGAGAGAGCGAGAGACACAGCGAGGGAGACAGCGAGGGAGACAGCGAAGGAGACAGCGAAGGAGACAGCGAAGGAGACAGCGAAGGAGACAGCGAGAGAGACTGCGAGAGCGACTGCGAGAGCGACTGCGAGAGCGACTGCTAGGGAGACAGCGAGAGAGGCAGCGAGGGAGACAGCGAGAGAAACTGCGAGGAAGACAGCGAGAGAGACTGCGAGAGAGACGGCGAGGGAGACGGCGAGGGAGACGGCGAGGGAGACGGCGAGGGAGACGGCGAGGGAGACGGCGAGGGAGACTGCGAGGGAGACTGCGAGGGAGAGAGCGAGGGACACAGTGAGGGAGACAGCGAGGGAGACAGCGAGGGAGACAGCGAGGGAGACAGCGAGGGAGACAGCAAGAGAGACTGCGAGGGAGACAGCGAGAGGGACAGCGAGAGAGACAGCGAGGGAGAAAGCGAGGGAGAAAATGAGGGAGAAAGCGAGGGAGACAGCGAGAGAGACTGCGAGGGAGACTGCGAGTGAGACAGCGAGGGAGACAGCGAGGGAGACAGCGAGGGAGACAGCGAGGGAGACAGCGAGGGAGACAGCGAGGGAGACAGCGAGGGAGACAGCGAGGGAGACAGCGAGGGAGACTGCGAGAGAGACAGCGAGAGAGACTGCAAAGGAGACTGCGAGACAGACAGCGAGAGAGACTGCGAGAGGGACAGCGAGAGAGACAGCGAGAGAGACAGCGAGGGAGAAAGCGAGGCAGAAAGCGAGGGAGAAAGCGAGGGAGAAAGCGAGGGAGAAAGCGAGGGAGAAAGCGAGGGAGAAAGCGAGAGAGACTGCGAGAGAGACTGCGAGGGAGACAGCGAGGGAGACTGCGAGGGACACAGCGAGGGACACAGCGAGGGACACAGCGAGGGACACAGCGAGGGACACAGCGAGGGACACAGTGAGGGAGACAGCGAGAGAGACTGCGAGAGAGACTGCGAGAGAGAGCGCATGAGACAGCGAGGGAGACAGCGAGGGAGAGAGCGAGAGACACAGCGAGGGAGACAGCGAGGGAGACAGCGAGAGAGACTGCAAGAGAGACTGCAAGAGAGACTGCAAGGGAGACTGCAAGGGAGACAGCGAGAGAGACAGCGAGAGAGACAGCGAGAGAGACAGCGAGAGAGACTGCGTGGGAGACAGCGAGGGAGACAGCGAGGGAGACAGCGAGGGAGACAGCGAGGGAGACAGCGAGGGAGACAGCGAGGGAGACAGCGAGGGAGACAGCGCTGGAGACAGCGAGAGAGACTGCGAGAAGGACTGCGAGAGAGACAGCGAGGGAAAAAAGCGAGAGCGACTTCGAGAGAGACTGCGAGGGAGACAGCGAGAGAGACTGTGAGGGAAACAGCGAGGGAGACAGCGAGAGAGACTGCGAGAGAGACTGCGAGAGAGACTGCGAGGGAGACAGTGAGGGAGAGAGCGAGAGAGACTGCGAGGGAGACAGCGAGGGAGACAGCGAGGGAGACAGCGAGAGAGACAGCGAGAGAGACAGCGAGAGAGACTGCGAGAGAGACTGCGAGAGAGACTGCGAGAGAGACTGCGAGAGAGACTGCGAGAGATACAGCGAGGGATACAGCGAGGGATACAGCGAGTGAGACAGCGAAGAAGACAGCGAGAGTACATTGAGAGAGACGGCGAGGGAGACGGCGAGGGAGACGGCGAGGGAGACGGCGAGGGAGACGGCGAGGGAGACGGCGAGGGAGACTGCGAGAGAGACAGCGAGGGACACAGCGAGGGACACAGCGAGGGAAACAGCGAGGGAGACAGCGAGGTAGACAGCGAGAGAGACAGCGAGAGAGACTGCGAGAGAGACTGCGAGAGAGAGCGCGTGAGACAGCGAGTGAGACAGCGAGGGAGACAGCGAGAGATACAGTGAGGGAAACAGCGAGAGAGACTGCAAGAGAGACTGCAAGGGAGACAGCGAGAGAGACAGCGAGAGAGACAGCGAGGAAGACTGCGAGAGAGACTGCGAGAGAGACTGCAAAGGAGACTGCGAGGGAGACTGCGAGAGAGACAGCGAGAGAGACAGCGAGGGCCACAGCGAGGGACACAGCGAGGGACACAGCGAGGGACACAGCGAGGGACACAGCGAGGGACACAGCGAGGGACACAGCGAGGGAAACAGCGAGGGAGACAACGAGAGAGAATGCGAGAGAGATCGCGTGAGACAGCGTGGGAGGCAGCGAGGGACACAGCGAGAGAAACTGCGAGGAAGACTGCGAGAGAGACTGCGAGAGAGACTGCAAAGGAGACTGCGAGGGAGACTGCGAGAGAGACAGCGAAGGACACAGCGAGGGACACAGCGAGGGACACAGCGAGGGACACAGCGAGGGAAACAGCGAGGGAGACAGCGAGAGAGACAGCGAGAGAGACTGCGAGAGAGAGCGCGTGAGACAGCGAGGGAGACAGCGAGGGAGAGAGCGAGAGATACAGCGAGGGAAACAGCGAGAGAGACTGCAAGAGAGACTGCAAGGGAGACAGCGAGAGAGACAGCGAGAGAGACAGCGAGAGAGGCAGCGAGAGAGGCAGCGAGAGAGGCAGCGAGAGAGACAGCGAGAGAGACAGCGAGGGAGACAGCGAGGGAGACAGCGAGGGAGACAGCGAGGGAGACAGCGTGGGAGAAAGCCATGGAGACAGCGAGAGAGACAGCGAGAGAGACTGCATGGGAGACAGCGAGGGAGACAGCGAGGGAGACAGCGAGGGAGACAGCGAGGGAGACAGCGAGGGAGACAGCGAGGGAGACAGCGATGGAGACAGCGCTGGAGACAGCGAGAGAGACTGCGAGAAGGACTGCGAGAAGGACTGCGAGAGAGACAGTGAGGGAGAAAGCGAGAGCGACTTCGAGAGAGACTGCGAGGGAGACTGCAAGAGAGACTGCGAGAGAGACAGCGAGAGAGACAGCGAGAGAGACAGCAAGGGAGAAAGCGAGGGAGACAGCGAGAGAGACAGCGAGAGAGACTGCGAGGGAGACTGCGAGGGAGACTGCGAGGGAGACAGCGTGGGAGACAGCGAGGGAGACAGCGAGGGAGACAGCGAGGGAGACAGCGAGAGAGACTGCGAGAGAGACTGCGAGAGTGACTGCGAGAGAGACTGCGAGAGAGACTGCGAGGGAGACAGCGAGGGAGACAGCGAGGGAGACTGCGAGAGAGATGGCGAGAGAGATGGAGAGAGAGACGGCGAGAGAGACAGTGAGGGAGAGAGCGAGAGAGACTGCGAGGGAGACAGCGAGAGAGACAGCGAGAGAGACTGTGAGAGAGACTGCGAGAGATACAGCGAGGGAGAGAGCGAGTGAGACAGCAAGGGAGACAGCGAGAGTACATTGAGAGAGACAGCGAGAGAGACAGCGAGAGAGACTGCGAGGGAGACGGCCAGGGAGACGGCTAGGGAGACGGCCAGGGAGACGGCCAGGGAGACGGCCAGGGAGACGGCCAGGGAGACGGCCAGGGAGACGGCCAGGGAGACGGCCAGGGAGACGGCGAGGGAGACAGCGAGGGAGACAGCGACGGAGACAGCGACGGAGACAGCGACAGAGACAGCAACAGAGACAGCGACAGAGACAGCGACAGAGACAGCGACAGAGACAGCGACAGAGACAGAGACAGCGAGGGAGACAGCGAGGGAGACAGCGAGGGAGACAGTGAGAGATACTGCTATGGAGTTGGCGAGAGAGACAGCCGGGGATACAGAGAGAGTGACTGCAACGGAGATGGCGAGGGAGACGACGAGGGAGACAGCGAGGGAGACAGCGAGGGAGACAGCGAGAGAGACTGCGAGAGATACAGCGAGGGATACAGCGAGGGATACAGCGAGTGAGACAGCGAAGAAGACAGCGAGAGTACATTGAGAGAGACGGCGAGGGAGACGGCGAGGGAGACGGCGAGGGAGACGGCGAGGGAGACGGCGAGGGAGACGGCGAGGGAGACTGCGAGAGAGACAGCGAGGGACACAGCGAGGGACACAGCGAGGGAAACAGCGAGGGAGACAGCGAGGGAGACAGCGAGAGAGACAGCGAGAGAGACTGCGAGAGAGAGCGCGTGAGACAGCGAGTGAGACAGCGAGGGAGACAGCGAGAGATACAGCGAGGGAAACAGCGAGAGAGACTGCAAGAGAGACTGCAAGGGAGACAGCGAGAGAGACAGCGAGAGAGACAGCGAGGAAGACTGCGAGAGAGACTGCGAGAGAGACTGCAAAGGAGACTGCGAGGGAGACTGCGAGAGAGACAGCGAGAGAGACAGCGAGGGCCACAGCGAGGGACACAGCGAGGGACACAGCGAGGGACACAGCGAGGGACACAGCGAGGGACACAGCGAGGGACACAGCGAGGGAAACAGCGAGGGAGACAACGAGAGAGAATGCGAGAGAGATCGCGTGAGACAGCGTGGGAGGCAGCGAGGGACACAGCGAGAGAAACTGCGAGGAAGACTGCGAGAGAGACTGCGAGAGAGACTGCAAAGGAGACTGCGAGGGAGACTGCGAGAGAGACAGCGAAGGACACAGCGAGGGACACAGCGAGGGACACAGCGAGGGACACAGCGAGGGAAACAGCGAGGGAGACAGCGAGAGAGACAGCGAGAGAGACTGCGAGAGAGAGCGCGTGAGACAGCGAGGGAGACAGCGAGGGAGAGAGCGAGAGATACAGCGAGGGAAACAGCGAGAGAGACTGCAAGAGAGACTGCAAGGGAGACAGCGAGAGAGACAGCGAGAGAGACAGCGAGAGAGGCAGCGAGAGAGGCAGCGAGAGAGGCAGCGAGAGAGACAGCGAGAGAGACAGCGAGAGAGACAGCGAGGGAGACAGCGAGGGAGACAGCGAGGGAGACAGCGTGGGAGAAAGCCATGGAGACAGCGAGAGAGACAGCGAGAGAGACTGCATGGGAGACAGCGAGGGAGACAGCGAGGGAGACAGCGAGGGAGACAGCGAGGGAGACAGCGAGGGAGACAGCGAGGGAGACAGCGAGGGAGACAGCGCTGGAGACAGCGAGAGAGACTGCGAGAAGGACTGCGAGAAGGACTGCGAGAGAGACAGTGAGGGAGAAAGCGAGAGCGACTTCGAGAGAGACTGCGAGGGAGACTGCAAGAGAGACTGCGAGAGAGACAGCGAGAGAGACAGCGAGGAAGACAGCAAGGGAGAAAGCGAGGGAGACAGCGAGAGAGACAGCGAGAGAGACTGCGAGGGAGACTGCGAGGGAGACTGCGAGGGAGACTGCGAGGGAGACAGCGTGGGAGACAGCGAGGGAGACAGCGAGGGAGACAGCGAGGGAGACAGCGAGAGAGACTGCGAGAGAGACTGCGAGAGTGACTGCGAGAGAGACTGCGAGAGAGACTGCGAGGGAGACAGCGAGGGAGACTGCGAGAGAGATGGCGAGAGAGATGGAGAGAGAGACGGCGAGAGAGACAGTGAGGGAGAGAGCGAGAGAGACTGCGAGGGAGACAGCGAGAGAGACAGCGAGAGAGACTGTGAGAGAGACTGCGAGAGATACAGCGAGGGAGAGAGCGAGTGAGACAGCAAGGGAGACAGCGAGAGTACATTGAGAGAGACAGCGAGAGAGACAGCGAGAGAGACTGCGAGGGAGACGGCCAGGGAGACGGCCAGGGAGACGGCCAGGGAGACGGCCAGGGAGACGGCCAGGGAGACGGCCAGGGAGACGGCCAGGGAGACGGCCAGGGAGACGGCCAGGGAGACGGCCAGGGAGACGGCCAGGGAGACAGCGAGGGAGACAGCGCTGGAGACAGCGAGAGAGACTGCGAGAAGGACTGCGAGAAGGACTGCGAGAGAGACAGTGAGGGAGAAAGCGAGAGCGACTTCGAGAGAGACTGCGAGGGAGACTGCAAGAGAGACTGCGAGAGAGACAGCGAGAGAGACAGCGAGAGAGACAGCAAGGGAGAAAGCGAGGGAGACAGCGAGAGAGACAGCGAGAGAGACTGCGAGGGAGACTGCGAGGGAGACTGCGAGGGAGACTGCGAGGGAGACAGCGTGGGAGACAGCGAGGGAGACAGCGAGGGAGACAGCGAGGGAGACAGCGAGAGAGACTGCGAGAGAGACTGCGAGAGTGACTGCGAGAGAGACTGCGAGAGAGACTGCGAGGGAGACAGCGAGGGAGACTGCGAGAGAGATGGCGAGAGAGATGGAGAGAGAGACGGCGAGAGAGACAGTGAGGGAGAGAGCGAGAGAGACTGCGAGGGAGACAGCGAGAGAGACAGCGAGAGAGACTGTGAGAGAGACTGCGAGAGATACAGCGAGGGAGAGAGCGAGTGAGACAGCAAGGGAGACAGCGAGAGTACATTGAGAGAGACAGCGAGAGAGACAGCGAGAGAGACTGCGAGGGAGACGGCCAGGGAGACGGCCAGGGAGACGGCCAGGGAGACGGCCAGGGAGACGGCCAGGGAGACGGCCAGGGAGACGGCCAGGGAGACGGCCAGGGAGACGGCCAGGGAGACGGCCAGGGAGACGGCCAGGGAGACGGCGAGGGAGACAGCGAGGGAGACAGCGACGGAGACAGCGACGGAGACAGCGACAGAGACAGCAACAGAGACAGCGACAGAGACAGCGACAGAGACAGCGACAGAGACAGCGACAGAGACAGCGACAGAGACAGCGACAGAGACAGAGACAGCGAGGGAGACAGTGAGAGATACTGCTATGGAGTTGGCGAGAGAGACAGCCGGGGATACAGAGAGAGTGACTGCAACGGAGACGGCGAGGGAGACGACGAGGGAGACAGCGAGGGAGACAGCGAGGGAGACAGCGAGGGAGACAGCGAGAGAGACAGCGAGGGACACAGCGAGGGACACAGCGAGGGACACAGCGAGGGACACAGCGAGGGACACAGCGAGGGACACAGCGAGGGAGAAAGCGAGAGAGACAGCGAGGGAGAAAGCGAGAGAGACAGTGAGAGAGACTGCGAGAGAGAGCGCGTGAGACAGCGAGGGAGACAGCGAGGGAGAGAGCGAGAGACACAGCGAGGGAGACAGTGCGGGACACAGTGAGGGAGACAGCGAGAGAGACTGCGAGAGAGAGCGCCTGAGACAGCGAGGGAGACAGCGAGGGAGAGAGCGAGAGACACAGCGAGGGAGACAGCGAGGGAGACAGCGAAGGAGACAGCGAAGGAGACAGCGAAGGAGACAGCGAGAGAGACTGCGAGAGCGACTGCGAGAGCGACTGCGAGAGCGACTGCTAGGGAGACAGCGAGAGAGGCAGCGAGGGAGACAGCGAGGGAGACAGCGAGAGAAACTGCGAGGAAGACAGCGAGAGAGACTGCGAGAGAGACGACGAGGGAGACGGCGAGGGAGACGGCGAGGGAGACTGCGAGGGAGACAGCGAGGGAGACAGCGAGGGAGACAGCGAGGGAGACAGCGAGGGAGACAGCAAGAGAGACTGCGAGGGAGACAGCGAGAGAGAAAGCGAGGGAGAAAACGAGGGAGAAAGCGAGGGAGACAGCGAGAGAGACTGCGAGGGAGACTGCGAGTGAGACAGCGAGGGAGACAGCGAGGGAGACAGCGAGGGAGACAGCGAGGGAGACAGCGAGGGAGACAGCGAGGGAGACAGCGAGGGAGACAGCGAGGGAGACAGCGAGGGAGACTGCGAGAGAGACAGCGAGAGAGACTGCAAAGGAGACTGCGAGAGAGACAGCGAGAGAGACTGCGAGAGGGACAGCGAGAGAGACAGCGAGAGAGACAGCGAGGGAGAAAGCGAGGCAGAAAGCGAGGGAGAAAGCGAGGGAGAAAGCGAGGGAGACAACGAGAGAGACTGCGAGAGAGACTGCGAGAGAGACTGCGAGAGAGACTGCGAGGGAGACTGCGAGGGAGACAGCGAGGGAGACTGCGAGGGAGACTGCGAGGGACACAGCGAGGGACACAGCGAGGGACACAGCGAGGGACACAGTGAGGGAGACAGCGAGAGAGACTGCGAGAGAGACTGCGAGAGAGAGCGCATGAGACAGCGAGGGAGACAGCGAGGGAGAGAGCGAGAGACACAGCGAGGGAGACAGCGAGGGAGACAGCGAGAGAGACTGCAAGAGAGACTGCAAGGGAGACAGCGAGAGAGACAGCGAGAGAGACAGCGAGAGAGACAGCGAGAGAGACAGCGAGAGAGACAGCGAGAGAGACAGCGAGGGAGAAAGCGATGGAGACAGCGAGAGAGACAGCGAGAGAGACTGCAAGGGAGACAGCGAGAGAGACAGCGAGAGAGACAGCGAGAGAGACAGCGAGGGAGAAAGCGATGGAGACAGCGAGAGAGACAGCGAGAGAGACTGCGTGGGAGACAGCGAGGGAGACAGCGAGGGAGACAGCGAGGGAGACAGCGAGGGAGACAGCGAGGGAGACAGCGAGGGAGACAGCGAGGGAGACAGCGAGAGAGACTGCGAGAGAGACTGCGAGAAGGACTGCGAGAGAGAAAGCGAGAGCGACTTCGAGAGAGACTGCGAGGGAGACAGCGAGAGAGACTGTGAGGGAAACAGCGAGGGAGACAGCGAGAGAGACTGCGAGAGAGACTGCGAGAGAGACTGTGAGGGAGAGAGCGAGAGAGACTGCGAGGGAGACAGCGAGGGAGACAGCGAGGGAGACAGCGAGAGAGACAGCGAGAGAGACTGCGAGAGAGACTGCGAGAGAGACTGCGAGAGAGACTGCGAGAGATACAGCGAGGGATACAGCGAGGGATACAGCGAGGGATACAGCGAGGGAGACAGCGAGAGTACATTGAGAGAGACGGCGAGGGAGACGGCGAGGGAGACGGCGAGGGAGACGGCGAGGGAGACGGCGAGGGAGACGGCGAGGGAGACGGCGAGGGAGACGGCGAGGGAGACGGCGAGGGAGACTGCGAGAGAGACAGCGAGGGACACAGCGAGGGACACAGCGAGGGACACAGCGAGGGAAACAGCGAGGGAGACAGCGAGAGAGACAGCGAGAGAGACAGCGAGAGAGACAGCGAGAGAGACAGCGAGAGAGACAGCGAGAGAGACTGCGAGAGAGAGCGCGTGAGACAGCGAGTGAGACAGCGAGAGATACAGCGAGGGAAACAGCGAGAGAGACTGCAAGAGAGACTGCAAGGGAGACAGCGAGAGAGACAGCGAGAGAGACAGCGAGGAAGACTGCGAGAGAGACTGCGAGAGAGACTGCAAAGGAGACTGCGAGGGAGACTGCGAGAGAGACAGCGAGAGAGACAGCGAGGGACACAGCGAGGGACACAGCGAGGGACACAGCGAGGGACACAGCGAGGGAAACAGCGAGGGAGACAACGAGAGAGAATGCGAGAGAGATCGCGTGAGACAGCGTGGGAGGAAGCGAGGGACACAGCGAGAGAAACTGCGAGGAAGACTGCGAGAGAGACTGCGAGAGAGACTGCAAAGGAGACTGCGAGGGAGACTGCGAGAGAGACAGCGAAGGACACAGCGAGGGACACAGCGAGGGACACAGCGAGGGAAACAGCGAGGGAGACAGCGAGAGAGACAGCGAGAGAGACTGCGAGAGAGACTGCGAGAGAGAGCGCGTGAGACAGCGAGGGAGACAGCGAGGGAGAGAGCGAGAGATACAGCGAGGGAAACAGCGAGAGAGACTGCAAGAGAGACTGCAAGGGAGACAGCGAGAGAGACAGCGAGAGAGACAGCGAGAGAGGCAGCGAGAGAGGCAGCGAGAGAGGCAGCGAGAGAGACAGCGAGAGAGACAGCGAGAGAGACAGCGAGAGAGACAGCGAGAGAGACAGCGAGGGAGACAGCGTGGGAGAAAGCCATGGAGACAGCGAGAGAGACAGCGAGAGAGACAGCGAGGGAGACAGCGAGGGAGACAGCGAGGGAGACAGCGAGGGAGACAGCGAGGGAGACAGCGAGGGAGACAGCGAGGGAGACAGCGAGGGAGACAGCGAGGGAGACAGCGAGGGAGACAGTGCTGGAGACAGCGAGAGAGACTGCGAGAAGGACTGCGAGAGAGACAGTGAGGGAGAAAGCGAGAGCGACTTCGAGAGAGACTGCGAGGGAGACTGCAAGAGAGACTGCGAGGGAGACAGCGAGAGAGACAGCGAGAGAGACAGCGAGAGAGACAGCGAGGGAGAAAGCGAGGGAGACAGCGAGAGAGACTGCGAGGGAGACTGCGAGGGAGACTGCGAGGGAGACTGCGAGGGAGACTGCGAGGGAGACAGCGTGGGAGACAGCGAGGGAGACAGCGAGGGAGACAGCGAGGGAGACAGCGAGGGAGACAGCAAGGGAGACTGCGAGGTAGACTGCGAGGGAGACTGCGAGGGAGACTGCGAGAGAGACAGCGAGAGAGACTGCAAAGGAGACTGCGAGAGAGACTGCGAGAGAGACGGCGAGAGAGACTGCGAGAGGGAGAGCGAGAGAGACTGCGAGAGAGACTGCGAGAGAGACTGCGAGAGAGACTGCGAGAGGGACAGCGAGAGAGACTGCGAGAGAGACTGCGAGAGAGACTGCGAGAGAGACTGCGAGAGAGACTGGGAGGGAGACTGCGAGAGAGACTGCGAGAGAGACTGCGAGAGAGACTGCGAGAGAGACTGCGAGAGAGACTGCGAGAGAGACTGCGAGAGAGACTGCGAGAGAGACTGCGAGGGAGACTGCGAGAGAGACTGCGAGGGAGACTGCGAGGGAGACTGCGAGGGAGACTGCGAGAGAGATGGCGAGAGAGATGGAGAGAGAGACGGCGAGAGAGACGGCGAGAGAGACGGCGAGAGAGACAGTGAAGGAGAGAGCGAGAGAGACTGCGAGGGAGACTGCGAGAGATACAGCGAGGGATAGAGCGAGTGAGACAGCGAGAGTACATTGAGAGAGACTGCGAGAGAGACGGCCAGGGAGACGGCCAGGGAGACGGCCAGGGAGACGGCCAGGGAGACGGCGAGAGAGACAGCGAGAGAGACAGCGAGAGAGACAGCGAGAGAGACAGCGAGAGAGACAGCGAGAGAGACAGCGAGGGAGACAGCGAGAGAGACAGCGAGAGAGAGAGCGAGGGAGAAAGCGAGAGAGACTGCGAGAGAGACGGCCAGGGAGACGGCCAGGGAGACGGCCAGGGAGACGGCCAGGGAGACTGCGAGAGAGACAGCGAGAGAGACAGCGAGAGAGACAGCGAGAGAGACTGCGAGAGAGACTGCGAGGGAGAGAGCGAGGGAGAAAGCGAGAGAGACTGCGAGGGAGACTGCGAGTGGGACAGCGAGAGAGACAGCGAGGGAGAGAGCGAGGGAGAAAGCGAGAGAGACAGCGAGAGAGACTGCGAGAGAGACTGCGAGAGAGACTGCGAGGGAGACAGCGATAGAAACTGCGAGGGAGTCAGCGAGAGAGACAGCGAGAGAGACAGCGAGAGAGACTGCGAGGGAGACAGCGATAGAAACTGCGAGGGAGTCAGCGAGAGAGACAGCGAGAGAGTCAGCGAGAGAGACAGCGAGAGAGACAGCGAGAGAGACTGCGAGAGAGACTGCGAGAGAGACTGCGAGGGAGAGAGCGAGGGAGAAAGCGAGAGAGACTGCGAGGGAGACTGCGAGGGAGACTGCGAGTGGGACAGCGAGAGGGACAGCGAGAGAGACTGCGAGAGAGACTGCGAGAGAGACTGCGAGGGAGAAAGCGAGGGAGAAAGCGAGGGAGAAAGCGTGAGAGACTGTGTGGGAGACTGCAAGGGAGACAGCGAGAGAGACTGTGAGGGAGACAGCGAGAGAGACTGCGAGAGGGATAGTGAGGGAGACTGCGAGGGAGACAGCGAAGGAGACAGCGAGGGAGACAGCGAGGGAGACAGCGAGGGTGACAGCGAGGGTGACAGCGAGGGTGACAGCGAGGGTGACAGCGAGGGTGACAGCGAGGGTGACAGCGAGAGAGAGAGCGAGGTAGACAGCGAGGGAAACAGCGAGGGAGACTGCGAGGGAGACAGCGAGCGAGACTGCGAGAGAGACTGCGAGGGAGAGAGCGAGAGAGACAGCGAGAGAGACTGCGAGGGAGACAGCGATAGAAACTGCGAGGGAGTCAGCGAGAGAGACAGCGAGAGAGACAGCGAGAGAGACAGCGAGAGAGACTGCGAGAGAGACTGCGAGAGAGACTGCGAGAGAGACTGCGAGAGAGACTGCGAGAGAGACTGAGAGGGAGGCAGCGAGAGAGACTGCGATAGAGACTGCGAGGGAGACAGTGAGAGAGACAGCGAGAGACACTGTGAGGGAGACAGCGAGAGAGACTGCGAGGGAGGAAGCGAGAGAAACTGCGAGAGAGACTGCTATGGAGATAGCGAGAGAGACAGCGAGGGATACAGCGAGAGACACTGCGAGAGAGAATGCGAGAGAGAATGCGAGGGAGACAGCGAGAGAGACTGCGAGAGGGATAGTGAGGGAGACTGCGAGGGAGACAGCGAAGGAGACAGCGAGGGAGACAGCGGGGGTGACAGCGAGGGTGACAGCGAGGGTGACAGCGAGGGTGACTGCGAGGGTGACAGCGAGGGTGACAGCGAGAGAGAGAGCGAGGTAGACAGCGAGGGAAACAGCGAGGGAGACTGCGAGGGAGACAGCGAGCGAGACTGCGAGGGAGAGAGCGAGGGAGAAAGCGAGAGAGACTGCGAGGGAGACAGCGATAGAAACTGCGAGGGAGTCAGCGAGAGAGACAGCGAGAGAGACTGCGAGAGAGACTGCGAGAGAGACTGCGAGAGAGACTGCGAGAGAGACCTCGAGGGAGACAGCGAGAGAGACTGTGAGGGAGACAGCGAGGGAGACAGTGAGAGAGACAGCGAGAGACACTGTGAGGGAGACAGCGAGAGAGACTGCGAGGGAGGAAGCGAGAGAAACTGCGAGAGAGACTGCTATGGAGATAGCGAGAGAGACAGCGAGGGATACAGCGAGAGACACTGCGAGAGAGAATGCGAGAGAGAATGCGAGGGAGACAGCGATTAAGACGGCGAGGGAGACGGCGAGAGAGAGAGCGAGAGAGACAGCGAGGGAGACAGCGAGGTAGACAGCGAGAGAGACTTCGAGAGAGACTGCGAGGGAGGCAGCGAGAGAGACAGCGAGGGAGACAGCGAGGTAGACAGCGAGAGAGACTTCGAGAGAGACTGCGAGGGAGGCAGCGAGGGAGGCAGCGAGGGAGGCAGCGAGGGAGACAGCGAGGGAGACAGCGAGGGAGACAGCAATAGAGACTGCGAGAGAGACTGCGAGGGACACAGCGAGAGAGACTGCAAGGGAGACAATGAGAGAGAATGCGAGAGAGATCGCGTGAGACAGCGAGGGAGACAGCGTGGGAGGCAGCGAGGGAGACAGCGAGAGAATCTGAGAGGAAGACTGCGAGAGAGACTGCGAGAGAGACTGCGAGAGAGACTGCGAGAGAGAGTGCGAGAGAGACTGCGAGGGACACAGCGAGGAAGACAGCGAGAGAGACTGCGAGAGAGACAGCGAGGGAGACAACGAGTGAGACTGCGAGGGAGAGAGCGAGGGGGAGAGCGAGGGACACAGCGAGGGACACAGCGAGGGAGACAGCGAGGGAGACAGCGAGGGAGACAGCGAGGGAGACAGCGAGGGAGACAGCGAGGGAGACAGCGAGAGAGACTGCAAGAGAGACAGCGAGAGAGACAGCGAGAGAGACAGCGAGAGAGACAGCGAGAGAGAAAGCGAGGGAGACAGCGAGAGAGACTGCGAGGGAGACTGCGAGGGAGACTGCGAGGGAGACAGCGTGGAAGACAGCGTGGAAGACAGCGAGGGAGACAGCGAGGGAGACAGCGAGGGAGACAGCGAGGGAGACAGCGAGGGAGACAGCGAGGGAGACAGCGAGGGAGACAGCGAGGGAGACAGCAACAGAGACTGCGAGAAGGACTGCAAGAGAGACAGCGAGGGAGAAAGCGAGAGCGACTGCGTGAGAGACTGCGAGGGAGACAGCGAGGGAGACAGCGAGGGAGACTGTGAGGGAGACAGCGAGAGAGACTGCGAGGGAGACTGCGAGGGAGACTGCGAGAGAGACTGCGAGAGAGACTGCGAGAGAGACTGCGAGAGAGACTGCGAGGGAGAGAGCGAGGGAGAAAGCGAGAGAGACTGCGAGGGAGACTGCGAGGGAGACTGCGAGGGAGACTGCGAGTGGGACAGCGAGAGGGACAGCGAGAGAGACTGCGAGAGAGACTGCGAGAGAGACTGCGAGAGAGACTGCGAGGGAGAAAGCGAGGGAGAAAGCGAGGGAGAAAGCGTGAGAGACTGTGTGGGAGACTGCAAGGGAGACAGCGAGAGAGACTGTGAGGGAGACAGCGAGAGAGACTGCGAGAGGGATAGTGAGGGAGACTGCGAGGGAGACAGCGAAGGAGACAGCGAGGGAGACAGCGAGGGAGACAGCGAGGGTGACAGCGAGGGTGACAGCGAGGGTGACAGCGAGGGTGACAGCGAGAGAGAGAGCGAGGTAGACAGCGAGGGAAACAGCGAGGGAGACTGCAAGGGAGACAGCGAGCGAGACTGCGAGAGAGACTGCGAGGGAGAGAGCGAGAGAGACAGCGAGAGAGACTGCGAGGGAGACAGCGATAGAAACTGCGAGGGAGTCAGCGAGAGAGACAGCGAGAGAGACAGCGAGAGAGACTGCGAGAGAGACTGCGAGAGAGACTGCGAGAGAGACTGCGAGAGAGACTGCGAGAGAGACTGAGAGGGAGGCAGCGAGAGAGACTGCGAGAGAGACTGCGAGAGAGACTGCGAGGGAGAGAGCGAGGGAGAAAGCGAGAGAGACTGCGAGGGAGACTGCGAGGGAGACTGCGAGTGGGACAGCGAGAGGGACAGCGAGAGAGACTGCGAGAGAGACTGCGAGAGAGACTGCGAGGGAGAAAGCGAGGGAGAAAGCGAGGGAGAAAGCGTGAGAGACTGTGTGGGAGACTGCAAGGGAGACAGCGAGAGAGACTGTGAGGGAGACAGCGAGAGAGACTGCGAGAGGGATAGTGAGGGAGACTGCGAGGGAGACAGCGAAGGAGACAGCGAGGGAGACAGCGAGGGAGACAGCGAGGGTGACAGCGAGGGTGACAGCGAGGGTGACAGCGAGGGTGACAGCGAGGGTGACAGCGAGGGTGACAGCGAGAGAGAGAGCGAGGTAGACAGCGAGGGAAACAGCGAGGGAGACTGCGAGGGAGACAGCGAGCGAGACTGCGAGAGAGACTGCGAGGGAGAGAGCGAGAGAGACAGCGAGAGAGACTGCGAGGGAGACAGCGATAGAAACTGCGAGGGAGTCAGCGAGAGAGACAGCGAGAGAGACAGCGAGAGAGACAGCGAGAGAGACTGCGAGAGAGACTGCGAGAGAGACTGCGAGAGAGACTGCGAGAGAGACTGCGAGAGAGACTGCGAGAGAGACTGAGAGGGAGGCAGCGAGAGAGACTGCGATAGAGACTGCGAGGGAGACAGTGAGAGAGACAGCGAGAGACACTGTGAGGGAGACAGCGAGAGAGACTGCGAGGGAGGAAGCGAGAGAAACTGCGAGAGAGACTGCTATGGAGATAGCGAGAGAGACAGCGAGGGATACAGCGAGAGACACTGCGAGAGAGAATGCGAGAGAGAATGCGAGGGAGACAGCGAGAGAGACTGCGAGAGGGATAGTGAGGGAGACTGCGAGGGAGACAGCGAAGGAGACAGCGAGGGAGACAGCGGGGGTGACAGCGAGGGTGACAGCGAGGGTGACAGCGAGGGTGACTGCGAGGGTGACAGCGAGGGTGACAGCGAGAGAGAGAGCGAGGTAGACAGCGAGGGAAACAGCGAGGGAGACTGCGAGGGAGACAGCGAGCGAGACTGCGAGGGAGAGAGCGAGGGAGAAAGCGAGAGAGACTGCGAGGGAGACAGCGATAGAAACTGCGAGGGAGTCAGCGAGAGAGACAGCGAGAGAGACTGCGAGAGAGACTGCGAGAGAGACTGCGAGAGAGACTGCGAGAGAGACCTCGAGGGAGACAGCGAGAGAGACTGTGAGGGAGACAGCGAGGGAGACAGTGAGAGAGACAGCGAGAGACACTGTGAGGGAGACAGCGAGAGAGACTGCGAGGGAGGAAGCGAGAGAAACTGCGAGAGAGACTGCTATGGAGATAGCGAGAGAGACAGCGAGGGATACAGCGAGAGACACTGCGAGAGAGAATGCGAGAGAGAATGCGAGGGAGACAGCGATTAAGACGGCGAGGGAGACGGCGAGAGAGAGAGCGAGAGAGACAGCGAGGGAGACAGCGAGGTAGACAGCGAGAGAGACTTCGAGAGAGACTGCGAGGGAGGCAGCGAGAGAGACAGCGAGGGAGACAGCGAGGTAGACAGCGAGAGAGACTTCGAGAGAGACTGCGAGGGAGGCAGCGAGGGAGGCAGCGAGGGAGGCAGCGAGGGAGACAGCGAGGGAGACAGCGAGGGAGACAGCAATAGAGACTGCGAGAGAGACTGCGAGGGACACAGCGAGAGAGACTGCAAGGGAGACAATGAGAGAGAATGCGAGAGAGATCGCGTGAGACAGCGAGGGAGACAGCGTGGGAGGCAGCGAGGGAGACAGCGAGAGAATCTGAGAGGAAGACTGCGAGAGAGACTGCGAGAGAGACTGCGAGAGAGACTGCGAGAGAGAGTGCGAGAGAGACTGCGAGGGACACAGCGAGGAAGACAGCGAGAGAGACTGCGAGAGAGACAGCGAGGGAGACAACGAGTGAGACTGCGAGGGAGAGAGCGAGGGGGAGAGCGAGGGACACAGCGAGGGACACAGCGAGGGAGACAGCGAGGGAGACAGCGAGGGAGACAGCGAGGGAGACAGCGAGGGAGACAGCGAGAGAGACTGCAAGAGAGACAGCGAGAGAGACAGCGAGAGAGACAGCGAGAGAGACAGCGAGAGAGAAAGCGAGGGAGACAGCGAGAGAGACTGCGAGGGAGACTGCGAGGGAGACTGCGAGGGAGACAGCGTGGAAGACAGCGTGGAAGACAGCGAGGGAGACAGCGAGGGAGACAGCGAGGGAGACAGCGAGGGAGACAGCGAGGGAGACAGCGAGGGAGACAGCGAGGGAGACAGCGAGGGAGACAGCAACAGAGACTGCGAGAAGGACTGCAAGAGAGACAGCGAGGGAGAAAGTGAGAGCGACTGCGTGAGAGACTGCGAGGGAGACAGCGAGGGAGACAGCGAGGGAGACTGTGAGGGAGACAGCGAGAGAGACTGCGAGGGAGACTGCGAGGGAGACTGCGAGAGAGACTGCGAGAGAGACTGCGAGAGAGACTGCGAGGGAGAGAGCGAGGGAGAAAGCGAGAGAGACTGCGAGGGAGACTGCGAGGGAGACTGCGAGTGGGACAGCGAGAGGGACAGCGAGAGAGACTGCGAGAGAGACTGCGAGAGAGACTGCGAGAGAGACTGCGAGGGAGAAAGCGAGGGAGAAAGCGAGGGAGAAAGCGTGAGAGACTGTGTGGGAGACTGCAAGGGAGACAGCGAGAGAGACTGTGAGGGAGACAGCGAGAGAGACTGCGAGAGGGATAGTGAGGGAGACTGCGAGGGAGACAGCGAAGGAGACAGCGAGGGAGACAGCGAGGGAGACAGCGAGGGTGACAGCGAGGGTGACAGCGAGGGTGACAGCGAGGGTGACAGCGAGGGTGACAGCGAGAGAGAGAGCGAGGTAGACAGCGAGGGAAACAGCGAGGGAGACTGCGAGGGAGACAGCGAGCGAGACTGCGAGAGAGACTGCGAGGGAGAGAGCGAGAGAGACAGCGAGAGAGACTGCGAGGGAGACAGCGATAGAAACTGCGAGGGAGTCAGCGAGAGAGACAGCGAGAGAGACAGCGAGAGAGACAGCGAGAGAGACTGCGAGAGAGACTGCGAGAGAGACTGCGAGAGAGACTGCGAGAGAGACTGCGAGAGAGACTGAGAGGGAGGCAGCGAGAGAGACTGCGATAGAGACTGCGAGGTAGACAGTGAGAGAGACAGCGAGAGACACTGTGAGGGAGACAGCGAGAGAGACTGCGAGGGAGGAAGCGAGAGAAACTGCGAGAGAGACTGCTATGGAGATAGCGAGAGAGACAGCGAGGGATACAGCGAGAGACACTGCGAGAGAGAATGCGAGAGAGAATGCGAGGGAGACAGCGAGAGAGACTGCGAGAGGGATAGTGAGGGAGACTGCGAGGGAGACAGCGAAGGAGACAGCGAGGGAGACAGCGAGGGTGACAGCGAGGGTGACAGCGAGGGTGACAGCGAGGGTGACAGCGAGGGTGACTGCGAGGGTGACAGCGAGAGAGAGAGCGAGGTAGACAGCGAGGGAAACAGCGAGGGAGACTGCGAGGGAGACAGCGAGCGAGACTGCGAGAGAGACTGCGAGGGAGAGAGCGAGGGAGAAAGCGAGAGAGACTGCGAGGGAGACAGCGATAGAAACTGCGAGGGAGTCAGCGAGAGAGACAGCGAGAGAGACTGCGAGAGAGACTGCGAGAGAGACTGCGAGAGAGACTGCGAGAGAGACCTCGAGGGAGACAGCGAGAGAGACTGTGAGGGAGACAGCGAGGGAGACAGTGAGAGAGACAGCGAGAGACACTGTGAGGGAGACAGCGAGAGAGACTGCGAGGGAGGAAGCGAGAGAAACTGCGAGAGAGACTGCTATGGAGATAGCGAGAGAGACAGCGAGGGATACAGCGAGAGACACTGCGAGAGAGAATGCGAGAGAGAATGCGAGGGAGACAGCGATTAAGACGGCGAGGGAGACGGCGAGAGAGAGAGCGAGAGAGACAGCGAGGGAGACAGCGAGGTAGACAGCGAGAGAGACTTCGAGAGAGACTGCGAGGGAGGCAGCGAGAGAGACAGCGAGGGAGACAGCGAGGTAGACAGCGAGAGAGACTTCGAGAGAGACTGTGAGGGAGGCAGCGAGGGAGGCAGCGAGGGAGACAGCGAGGGAGACAGCGAGGGAGACAGCGAGGGAGACAGCAATAGAGACTGCGAGAGAGACTGCGAGGGACACAGCGAGAGAGACTGCAAGGGAGACAATGAGAGAGAATGCGAGAGAGATCGCGTGAGACAGCGAGGGAGACAGCGTGGGAGGCAGCGAGGGAGACAGCGAGAGAATCTGAGAGGAAGACTGCGAGAGAGACTGCGAGAGAGACTGCGAGAGAGACTGCGAGAGAGAGTGCGAGAGAGACTGCGAGGGACACAGCGAGGAAGACAGCGAGAGAGACTGCGAGAGAGACAGCGAGGGAGACAACGAGTGAGACTGCGAGGGAGAGAGCGAGGGACACAGCGAGGGAGACAGCGAGGGAGACAGCGAGGGAGACAGCGAGGGAGACAGCGAGGGAGACAGCGAGGGAGACAGCGAGGGAGACAGCGAGAGAGACTGCGAGAGAGACAGCGAGAGAGACAGCGAGAGAGACAGCGAGAGAGACAGCGAGAGAGAAAGCGAGGGAGACAGCGAGAGAGACTGCGAGGGAGACTGCGAGGGAGACTGCGAGGGAGACAGCGTGGAAGACAGCGTGGAAGACAGCGAGGGAGACAGCGAGGGAGACAGCGAGGGAGACAGCGAGGGAGACAGCGAGGGAGACAGCGAGGGAGACAGCGAGGGAGACAGCGAGGGAGACAGCGAGGGAGACAGCGAGGGAGACAGCAACAGAGACTGCGAGAAGGACTGCAAGAGAGACAGCGAGGGAGAAAGTGAGAGCGACTGCGTGAGAGACTGCGAGGGAGACAGCGAGGGAGACAGCGAGGGAGACTGTGAGGGAGACAGCGAGAGAGACTGCGAGGGAGACTGCGAGGGAGACTGCGAGGGAGACTGCGAGGGAGACTGCGAGGGAGACAGCGAGAGAGACAGCGAGAGAGACTGCAAAGGAGACTGCGAGAGAGACTGCGAGGGAGACAGCGAGAGAGACTGCGAGAGAGACTGCGAGAGGGACAGCGAGAGAGACTGCGAGAGAGACTGCGAGAGAGACTGCGAGAGAGACTGCGAGAGAGACTGCGAGAGAGACTGCGAGAGAGACTGCGAGAGAGACTGCGAGGGAGAAAGCGAGGGAGAAAGCGAGGGAGAAAGCGACAGAGACTGTGTGGGAGACTGCAATGGAGACAGCGAGAGAGACTGTGAGGGAGACTGCGAGGGAGACTGCGAGAGAGACTGCGAGAGAGACTGCGAGAGAGACTGCGAGGGAGACTGCGAGGGAGACTGCGAGGGAGACTGCGAGAGAGACGGCGAGAGAGACGGCGAGAGAGATGGAGAGAGAGACGACGAGAGAGACTGCGAGAGAGAGAGTGAGAGAGACTGAGAGGGAGACAGCGAGAGAGATAGCGAGAGAGACTGCGAGAGAGACTGCGAGAGAGACTGCGAGAGATACAGCGAGGGATAGAGCGAGGGATAGAGCGAGGGAGACACCGAGGGAGACAGCGAGGGAGACAGCGAGAGTACATTGAGAGAGACAGCGAGAGAGACTGCGAGAGAGACAGCGAGAGAGACTGCGAGGGAGACTGCGAGAGAGACTGCGAGAGAGACTGCGAGAGAGACTGCGAGGGAGAAAGCGAGGGAGAAAGCGAGGGAGAAAGCGTGAGAGACTGTGTGGGAGACTGCAAGGGAGACAGCGAGAGAGACTGTGAGGGAGACAGCGAGAGAGACTGCGAGAGGGATAGTGAGGGAGACTGCGAGGGAGACAGCGAAGGAGACAGCGAGGGAGACAGCGAGGGAGACAGCGAGGGTGACAGCGAGGGTGACAGCGAGGGTGACAGCGAGGGTGACAGCGAGGGTGACAGCGAGAGAGAGAGCGAGGTAGACAGCGAGGGAAACAGCGAGGGAGACTGCGAGGGAGACAGCGAGCGAGACTGCGAGAGAGACTGCGAGGGAGAGAGCGAGAGAGACAGCGAGAGAGACTGCGAGGGAGACAGCAATAGAAACTGCGAGGGAGTCAGCGAGAGAGACAGCGAGAGAGACAGCGAGAGAGACAGCGAGAGAGACTGCGAGAGAGACTGCGAGAGAGACTGCGAGAGAGACTGCGAGAGAGACTGAGAGGGAGGCAGCGAGAGAGACTGCGAGAGAGACTGCGAGGGAGACAGTGAGAGAGACAGCGAGAGACACTGTGAGGGAGACAGCGAGAGAGACTGCGAGGGAGGAAGCGAGAGAAACTGCGAGAGAGACTGCTATGGAGATAGCGAGAGAGACAGCGAGGGATACAGCGAGAGACACTGCGAGAGAGAATGCGAGAGAGAATGCGAGGGAGACAGCGAGAGAGACTGCGAGAGGGATAGTGAGGGAGACTGCGAGGGAGACAGCGAAGGAGACAGCGAGGGAGACAGCGAGGGTGACAGCGAGGGTGACAGCGAGGGTGACAGCGAGGGTGACAGCGAGGGTGACAGCGAGGGTGACAGCGAGAGAGAGAGCGAGGTAGACAGCGAGGGAAACAGCGAGGGAGACTGCGAGGGAGACAGCGAGCGAGACTGCGAGAGAGACTGCGAGGGAGAGAGCGAGGGAGAGAGCGAGGGAGAAAGCGAGAGAGACTGCGAGGGAGACAGCGATAGAAACTGCGAGGGAGTCAGCGAGAGAGACAGCGAGAGAGACTGCGAGAGAGACTGCGAGAGAGACTGCGAGAGAGACTGCGAGAGAGACTGCGAGAGAGACCTCGAGGGAGACAGCGAGAGAGACTGTGAGGGAGACAGCGAGGGAGACAGTGAGAGAGACAGCGAGAGACACTGTGAGGGAGACAGCGAGTGAGACTGCGAGGGAGGAAGCGAGAGAAACTGCGAGAGACTGCTATGGAGATAGCGAGAGAGACAGCGAGGGATACAGCGAGAGACACTGCGAGAGAGAATGCGAGAGAGAATGCGAGGGAGACAGCGATTAAGACGGCGAGGGAGACGGCGAGAGAGAGAGCGAGAGAGACAGCGAGGGAGACAGCGAGGTAGACAGCGAGAGAGACTTCGAGAGAGACTGCGAGGGAGGCAGCGAGAGAGACAGCGAGGGAGACAGCGAGGTAGACAGCGAGAGAGACTTCGAGAGAGACTGCGAGGGAGGCAGCGAGGGAGGCAGCGAGGGAGGCAGCGAGGGAGACAGCGAGGGAGACAGCGAGGGAGACAGCGAGGGAGACAGCAATAGAGACTGCGAGAGAGACTGCGAGGGACACAGCGAGAGAGACTGCAAGGGAGACAATGAGAGAGAATGCGAGAGAGATCGCGTGAGACAGCGAGGGAGACAGCGTGGGAGGCAGCGAGGGAGACAGCGAGAGAAACTGAGAGGAAGACTGCGAGAGAGACTGCGAGAGAGACTGCGAGAGAGAGTGCGAGAGAGACTGCGAGGGACACAGCGAGGAAGACAGCGAGAGAGACTGCGAGAGAGACAGCGAGGGAGACAACGAGTGAGACTGCGAGGGAGAGAGCGAGGGGGAGAGCGAGGGACACAGCGAGGGACACAGCGAGGGAGACAGCGAGGGAGACAGCGAGGGAGACAGCGAGGGAGACAGCGAGGGAGACAGCGAGGGAGACAGCGAGGGAGACAGCGAGGGAGACAGCGAGAGAGACTGCAAGAGAGACTGCAAGAGAGACAGCGAGAGAGACAGCGAGAGAGACAGCGAGAGAGACAGCGAGAGAGAAAGCGAGGGAGACAGCGAGAGAGACTGCGAGGGAGACTGCGAGGGAGACTGCGAGGGAGACAGCGTGGAAGACAGCGTGGAAGACAGCGAGGGAGACAGCGAGGGAGACAGCGAGGGAGACAGCGAGGGAGACAGCGAGGGAGACAGCGAGGGAGACAGCGAGGGAGACAGCGAGGGAGACAGCAACAGAGACTGCGAGAAGGACTGCAAGAGAGACAGCGAGGGAGAAAGTGAGAGCGACTGCGTGAGAGACTGCGAGGGAGACTGCGAGGGAGACAGCGAGGGAGACTGTGAGGGAAACAGCGAGGGAGACAGCGAGAGAGACTGCGAGGGAGACTGCGAGGGAGACTGCGAGGGAGACTGCGAGGGAGACTGCGAGGGAGACTGTGAGGGAGACTGCGAGGGAGACAGCGAGAGAGACAGCGAGAGAGACTGCAAAGGAGACTGCGAGAGAGACTGCGAGGGAGACAGCGAGAGAGACTGCGAGAGAGACTGCGAGAGGGACAGCGAGAGAGACTGCGAGAGAGACTGCGAGAGAGACTGCGAGAGAGACTGCGAGAGAGACTGCGAGAGAGACTGCGAGAGAGACTGCGAGGGAGAAAGCGACAGAGACTGTGTGGGAGACTGCAATGGAGACAGCGAGAGAGACTGTGAGGGAGACTGCGAGGGAGACTGCGAGAGAGACTGCGAAAGAGACTGCGAGAGAGACTGCGAGGGAGACTGCGAGGGAGACTGCGAGGCAGACTGCGAGAGAGACGGCGAGAGAGACGGCGAGAGAGATGGAGAGAGAGACGACGAGAGAGACTGCGAGAGAGAGAGTGAGAGAGACTGAGAGGGAGACAGCGAGAGAGATAGCGAGAGAGACTGCGAGAGAGACTGCGAGAGAGACTGCGAGAGAGACTGCGAGAGATACAGCGAGGGATAGAGCGAGGGATAGAGCGAGGGAGACACCGAGGGAGACAGCGAGGGAGACAGCGAGGGAGACAGCGAGAGTACATTGAGAGAGACAGCGAGAGAGACTGCGAGAGAGACTGCGAGAGAGACTGCGAGAGAGACTGCGAGAGAGACTGCGAGAGAGACTGCGAGAGAGACTGCGAGAGAGACTGCGAGGGAGACAGCGAGAGAGACTGCGAGGGAGACAGCGAGAGAGACTGCGAGAGAGACTGCGAGAGAGACTGCGAGAGAGACTGCGAGAGAGACAGCGAGGGAGACAGCGAGAGAGACTGCGAGGGAGACTGCGAGAGAGACTGCGAGAGAGACTGCGAGAGAGACTGCGAGGGAGACTGCGAGGGAGACTGCGAGGGAGACTGCGAGAGAGACGGCGAGAGAGATGGAGAGAGAGATGGAGAGAGAGACGGCGAGAGAGACTGCGAGAGAGAGAGTGAGAGAGACTGAGAGGGAGACAGCGAGAGAGACAGCGAGAGAGACAGCGAGAGAGACAGCGAGAGAGACTGCGAGAGAGACTGCGAGAGAGACTGCGAGAGAGACTGCGAGTGAGACTGCGAGTGATACAGCGAGGGATAGAGCGAGGGATAGAGCGAGGGATAGAGCGAGGGAGACAGCGAGGGAGACAGCGAGGGAGACAGCGAGGGAGACAGCGAGGGAGACAGCGAGAGTACATTGAGAGAGACAGCGAGAGAGACAGCGAGAGAGACAGCGAGAGAGACAGCGAGAGAGACTGCGAGGGAGACGACGAGGGAGACGACGAGGGAGACGATGAGGGAGACGACGAGGGAGACGACGAGGGAGACGACGAGGGAGACGACGAGGGAGACGACGAGGGAGACGACGAGGGAGACGACGAGGGAGACAGCGAGGGAGACAGAGAGGGAGACAGCGACAGAGACAGCGACAGAGACAGCGACAGAGACAGCGACAGAGACAGCGACAGAGACAGCGACAGCGAGGGAGACAGCGAGGGAGACAGCGAGGGAGACAGCGAGGGAGACAGCGAGGGAGACAGCGAGGGAGACAGCGAGGGAGACAGCGAGAGAGACTGCTACGGAGATAGCGAGAGACACAGCGGGGGATACAGAGCGAGTGACAGCGAGGGTGACAGCGAGGGTGACAGCGAGGGTGACAGCGAGAGAGAGAGCGAGGTAGACAGCGAGGGAAACAGCGAGGGAGACTGCGAGGGAGACAGCGAGCGAGACTGCGAGAGAGACTGCGAGGGAGAGAGCGAGGGAGAAAGCGAGAGAGACTGCGAGGGAGACAGCGATAGAAACTGCGAGGGAGTCAGCGAGAGAGACAGCGAGAGAGACAGCGAGAGAGACAGCGAGAGAGACAGCGAGAGAGACAGCGAGAGAGACTGCGAGAGAGACTGCGAGAGAGACTGCGAGAGAGACTGCGAGAGAGACTGCGAGAGAGACTGCGAGGGAGGCAGCGAGAGAGACTGCGAGAGAGACTGCGAGGGAGACAGTGAGAGAGACAGCGAGAGACACTGTGAGGGAGACAGCGAGAGAGACTGCGAGGGAGGAAGCGAGAGAAACTGCGAGAGAGACTGCTATGGAGATAGCGAGAGAGACAGCGAGGGATACAGCGAGAGACACTGCGAGAGAGAATGCGAGTGAGAATGCGAGGGAGACAGCGATTAAGACGGCGAGGGAGACGGCGAGAGAGAGAGCGAGAGAGACAGCGAGGGAGACAGCGAGGTAGACAGCGAGAGAGACTTCGAGAGAGACAGCGAGAGAGACAGCGAGAGAGACAGCGAGAGAGACAGCGCGAGAGACAGCGAGGGAGAAAGCGATGGAGACAGCGAGAGAGACTGCGTGGGAGACAGCGAGGGAGACAGCGAGGGAGACGGCGAGGGAGACAGCGAGGGAGACAGCGAGGGAGACAGCGAGGGAGACAGCGAGGGAGACAGCGAGAGAGACTGCGAGAGAGACTGCGAGAGAGACTGCGAGAGAGACTGCGAGAGAGACTGCGAGGGAGACAGCGAGAAAGACAGCGAGAGAGACAGCGAGAGAGACAGCGAGGGAGAAAGCGAGGGAGACAGCGAGAGAGACTGCGAGGGAGACTGCGAGGGAGACTGCGAGGGAGACTGCGAGGGAGACAGCGAGGGAGACAGCGAGGGAGACAGCGTGGGAGACAGCGTGGGAGACAGCGAGGGAGACAGCGAGGGAGACAGCGAGGGAGACAGCGAGGGAGACAGCGAGGGAGACAGCGAGAGATACAGCGAGAGAGACAGCGAGGGAGAAAGTGAGAGCGACTGCGAGAGAGACTGCGAGGGAGACTGCGAGGGAGACAGCGAAAGAGACTGTGAGGGAGACAGCGAAAGAGACTGCGAGGGAAACTGCGAGGCAGACTGCGAGGGAGACTGCGAGAGAGACAGCGAGAGAGACAGCGAGAGAGACAGCGAGAGAGACAGCGAGAGAGACAGCGAGAGAGACAGCGAGAGAGACTGCGAGGGAGGAAGCGAGGGAGGAAGCGAGAGAAACTGCGAGAGAGACTGCTATGGAGATAGCGAGAGAGACAGCGAGGGATACAGCGAGAAACACTGCGAGAGAGAATGCGAGAGAGAATGCGAGGGAGACAGCGAGAGAGACTGCGAGAGGGATAGTGAGGGAGACAGCGAAGGAGACAGCGAGGGAGACAGCGAGGGAGACAGCGAGGGTGACAGCGAGGGTGACAGCGAGGGTGACAGCGAGGGTGACAGCGAGGGTGACAGCGAGGGTGACAGCGAGGGTGACAGCGAGAGAGAGAGCGAGGTAGACAGCGAGGGAAACAGCGAGGGAGACTGCGAGGGAGACAGCGAGCGAGACTGCGAGAGAGACTGCGAGGGAGAGAGCGAGGGAGTCAGCGAGAGAGACAGCGAGAGAGACAGCGAGAGAGACTGCGAGAGAGACTGCGAGAGAGACTGCGAGAGAGACCTCGAGGGAGACAGCGAGAGAGACTGTGAGGGAGACAGTGAGAGAGACAGCGAGAGACACTGTGAGGGAGACAGCGAGAGAGACTGCGAGGGAGGAAGCGAGAGAAACTGCGAGAGAGACTGCTATGGAGATAGCGAGAGAGACAGCGAGGGATACAGCGAGAGACACTGCGAAAGTGAATGCGAGAGAGAATGCGAGGGAGACAGCGATTAAGACGGCGAGGGAGACGGCGAGAGAGAGAGCGAGAGAGACAGCGAGGGAGACAGCGAGGTAGACAGCGAGAGAGACTTCGAGAGAGACTTCGAGAGAGACTGCGAGGGAGGCAGCGAGAGAGACAGCGAGGGAGACAGCGAGGTAGACAGCGAGAGAGACTTCGAGAGAGACTGCGAGGGAGACAGCGAGGGAGACAGCGAGGGAGACAGCGAGGGAGACAGCGAGGGAGACAGCGAGAGAGACTGCAAGAGAGACTGCGAGAGAGACAGCGAGAGAGACTGCGAGAGAGACAGCGAGAGAGACAGCGAGAGAGACAGCGAGAGAGACAGCGAGAGAGAAAGCGAGGGAGACAGCGAGGGAGACTGCGAGGGAGACTGCGAGGGAGACTGCGAGGGAGACAGCGAGGGAGACAGCGTGGAAGACAGCGTGGAAGACAGCGAGGGAGACAGCGAGGGAGACAGCGAGGGAGACAGCGAGGGAGACAGCGAGGGAGACAGCAACAGAGACTGCGAGAAGGACTGCAAGAGAGACAGCGAGGGAGAAAGTGAGAGCGACTGCCTGAGAGACTGCGAGGGAGACAGCGAGGGAGACAGCGAGGGAGACTGTGAGGGAAACAGCGAGGGAGACAGCGAGAGAGACTGCGAGGGAGACTGCGAGGGAGACTGCGAGGGAGACTGCGAGGGAGACTGCGAGGGAGACTGCGAGGGAGACTGCGAGGGAGACAGCGAGAGAGACTGCAAAGGAGACTGCGAGAGAGACTGCGAGGGAGACAGCGAGAGAGACTGCGAGAGAGACTGCGAGAGGGACAGCGAGAGAGACTGCGAGAGAGACTGCGAGAGAGACTGCGAGAGAGACTGCGAGAGAGACTGCGAGAGAGACTGCGAGAGAGACTGCGAGAGAGACTGCGAGAGAGACTGCGAGGGAGAAAGCGAGGGAGAAAGCGACAGAGACTGTGTGGGAGACTGCAATGGAGACAGCGAGAGAGACTGTGAGGGAGACTGCGAGGGAGACTGCGAGAGAGACTGCGAAAGAGACTGCGAGAGAGACTGCGAGGGAGACTGCGAGGGAGACTGCGAGGGAGACTGCGAGGGAGACTGCGAGGGAGACTGCGAGAGAGACGGCGAGAGAGACGGCGAGAGAGATGGAGAGAGAGACGACGAGAGAGACTGCGAGAGAGAGAGTGAGAGAGACTGAGAGGGAGACAGCGAGAGAGATAGCGAGAGAGACTGCGAGAGAGACTGCGAGAGAGACTGCGAGAGATACAGCGAGGGATAGAGCGAGGGAGACACCGAGGGAGACAGCGAGGGAGACAGCGAGGGAGACAGCGAGGGAGACAGCGAGAGTACATTGAGAGAGACAGCGAGAGAGACAGCGAGAGAGACAGCGAGAGAGACTGCGAGAGAGACTGCGAGAGAGACTGCGAGAGAGACTGCGAGAGAGACTGCGAGGGAGACAGCGAGAGAGACAGCGAGGGAGACAGCGAGAGAGACAGCGAGGGAGACTGCGAGAGGGACAGCGAGAGAGACTGCGAGAGAGACTGCGAGAGAGACTGCGAGAGAGACTGCGAGAGAGACTGCGAGAGACTGCGAGAGAGACTGCGAGGGAGACAGCGAGAGAGACTGTGAGGGAGTCTGCGAGGGAGACTGCGAGAGAGACTGCGAGAGAGACTGCGAGAGAGACTGCGAGGGAGACTGCGAGGGAGACTGCGAGAGAGACGGCGAGAGAGATGGAGAGAGAGATGGAGAGAGAGACGGCGAGAGAGACTGCGAGAGGGACAGCGAGAGAGACTGCGAGAGAGACTGCGAGAGAGACTGCGAGAGAGACTGCGAGAGAGACTGCGAGGGAGACAGCGAGAGAGACTGTGAGGGAGACTGCGAGGGAGACTGCGAGAGAGACTGCGAGAGAGACTGCGAGAGAGACTGCGAGGGAGACTGCGAGAGAGAGAGTGAGAGAGACTGAGAGGGAGACAGCGAGAGAGACAGCGAGAGAGACTGCGAGAGAGACTGCGAGAGAGACTGCGAGAGAGACTGCGAGAGAGACTGCGAGAGAGACTGCGAGTGATACAGCGAGGGATAGAGCGAGGGATAGAGCGAGGGAGACAGCGAGGGAGACAGCGAGGGAGACAGCGAGGGAGACAGCGAGGGAGACAGCGAGAGTACATTGAGAGAGACAGCGAGAGAGACAGCGAGAGAGACAGCGAGAGAGACAGCGAGAGAGACAGCGAGAGAGACTGCGAGGGAGACGACGAGGGAGACGACGAGGGAGACGACGAGGGAGACGACGAGGGAGACGACGAGGGAGACGACGAGGGAGACGACGAGGGAGACGACGAGGGAGACAGCGAGGGAGACAGAGAGGGAGACAGCGACAGAGACAGAGAGGGAGACAGCGACAGAGACAGCGACAGAGACAGCGACAGAGACAGCGACAGAGACAGCGACAGAGACAGCGACAGAGACAGCGACAGCGAGGGAGACAGCGAGGGAGACAGCGAGGGAGACAGCGAGGGAGACAGCGAGGGAGACAGCGAGGGAGACAGCGAGGGAGACAGCGAGGGAGACAGCGAGAGAGACTGCTACGGAGATAGCGAGAGACACAGCGGGGGATACAGAGCGAGTGACTGCGAGGGAGACGGCGAAGGAGACGGCGAGGGAAGCGGCGAGGGAGACAGCGAGGGAGACAGCGAGAGAGACAGCGAGGGAGAAAGCGAGGGAGACAGCGAGAGAGACTGCGAGAGAGACTGCGAGAGAGACTGCGAGAGAGACTGCGAGGGAGACTGCGAGGGAGACTGCGAGGGAGACTGCGAGGGAGACTGCGAGGGAGACTGCGAGGGAGACTGCGAGGGAGACTGCGAGGGAGACTGCGTGGAAGACAGCGAGGGAGACAGCGAGGGAGACAGCGAGGGAGACAGCGAGGGAAACTGCGAGAGAGACAGCGAGAGAGACAGCGAGAGAGACAGCGAGAGAGACAGCGAGAGAGACTGCAAGAGAGACTGCGAGGGAGACAGCGAGAGAGACAGCGAGAGAGACAGCGAGAGAGACAGCGAGAGAGACAGCGAGAGAGACAGCGAGAGAGACAGCGAGGGAGAAAGCGAGGGAGAAAGCGAGGGAGAAAGCGAGGGAGAAAGCGAGGGAGAAAGCGAGGGAGACAGCGAGAGAGACAGCGAGAGAGACTGCGAGAGAGACTGCGAGAGAGACTGCGAGAGAGACTGCGAGAGAGACTGCGAGAGAGACTGCGAGAGAGACTGCGAGGGAGACTGCGAGGGTGACTGCGAGGGAGACTGCGAGGGAGACTGCGAGGGAGACAGCGAGGGAGACAGCGAGGGAGACAGCGAGGGAGATAGCAACAGAGACTGCGAGAAGGACTGCGAGAGAGACAGCGAGGGAGAAAGTGAGAGCGACTGCGTGAGAGACAGCGAGGGAGACAGCGAGGGAGACTGTGAGGGAAACAGCGAGGGAGACAGCGAGAGAGACAGCGAGAGAGACAGCGAGGGAGACTGCGAGGGAGACTGCGAGGGAGACTGCGAGGGAGACTGCGAGGGAGACTGCGAGGGAGACTGCGAGGGAGACAGCGAGAGAGACAGCGAGAGAGACTGCAAAGGAGACTGCGAGAGAGACTGCGAGGGAGACAGCGAGAGAGACTGCGAGAGAGACTGCGAGAGAGACTGCGAGAGGGACAGCGAGAGAGACAGCGAGAGAGACAGCGAGAGAGACAGCGAGGGAGACAGCGAGGGAGACAGCGAGGGAGAAAGCGAGGGAGAAAGCGAGGGAGAAAGCGAGGGAGACAGCGAGGGAGACAGCGAGAGAGACTGCGAGAGAGACTGCGAGAGAGACTGCGAGAGAGACTGCGAGAGAGACTGCGAGAGAGACTGCGAGGGAGACTGCGAGGGAGACTGCGAGGGAGACTGCGAGGGAGACTGCGAGGGAGACAGCGAGGGAGACAGCGAGGGAGACAGCGAGGGAGATAGCAACAGAGACTGCGAGAAGGACTGCGAGAGAGACAGCGAGGGAGAAAGTGAGAGCGACTGCGTGAGAGACAGCGAGGGAGACAGCGAGGGAGACTGTGAGGGAAACAGCGAGGGAGACAGCGAGAGAGACAGCGAGAGAGACAGCGAGGGAGACAGCGAGGGAGACTGCGAGGGAGACTGCGAGGGAGACTGCGAGGGAGACTGCGAGGGAGACTGCGAGGGAGACTGCGAGGGAGACAGCGAGAGAGACAGCGAGAGAGACAGCGAGAGAGACTGCAAAGGAGACTGCGAGAGAGACTGCGAGGGAGACAACGAGAGAGACTGCGAGAGAGACTGCGAGAGAGACTGCGAGAGGGACAGCGAGAGAGACTGCGAGAGAGACTGCGAGAGAGACTGCGAGAGAGACTGCGAGAGAGACTGCGAGAGAGACTGCGAGGGAGACAGCGAGGGAGACTGCGAGGGAGATGGAGAGAGAGATGGAGAGAGAGACGGCGAGAGAGACTGCGAGAGAGACTGCGAGAGAGAGAGTGAGAGAGACTGAGAGGGAGACAGCGAGAGAGACAGCGAGAGAGACTGCGAGAGAGACTGCGACAGAGACTGCGAGAGAGACTGCGAGAGAGACTGCGAGAGAGACTGCGAGAGAGACTGCGAGAGAGACTGCGAGAGAGACTGCGAGAGAGACTGCGAGAGATACAGCGAGGGATAGAGCGAGGGATAGAGCGAGGGAGACAGCGAGAGTACATTGAGAGAGACAGCGAGAGAGACAGCGAGAGAGACAGCGAGAGAGACAGCGAGAGAGACTGCGAGAGAGACTGCGAGAGAGACTGCGAGAGAGACTGCGAGAGAGACTGCGAGAGAGACTGCGAGAGAGACTGCGAGGGAGACGTCGAGGGAGACGACGAAGGAGACGACGAGGGAGACGACGAGGGAGACGACGAGGGAGACGACGAGGGAGACGACGAGGGAGACAGCGAGGGAGACAGAGAGGGAGACAGAGAGGGAGACAGCGACAGAGACAGCGACAGAGACAGCGACAGAGACAGCGACAGCGGGGGATACAGAGAGAGTGACTGCGAGGGAGACGGCGAGGGAGACGGCGAGGGAGACAGCGAGGGAGACAGCGAGGGAGACAGCGAGGGAGACAGCGAGGGTGACTGCGAGAGAGACTGCGAGAGAGACTGCGAGAGAGACTGCGAGAGAGACTGCGAGAGAGACTGCGAGAGAGACTGCGAGGGAGACTGCGAGGGAGACTGCGAGGGAGACAGCGAGGGAGACAGCGAGGGAGACAGCGAGGGAGACAGCGAGGGAAACTGCGAGAGAGACAGCGAGAGAGACAGCGAGGGAAACTGCGAGAGAGACAGCGAGGGACAAAGCGAGGGACACAGCGAGGGAGACAGCGAGGGAGACAGCGAGGGAGACAGCGAGGGAGACAGCGAGGGAGACAGCGAGGGAGACTGCGAGGGAGACAGCGAGAGAGACTGCGAGAGAGACTGCGAGAGAGACTGCGAGAGAGAGCGCCTGAGAGACAGCGAGAGAGACTGCGTGGGAGACAGCGAGGGAGACACCGAGGGAGACCGCGCTGGAGACAGCGAGAGAGAATGCGAGAAGGACTGCGAGAGAGACAGCGAGGGAGAAAGCGAGAGCGACTTCGAGAGAGACTGCGAGGGAGACAGCGAGAGAGACTGTGAGGGAAACAGCGAGGGAGACAGCGAGGGGACTGCGAGAGAGACTGCGAGGGAGACTGCGAGAGAGACTGCGAGAGACTGCGAGAGAGACTGCGAGAGAGACTGCCAGGGAGACTGCCAGGGAGACTGCGAGAGAGACTGCGAGAGAGACTGCGAGGGAGACTGCGAGAGAGACTGCGAGAGAGACTGCGAGAGAGACTGCGAGAGAGACTGCGAGAGAGACTGCGGGAGAGAGCGAGGGAGAAAGCGAGAGAGAAAGCGAGGGAGACAGCGAGGGAGACAGCGAGGGAGACAGCGAGGGAGACAGCGAGGGAGACAGCGAGGGAGACAGCGAGGGAGACAGCGAGGGAGACAGCGAGGGAGACAGCGAGGGAGACAGCGAGGGAGACAGCGAGAGAGACTGCGAGAGAGACTGCGAGAGAGAGTGCGAGAGAGACTGCGAGAGAGACTGCGAGGGAGACTGCGAGGGAGACTGCGAGGGAGACTGCGAGAGAGACTGCGAGAGAGACTGCGAGAGAGACTGCGAGAGAGACTGCGAGAGAGACTGCGAGAGAGACTGCGAGGGAGAGAGCGACGGAGAAAGCGAGAGAGAAAGCGAGGGAGACAGCGAGGGAGACAGCGAGGGAGACAGCGAGGGAGACAGCGAGAGAGACTTCGAGAGAGACAGCGAGGGAGACAGCGAGGGAGACAGCGAGGGAGACAGCGAGGGAGACAGCGAGGGAGACAGCGAGGGACACAGCGAGGGACACAGCGAGGGACACAGCGAGAGAGACAGCAATAGAGACTGCGAGAGAGACTGCGAGGGACACAGCGAGAGAGACTGCGAGGGAGACAACGAGATAGAATGTGAGAGAGATCGCGTGAGACAGCGAGGGAGACTGCGAGAGAGAGAGCGAGAGACACAGCGAGGGAGACTGCAAGAGAGACTGCGAGGGAGACAGCGTGGGAGGCAGCGAGGGAGACAGCGAGAGAAACTGCGACGAAGACTGCGAGAGAGACTGCGAGAGAGACTGCGAGAGAGACTGCGAGAGAGACTGCGAGGGAGAAAGCGAGAGAGACTGCGAGAGAGACTGCGAGGGAGACTGCGAGGGAGACTGCGAGGGAGACTGCGAGGGAGACTGCGAGGGAGACTGCGAGGGAGACTTCAAGGGAGACAGCGAGAGAGACAGCGAGAGAGATAGCGAGGGAGATAGCGAGGGAGATAGCGAGGGAGATAGCGAGAGAGATAGCGAGAGAGATAGCGAGAGAGACTGCGAGAGAGACTGCGAGGGAGAGAGCGAGGGAGAAAGCGAGAGAGAACACGAGGGAGACAGCGATAGAAAGTGCGAGGGAGTCAGCGAGAGAGACTGTGAGAGACACCTCGAGGGAGACAGCGAGGGAGACTGTGAGGGAGACAGCGAGGGAGACAGCGAGAGAGACTGCGAGAGAGACTGCGAGAGAGACTGCGAGAGAGACTGCGAGGGAGACTGCGAGGGAGACTGCGAGGGAGACTGCGAGGGAGACTGCGAGGGAGACTGTGAGGGAGACTGCGAGGGAGACTGCGAGGGAGACTGCGTGGAAGACAGCGAGGGAGACAGCGAGGGAAACTGCGAGAGAGACAGCGAGAGAGACAGCGAGAGAGACAGCGAGAGAGACAGCGAGAGAGACTGCAAGAGAGACTGCGAGGGAGACAGCGAGAGAGACAGCGAGAGAGACAGCGAGAGAGACAGCGAGAGAGACAGCGAGGGAGAAAGCGAGGGAGAAAGCGAGGGAGACAGCGAGGGAGACAGCGAGAGAGACAGCGAGAGAGACAGCGAGGGAGAAAGCGAGGGAGAAAGCGAGGGAGAAAGCGAGGGAGACAGCGAGGGAGACAGCGAGAGAGACAGCGAGAGAGACTGCGAGAGAGACTGCGAGAGAGACTGCGAGAGAGACTGCGAGAGAGACTGCGAGGGAGACTGCGAGGGAGACTGCGAGGGAGACTGCGAGGGAGACTGCGAGGGAGACAGCGAGGGAGACAGCGAGGGAGATAGCAACAGAGACTGCGAGAAGGACTGCGAGAGAGACAGCGAGGGAGAAAGTGAGAGCGACTGCGTGAGAGACAGCGAGGGAGACAGCGAGGGAGACTGTGAGGGAAACAGCGAGGGAGACAGCGAGAGAGACAGCGAGGGAGACAGCGAGGGAGACAGCGAGGGAGACTGCGAGGGAGACTGCGAGGGAGACTGCGAGGGAGACTGCGAGGGAGACTGCGAGGGAGACAGCGAGAGAGACAGCGAGAGAGACTGCAAAGGAGACTGCGAGAGAGACTGCGAGGGAGACAGCGAGAGAGACTGCGAGAGAGACTGCGAGAGAGACTGCGAGAGGGACAGCGAGAGAGACTGCGAGAGAGACTGCGAGAGAGACTGCGAGAGAGACTGCGAGGGAGAAAGCGAGGGAGAAAGCGACAGAGACTGTGTGGGAGACTGCAATGGAGACAGCGAGAGAGACTGTCAGGGAGACTGCGAGGGAGACTGCGAGAGAGACTGCGAGAGAGACTGCGAGAGAGACTGCGAGAGAGACTGCGAGAGAGACTGCGAGGGAGACTGCGAGGGAGACTGCGAGGGAGACTGCGAGGGAGACTGCGAGGGAGACTGCGAGGGAGACTGCGAGGGAGAGATGGAGAGAGAGATGGAGAGAGAGACGGCGAGAGAGACTGCGAGAGAGACTGCGAGAGAGAGAGTGAGAGAGACTGAGAGGGAGACAGCGAGAGAGACAGCGAGAGAGACAGCGAGAGAGACTGCGAGAGAGACTGCGACAGAGACTGCGAGAGAGACTGCGAGAGAGACTGCGAGAGAGACTGCGAGAGAGACTGCGAGAGAGACTGCGAGAGATACAGCGAGGGATAGAGCGAGGGAGACAGCGAGAGTACATTGAGAGAGACAGCGAGAGAGACAGCGAGAGAGACAGCGAGAGAGACAGCGAGAGAGACTGCGAGAGAGACTGCGAGAGAGACTGCGAGAGAGACTGCGAGAGAGACTGCGAGAGAGACTGCGAGGGAGACGTCGAGGGAGACGACGAAGGAGACGACGAGGGAGACGACGAGGGAGACGACGAGGGAGACAGAGAGGGAGACAGAGAGGGAGACAGAGAGGGACACAGCGACAGAGACAGCGACAGAGACAGCGACAGAGACAGCGACAGAGACATCGACAGCGGGGGATACAGAGAGAGTGACTGCGAGGGAGACGGCGAGGGAGACGGCGAGGGAGACGGCGAGGGAGACAGCGAGGGAGACAGCGAGGGAGACAGCGAGGGAGACAGCGAGGGAGACAGCGAGGGTGACTGCGAGACAGACTGCGAGAGAGACTGCGAGAGAGACTGCGAGAGAGACTGCGAGAGAGACTGCGAGAGAGACTGCGAGAGAGACTGCGAGGGAGACTGCGAGGGAGACTGCGAGGGAGACTGCGAGGGAGACAGCGAGGGAGACAGCGAGGGAGACAGCGAGGGAGACAGCGAGGGAGACAGCGAGGGAAACTGCGAGAGAGACAGCGAGAGAGACAGCGAGGGAAACTGCGAGAGAGACAGCGAGGGACAAAGCGAGGGACACAGCGAGGGAGACAGCGAGGGAGACAGCGAGGGAGACAGCGAGGGAGACAGCGAGGGAGACTGCGAGGGAGACTGCGAGGGAGACAGCGAGAGAGACTGCGAGAGAGACTGCGAGAGAGACTGCGAGAGAGAGCGCTTGAGAGACAGCGAGAGAGACTGCGTGGGAGACAGCGAGGGAGACACCGAGGGAGACCGCGCTGGAGACAGCGAGAGAGAATGCGAGAAGGACTGCGAGAGAGACAGCGAGGGAGAAAGCGAGAGCGACTTCGAGAGAGACTGCGAGGGAGACAGCGAGAGAGACTGTGAGGGAAACAGCGAGGGAGACAGCGAGGGGACTGCGAGAGAGACTGCGAGGGAGACTGCGAGAGAGACTGCGAGGGAGACTGCGAGAGAGACTGCGAGAGACTGCGAGAGAGACTGCGAGAGAGACTGCCAGGGAGACTGCCAGGGAGACTGCGAGAGAGACTGCGAGAGAGACTGCGAGGGAGACTGCGAGAGAGACTGCGAGAGAGACTGCGAGAGAGACTGCGAGAGAGACTGCGAGAGAGACTGCGAGAGAGACTGCGAAAGAGACTGCGGGAGAGAGCGAGGGAGAAAGCGAGAGAGAAAGCGAGGGAGACAGCGAGGGAGACAGCGAGGGAGACAGCGAGGGAGACAGCGAGGGAGACAGCGAGGGAGACAGCGAGGGAGACAGCGAGAGAGACTGCGAGAGAGACTGCGAGAGAGACTGCGAGAGAGACTGCGAGAGAGACTGCGAGGGAGACTGCGAGGGAGACTGCGAGAGAGACTGCGAGAGAGACTGCAAGGGAGAGAGCGAGGGAGAAAGCGAGAGAGAAAGCGAGGGAGACAGCGAGGGAGACAGCGAGGGAGACAGCGAGAGAGACTTCGAGAGAGACAGCGAGGGAGACAGCGAGGGAGACAGCGAGGGAGACAGCGAGGGACACAGCGAGAGAGACAGTGAGAGAGACCTCGAGGGAGACAGCGAGGGAGACAGCGAGGGAGACTGTGAGGGAGACAGCGAGAGAGACAGCGAGAGAGACAGCGAGAGAGACTGCGAGTGAGACTGTGAGGGAGACAGCGAGAGAGACTGCGAGGGAGAAAGCGAGAGAAACTGCGAGGGAGGCAGCGAGGGAGACAGCGAGGGAGACAGCGAGGGAGACAGCGAGGGAGACAGCGAGGGAGACAGCGAGAGAGACAGCGAGAGAGACAGCGAGAGAGACAGCGAGAGAGACAGCGAGAGAGACAGCGAGAGAGACAGCGAGAGAGACTTCGAGAGAGACTGCGAGGGAGGCAGCGAGGGAGACAGCGAGGGAGACAGCGAGGGAGACAGCGAGGGAGACAGCGAGGGAGACAGCGACAGAGACAGCAAGAGAGACTGTGAGAGAGACTGCGATGGACACAGCGAGAGAGACTGCGAGGGAGACGACAGAGAATGCGAGAGAGATCGCGTGATACAGCGAGGGAGACAGGGAGGGAGACAGCGAGGGAGACAGCGAGGGAGACAGCGAGGGAGACAGCGAGGGAGACAGCGAGGGAGACTGCGAGGGAGACTGCGAGGGAGACTGCGAGGGAGACTGCGAGAGAGACTGCAAGAGAGACAGCGAGGGAGACAGCGAGGGAGACTGGGAGGAAGACTGCGAGGAAGACTGCGAGGAAGACTGCGAGGAAGACTGCGAGAGAGACTGCGAGAGAGACTGCGAGAGAGACTGCGAGAGAGACTGCGAGAGAGACTGCGAGAGAGACTGCGAGAGAGACTGCGAGGGAGATAGCGAGGGAGATAGCGAGGGAGATAGCGAGGGAGATAGCGAGAGAGACTGCGAGAGAGACTGCGAGAGAGACTGCGAGAGAGACTGTGAGGGAGACTGTGAGGGAGACAGCGAGGGATACAGCGAGGGATACAGCGAGAGAGACTGCGAGAGAGACTGCGAGACTAACTGCGAGGGAGACAGCGAGGGAGATGGCGAGGGAGACAGCGCTGGAGACAGCGCTTTAGACAGCGAGAGAGAATGCGAGAAGGACTGCGAGAGAGACAGCGAGGGAGAAAGCGAGAGCGACTTCGAGAGAGACTGCGGGGGAGACAGCGAGACTGTGAGGGAAACAGCGAGGGAGACAGCGAGGGAGACTGCGAGGGAGAGACAGCGAGAGAGAGACAGCGAGAGAGAGACAGCGAGAGAGACTGCAAAGGAGACTGCGAGAGAGACTGCGAGGGAGACAGCGAGAGAGACTGCGAGAGAGACTGCGAGAGAGACTGCGAGAGAGACTGCGAGAGAGACTGCGAGAGAGACTGCGAGAGGGACAGCGAGAGGGACAGCGAGAGAGACTGCGAGAGAGACTGCGAGAGAGACTGCGAGAGAGACTGCGAGAGAGACTGCGAGAGAGACTGCGAGGGAGAAAGCGAGGGAGAAAGCGAGGGAGACTGCGAGGGAGAAAGCGACAGAGACTGTGTGGGAGACTGCAATGGTGACAGCGAGAGAGACTGCGAGGGAGACTGCGAGGGAGACTGCGAGGGAGACTGCGAGGGAGACTGCGAGGGAGACTGCGAGGGAGACTGCGAGAGAGACTGCGAGAGAGACTGCGAGGGAGACTGCGAGGGAGACTGCGAGGGAGACTGCGAGAGAGACGGCGAGAGAGACGGAGAGAGAGACGGAGAGAGAGACGGAGAGAGAGACGGAGAGAGAGACGGAGAGAGAGACGGAGAGAGAGACGGAGAGAGAGACGGAGAGAGAGACGGAGAGAGAGACGGCGAGAGAGACTGAGAGGGAGACAGCGAGAGAGACTGCGAGAGAGACTGCGAGAGAGACTGCGAGAGATACAGCGAGGGAGACAGCGAGGGAGACAGCGAGGGAGACAGCGAGGGAGACAGCGAGGGAGACAGCGAGAGTACATTGAGAGAGACAGCGAGAGAGACAGTGAGAGAGACAGTGAGAGAGACTGCTATGGAGATAGCGAGGGAGAAAGCGAGAGAGAAAGCGAGGGAGACAGCGAGAGAGAAAGCGAGGGAGACAGCGAGGGAGACAGCGAGGGAGACAGCGAGGGAGACAGAGAGAGTGACTGCGAGGGAGACGGCGAGGGAGACGGCGAGGGAGACAGCGAGGGAGACAGCGAGGGAGACAGCGAGGGAGAGAGCGAGGGAGAAAGCGAGAGAGAAAGCGAGGGAGACAGCGAGAGAGAAAGCGAGGGAGACAGCGAGAGAGAAAGCGAGGGAGACAGCGAGAGAGAAAGCGAAAGAGAAAGCGAGAGAGAAAGCGAGGGAGACAGCGAGAGAGAAAGCGAGGGAGACAGCGAGGGAGACTGCGAGGGAGACAGCGAGAGACACTTCGAGAGAGACTGCGAGGGAGACAGCGAGGGAGACAGCGAGGGAGACAGCGAGGGAGACAGCGAGGGAGACAGCGAGGGAGACAGCGAGGGAGACAGCAATAGAGACTGCGAGAGAGACTGCGAGGGACACAGCGAGAGAGACTGCGAGGGAGACAACGAGAGAGAATGTGAGAGAGATCGCGTGAGACAGCGAGGGAGACAGCGAGGGAGACAGCGAGGGAGATAGCGAGGGAGATAGCGAGGGAGACAGCGAGGGAGACTGCGAGGGAGACTGCGAGGGAGAGAGCGAGAGACACAGCGAGGGAGACAGCAAGAGAGACAGCAAGAGAGACTGCGAGGGAGACACCGTGGGAGGCAGCGAGGGAGACAGCGAGAGAAACTGCGACGAAGACTGCGAGAGAGACTGCGAGAGAGACTGCAAGAGAGACTGCGAGAGAGACTGCGAGAGAGACTGCGAGAGAGACTGCGAGAGAGACTGCGAGGGAGAAAGCGAGAGAGACTGCGAGGGAGAAAGCGAGAGAGACTGCGAGGGAGAAAGCGAGAGAGACTGCGAGGGAGAAAGCGAGAGAGACTGCGAGGGAGACTGCAAGGGAGACAGCGAGAGAGACAGCGAGAGAGATAGCGAGGGAGATAGCGAGGGAGATAGCGAGGGAGATAGCGAGAGAGATAGCGAGAGAGATAGCGAGAGAGACTGCGAGAGAGACTGCGAGGGAGAGAGCGAGGGAGAAAGCGAGAGAGAACACGAGGGAGACAGCGATAGAAACTGCGAGGGAGTCAGCGAGAGAGACTGCGAGAGAGACTGTGAGAGAGACAGCGAGGGAGACAGCGAGGGAGACTGTGAGGGAGACAGCGAGGGAGACAGCGAGGGAGACAGCGAGGGAGACAGCGAGAGAGACTGCGAGTGAGACTGTGAGGGAGACAGCGAGAGAGACTGCGAGGGAGAAAGCGAGAGAAACTGCGAGAGAGACTGCTATGGAGATAGCGAGAAAAACAGCGAGGGATACAGCGAGAGACACTGCGAGGGAGACAGCGATTGAGACGGCGAGGGAGACGGCGAGGGAGACGGCGAGAGAGACGGCGAGAGAGACGGCGAGAGAGACGGCGAGGGAGACGGCGAGGGAGACGGCGAGGGAGACTGCGAGGGAGACAGCGAGAGAGACAGCGAGAGAGACAGCGAGAGAGACAGCGAGAGAGACAGCGAGAGAGACAGCGAGAGAGACAGCGAGAGAGACAGCGAGAGAGACTTCGAGAGAGACTGCGAGAGAGACTGCGAGGGAGGCAGCGAGGGAGACAGCGAGGGAGACAGCGAGGGAGACAGCGAGGGAGACAGCGAGGGAGACAGCGAGGGAGACAGCGAGGGAGACAGCGAGGGAGACAGCGACAGAGACAGCAAGAGAGACTGTGAGAGAGACTGCGATGGACACAGCGAGAGAGACTGCGAGGGAGACGAGAGAGAATGCGAGAGAGATCGCGTGAGACAGCGAGTGAGACAGCGAGGGAGACCGCGAGGGAGACCGCGAGGGAGACCGCGAGGGAGACCGCGAGGGAGACCGCGAGGGAGACCGCGAGGGAGACTGCGAGGGAGACTGCGAGGGAGACAGCAAGAGAGACTGCAAGAGAGACTGCGAGGGAGACTGCAAGAGAGACTGCAAGAGAGACTCCGAGGGAGACTGCAAGAGAGACTGCGAGGGAGACTGCGAGGGAGACAGCGAGGGAGACAGCGAGGGAGACAGCGAGGGAGACAGCGAGGGAGACAGCGAGGGAGACAGCGAGGGAGACAGCGAGGGAGAATGCGAGGAAGACTGCGAGGAAGACTGCGAGGAAGACTGCGAGGGAGACTGCGAGAGAGACTGCGAGAGAGACTGCGAGAGAGACTGCGAGAGAGACTGCGAGAGAGACTGCGAGAGAGATAGCGAGGGAGATTGCGAGGGAGATAGCGAGGGAGATAGCGAGGGAGATAGCGAGAGAGACTGCGAGAGAGACTGCGAGAGAGACTGCGAGGGAGACTGTGAGGGAGACAGCGAGGGATACAGCGAGGGATACAGCGAGGGATACAGCGAGGGATACAGCGAGAGAGACTGCGAGAGAGACTGCGAGAGAGACTGCGAGACTAACTGCGAGGGAGACAGCGAGGGAGATGGCGAGGGAGACAGCGCTGGAGACAGCGAGACAGAATGCGAGAAGGACTGCGAGAGAGACAGCGAGGGAGAAAGCGAGAGCGACTTCGAGAGAGACTGCGAGGGAGACAGCGAGACTGTGAGGGAAACAGCAAGGGAGACTGCGAGGGAGACTGCGAGGGAGACTGCGAGGGAGACTGCGAGGGAGACTGCGAGGGAGACTGCGAGAGAGACAGCGAGAGAGACAGCGAGAGAGACAGCGAGAGAGACTGCGAGAGAGACTGCGAGGGAGACTGCGAGGGAGACTGCGAGGGAGACAGCGAGGGAGACAGCGAGGGAGACAGCGAGGGAGACAGCGAGGGAGACTGCGAGGGAGACTGCGAGGGAGACTGCGAGGGAGACTGCGAGGGAGACTGCGAGGGAGACTGCGAGGGAGACTGCGAGAGAGACTGCGAGGGAGACTGCGAGAGAGACGGAGAGAGAGACGGAGAGAGAGATGGAGAGAGAGACGGCGAGAGAGACTGCGAGAGAGAGAGTGAGAGAGACTGAGAGGGAGACAGCGAGAGAGACAGCGAGAGAGACAGCGAGAGAGACTGCGAGAGAGACTGCGAGAGAGACTGCGAGAGAGACTGCGAGAGATACAGCGAGGGATAGAGCGAGGGAGACAGCGAGGGAGACAGCGAGAGTACATTGAGAGAGACAGCGAGAGAGACAGCGAGAGAGACAGTGAGAGAGACTGCTATGGAGATAGCGAGAGAGACAGCGGGGTATACTGAGAGAGTGACTGCGAGGGAGACGGCGAGGGAGACAGCGAGGGAGACAGCGAGGGAGACTGCGAGGGAGACTGCGAGGGAGACTGCGAGGGAGACAGCGAGGGAGACAGCGAGGGAGACAGCGAGGGAGACAGCGAGGGAAACTGCGAGGGAAACTGCGAGAGAGACAGCGAGCGAAACTGCGAGAGAGACAGCGAGGGACACAGCGAGGGAGACAGCGAGGGAGACAGCGAGGGAGACAGCGAGGGAGACAGCGAGGGAGACTGCGAGGGAGACTGCGAGGGAGACTGCGAGGGAGACTGCGAGAGAGACTGCGAGAGAGAGCGCGTGAGAGACAGCGAGAGAGACTGCGTGGGATACAGCGAGGGAGACAGCGAGGGAGACAGCGAGGGAGACAGGGAGAGAGAATGCGAGAAGGACTGCGAGAGAGACAGCGAGGGAGAAAGCGAGAGCGACTTCGAGAGAGACTGCGAGGGAGACAGCGATAGAGACTGTGAGGGAAACAGCGAGGGAGACAGCGAGGGGACTGCGAGAGAGACTGCGAGGGAGACTGCCAGAGAGACTGCGAGAGAGACTGCGAAAGAGACTGCGAAAGAGACTGCGAGAGAGACTGCGAGAGAGACTGCGAGGGAGAGAGCGAGGGAGAAAGCGAGAGAGAAAGCGAGGGAGACTGCGAGGGAGACAGCGAGGGAGACAGCGAGGGAGACAGCGAGGGAGACAGCGAGAGTACATTGAGAGAGACAGCGAGAGAGACAGTGAGAGAGACAGTGAGAGAGACTGCTATGGAGATAGCGAGGGAGAAAGCGAGAGAGAAAGCGAGGGAGACAGCGAGAGAGAAAGCGAGGGAGACAGCGAGGGAGACAGCGAGGGAGACAGCGAGGGAGACAGAGAGAGTGACTGCGAGGGAGACGGCGAGGGAGACGGCGAGGGAGACAGCGAGGGAGACAGCGAGGGAGACAGCGAGGGAGAGAGCGAGGGAGAAAGCGAGAGAGAAAGCGAGGGAGACAGCGAGAGAGAAAGCGAGGGAGACAGCGAGAGAGAAAGCGAGGGAGACAGCGAGAGAGAAAGCGAGAGAGAAAGCGAGAGAGAAAGCGAGGGAGACAGCGAGAGAGAAAGCGAGGGAGACAGCGAGGGAGACTGCGAGGGAGACAGCGAGAGACACTTCGAGAGAGACTGCGAGGGAGACAGCGAGGGAGACAGCGAGGGAGACAGCGAGGGAGACAGCGAGGGAGACAGCGAGGGAGACAGCGAGGGAGACAGCAATAGAGACTGCGAGAGAGACTGCGAGGGACACAGCGAGAGAGACTGCGAGGGAGACAACGAGAGAGAATGTGAGAGAGATCGCGTGAGACAGCGAGGGAGACAGCGAGGGAGACAGCGAGGGAGACAGCGAGGGAGATAGCGAGGGAGACAGCGAGGGAGACTGCGAGGGAGACTGCGAGGGAGAGAGCGAGAGACACAGCGAGGGAGACAGCAAGAGAGACAGCAAGAGAGACTGCGAGGGAGACACCGTGGGAGGCAGCGAGGGAGACAGCGAGAGAAACTGCGACGAAGACTGCGAGAGAGACTGCGAGAGAGACTGCAAGAGAGACTGCGAGAGAGACTGCGAGAGAGACTGCGAGAGAGACTGCGAGAGAGACTGCGAGAGAGACTGCGAGGGAGAAAGCGAGAGAGACTGCGAGGGAGAAAGCGAGAGAGACTGCGAGGGAGAAAGCGAGAGAGACTGCGAGGGAGAAAGCGAGAGAGACTGCGAGGGAGACTGCAAGGGAGACAGCGAGAGAGACAGCGAGAGAGATAGCGAGGGAGATAGCGAGGGAGATAGCGAGGGAGATAGCGAGAGAGATAGCGAGAGAGATAGCGAGAGAGACTGCGAGAGAGACTGCGAGGGAGAGAGCGAGGGAGAAAGCGAGAGAGAACACGAGGGAGACAGCGATAGAAACTGCGAGGGAGTCAGCGAGAGAGACTGCGAGAGAGACTGTGAGAGAGACAGCGAGGGAGACAGCGAGGGAGACTGTGAGGGAGACAGCGAGGGAGACAGCGAGGGAGACAGCGAGGGAGACAGCGAGAGAGACTGCGAGTGAGACTGTGAGGGAGACAGCGAGAGAGACTGCGAGGGAGAAAGCGAGAGAAACTGCGAGAGAGACTGCTATGGAGATAGCGAGAAAAACAGCGAGGGATACGGCGAGAGACACTGCGAGGGAGACAGCGATTGAGACGGCGAGGGAGACGGCGAGGGAGACGGCGAGAGAGACGGCGAGAGAGACGGCGAGAGAGACGGCGAGGGAGACGGCGAGGGAGACGGCGAGGGAGACTGCGAGGGAGACAGCGAGAGAGACAGCGAGAGAGACAGCGAGAGAGACAGCGAGAGAGACAGCGAGAGAGACAGTGAGAGAGACAGCGAGAGAGACTTCGAGAGAGACTGCGAGAGAGACTGCGAGGGAGGCAGCGAGGGAGACAGCGAGGGAGACAGCGAGGGAGACAGCGAGGGAGACAGCGAGGGAGACAGCGAGGGAGACAGCGAGGGAGACAGCGAGGGAGACAGCGACAGAGACAGCAAGAGAGACTGTGAGAGAGACTGCGATGGACACAGCGAGAGAGACTGCGAGGGAGACGAGAGAGAATGCGAGAGAGATCGCGTGAGACAGCGAGGGAGACCGCGAGGGAGACCGCGAGGGAGACCGCGAGGGAGACCGCGAGGGAGACCGCGAGGGAGACCGCGAGGGAGACTGCGAGGGAGACTGCGAGGGAGACTGCGAGGGAGACAGCAAGAGAGACTGCAAGAGAGACTGCGAGGGAGACTGCAAGAGAGACTGCAAGAGAGACTCCGAGGGAGACTGCAAGAGAGACTGCGAGGGAGACTGCGAGGGAGACAGCGAGGGAGACAGCGAGGGAGACAGTGAGGGAGACAGCGAGGGAGACAGCGAGGGAGAATGCGAGGAAGACTGCGAGGAAGACTGCGAGGAAGACTGCGAGGGAGACTGCGAGAGAGACTGCGAGAGAGACTGCGAGAGAGACTGCGAGAGAGACTGCGAGAGAGACTGCGAGAGAGATAGCGAGGGAGATTGCGAGGGAGATAGCGAGGGAGATAGCGAGGGAGATAGCGAGAGAGACTGCGAGAGAGACTGCGAGAGAGACTGCGAGGGAGACTGTGAGGGAGACAGCGAGGGATACAGCGAGGGATACAGCGAGGGATACAGCGAGGGATACAGCGAGAGAGACTGCGAGAGAGACTGCGAGAGAGACTGCGAGACTAACTGCGAGGGAGACAGCGAGGGAGATGGCGAGGGAGACAGCGCTGGAGACAGCGAGACAGAATGCGAGAAGGACTGCGAGAGAGACAGCGAGGGAGAAAGCGAGAGCGACTTCGAGAGAGACTGCGAGGGAGACAGCGAGACTGTGAGGGAAACAGCAAGGGAGACTGCGAGGGAGACTGCGAGGGAGACTGCGAGGGAGACTGCGAGGGAGACTGCGAGGGAGACTGCGAGAGAGACAGCGAGAGAGACAGCGAGAGAGACAGCGAGAGAGACAGCGAGAGAGACTGCGAGAGAGACTGCGAGGGAGACTGCGAGGGAGACAGCGAGGGAGACAGCGAGGGAGACAGCGAGGGAGACAGCGAGGGAGACTGCGAGGGAGACTGCGAGGGAGACTGCGAGGGAGACTGCGAGGGAGACTGCGAGGGAGACTGCGAGGGAGACTGCGAGAGAGACTGCGAGGGAGACTGCGAGAGAGACGGAGAGAGAGACGGAGAGAGAGATGGAGAGAGAGACGGCGAGAGAGACTGCGAGAGAGAGAGTGAGAGAGACTGAGAGGGAGACAGCGAGAGAGACAGCGAGAGAGACAGCGAGAGAGACTGCGAGAGAGACTGCGAGAGAGACTGCGAGAGATACAGCGAGGGATAGAGCGAGGGAGACAGCGAGGGAGACAGCGAGAGTACATTGAGAGAGACAGCGAGAGAGACAGCGAGAGAGACAGTGAGAGAGACTGCTATGGAGATAGCGAGAGAGACAGCGGGGTATACTGAGAGAGTGACTGCGAGGGAGACGGCGAGGGAGACAGCGAGGGAGACTGCGAGGGAGACTGCGAGGGAGACTGCGAGGGAGACTGCGAGGGAGACAGCGAGGGAGACAGCGAGGGAGACAGCGAGGGAGACAGCGAGGGAAACTGCGAGGGAAACTGCGAGAGAGACAGCGAGCGAAACTGCGAGAGAGACAGCGAGGGACACAGCGAGGGAGACAGCGAGGGAGACAGCGAGGGAGACAGCGAGGGAGACAGCGAGGGAGACTGCGAGGGAGACTGCGAGGGAGACTGCGAGGGAGACTGCGAGGGAGACTGCGAGAGAGACTGCGAGAGAGAGCGCGTGAGAGACAGCGAGAGAGACTGCGTGGGATACAGCGAGGGAGACAGCGAGGGAGACAGCGAGGGAGACAGGGAGAGAGAATGCGAGAAGGACTGCGAGAGAGACAGCGAGGGAGAAAGCGAGAGCGACTTCGAGAGAGACTGCGAGGGAGACAGCGATAGAGACTGTGAGGGAAACAGCGAGGGAGACAGCGAGGGGACTGCGAGAGAGACTGCGAGGGAGACTGCCAGAGAGACTGCGAGAGAGACTGCGAAAGAGACTGCGAGAGAGACTGCGAGAGAGACTGCGAGGGAGAGAGCGAGGGAGAAAGCGAGAGAGAAAGCGAGGGAGACTGCGAGGGAGACAGCGAGGGAGACAGCGAGGGAGACAGCGAGGGAGACAGCGAGAGAGACTGCGAGAGAGACTGCGAGAGAGACTGCAAGGGAGACTGCAAGGGAGACTGCAAGGGAGACTGCAAGGGAGAGAGCGAGGGAGAAAGCGAGAGAGAAAGCGAGAGAGAAAGCGAGGGAGAAAGCGAGGGAGACAGCGAGGGAGACAGCGAGGGAGACAGCGAGGGAGACAGCGAGGGAGACAGCGAGGGAGACAGCGAGGGAGACAGCGAGAGAGACTTCGAGAGAGACTGCGAGAGAGACTGCGAGGGAGGCAGCGAGGGAGACAGCGAGGGAGACAGCGAGGGAGACAGCGAGGGAGACAGCGAGGGAGACAGCGACAGAGACAGCGACAGAGACAGCAATAGAGACTGCGAGAGAGACTGCGAGAGAGACTGCGAGGGACACAGCGAGAGAGACTGCGAGGGAGACAACGAGAGAGAATGTGAGAGAGATCGCGTGAGACAGCGAGGGAGACAGCGAGGGAGATAGCGAGGGAGACAGCGAGGGAGACTGCGAGAGAGACTGCAAGAGAGACTGCGAGGGAGACTGCGAGGGAGACTGCGAGGGAGGACTGCGAGGGAGACTGCGAGGGAGACTGCGAGGGAGACAGCGTGGGAGGCAGCGAGGGAGACAGCGAGAGAAACTGCAACGAAGACTGCGAGAGAGACTGCGAGAGAGACTGCGAGAGAGACTGCGAGAGAGACTGCGAGAGAGACTGCGAGAGAGACTGCGAGAGAGACTGCGAGGGAGAAAGCGAGGGAGAAAGCGAGGGAGAAAGCGAGAGAGACTGCGAGGGAGAAAGCGAGAGAGACTGCGAGGGAGACTGCAAGGGAGACAGCGAGAGAGACAGCGAGAGAGACTGCGAGAGAGACTGCGAGGGAGAAAGCGAGAGAGACTGCGAGGGAGAAAGCGAGAGAGACTGCGAGGGAGAAAGCGAGAGAGACTGCGAGGGAGACTGCAAGGGAGACAGCGAGAGAGACAGCGAGGGAGATAGCGCGGGGGATAGCGAGGGAGATAGCGAGGGAGATAGCGAGGGAGATAGCGAGAGAGATAGCGAGAGAGATAGCGTGAGAGACTGCGAGAGAGACTGCGAGGGAGAGAGCGAGGGAGAGAGCGAGGGAGAAAGCGAGAGAGAACACGAGGGAGACAGCGATAGAAACTGCGAGGGAGTCAGCGAGAGAGACTGCGAGAGAGACTGTGAGAGAGACCTCGAGGGAGACAGCGAGGGAGACAGCGAGGGAGACAGCGAGGGAGACAGCGAGGGAGACTGCGAGGGAGACAGCGAGAGAGACTGCGATTGAGACGGCGAGGGAGACAGCGAGGGAGACAGCGAGGGAGACAGCGAGAGAGACAGCGAGAGAGACTTCGAGAGAGACTTCGAGAGAGACTTCGAGAGAGACTTCGAGAGAGACTTCGAGAGAGACTTCGAGAGAGACTTCGAGAGAGACTGCGAGGGAGGCAGCGAGGGAGACAGCGAGGGAGACAGCGAGGGAGACAGCGAGGGAGACAGCGAGGGAGACAGCGAGGGAGACAGCGAGGGAGACAGCAAGAGAGACTGTGATAGAGACTGCGATGGACACAGCGAGAGAGACTGCGAGGGAGACGAGAGAGAATGCGAGAGAGATCGCGTGAGACAGCGAGTGAGACTGCGAGGGAGACTGCGAGGGAGACTGCGAGGGAGACTGCGAGGGAGACTGCGAGGGAGACTGCGAGGGAGACAGCAAGAGAGACAGCAAGAGAGACAGCAAGAGAGACTGCAAGAGAGACTGCAAGAGAGACTGCAAGAGAGACTGCAAGAGAGACTGCGAGGGAGACAGCGAGGGAGACAGCGAGGGAGACAGCGAGGGAGACAGCGAGGGAGACAGCGAGGGAGACTGCGAGGAAGACTGCGAGGAAGACTGCGAGGAAGACTGCGAGAGAGACTGCGAGAGAGACTGCGAGAGAGACTGCGAGAGAGACTGCGAGAGAGACTGCGAGAGAGACTGCGAGAGAGACTGCGAGGGAGAAAGCGAGAGAGACTGCGAGAGAGACTGCGAGGGAGAAAGCGAGAGAGACTGCGAGGGAGACTGCGAGGGAGACTGCAAGGGAGACAGCGAGAGAGACAGCGAGGGAGACAGCGAGGGAGACAGCGAGGGAGACAGCGATGGAGATAGCGAGGGAGATAGCGAGGGAGATAGCGAGGGAGATAGCGAGGGAGATAGCGAGAGAGATAGCGAGAGAGATAGCGAGAGAGATAGCGAGGGAGACTGTGAGGGAGACAGCGAGGGAGACAGCGAGGGAGACAGCGAGGGAGACTGCGAGAGAGACTGCTATGGAGATAGCGAGAGAGACAGCGAGGGATACAGCGAGAGAGACTGCGAGACTAACTGCGAGAGAGACAGCGAGGGAGATGGCGAGGGAGACAGCGCTGGAGACAGCGAGAGAGAATGCGAGAAGGACTGCGAGAGAGACAGCGAGGGAGAAAGCAAGAGCGACTTCGAGAGAGACTGCGAGGGAGACAGCGAGACTGTGAGGGAAACAGCGAGGGAGACAGCGAGAGAGACTGCGAGGGAGACTGCGAGGGAGACTGCAAGAGAGACTGCAAGAGAGACTGCAAGAGAGACAGCGTGGGAGACAGCGTGGGAGGCAGCGAGGGAGACAGCGAGAGAAACTGCGAGGAAGACTGCGAGAGAGACTGCGAGAGAGACTGCAAGAGAGAAAGCGAGAGAGACTGCGAGGGAGAAAGCGAGAGAGACTGCGAGGGAGACTGCGAGGGAGACTGCAAGGGAGACAGCGAGGGAGATAGCGAGGGAGATAGCGAGGGAGATAGCGAGGGAGATAGCGAGAGAGATAGCGAGAGAGACTGCGAGAGAGACTGCGAGAGAGACTGCGAGGGAGAGAGCGAGCGAGAAAGCGAGAGAGAACACGAGGGAGACAGCGAGGCAGACAGCGAGGGAGACAGCGAGAGAGACAGCGAGGGAGACTGCGAGTGAGACTGTGAGGGAGACAGCGAGAAAGACTGCGAGGGAGAAAGCGAGAGAAACTGCGAGAGAGACTGCTATGGAGATAGCGAGAGAGACAGCGAGGGATACAGCGAGAGACACTGCGAGGGAGACTGCGATTGAGACGGCTAGGGAGACGGCGAGAGAGACAGCGAGGGAGACAGCGAGGGAGACAGCGATGGAGACAGCGTGGGAGACAGCGTGGGAGACAGCGTGGGAGACAGCGTGGGAGACAGCGTGGGAGACAGCGTGGGAGACAGCGTGGGAGACAGCGTGGGAGACAGCGTGGGAGACAGCGAGGGAGACAGCGAGGGAGACAGCGAGAGAGACAGCGAGAGAGACAGCGAGAGGGATATTGAGGGAGGCAGCGAGGGAGACAGCGAGGGAGACAGCGAGGGAGACAGCGAGAGAGACAGCGAGAGAGACAGCGAGAGAGACAGCGAGAGAGTCAGCGAGGGAGACAGCGAGGGAGACAGCGAGGGAGACAGCGAGGGAGACAGCGAGGGAGACAGCGAGGGAGACAGCGAGAGAGACTGCGAGGGAGACTGCGAGGGAGACTGCGAGAGAGACTGCGAGAGAGACTGAGGGAGAGAGCGAGGGAGAAAGCGAGAGAGAAAGCGAGGGAGACAGCGAGGGAGACAGCGAGGGAGACAGCGAGGGAGACAGCGAGGGAGACAGCGAGGGAGACAGCGAGGGAGACAGCGAGGTAGACAGCGAGAGAGACTTCGAGAGAGACTGCGAGGGAGGCAGCGAGGGAGGCAGCGAGGGAGACAGCGAGGGAGACAGCGAGGGAGACAGCGACAGAGACAGCAATAGAGACTGCGAGAGAGACTGCGAGGGACACAGCGAGAGAGACTGCGAGGGAGACAACGAGAGAGAATGTGAGAGAGATCGCGTGAGACAGCGAGGGAGACTGCGAGAGAGAGAGCGAGAGACACAGCGAGGGAGACAGCAAGAGAGACTGCAAGAGAGACTGCGAGGGAGACTGCGAGGGAGACTGCGAGGGAGACTGCGAGGGAGACTGCGAGGGAGACAGCGTGGGAGGCAGCGAGGGAGACAGCGAGAGAAACTGCGAGGAAGACTGCGAGAGAGACTGCGAGAGAGACTGCGAGAGAGACTGCGAGAGAGACTGCGAGAGAGACTGCGAGAGAGACTGCGAGAGAGACTGCGAGGGAGACTGCGAGGGAGACTGCGAGGGAGAAAGCGAGAGAGACTGCGAGGGAGAAAGCGAGAGAGACTGCGAGGGAGACTGCAAGGGAGACTGCAAGGGAGACTGCAAGGGAGACAGCGAGGGAGACAGCGAGAGAGACAGCGAGAGAGACTTCGAGAGAGACTGCGAGGGTGGCAGCGAGGGAGACAGCGAGGGAGACAGCGAGGGAGAAAGCGAGGGAGACAGCAAGGGAGACAGCGAGGGAGACAGCGAGGGAGACAGCGAGGGAGACAGCGAGGGAGACTGCGAGAGAGACTGCAAGAGAGACTGCGAGGGAGACTGCGAGGGAGACTGCGAGGGAGGACTGCGAGGGAGACTGCGAGGGAGACTGCGAGGGAGACAGCGTGGGAGGCAGCGAGGGAGACAGCGAGAGAAACTGCAACGAAGACTGCGAGAGAGACTGCGAGAGAGACTGCGAGAGAGACTGCGAGAGAGACTGCGAGAGAGACTGCGAGAGAGACTGCGAGAGAGACTGCGAGAGAGACTGCGAGGGAGAAAGCGAGGGAGAAAGCGAGGGAGAAAGCGAGAGAGACTGCGAGGGAGAAAGCGAGAGAGACTGCGAGGGAGACTGCAAGGGAGACAGCGAGAGAGACAGCGAGAGAGACTGCGAGAGAGACTGCGAGGGAGAAAGCGAGAGAGACTGCGAGGGAGAAAGCGAGAGAGACTGCGAGGGAGAAAGCGAGAGAGACTGCGAGGGAGACTGCAAGGGAGACAGCGAGAGAGACAGCGAGGGAGATAGCGCGGGGGATAGCGAGGGAGATAGCGAGGGAGATAGCGAGGGAGATAGCGAGAGAGATAGCGAGAGAGATAGCGTGAGAGACTGCGAGAGAGACTGCGAGGGAGAGAGCGAGGGAGAGAGCGAGGGAGAAAGCGAGAGAGAACACGAGGGAGACAGCGATAGAAACTGCGAGGGAGTCAGCGAGAGAGACTGCGAGAGAGACTGTGAGAGAGACCTCGAGGGAGACAGCGAGGGAGACAGCGAGGGAGACAGCGAGGGAGACAGCGAGGGAGACTGCGAGGGAGACAGCGAGAGAGACTGCGATTGAGACGGCGAGGGAGACAGCGAGGGAGACAGCGAGGGAGACAGCGAGAGAGACAGCGAGAGAGACTTCGAGAGAGACTTCGAGAGAGACTTCGAGAGAGACTTCGAGAGAGACTTCGAGAGAGACTTCGAGAGAGACTTCGAGAGAGACTGCGAGGGAGGCAGCGAGGGAGACAGCGAGGGAGACAGCGAGGGAGACAGCGAGGGAGACAGCGAGGGAGACAGCGAGGGAGACAGCGAGGGAGACAGCGAGGGAGACAGCAAGAGAGACTGTGATAGAGACTGCGATGGACACAGCGAGAGAGACTGCGAGGGAGACGAGAGAGAATGCGAGAGAGATCGCGTGAGACAGCGAGTGAGACTGCGAGGGAGACTGCGAGGGAGACTGCGAGGGAGACTGCGAGGGAGACTGCGAGGGAGACTGCGAGGGAGACAGCAAGAGAGACAGCAAGAGAGACAGCAAGAGAGACTGCAAGAGAGACTGCAAGAGAGACTGCAAGAGAGACTGCAAGAGAGACTGCAAGAGAGACTGCGAGGGAGACAGCGAGGGAGACAGCGAGGGAGACAGCGAGGGAGACAGCGAGGGAGACAGCGAGGGAGACTGCGAGGAAGACTGCGAGGAAGACTGCGAGGAAGACTGCGAGAGAGACTGCGAGAGAGACTGCGAGAGAGACTGCGAGAGAGACTGCGAGAGAGACTGCGAGAGAGACTGCGAGAGAGACTGCGAGGGAGAAAGCGAGAGAGACTGCGAGAGAGACTGCGAGGGAGAAAGCGAGAGAGACTGCGAGGGAGACTGCGAGGGAGACTGCAAGGGAGACAGCGAGAGAGACAGCGAGGGAGACAGCGAGGGAGACAGCGAGGGAGACAGCGATGGAGATAGCGAGGGAGATAGCGAGGGAGATAGCGAGGGAGATAGCGAGGGAGATAGCGAGAGAGATAGCGAGAGAGATAGCGAGAGAGATAGCGAGGGAGACTGTGAGGGAGACAGCGAGGGAGACAGCGAGGGAGACAGCGAGGGAGACTGCGAGAGAGACTGCTATGGAGATAGCGAGAGAGACAGCGAGGGATACAGCGAGAGAGACTGCGAGACTAACTGCGAGAGAGACAGCGAGGGAGATGGCGAGGGAGACAGCGCTGGAGACAGCGAGAGAGAATGCGAGAAGGACTGCGAGAGAGACAGCGAGGGAGAAAGCAAGAGCGACTTCGAGAGAGACTGCGAGGGAGACAGCGAGACTGTGAGGGAAACAGCGAGGGAGACAGCGAGAGAGACTGCGAGGGAGACTGCGAGGGAGACTGCAAGAGAGACTGCAAGAGAGACTGCAAGAGAGACAGCGTGGGAGACAGCGTGGGAGGCAGCGAGGGAGACAGCGAGAGAAACTGCGAGGAAGACTGCGAGAGAGACTGCGAGAGAGACTGCAAGAGAGAAAGCGAGAGAGACTGCGAGGGAGAAAGCGAGAGAGACTGCGAGGGAGACTGCGAGGGAGACTGCAAGGGAGACAGCGAGGGAGATAGCGAGGGAGATAGCGAGGGAGATAGCGAGGGAGATAGCGAGAGAGATAGCGAGAGAGACTGCGAGAGAGACTGCGAGAGAGACTGCGAGGGAGAGAGCGAGCGAGAAAGCGAGAGAGAACACGAGGGAGACAGCGAGGCAGACAGCGAGGGAGACAGCGAGAGAGACAGCGAGGGAGACTGCGAGTGAGACTGTGAGGGAGACAGCGAGAAAGACTGCGAGGGAGAAAGCGAGAGAAACTGCGAGAGAGACTGCTATGGAGATAGCGAGAGAGACAGCGAGGGATACAGCGAGAGACACTGCGAGGGAGACTGCGATTGAGACGGCTAGGGAGACGGCGAGAGAGACAGCGAGGGAGACAGCGAGGGAGACAGCGATGGAGACAGCGTGGGAGACAGCGTGGGAGACAGCATGGGAGACAGCGTGGGAGACAGCGTGGGAGACAGCGTGGGAGACAGCGTGGGAGACAGCGTGGGAGACAGCGAGGGAGACAGCGAGGGAGACAGCGAGAGAGACAGCGAGAGAGACAGCGAGAGGGATATTGAGGGAGACAGCGTGGGAGACAGCGTGGGAGACAGCGTGGGAGACAGCGTGGGAGACAGCGTGGGAGACAGCGAGGGAGACAGCGAGGGAGACAGCGAGAGAGACAGCGAGAGAGACAGCGAGAGGGATATTGAGGGAGGCAGCGAGGGAGACAGCGAGGGAGACAGCGAGGGAGACAGCGAGAGAGACAGCGAGAGAGACAGCGAGAGAGACAGCGAGAGAGTCAGCGAGGGAGACAGCGAGGGAGACAGCGAGGGAGACAGCGAGGGAGACAGCGAGGGAGACAGCGAGGGAGACAGCGAGAGAGACTGCGAGGGAGACTGCGAGGGAGACTGCGAGAGAGACTGCGAGAGAGACTGAGGGAGAGAGCGAGGGAGAAAGCGAGAGAGAAAGCGAGGGAGACAGCGAGGGAGACAGCGAGGGAGACAGCGAGGGAGACAGCGAGGGAGACAGCGAGGGAGACAGCGAGGGAGACAGCGAGGTAGACAGCGAGAGAGACTTCGAGAGAGACTGCGAGGGAGGCAGCGAGGGAGGCAGCGAGGGAGACAGCGAGGGAGACAGCGAGGGAGACAGCGACAGAGACAGCAATAGAGACTGCGAGAGAGACTGCGAGGGACACAGCGAGAGAGACTGCGAGGGAGACAACGAGAGAGAATGTGAGAGAGATCGCGTGAGACAGCGAGGGAGACTGCGAGAGAGAGAGCGAGAGACACAGCGAGGGAGACAGCAAGAGAGACTGCAAGAGAGACTGCGAGGGAGACTGCGAGGGAGACTGCGAGGGAGACTGCGAGGGAGACTGCGAGGGAGACAGCGTGGGAGGCAGCGAGGGAGACAGCGAGAGAAACTGCGAGGAAGACTGCGAGAGAGACTGCGAGAGAGACTGCGAGAGAGACTGCGAGAGAGACTGCGAGAGAGACTGCGAGAGAGACTGCGAGAGAGACTGCGAGGGAGACTGCGAGGGAGACTGCGAGGGAGAAAGCGAGAGAGACTGCGAGGGAGAAAGCGAGAGAGACTGCGAGGGAGACTGCAAGGGAGACTGCAAGGGAGACTGCAAGGGAGACAGCGAGGGAGACAGCGAGAGAGACAGCGAGAGAGACTTCGAGAGAGACTGCGAGGGTGGCAGCGAGGGAGACAGCGAGGGAGACAGCGAGGGAGAAAGCGAGGGAGACAGCAAGGGAGACAGCGAGGGAGACAGCGAGGGAGACAGCGAGGGAGACAGCGAGGGAGACAGCGACAGAGACAGCAAGAGAGACTGTGAGAGAGACTGTGAGAGAGACTGCGATGGACACAGCGAGAGAGACTGCGAGGGACACGAGAGAGAATGCGAGAGAGATCGCGTGAGACAGCGAGGGAGACAGCGAGGGAGACAGCGAGGGAGACAGCGAGGGAGACAGCGAGGGAGACAGCGAGGGAGACAGCGAGGGAGACTGCGAGGGAGACTGCGAGGGAGACTGCGAGGGAGACTGCGAGGGAGACTGCAAGAGAGACTGCGAGAGAGACTGCGAGGGAGACAGCGAGGGAGACTGCGAGGGAGACTGCGAGGAAGACTGCGAGGAAGAATGCGAGGGAGACTGCGAGAGAGACTGCGAGAGAGACTGCGAGAGAGACTGCGAGAGAGACTGCGAGAGAGACTGCGAGAGAGACTGCGAGAGAGACTGCGAGAGAGACTGCGAGAGAGACTGCGAGGGAGAAAGCGAGAGAGACTGCGAGGGAGAAAGCGAGAGAGACTGCGAGAGAGACTGCGAGAGAGACTGCGAGGGAGAAAGCGAGAGAGACTGCGAGGGAGACTGCGAGGGAGACTGCGAGGGAGACTGCGAGGGAGACTGCGAGGGAGACTGCGAGGGAGACTGCGAGGGAGACTGCGAGGGAGACAGCGAGAGAGACAGCGAGGGAGATAGCGAGGGAGATAGCGAGAGAGACTACGAGAGAGACTGCGAGAGAGACTGTGAGGGAGACTGTGAGGGAGACAGCGAGGGAGACTGCTATGGAGATAGCGAGAGAGACAGCGAGGGATACAGCGAGAGAGACTGCGAGACTAACTGCGAGGGAGACGGCGAGGGAGATGGCGAGGGTGACAGCGAGAGAGAGAGCGAGAGAGGCAGCGAGGGAGACAGCGAGGGAGACAGCGAGGTAGACAGCGAGAGAGACTTCGAGAGAGACTGCGAGAGAGACTGCGAGGGAGACTGCGAGAGAGACTGCGAGAGAGACTGCGAGAGAGACTGCGAGAGAGACAGCGAGAGAGACTGCGAGAGAGACTGCGAGAGAGACTGCGAGAGAGACTGCGAGAGAGACAGGGAGAGAGACAGGGAGAGGGACTGCGAGAGAGAAAGCGAGAGAGAAAGCCAGAGAGTGCGAGGGAGACAGCGAGGGAGACAGCGAGAGAGACAGCGAGGGAGACAGCGAGGGAGACAGCGAGGGAGACAGCGAGGGAGACAGCGAGGGAGACAGCGAGGGAGACAGCGAGGGAGACAACGAGAGAGACATCGAGAGAGACAGCGAAAGAGAAAGCGAGAGAGACTGCGAGAGAGACATCCAGGGTTACTTCGAGGGAGACTTCGAGGGAGACTTCGAGGGAGACTGCGAGGGAGACAGCGTGAGAGACTGAGAGAGACAGCGAGAGAGAGAGCGAGAGAGAGAGCGAGAGAGAGAGCGAGAGAGAGAGCGAGGGAGAGAGCGAGGGAGACAGCGAGGGAGACAGCGAGGGAGACAGCGAGGGAGACAGCGAGGGAGACAGCGAGGGAGACAGCGAGGGAGACAGCGAGGGAGACAGCGAGAGAGACTTCGAGAGAGACTGCGAGGGAGGCAGCGAGTGAGGCAGCGAGGGAGGCAGCGAGGGAGACAGCGACAGAGACTGCGAGAGTGACTGCGAGAGAGACTGCGAGGGACACAGCGAGGGAGACAGCGAGAGAGACTGCGAGGGAGACAACGAGAGAGACTGCGAGAGAGATCACGTGAGACAGTGAGGGAGATAGCGAGGGAGACAGCGAGGGAGCCTGCGAGAGAGAGAGCGAGAGACACAGCGAGGGAGACAGCGAGAGAAACCGCGAGGGAGACAGCGAGAGAGACAGCGAGAGAGACTGCGAGAGAGACTGCGAGAGAGACTGCGAGAGAGACTGCGAGAGAGACTGCGAGAGAGACTGCGAGAGAGACTGCGAGGGATAGAGCGAGGGAGACAGCGAGGGAGACAGCGAGGGAGACAGCGAGGGAGACAGCGAGGGAGACAGCGAGGGAGACAGACTGGGAGACAGCGAGAGTACATTGAGAGAGACAGCGAGAGAGACAGCGAGAGAGACTGCGAGGGAGACTGCGAGGGAGACTGCGAGGGAGACTGCGAGGGAGACTGCGAGAGAGACAGCGAGGGAGACTGCGAGGGAGACTGCGAGGGAGACTGCGAGGGAGACTGCGAGGGAGACTGCGAGGGAGACTGCGAGGGAGACGGCGAGGGAGACGGCGAGGGAGACGGCGAGGGAGACGGCGAGGGAGATGGCGAGGGAGACGGCGAGGGAGACAGCGACGGAGACAGCGACAGAGACAGCGACAGAGACAGCGACGGAGACAGCGAGGGAGACAGCGAGGGAGACAGTGAGAGAGACTGCTATGGAGATAGCGAGAGAGACAGCGGGGGATACAGAGAGGTAGACGGCGAGGGAGACGGCGAGGGAGACGACGAGGGAGACGGCGAGGGAGACAGCGAGGGAGACAGCGAGGGAGACAGCGAGGGAGACAGCGAGGGAGACAGCGAGGGAGACAGCGAGGGAGACAGCGAGGGAGACTGCGAGAGAGACTGCGAGAGAGACTGCGAGAGAGACTGCGAGAGAGACTGCGAGAGAGACTGCGAGAGAGACTGCGAGGGAGACAGCGAGGGAGACAGCGAGGGAGACAGCGAGGGAAACTGCGAGAGAGACAGCGAGGGACACAGCGAGGGACACAGCGAGGGAGACAGCGAGGGACACAGCGAGGGAGACAGCGAGGGAGACAGCGAGGGAGACAGCGAGGGAGACAGCGAGGGAGACAGCGACAAAGACAGCAATAGAGACTGCGAGAGAGACTGCGAGGGAGACAACGAGAGAGAATGCGAGAGAGATCGTGTGAGACAGCGAGGGAGCCAGCGAGGGAGACAGCGAGGGAGACAGCGAGGGAGACTGCGAGAGAGAGAGCGAGAGACACAGCGAGGGAGACAGCAAGAGAGACAGCAAGAGAGACTGCAAGAGAGACTGCGATGGAGACTGCGAGGGAGACTGCGAGGGAGACTGCGAGGGAGACTGCGAGGGAGACTGCGTGGGAGACTGCGTGGGAGGCAGCGAGGGAGACAGCGAGGAAGACTGCGAGAGAGACTGCGAGAGAGACTGCGAGAGAGACTGCGAGAGAGACTGCGAGAGAGACTGAGAGAGAGACTGAGAGAGAGACTGAGAGAGAGACTGAGAGAGAGACTGCGAGAGAGACTGCGAGAGAGACTGCGAGGGAGAAAGCGAGAGAGAAAGCGAGAGAGACTGCGAGAGAGACTGCGAGAGAGACTGCGAGAGAGACTGCGAGAGAGACTGAGAGAGAGACTGAGAGAGAGACTGCGAGAGAGACTGCGAGAGAGACTGCGAGAGAGACTGCGAGAGAGACTGCGAGGGAGAAAGCGAGAGAGAAAGCGAGAGAGAAAGCGAGAGACTGCGAGGGAGAAAGCGAGAGAGACTGCGAGGGAGACTGCAAGGGAGATAGTGAGGGAGATAGCGAGGGAGATAGCGAGAGAGACTGCGAGAGAGACTGCGAGGGAGACGGCGAGGAAGAAAGCGAGGGAGACAGCGAGGAAGTCAGCGAGGAAGACAGCGAGGAAGACAGCGAGGAAGACAGCGAGGAAGACAGCGAGGAAGACAGCGAGGAAGACAGCGAGAGAGACTGCGAGGGAGACAGTGAGGGAGATAGCGAGAGAGACAGCGAGAGAGACTGCGAGGGAGACAGTGAGGGAGATAGCGAGAGAGACAGCGAGAGAGACTGCGAGTGAGACTGTGAGGGAGACAGCGAGAGAGACTGCGAGGGAGAAAGCGAGAGAAACTGCGAGAGAGACTGTTATGGAGATAGCGAGAGAGACAGCGAGGGATACAGCGCGAGACACTGCGAGAGAGAATGCGAGGGAGACAGCGATTGAGACGGCGAGGGAGACGGCGAGAGGGAGAGCGAGAGAGAGAGCGAGAGAGACAGCGAGGGAGACAGCGAGGGAGACAGCGAGGGAGACAGCGAGGGAGACAGCGAGGGAGACAGCAAGAGAGACTGCAAGAGAGACTGCAAGAGAGACTGCAAGAGAGACTGCGAGGGAGACTGCGAGGGAGACTGCGAGGGAGACTGCGAGGGAGACTGCGAGGGAGACTGCGAGGGAGACTGCGAGGGAGACTGCGAGGGAGACAGCGTGGGAGGCAGCGAGGGGGACAGCGAGGAAGACTGCGAGAGAGACTGCGAGAGAGACTGCGAGAGAGACTGCGAGAGAGACTGCGAGGGACACAGCGAGGGAGACAGCGAGAGAGACTGCGAGGGAGACAACGAGAGAGACTGCGAGAGAGATCACGTGAGACAGTGAGGGAGATAGCGAGGGAGACAGCGAGGGAGCCTGCGAGAGAGAGAGCGAGAGACACAGCGAGGGAGACAGCGAGAGAAACCGCGAGGGAGACAGCGAGAGAGACAGCGAGAGAGACTGCGAGAGAGACTGCGAGAGAGACTGCGAGAGAGACTGCGAGAGAGACTGCGAGAGAGACTGCGAGAGAGACTGCGAGAGAGACTGCGAGGGATAGAGCGAGGGAGACAGCGAGGGAGACAGCGAGGGAGACAGCGAGGGAGACAGCGAGGGAGACAGCGAGGGAGACAGCGAGGGAGACAGCGAGGGAGACAGCGAGGGAGACAGCGAGGGAGACAGACTGGGAGACAGCGAGAGTACATTGAGAGAGACAGCGAGAGAGACAGCGAGAGAGACTGCGAGGGAGACTGCGAGGGAGACTGCGACGGAGACTGCGAGGGAGACTGCGAGAGAGACTGCGAGAGAGACAGCGAGGGAGACTGCGAGGGAGACTGCGAGGGAGACTGCGAGGGAGACTGCGAGGGAGACTGCGAGGGAGACGGCGAGGGAGACGGCGAGGGAGACGGCGAGGGAGACGGCGAGGGAGACGGCGAGGGAGACGGCGAGGGAGACGGCGAGGGAGACAGCGACGGAGACAGCGACAGAGACAGCGACAGAGACAGCGACAGAGACAGCGACGGAGACAGCGAGGGAGACAGCGAGGGAGACAGCGAGGGAGACAGTGAGAGAGACTGCTATGGAGATAGCGAGAGAGACAGCGGGGGATACAGAGAGGTAGACGGCGAGGGAGACGGCGAGGGAGACGACGAGGGAGACGGCGAGGGAGACGGCGAGGGAGACAGCGAGGGAGACAGCGAGGGAGACAGCGAGGGAGACAGCGAGGGAGACAGCGAGGGAGACTGCGAGAGAGACTGCGAGAGAGACTGCGAGAGAGACTGCGAGAGAGACTGCGAGAGAGACTGCGAGAGAGACTGCGAGGGAGACAGCGAGGGAGACAGCGAGGGAGACAGCGAGGGAGACAGCGAGGGAAACTGCGAGAGAGACAGCGAGGGACACAGCGAGGGACACAGCGAGGGAGACAGCGAGGGACACAGCGAGGGACACAGCGAGGGAGACAGCGAGGGAGACAGCGAGGGAGACAGCGACAGAGACAGCAATAGAGACTGCGAGAGAGACTGCGAGGGAGACAACGAGAGAGAATGCGAGAGAGATCGTGTGAGACAGCGAGGGAGCCAGCGAGGGAGACAGCGAGGGAGACTGCGAGAGAGAGAGCGAGAGACACAGCGAGGGAGACAGCAAGAGAGACAGCAAGAGAGACTGCAAGAGAGACTGCGAGGGAGACTGCGAGGGAGACTGCGAGGGAGACTGCGAGGGAGACTGCGAGGGAGACTGCGTGGGAGACTGCGTGGGAGGCAGCGAGGGAGACAGCGAGGGAGACAGCGAGGAAGACTGCGAGAGAGACTGCGAGAGAGACTGCGAGAGAGACTGCGAGAGAGACTGCGAGAGAGACTGAGAGAGAGACTGAGAGAGAGACTGAGAGAGAGACTGAGAGAGAGACTGCGAGAGAGACTGCGAGAGAGACTGCGAGGGAGAAAGCGAGAGAGAAAGCGAGAGAGACTGCGAGAGAGACTGCGAGAGAGACTGCGAGAGAGACTGCGAGAGAGACTGAGAGAGAGACTGAGAGAGAGACTGCGAGAGAGACTGCGAGAGAGACTGCGAGAGAGACTGCGAGAGAGACTGCGAGAGAGACTGCGAGAGAGACTGCGAGGGAGAAAGCGAGAGAGAAAGCGAGAGAGAAAGCGAGAGAGACTGCGAGGGAGAAAGCGAGAGAGACTGCGAGGGAGACTGCAAGGGAGATAGTGAGGGAGATAGCGAGGGAGATAGCGAGAGAGACTGCGAGAGAGACTGCGAGGGAGACGGCGAGGAAGAAAGCGAGAGAGTCTGCGAGGGAGACAGCGATAGAAACTGCGAGGGAGTCAGCGAGAGAGACTGCGAGAGAGACTGCGAGAGAGACAGCGAGGGAGACAGCGAGGGAGACAGCGAGGAAGTCAGCGAGGAAGACAGCGAGGAAGACAGCGAGGAAGACAGCGAGGAAGACAGCGAGGAAGACAGCGAGGAAGACAGCGAGGAAGACAGCGAGGAAGACAGCGAGGAAGACAGCGAGAGAGACTGCGAGGGAGACAGTGAGGGAGATAGCGAGAGAGACAGCGAGAGAGACTGCGAGTGAGACTGTGAGGGAGACAGCGAGAGAGACTGCGAGGGAGAAAGCGAGAGAAACTGCGAGAGAGACTGTTATGGAGATAGCGAGAGAGACAGCGAGGGATACAGCGCGAGACACTGCGAGAGAGAATGCGAGGGAGACAGCGATTGAGACGGCGAGGGAGACGGCGAGAGGGAGAGCGAGAGAGAGAGCGAGAGAGACAGCGAGGGAGACAGCGAGGGAGACAGCGAGGGAGACAGCGAGGGAGACAGCGAGGGAGACAGCGAGGGAGACAGCAAGAGAGACTGCAAGAGAGACTGCAAGAGAGACTGCAAGAGAGACTGCGAGGGAGACTGCGAGGGAGACTGCGAGGGAGACTGCGAGGGAGACTGCGAGGGAGACTGCGAGGGAGACAGCGTGGGAGGCAGCGAGGGGGACAGCGAGGAAGACTGCGAGAGAGACTGCGAGAGAGACTGCGAGAGAGACTGCGAGAGAGACTGCGAGAGAGACTGCGAGAGAGACTGCGAGAGAGACTGCGAGAGAGACTGCGAGAGAGACTGCGAGGGAGAAAGCGAGAGACAAAGCGAGAGAGACTGCGAGGGAGAAAGCGAGAGAGACTGCGAGGGAGACTGCAAGGGAGATAGCGAGGGAGATAGCGAGGGAGATAGCGAGAGAGACTGCGAGAGAGACTGCGAGGGAGACGGCGAGGGAGAAAGCGAGAGAGTCTGCGAGGGAGACAGCGATAGAAACTGCGAGGGAGTCAGCGAGAGAGACTGCGAGAGAGACTGCGAGAGAGACTGCGAGAGAGACCTCGAGGGAGACAGCGAGGAAGACAGCGAGGAAGACAGCGAGGAAGACAGCGAGGAAGACAGCGAGGAAGACAGCGAGGAAGACAGCGAGGAAGACAGCGAGAGAGACTGCGAGAGAGACTGCGAGAGAGACTGCGAGGGAGACTGCGAGGGAGACAGCGAGGGAGACAGTGAGGGAGATAGCGAGAGAGACAGCGAGAGAGACTGCGAGTGAGACTGTGAGGGAGACAGCGAGAGAGACTGCGATGGAGAAAGCGAGAGAAACTGCGAGAGAGACTGTTATGGAGATAGCGAGAGAGACAGCGAGGGATACAGCGCGAGACACTGCGAGAGAGAATGCGAGGGAGACAGCGATTGAGACGGCGAGGGAGACGGCGAGAGGGAGAGCGAGAGAGAGAGCGAGAGAGACAGCGAGGGAGACAGCGAGGGAGACAGCGAGGGAGACAGCGAGGGAGACAGCGAGGGAGACAGCGAGGGAGACAGCGAGAGAGACAGCGAGAGAGACAGCGAGAGAGACTTCGAGAGAGACTGCGAGGGAGGCAGCGAGGGAGACAGCGAGAGAGACAGCGACAGAGACAGCGACAGAGACAGCGACAGAGACAGCGACAGAGACAGCGACAGAGACAGAGACTGTGAGAGAGACTGCAAGGGACACAGCGAGAGAAACTGCGAGGGAGACAACGAGAGAGAATGCGAGAGAGATCGCGTGAGACAGCGAGGGAGACAGCGAGGGAGACAGCGAGGGAGACAGCGAGGGAGACAGCGAGGGAGACAGCGAGGGAGACAGCGAGGGAGACAGCGAGGGAGACAGCGAGGGAGACGGCGTGGGAGACGGCGTGGGAGGCAGTGAGAGACTGCGAGACAGATAGCGAGACAGTCTGCGAGAGAGACCGCGAGGGAGACCGCGAGGGAGACAGCGAGAGAGACAGCGACAGAGACAGCGACAGAGACAGAGACTGTGAGAGAGACTGCAAGGGACACAGCGAGAGAAACTGCGAGGGAGACAACGAGAGAGAATGCGAGAGAGATCGCGTGAGACAGCGAGGGAGACAGCGAGGGAGACAGCGAGGGAGACAGCGAGGGAGACAGCGAGGGAGACAGCGAGGGAGACAGCGAGGGAGACTGCTATGGAGATAGCGAGAGAGACAGCGGGGGATACAGAGAGAGTGACTGCGAGGGAGACGGCGAGGGAGACGGCGAGGGAGACGACGAGGGAGACGGCGAGGGAGACGGCGAGGGAGACAGCGAGGGAGACAGCGAGGGAGACAGCGAGGGAGACAGCGAGGGAGACAGCGAGGGAGACAGCGAGAGAGACTGCGAGAGAGACTGCGAGAGAGACTGCGAGAGAGACTGCGAGAGAGACTGCGAGAGAGACTGCGAGGGAGACAGCGAGGGAGACAGCGAGGGAGACAGCGAGGGAGACAGCGAGGGAAACTGCGAGGGAAACTGCGAGAGAGACAGCGAGGGACAAAGCGAGGGACACAGCGAGGGAGACAGCGAGGGAGACAGCGAGGGAGACAGCGAGGGAGACAGCGAGGGAGACAGCGAGGGAGACAGCAATAGAGACTGCGAGAGAGACTGCGAGGGAGACAACGAGAGAGAATGCGAGAGAGATCGTTTGAGACAGCGAGGGAGCCAGCGAGGGAGATAGCGAGGGAGACAGCGAGGGAGACAGCGAGGGAGACAGCAAGAGAGACAGCAAGAGAGACTGCAAGAGAGACTGCAAGAGAGACTGCAAGAGAGACTGCGAGGGAGACTGCGAGGGAGACTGCGAGGGAGACAGCGTGGGAGGCAGCGTGGGAGACAGCGAGGGAGACAGCGAGGGAGACAGCGAGGGAGACAGCGAGGAAGACTGCGAGAGAGACTGCGAGAGAGACTGCGAGAGAGACTGCGAGAGAGACTGCGAGAGAGACTGCGAGAGAGACTGCGAGAGAGACTGAGAGAGAGACTGAGAGAGAGACTGAGAGAGAGACTGCGAGAGAGACTGCGAGAGAGACTGCGAGGGAGAAAGCGAGAGAGAAAGCGAGAGAGACTGCGAGGGAGAAAGCGAGAGAGACTGCGAGGGAGACTGCAAGGGAGATAGCGAGGGAGATAGCGAGGGAGATAGCGAGGGAGATAGCGAGAGAGACTGCGAGAGAGACTGCGAGGGAGACGGCGAGGGAGAAAGCGAGAGAGTCTGCGAGGGAGACAGCGATAGAAACTGCGAGGGAGTCAGCGAGAGAGACTGCGAGAGAGACTGCGAGAGAGACTGCGAGAGAGACTGCGAGAGAGACTGCGAGAGAGACTGCGAGAGAGACCTCGAGGGAGACAGCGAGGAAGACAGCGAGGAAGACAGCGAGGAAGACAGCGAGGAAGACAGCGAGGAAGACAGCGAGGAAGACAGCGAGGAAGACAGCGAGGAAGACAGCGAGGAAGACAGCGAGAGAGACTGCGAGGGAGACAGTGAGGGAGATAGCGAGAGAGACAGCGAGAGAGACTGCGAGTGAGACTGTGAGGGAGACAGCGAGAGAGACTGCGAGGGAGAAAGCGAGAGAAACTGCGAGAGAGACTGTTATGGAGATAGCGAGAGAGACAGCGAGGGATACAGCGCGAGACACTGCGAGAGAGAATGCGAGGGAGACAGCGATTGAGACGGTGAGGGAGACGGCGAGAGGGAGAGCGAGAGAGAGAGCGAGAGAGAGAGCGAGGGAGACAGCGAGGGAGACAGCGAGGGAGACAGCGAGGGAGACAGCGAGGGAGACAGCGAGAGAGACTTCGAGAGAGACTGCGAGGGAGGCAGCGAGGGAGACAGCGACAGAGACAGCGACAGAGACAGCGACAGAGACAGCGACAGAGACAGCGACAGAGACAGAGACTGTGAGAGAGACTGCAAGGGACACAGCGAGAGAAACTGCGAGGGAGACAACGAGAGAGAATACGAGAGAGATCGCGTGAGACAGCGAGGGAGACAGCGAGGGAGACAGCGAGGGAGACAGCGAGGGAGACAGCGAGGGAGACAGCGAGGGAGACGGCGTGGGAGACGGCGTGGGAGACGGCGTGGGAGACGGCGTGGGAGACGGCGTGGGAGGCAGTGAGAGACTGCGAGACAGATAGCGAGACAGTCTGCGAGAGAGACCGCGAGGGAGACCGCGAGGGAGACAGCGACAGAGACAGCGACAGAGACAGCGACAGAGACAGCGACAGAGACAGCGACAGAGACAGAGACTGTGAGAGAGACTGCAAGGGACACAGCGAGAGAAACTGCGAGGGAGACAACGAGAGAGAATGCGAGAGAGATCGCGTGAGACAGCGAGGGAGACAGCGAGGGAGACAGCGAGGGAGACAGCGAGGGAGACAGCGAGGGAGACAGCGAGGGAGACAGCGAGGGAGACAGCGAGGGAGACTGCTATGGAGATAGCGAGAGAGACAGCGGGGGATACAGAGAGAGTGACTGCGAGGGAGACGGCGAGGGAGACGGCGAGGGAGACGAAGAGGGAGACGACGAGGGAGACGACGAGGGAGACGACGAGGGAGACGACGAGGGAGACGACGAGGGAGACGACGAGGGAGACGGCGAGGGAGACGGCGAGGGAGACAGCGAGGGAGACAGCGAGGGAGACAGCGAGAGAGACAGCGAGAGAGACAGCGAGAGAGACTGCGAGAGAGACTGCGAGAGAGACTGCGAGGGAGACTGCGAGGGAGACAGCGAGGGAGACAGCGAGGGAGACAGCGAGGGAAACTGCGAGGGAAACTGCGAGAGAGACAGCGAGGGAGACAGCGAGGGAGACAGCGAGGGAGACAGCGAGGGAGACAGCGAGGGAGACAGCGAGGGAGACAGCGAGGGAGACAGCGAGAGAGACTGCGGGAGCGACTGCTGGGGAGACAGCGAGGGAGACAGCGAGGGAGACAGCGAGGGAGACAGCGAGGGAGACAGCGAGGGAGACAGCGAGGGAGACAGCGAGGGAGACAGCGAGGGAGACAGCGAGAGAAACTGCGAGAGAAACTGCGAGGAAGACTGCGAGAGAGACGGCGAGGGAGACAGTGAGGGAGACTGCGAGGGAGAGAGCGAGGGACACAGCGAGGGAGACAGCGAGGGAGACAGCGAGGGAGACAGCGAGGGAGACAGCAAGGGAGACAGCAAGGGAGACAGCGAGAGAGACTGCGAGGGAGACTGCGAGGGAGACTGCGAGGGAGACAGCGTGGGAGACAGCGTGGGAGACAGCGTGGGAGACAGCGTGGGAGACAGCGTGGGAGACAGCGTGGGAGACAGCGAGGGAGACAGCGAGGGAGACAGCGAGGGAGACAGCGAGGGAGACTGTGAGAAGGACGGCGAGAAGGACTGTGATAGAGACAGCGAGAGAGACTGCGAAGGACACAGCGAGAGAGACTGCGAGGGAGACAACGAGAGAGACTGCGAGAGAGATCACGTGAGACAGCGAGGGAGACAGTGAGGGAGATAGCGAGGGAGACAGCAAGGGAGACTGCGAGAGAGAGAGCGAGAGACACAGCGACGGAGACAGCAAGAGAGACTGCAAGAGAGACTGCGTGGGAGGCAGCGAGGGAGACAGCGAGAGAAACCGCGAGAGAGACCGCGAGAGAGACCGCGAGAGAGACCGCGAGAGAGACTGCGAGAGAGACTGCGAGAGAGACTGCGAGAGAGACTGCGAGAGAGACTGCGAGAGAGACTGCGAGAGATACAGCGAGGGATAGAGCCAGGGAGACAGCGAGGGAGACAGCGAGAGAGACAGCGAGAGAGACGGCGAGAGAGACGGCGAGGGAGACGGCGAGGGAGACGGCGAGGGAGACGGCGAGGGAGACGGCGAGGGAGACGACGAGGGAGACGACGAGGGAGACGACGAGGGAGACGACGAGGGAGACGACGAGGGAGACGGCGAGGGAGACGGCGAGGGAGACAGCAAGGGAGACAGCAAGGGAGACAGCGACAGAGACAGCGACAGAGACAGCGACAGAGACAGAGACAGCGAGGGAGACAGCAAGGGAGACAGTGAGAGAGCCTGCTATGGAGATAGCGCGAGAGATAGCGGGGGATACAGAGTGACTGCAAGGAGACGGCGAGGGAGACGGCGAGGGAGACAGCGAGGGAGACAGCGAGGGAGACAGCGAGGGAGACATCGAGAGAGACTGCGAGAGAGACTGCGAGAGAGACTGCGAGAGAGACTGCGAGGGAGACAGCGAGGGAGACAGTGAGGGAAACTGCGAGAGAGACAGCGAGAGAGACAGCGAGGGACACAGCGAGGGACACAGCGAGGGAGACAGCAAGGGAGACAGCGAGAGAGACTGCGAGGGAGACTGCGAGGGAGACAGCGAGAGAGACTGCGAGAGAGAGCGCGTGAGAGACAGCGAGAGAGACTGCGTGGGAGACAGTGACGGAGACAGCTCGGGAGACAGCTCGGGAGAAAGCGAGGGAGACAGCGCTGGAGACAGCGAGAGAGAATGCGAGAAGGACTGCGAGAGAGACAGCGAGGGAGAAAGCGAGAGCGACTTCGAGAGAGACTGCGAGGGAGACAGCGAGAGAGACTGTGAGGGAAACAGCGAGGGAGACAGCGAGAGAGACTGCGAGGGAGACTGCGAGTGAGACTGCGAGACAGACTGCGAGACAGACTGCGAGACAGACTGCGAGACAGACTGCGAGACAGACTGCGAGACAGACTGCGAGAGAGACTGCGAGAGAGACTGCGAGAGAGACTGCGAGAGAGACTGCGAGACAGACTGCGAGACAGACTGCGAGGGAGACTGCGAGAGAGAATGCGAGAGAGACTGCGAGAGGGATATTGAGGGAGACTGCGAGGGAGACAGCGAGGGAGACAGCGAGGGAGACAGCGAGGGAGACAGCGAGGGAGACAGCGAGGGAGACTGCGAGGGAGACAGCGAGGGAGACTGCGAGAGAGACTGCGAGAGAGACTGCGAGAGAGACTGCGAGAGAGACTGCGAGAGAGACTGCGAGAGAGACTGCGAGGGAGAGAGCGAGGGAGAAAGCGAGAGAGAAAGCGAGAGAGACTGCGAGGGAGACAGCGATAGAGACAGCGAGGGAGTCAGTGAGAGAGACAGCGAGAGAGACAGCGAGAGAGTCTGCGAGAGAGACTGTGAGAGAGACCTCGAGGGGGACAGCGAGGGAGACAGCGAGAGAGACTGTGAGGGAGACAGCGAGGGAGACAGTGAGAGAGACAGCGAGAGAGACTGTGAGGGAGACAGCGAGAGAGACTGCGAGGGAGGAAGCGAGAGAAACTGTGAGAGAGACTGCTATGGAGATAGCGAGAGAGACAGCGAGGGATACAGCGAGAGACACTGCGAGAGAGAATGCGAGGGAGACAGCGATTGAGACGGCGAGAGAGAGAGCGAGGGAGAGAGCGAGGGAGAGAGCGAGGGAGAGAGCGAGGGATAGAGCGAGGGATAGAGCGAGGGATAGAGCGAGGGATAGAGCGAGGGATAGAGCGAGGGATAGAGCGAGGGATAGAGCGAGGGAGACAGCAAGGGAGACAGCGAGGGAGACAGCGAGGGAGACAGCGAGGGAGACAGCGAGGTAGACAGCGAGGTAGACAGCGAGGTAGACAGCGAGGTAGACAGCGAGAGAGACATCGAGAGAGACATCGAGAGAGACATCGAGAGAGACATCGAGAGAGACTGCGAGGGAGACTGCGAGGGAGACTGCGAGGGAGACTGCGAGGGAGGCAGCGAGGGAGGCAGCGAGGGAGGCAGCGAGGGAGGCAGCGAGGGAGACAGCGAGGGAGGCAGCGAGGGAGACAGAGAGGGAGACAGCGACAGAGACAGCAATAGAGACTGCGAGAGAGACTGCGAGGGAGACAACGAGAGAGAATGCGAGAGAGATCATGTGAGACAGCGAGGGAGACAGCGAGGGAGATAGCGAGGGAGACAGCGAGGGAGACTGCGAGAGAGAGAGCGAGAGACACAGCGAGGGAGACAGCAATAGAGACAGCAATAGAGACAGCAAGAGAGACTGCAAGAGAGACTGCAAGAGAGACTGCGAGGGAGACAGCGTGGGAGACAGCGTGGGAGACAGCGTGGGAGACAGCGTGGGAGGCAGCGAGGGAGACAGCGTGGGAGGCAGCGAGGGAGACAGCGAGAGAGACTGCGAGAGAGACTGCGAGAGAGACTGCGAGAGAGACTGCGAGAGAGACTGCGAGAGAGACTGCGAGAGAGACAGTGAGAGGGACTGCGAGGGAGAAAGCGAGAGAGACTGCGAGGGAGACTGCGAGGGAGACTGCGAGGGAGACTGCAAGGGAGACAGCGAGAGAGACAGCGAGGGAGATAGCAAGGGAGATAGCACGGGAGATAGCGAGAGAGACTGCAAGAGAGACTGCGAGGGAGACTGCGAGGGAGACTGCGAGGGAGACTGCGAGGGAGACTGCGAGGGAGACAGCGATAGAAACTGCGAGGGAGTCAGCGAGAGAGACAGCGAGAGAGACAGCGAGAGAGACTGTGAGAGAGACCTCGAGGGAGACAGCGAGGGAGAAAGCGAGGAAGACAGCGAGGAAGACAGCGAGGAAGACAGCGAGGAAGACTGCGAGAGAGACTGCGAGGGAGACAGTGAGGGAGACAGCGAGAGAGACAGCGAGAGAGACAGCGAGAGAGACTGTGAGGGAGACAGCGAGAGAGACTGCGAGGGAGACAGCGAGAGAGACTGCGAGAGAGACTGCTATGGAGATAGCGAGAGAGACAGCGAGGGATACAGCGAGAGACACTGCGAGAGAGAATGCGAGGGAGACAGCGAGGGAGACAGCGAGGAAGACAGCGAGGAAGACAGCGAGGGAGACAGCGAGGAAGACAGCGAGGAAGACAGCGAGGAAGACAGCGAGGAAGACAGCGAGGAAGACAGCGAGGAAGACAGCGAGGAAGACAGCGAGAGAGACTGCGAGAGAGACTGCGAGGGAGACAGCGAGAGAGACAGCGAGAGAGACAGCGAGTGAGACAGCGAGTGAGACTGTGAGGGAGACAGCGAGAGAGACTGCGAGGGAGAAAGCGAGAGAAACTGCGAGAGAGACTGCTATGGAGATAGCGAGGGATACAGCGAGAGACACTGCGAGAGAGAATGCGAGGGAGACAGCGATTGAGACGGCGAGGGAGACGGCGAGGGAGACGGCGAGGGAGACGGCGAGGGAGACGGCGAGGGAGACGGCGAGGGAGACGGCGAGGGAGACGGCGAGGGAGACGGCGAGAGGGAGAGAGAGCGAGAGAGAGAGAGCGAGAGAGACAGCGAGGGAGACAGCGAGGGAGACAGCGAGGGAGACAGCGAGGGAGACAGCGAGGGAGACAGCGAGGTAGACAGCGAGAGAGACTTCGAGAGAGACAGCGACAGAGACAGCGACAGAGACAGCGACAGAGACTGTGAGAGAGACTGCAAGGGACACAGCGAGAGAAACTGCGAGGGAGACAACGAGAGAGAATGCGAGAGAGATCGCGTGAGACAGCGAGGGAGACGGCGAGGGAGACGGCGAGGGAGACGGCGAGGGAGACGGCGAGGGAGACGGCGAGGGAGACGGCGTGGGAGACGGCGTGGGAGACGGCGTGGGAGACGGCGTGGGAGACGGCGTGGGAGACGGCGTGGGAGACGGCGTGGGAGACGGAGTGGGAGACGGAGTGGGAGACGGCGTGGGAGACGGCGTGGGAGACGGCGTGGGAGACGGCGTGGGAGACGGCGTGGGAGGCGGTGAGAGACTGCGAGACAGATAGCGAGACAGTCTGCGAGAGAGACCGCGAGGGAGACAGCGAGGGAGACAGCGAGGGAGACAGCGAGGGAGACTGCGAGAGAGACTGCGAGAGAGACTGCTGGGGAGACAGCGAGGGAGGCAGCGAGGGAGGCAGCGAGAGAGGCAGCGAGAGAGGCAGCGAGGGAGACAGCGAGGGAGACAGCGAGGGAGACAGCGAGGGAGACTGCGAGGAAGACGGCGAGGAAGACGGCGAGAGAGACTGCGAGAGAGACGGCGAGGGAGACGGCGTGAGAGACAGCGTGGGAGGCGGTGAGAGACTGCGAGACAGATAGCGAGACAGTCTGCGAGAGAGACCGCGAGGGAGACCGCGAGGGAGACAGCGAGGGAGACAGCGAGGGAGACAGCGAGGGAGACAGCGAGGGAGACAGCGAGAGAGACAGCGAGGGAGACAGAGAGAGAGACTGTGAGGGAAACAGCGAGGGAGACAGCGAGGGAGACTGCGAGAGAGACTGCGAGAGAGACTGCGAGAGAGACTGCGAGAGAGACTGCGAGGGAGACTGCGAGGGAGACTGCGAGGGAGACTGCGAGAGAGACTGCGAGAGAGACTGCGAGAGGGATATTGAGGGAGACTGCGAGGGAGACAGCGAGGGAGACAGCGAGGGAGACAGCGAGGGAGATAGCGAGGGAGACAGCGAGGGAGACAGCGAGGGAGACTGCGAGAGAGAGAGCGAGAGACACAGCGAGGGAGACAGCGAGGAAGACTGCGAGAGAGACTGCGAGAGAGACTGCGAGAGAGACTGCGAGAGAGACTGCGAGAGAGACTGCAAGAGAGACTGCGAGGGAGAAAGCGAGAGAGAAAGCGAGAGAGACTGCGAGGGAGAAAGCGAGAGAGACTGCGAGGGAGACTGCAAGGGAGACAGCGAGAGAGGCAGCGAGAGAGACAGCGAGGGAGACAGTGAGGGAGATAGCGAGGGAGATAGCGAGAGAGACTGCGAGGGAGACGGCGAGGGAGACGGCGAGGGAGACGGCGAGGGAGAAAGCGAGAGAGTCTGCGAGGGAGACAGCGATAGAAACTGCGAGGGAGTCAGCGAGAGAGACAGCGAGAGAGACTGCGAGAGAGACCTCGAGGGAGACAGCGAGGAAGACAGCGAGGAAGACAGCGAGGAAGACAGCGAGGAAGACAGCGAGGGAGACAGCGAGGGAGACAGCGAGGGAGACAGCGAGGGAGACAGCGAGGGAGACAGCGAGAGAGACAGCGAGAGAGACTGCGAGGGAGAAAGCGAGAGAAACTGCGAGAGAGACTGCTATGGAGATAGCGAGAGAGACAGCGAGGGATACAGCGAGAGACACTGCGAGAGAGAATGCGAGGGAGACAGCGATTGAGACGGCGAGGGAGACGGCGAGAGGGAGAGCGAGAGAGAGAGCGAGAGAGAGAGCGAGGGAGACAGCGAGGGAGACAGCGAGGGAGACAGCGAGGGAGACAGCGAGGTAGACAGCGAGGTAGACAGCGAGGGAGGCAGCGAGGGAGACAGCGAGAGAGGCAGCAACAGAGACAGCGACAGAGACAGCGACAGAGACAGTGAGAGAGACTGCAAGGGACACAGCGATAGAAACTGCGAGGGAGACAACGAGAGAGAATGCGAGAGAGATCGCGTGAGACAGCGAGGGAGACAGCGAGGGAGACAGCGAGGGAGACAGCGAGGGAGACAGCGAGGGAGACTGCGAGGGAGACAGCGAGGGAGACTGCGAGGGAGACTGCGAGAGAGACTGCGAGAGAGACTGCGAGAGAGACAGCGATAGAGACAGCGATAGAGACAGCGAGGGAGTCAGTGAGAGAGACAGCGAGAGAGACAGCGAGAGAGACTGCGAGAGAGACTGTGAGAGAGACCTCGAGGGAGACAGCGAGGGAGACAGCGAGAGAGACTGTGAGGGAGACAGCGAGGGAGACAGTGAGAGAGACAGCGAGAGAGACTGTGAGGGAGACAGCGAGAGAGACTGCGAGGGAGGAAGCGAGAGAAACTGTGAGAGAGACTGCTATGGAGATAGCGAGAGAGACAGCGAGGGATACAGCGAGAGACACTGCGAGAGAGAATGCGAGGGAGACAGCGATTGAGACGGCGAGAGAGAGAGCGAGGGAGAGAGCGAGGGAGAGAGCGAGGGATAGAGCGAGGGATAGAGCGAGGGATAGAGCGAGGGAGACAGCGAGGGAGACAGCGAGGGAGACAGCGAGGGAGACAGCGAGGGAGACAGCGAGGTAGACAGCGAGGTAGACAGCGAGAGAGACATCGAGAGAGACATCGAGAGAGACATCGAGAGAGACTGCGAGGGAGACTGCGAGGGAGACTGCGAGGGAGACTGCGAGGGAGACTGCGAGGGAGACTGCGAGGGAGGCAGCGAGGGAGGCAGCGAGGGAGGCAGCGAGGGAGGCAGCGAGGGAGACAGCGAGGGAGGCAGCGAGGGAGGCAGCGAGGGAGACAGCGAGGGAGGCAGCGAGGGAGGCAGCGAGGGAGACAGCGAGGGAGACAGCGACAGAGACAGCAATAGAGACTGCGAGAGAGACTGCGAGGGAGACAACGAGAGAGAATGCGAGAGAGATCGTGTGAGACAGCGAGGGAGACAGCGAGGGAGATAGCGAGGGAGACAGCGAGGGAGATAGCGAGGGAGACAGCGAGGGAGACTGCGAGAGAGAGAGCGAGAGACACAGCGAGGGAGACAGCAATAGAGACAGCAAGAGAGACTGCAAGAGAGACTGCGAGGGAGACAGCGTGGGAGACAGCGTGGGAGGCAGCGAGGGAGACAGCGAGGGAGACAGCGAGGGAGACTGCGAGAGAGACTGCGAGAGAGACTGCGAGAGAGACTGCGAGAGAGACTGCGAGAGAGACAGTGAGAGGGACTGCGAGAGAGAAAGCCAGAGAGAAAGCCAGAGAGTGCGAGGGAGACAGCGAGAGAGAAAGCGAGAGAGACTGCGAGGGAGAAAGCGAGAGAGACTGCGAGGGAGACTGCAAGGGAGACAGCGAGAGAGACAGCGAGGGAGATAGCAAGGGAGATAGCACGGGAGATAGCGAGAGAGACTGCGAGAGAGACTGCGAGGGAGACTGCGAGGGAGACTGCGAGGGAGACTGCGAGAGAGACTGCGAGGGAGACAGCGATAGAAACTGCGAGGGAGTCAGCGAGAGAGACAGCGAGAGAGACTGCGAGAGAGACTGTGAGAGAGACCTCGAGGGAGACAGCGAGGGAGACAGCGAGGAAGACAGCGAGGAAGACAGCGAGGAAGACTGCGAGAGAGACTGCGAGGGAGACAGTGAGGGAGACAGCGAGAGAGACAGCGAGAGAGACAGCGAGAGAGACTGTGAGGGAGACAGCGAGAGAGACTGCGAGGGAGACAGCGAGAGAGACTGCGAGAGAGACTGCTATGGAGATAGCGAGAGAGACAGCGAGGGATACAGCGAGAGACACTGCGAGAGAGAATGCGAGGGAGACAGCGAGGGAGACAGCGAGGAAGACAGCGAGGAAGACAGCGAGGAAGACAGCGAGGAAGACAGCGAGGAAGACAGCGAGGAAGACAGCGAGGAAGACAGCGAGAGAGACTGCGAGAGAGACTGCGAGGGAGACAGCGAGAGAGACAGCGAGTGAGACTGTGAGGGAGACAGCGAGAGAGACTGCGAGGGAGAAAGCGAGAGAAACTGCGAGAGAGACTGCTATGGAGATAGCGAGGGATACAGCGAGAGACACTGCGAGAGAGAATGCGAGGGAGACAGCGATTGAGACGGCGAGGGAGACGGCGAGGGAGACGGCGAGGGAGACGGCGAGGGAGACGGCGAGGGAGACGGCGAGGGAGACGGCGAGGGAGACGGCGAGGGAGACGGCGAGAGGGAGAGAGAGCGAGAGAGAGAGAGCGAGAGAGAGAGCGAGAGAGACAGCGAGGGAGACAGCGAGGGAGACAGCGAGGGAGACAGCGAGGGAGACAGCGAGGGAGACAGCGAGGGAGACAGCGAGGGAGACAGCGAGGGAGACAGCGAGAGAGACTTCAAGAGAGACAGCGACAGAGACAGCGACAGAGACAGCGACAGAGACTGTGAGAGAGACTGCAAGGGACACAGCGAGAGAAACTGCGAGGGAGACAACGAGAGAGAATGCGAGAGAGATCGCGTGAGACAGCGAGGGAGACGGCGAGGGAGACGGCGTGGGAGACGGCGTGGGAGACGGCGTGGGAGACGGCGTGGGAGACGGCGTGGGAGACGGCGTGGGAGACGGCGTGGGAGACGGAGTGGGAGACGGAGTGGGAGACGGCGTGGGAGACGGCGTGGGAGACGGCGTGGGAGGCGGTGAGAGACTGCGAGACAGATAGCGAGACAGTCTGCGAGAGAGACCGCGAGGGAGACAGCGAGGGAGACAGCGAGGGAGACAGCGAGGGAGACAGCGAGGGAGACAGCGAGGGAGACAGCGAGGGAGACAGCGAGGGAGACAGCGAGAGAGACTGCGAGAGAGACTGCGAGAGAGACTGCTGGGGAGACAGCGAGGGAGGCAGCGAGGGAGGCAGCGAGAGAGGCAGCGAGGGAGACAGCGAGGGAGACAGCGAGGGAGACAGCGAGGGAGACTGCGAGGAAGACGGCGAGAGAGACTGCGAGAGAGACGGCGAGGGAGACGGCGTGAGAGACGGCGTGGGAGGCGGTGAGAGACTGCGAGACAGATAGCGAGACAGTCTGCGAGAGAGACCGCGAGGGAGACCGCGAGGGAGACAGCGAGGGAGACAGCGAGGGAGACAGCGAGGGAGACAGCGAGGGAGACAGCGAGGGAGACAGAGAGAGAGACTGTGAGGGAAACAGCGAGGGAGACAGCGAGGGAGACTGCGAGAGAGACTGCGAGAGAGACTGCGAGAGAGACTGCGAGAGAGACTGCGAGGGAGACTGCGAGGGAGACTGCGAGGGAGACTGCGAGGGAGACTGCGAGGGAGACTGCGAGGGAGACTGCGAGAGAGACTGCGAGAGGGATATTGAGGGAGACTGCGAGGGAGACAGCGAGGGAGACAGCGAGGGAGACAGTGAGAGAGACAGCGAGAGAGACAGCGAGGGAGACAGCGAGGGAGACTGCGAGGGAGACTGCGAGAGAGACTGCGAGAGAGACTGCGAGAGAGACTGCGAGGGAGAGAGCGAGGGAGAAAGCGAGAGAGAAAGCGAGAGAGAAAGCGAGAGAGACTGCGAGAGAGACAGCGATAGAAACAGCAAGGGAGTCAGCGAGAGAGACAGCGAGGGAGACAGCGAGAGAGACTGTAAGGGAGACAGCGAGGGAGACAGTGAGAGAGTCAGTGAGAGAGACTGTGAGGGAGACAGCGAGAGAGACTGCGAGGGAGGAAGCGAGAGAAACTGTGAGGGAGACTGCTATGGAGATAGCGAGAGAGACAGCGAGAGAGAGAGCGAGGGAGAGAGCGAGGGAGAGAGCGAGGGAGAGAGCGAGGGAGACAGCGAGGGAGACAGCGAGGGAGACAGCGAGGGGGACAGCGAGGTAGACAGCGAGGTAGACAGCGAGAGAGACATCGAGAGAGACTGCGAGGGAGGCAGCGAGGGAGGCAGCGAGGGAGACAGCGAGGGAGACAGCGACAGAGACAGCAATAGAGACTGCGAGAGAGACTGCGAGGGAGACAACGAGAGAGAATGCGAGAGAGATCGTGTGAGACAGCGAGGGAGACAGCGAGGGAGATAGCGAGGGAGACAGCGAGGGAGACAGCGAGGGAGACAGCGAGGGAGACTGCGAGAGAGAGAGCGAGAGACACAGCGAGGGAGACAGCGAGGAAGACTGCGAGAGAGACTGCGAGAGAGACTGCGAGAGAGACTGCGAGAGAGACTGCAAGAGAGACTGCGAGGGAGAAAGCGAGAGAGAAAGCGAGAGAGAAAGCGAGAGAGACTGCGAGGGAGAAAGCGAGAGAGACTGCGAGGGAGACTGCAAGGGAGACAGCGAGAGAGACAGCGAGGGAGACAGTGAGGGAGATAGCGAGGGAGATAGCGAGAGAGACTGCGAGAGAGACTGCGAGGGAGACGGCGAGGGAGACGGCGAGGGAGACGGCGAGGGAGAAAGCGAGAGAGTCTGCGAGGGAGGCAGCGATAGAAACTGCGAGGGAGTCAGCGAGAGAGACAGCGAGAGAGACTGCGAGAGAGACCTCGAGGAGACAGCGAGGAAGACAGCGAGGAAGACAGCGAGGAAGACAGCGAGGAAGACAGCGAGGGAGACAGCGAGGGAGACAGCGAGGGAGACAGCGAGGGAGACAGCGAGGGAGACAGCGAGAGAGACAGCGAGAGAGACTGCGAGGGAGAAAGCGAGAGAAACTGCGAGAGAGACTGCTATGGAGATAGCGAGAGAGACAGCGAGGGATACAGCGAGAGACACTGCGAGAGAGAATGCGAGGGAGACAGCGATTGAGACGGCGAGGGAGACGGCGAGAGGGAGAGCGAGAGAGAGAGCGAGAGAGACAGCGAGGGAGACAGCGAGGGAGACAGCGAGGGAGACAGCGAGGTAGACTGCGAGGTAGACAGCGAGGGAGGCAGCGAGGGAGACAGCGAGAGAGGCAGCGACAGAGACAGCGACAGAGACAGCGACAGAGACTGTGAGAGAGACTGCAAGGGACACAGCGAGAGAAACTGCGAGGGAGACAACGAGAGAGAATGCGAGAGAGATCGCGTGAGACAGCGAGGGAGACAGCGAGGGAGACGGCGAGGGAGACGGCGAGGGAGACAGCGAGGGAGACAGCGAGGGAGACAGCGAGGGAGACAGCGAGAGAGACAGCGAGAGAGACTGCGAGAGAGACTGCGAGAGCGACTGCTGGGGAGACAGCGAGGGAGGCAGCGAGGGAGACAGCGAGGGAGACGGCGAGAGAGACGGCGAGAGAGACGGCGAGGGAGACGGCGAGGGAGACGGCGAGGGAGACGGCGAGGGAGACGGCGAGGGAGACGGCGAGGGAGACGGCGAGGGAGACGGCGAGGGAGACGGCGAGGGAGACGGCGAGGGAGACGGCGAGGGAGACGGCGAGGGAGACGGCGAGGGAGACAGTGAGGGATACAGTGAGGGAGACAGTGAGGGAGAGAGCGAGGGACACAGCGAGGGAGAAAGCGAGGGAGACAGCGAGGGAGACAGCGAGGGAGACAGCGAGGGAGACAGCGAGAGAGACTGCGAGGGAGACTGCGAGGGAGACTGCGAGGGAGACAGCGTGGGAGACAGCGAGGGAGACAGCGAGGGAGACTGTGAGAAGGACGGCGAGAAGGACTGTGATAGAGACAGCGAGAGAGACTGCGAGGGACACAGCGAGAGAGACAGCGTGGGAGGCAGCGAGAGAGACTGCGAGAGATACAGCGAGGGATAGAGCGAGGGAGACAGCGAGAGAGACTGCGAGGGAGACTGCGAGGGAGACGGCGAGGGAGACGACGAGGGAGACGGCGAGGGAGACGGCGAGGGAGACGGCGAGGGAGACGGCGAGGGAGACGGCGAGGGAGACGGCGAGGGAGACGGCGAGGGAGACGGCGAGGGAGACGGCGAGGGAGACGGCGAGGGAGACGGCGAGGGAGACGGCGACAGAGACAGCGACAGAGACAGCAAGGGAGACAGCGACAGAGACAGCAACAGAGACAGAGACAGAGACAGCGACAGAGACAGTGAGAGAGACTGCTATGGAGATAGCGCGAGAGATAGCGGGGGATACAGAGTGACTGCGAGGGAGACGGCGAAGGAGACAGCGAGGGAGACAGCGAGGGAGACATCGAGAGAGACATCGAGAGAGACTGCGAGAGAGACTGCGAGAGAGACTGCGAGGGAGACTGCGAGGGAGACTGCGAGGGAGACTGCGAGGGAGACTGCGAGGGAGACTGCGAGGGAGACTGCGAGGGAGACAGTGAGGGAAACTGCGAGGGAGACAGCGAGGGACACAGCGAGGGACACAGCGAGGGACACAGCGAGGGAGACAGCGAGGGAGACAGCGAGAGAGACAGCGAGAGAGACAGCTCGGGAGACAGCTCGGGAGACAGCGCTGGAGACAGCGAGAGAGAATGCGAGAAGGACTGCGAGAGAGACAGCGAGGGAGAAAGCGAGAGCGACTTCGAGAGAGACTGCGAGGGAGACAGCGAGAGAGACTGTGAGGGAAACAGCGAGGGAGACAGCGAGAGAGACTGCGAGGGAGACTGCGAGGGAGACTGCGAGGGAGACTGCGAGTGAGACTGCGAGTGAGACTGCGAGTGAGACTGCGAGAGAGACTGCGAGAGAGACTGCGAGAGAGACTGCGAGAGACTGCGAGGGAGAATGCGAGAGAGACTGCGAGAGAGACTGCGAGAGAGACTGCGAGAGGGATATTGAGGGAGACTGCGAGGGAGACAGCGAGGGAGACAGCGAGGGAGACAGCGAGAGAGACAGCGAGAGAGACAGCGAGGGAGACAGCGAGGGAGACAGCGAGGGAGACAGCGAGGGAGACAGCGAGGGAGACTGCGAGGGAGACTGCGAGGGAGACTGCGAGGGAGACTGCGAGAGAGACTGCGAGAGAGACTGCGAGGGAGAGAGCGAGGGAGAGAGCGAGGGAGAAAGCGAGAGAGAAAGCGAGAGAGAAAGCGAGAGAGACTGCGAGGGAGACAGCGATAGAGACAGCGAGGGAGTCAGTGAGAGAGACAGCGAGAGAGACAGCGAGAGAGACTGCGAGAGAGACTGCGAGAGAGGCCTCGAGGGAGACAGCGAGGGAGACAGCGAGAGAGACTGTGAGGGAGACAGCGAGGGAGACAGTGAGAGAGACAGCGAGAGAGACTGTGAGGGAGACAGCGAGAGAGACTGTGAGGGAGACTGCGAGGGAGGAAGCGAGAGAAACTGCGAGAGAGACTGCTATGGAGATAGCGAGAGAGACAGCGAGGGATACAGCGAGAGACACTGCGAGGGAGACAGCGATTGAGATGGCGAGAGAGAGTGCGAGGGAGAGAGCGAGGGAGAGAGCGAGGGAGAGAGCGAGGGAGAGAGCGAGGGAGAGAGCGAGGGAGAGAGCGAGGGAGAGAGCGAGGGAGAGAGCGAGGGAGACAGCGAGGGAGACAGCGAGGGAGACAGCGAGAGAGACATCGAGAGAGACTGCGAGGGAGACTGCGAGGGAGGCAGCGAGGGAGGCAGCGAGGGAGGCAGCGAGGGAGGCAGCGAGGGAGACAGCGAGGGAGACAGCGAGGGAGACAGCGAGGGAGACAGCGAGGGAGACAGCGACAGAGACAGCTATAGAGGCTGCGAGGAAGACAACGAGAGAGAATGCGAGAGAGATCGTGTGAGACAGCGAGGGAGACAGCGAGGGAGATAGCGAGGGAAACAGCGAGGGAGACTGCGAGAGAGAGAGCGAGAGACACAGCGAGGGAGACAGCAATAGAGACAGCGAGGGAGACAGCGTGGGAGACAGCGTGGGAGACAGCGTGGGAGACAGCGTGGGAGACAGCGTGGGAGACAGCGTGGGAGACAGCGTGGGAGACAGCGTGGGAGACAGCGTGGGAGAAAGCGTGGGAGACAGCGTGGGAGACAGCGTGGGAGACAGCGTGGGAGACAGCGAGGGAGACAGCGAGAGAGACTGCGAGAGGGACTGCGAGAGAGACTGCGAGAGAGACTGCGAGAGAGACTGCGAGGGAGAAAGCGAGAGAGAAAGCGAGAGAGACTGCGAGGGAGAAAGCGAGAGAGACTGCGAGGGAAACTGCAAGGGAGACAGCGAGAGAGACAGCGAGAGAGAGAGCGAGAGAGAGAGCGAGGAAGACAGCGAGGGAGACGGCGAGGGAGACGGCGAGGGAGACGGCGAGGGAGACGGCGAGGGAGACGGCGAGGGAGACGGCGAGGGAGACGGCGAGGGAGACGGCGAGGGAGACAGCGAGGGAGACGGCGAGGGAGACGGCGACAGAGACAGCGACAGAGACAGCAAGGGAGACAGCGACAGAGACAGCAACAGAGACAGAGACAGAGACAGCAAGGGAGACAGTGAGAGAGACTGCTATGGAGATAGCGCGAGAGATAGCGGGGGATACAGAGTGACTGCGAGGGAGACGGCGAGGGAGACAGCGAGGGAGACAGCGAGGGAGACATCGAGAGAGACTGCGAGAGAGACTGCGAGAGAGACTGCGAGAGAGACTGCGAGAGAGACTGCGAGAGAGACTGCGAGAGAGACTGCGAGAGAGACTGCGAGGGAGACAGTGAGGGAAACTGCGAGAGAGACAGCGAGGGACACAGCGAGGGACACAGCAAGGGAGACAGCGAGAGAGACAGCGAGAGAGACAGCGAGAGAGACAGCTCGGGAGACAGCGCTGGAGACAGCGAGAGAGAATGCGAGAGAGAATGCGAGAGAGAATGCGAGAAGGACTGCGAGAGAGACAGCGAGGGAGAAAGCGAGAGCGACTTCGAGAGAGACTGCGAGGGAGACAGCGAGAAAGACTGTGAGGGAAACAGCGAGGGAGACAGCGAGAGAGACTGCGAGGGAGACTGCGAGGGAGACTGCGAGGGAGACTGCGAGTGAGACTGAGAGTGAGACTGCGAGAGAGACTGCGAGAGAGACTGCGAGAGAGACTGCGAGAGAGACTGCGAGGGAGACTGCGAGAGAGAATGCGAGAGAGACTGCGAGAGAGACTGCGAGAGAGACTGCGAGAGAGACTGCGAGAGAGACTGCGAGAGGGATATTGAGGGAGACTGCGAGGGAGACAGCGAGGGAGACAGCGAGGGAGACAGCGAGAGAGACAGCGAGAGAGACAGCGAGAGAGACAGCGAGAGAGACAGCGAGGGAGACAGCGAGGGAGACAGCGAGGGAGACAGCGAGGGAGACAGCGAGGGAGACTGCGAGGGAGACTGCGAGAGAGACTGCGAGAGAGACTGCGAGGGAGAGAGCGAGGGAGAGAGCGAGGGAGAAAGCGAGAGAGAAAGCGAGAGAGACTGCGAGGGAGACAGCGATAGAGACAGCGAGGGAGTCAGTGAGAGAGACAGCGAGAGAGACAGCGAGAGAGACTGCGAGAGAGACTGCGAGAGAGACTGTGAGAGAGGCCTCGAGGGAGACAGCGAGGGAGACAGCGAGAGAGACAGCGAGGGAGACAGTGAGAGAGACAGCGAGAGAGACTGTGAGGGAGACAGCGAGAGAGACTGCGAGGGAGGAAGCGAGAGAAACTGCGAGAGAGACTGCTATGGAGATAGCGAGAGAGACAGCGAGGGATACAGCGAGAGACACTGCGAGGGAGACAGCGATTGAGACGGCGAGAGAGAGAGCGAGGGAGAGAGCGAGGGAGAGAGCGAGGGAGAGAGCGAGGGAGAGAGCGAGGGAGAGAGCGAGGGAGAGAGCGAGGGAGAGAGCGAGGGAGACAGCGAGGGAGACAGCGAGGGAGACAGCGAGGGAGACAGCGAGAGAGACATCGAGAGAGACTGCGAGGGAGACTGCGAGGGAGGCTGCGAGGGAGGCAGCGAGGGAGGCAGCGAGGGAGGCAGCGAGGGAGACAGCGAGGGAGACAGCGAGGGAGACAGAGAGGGAGACAGCGAGGGAGACAGCGAGGGAGACAGCGACAGAGACAGCAATAGAGACTGCGAGGAAGACAACGAGAGAGAATGCGAGAGAGATCGTGTGAGACAGCGAGGGAGACAGCGAGGGAGATAGCGAGGGAAACAGCGAGGGAGACTGCGAGAGAGAGAGCGAGAGACACAGCGAGGGAGACAGCAATAGAGACAGCGAGGGAGACAGCGTGGGAGACAGCGTGGGAGACAGCGTGGGAGACAGCGTGGGAGACAGCGTGGGAGACAGCGTGGGAGACAGCGTGGGAGACAGCGTGGGAGACAGCGTGGGAGACAGCGTGGGAGACAGCGTGGGAGACAGCGTGGGAGGCAGCGAGGGAGACAGCGAGAGAGACTGCGAGAGAGACTGCGAGAGAGACTGCGAGAGAGACTGCGAGAGAGACTGCGAGAGAGACTGCGAGAGAGACTGCGAGAGAGACTGCGAGAGAGACTGCGAGAGAGACTGCGAGGGAGAAAGCGAGAGAGAAAGCGAGAGAGACTGCGAGGGAGAAAGCGAGAGAGACTGCGAGGGAGACTGCAAGGGAGACAGCGAGAGAGACAGCGAGGGAGACAGCGAGGGAGATAGCAAGGGAGATAGCGCGGGAGATAGCGAGAGAGACTGCGAGAGAGACTGCGAGAGAGACTGCGATAGAAACTGCGAGGGAGTCAGCGAGAGAGACAGCGAGAGAGACTGCGAGAGAGACTGTGAGGGAGACCTCGAGGGACACAGCGAGGGAGACAGCGAGGGAGACAGCGAGGAAGACAGCGAGGGAGACAGCGAGAGAGACAGCGAGAGAGACAGCGAGGAAAACAGCGAGAGAGACTGCGAGGGAGACAGTGAGGGAGACTGCGAGAGAGACAGCGAGAGAGACTGTGAGGGAGACAGCGAGAGAAACTGCGAGAGAGACTGCTATGGAGATAGCGAGAGAGACAGCGAGGGATACAGCGAGAGACACTGCGAGAGAGAATGCGAGGGAGACAGCGATTGAGACGGCGAGGGAGACGGCGAGAGAGAGAGCGAGAGAGAGAGCGAGAGAGAGAGCGAGGAAGACAGCGAGGAAGACAGCGAGGAAGACAGCGAGGAAGACAGCGAGGAAGACAGCGAGGAAGACAGCGAGGAAGACAGCGAGGAAGACAGCGAGAGAGACTGCGAGAGAGACTGCGAGAGAGACTGCGAGAGAGACAGTGAGGGAGACAGTGAGGGAGACAGCGAGGGAGACAGCGAGGGAGACAGCAAGAGAGACAGCGAGAGAGACAGCGAGAGAGACTGCGAGTGAGACTGTGAGGGAGACAGCGAGAGAGACTGCGAGGGAGAAAGCGAGAGAAACTGCGAGAGAGACTGCTATGGAGATAGCGAGGGATACAGCGAGAGACACTGCGAGAGAGAATGCGAGGGAGACAGCGATTGAGACGGCGAGGGAGACGGCGAGAGGGAGAGTGAGAGAGAGAGCGAGAGAGAGAGCGAGGGAGACAGCGAGGGAGACAGCGAGGGAGACAGCGAGGGAGACAGCGAGGGAGACAGCGAGGGAGACAGCGAGGGAGACAGCGAGGGAGACAGCGAGAGAGACTGCGAGGGAGGCAGCGAGGGAGGCAGCGAGGGAGACAGCGAGGGAGACAGCGAGAGAGACAGCGAGAGAGACAGCGACAGAGACTGTGAGAGAGACTGCAAGGGACACAGCGAGAGAAACTGCGAGGGAGACGACGAGAGAGAATGCGAGAGAGATCGCGTGAGACAGCGAGGGAGACGGCGAGGGAGACGGCGAGGGAGACGGCGAGGGAGACGGCGAGGGAGACGGCGAGGGAGACGGCGAGGGAGACGGCGAGAGAGACTGCGAGGGGGATATTGAGGGAGACTGCGAGGGAGACAGCGAGGGAGACAGCGAGGGAGACAGCGAGAGAGACAGCGAGAGAGACAGCGAGAGAGACAGCGAGAGAGACAGCGAGGGAGACAGCGAGGGAGACAGCGAGGGAGACTGCGAGGGAGACTGCGAGAGAGACTGCGAGAGAGACTGCGAGGGAGAGAGCGAGGGAGAGAGCGAGGGAGAAAGCGAGAGAGAAAGCGAGAGAGACTGCGAGGGAGACAGCGATAGAGACAGCGAGGGAGTCAGTGAGAGAGACAGCGAGAGAGACAGCGAGAGAGACTGCGAGAGAGACTGCGAGAGAGACTGTGAGAGAGGCCTCGAGGGAGACAGCGAGGGAGACAGCGAGAGAGACAGCGAGGGAGACAGTGAGAGAGACAGCGAGAGAGACTGTGAGGGAGACAGCGAGAGAGACTGCGAGGGAGGAAGCGAGAGAAACTGCGAGAGAGACTGCTATGGAGATAGCGAGAGAGACAGCGAGGGATACAGCGAGAGACACTGCGAGGGAGACAGCGATTGAGACGGCGAGAGAGAGAGCGAGGGAGAGAGCGAGGGAGAGAGCGAGGGAGAGAGCGAGGGAGAGAGCGAGGGAGAGAGCGAGGGAGAGAGCGAGGGAGAGAGCGAGGGAGACAGCGAGGGAGACAGCGAGGGAGACAGCGAGGGAGACAGCGAGAGAGACATCGAGAGAGACTGCGAGGGAGACTGCGAGGGAGGCTGCGAGGGAGGCAGCGAGGGAGGCAGCGAGGGAGGCAGCGAGGGAGACAGCGAGGGAGACAGCGAGGGAGACAGAGAGGGAGACAGCGAGGGAGACAGCGAGGGAGACAGCGACAGAGACAGCAATAGAGACTGCGAGGAAGACAACGAGAGAGAATGCGAGAGAGATCGTGTGAGACAGCGAGGGAGACAGCGAGGGAGATAGCGAGGGAAACAGCGAGGGAGACTGCGAGAGAGAGAGCGAGAGACACAGCGAGGGAGACAGCAATAGAGACAGCGAGGGAGACAGCGAGGGAGACAGCGTGGGAGACAGCGTGGGAGACAGCGTGGGAGACAGCGTGGGAGACAGCGTGGGAGACAGCGTGGGAGACAGCGTGGGAGACAGCGTGGGAGGCAGCGAGGGAGACAGCGAGAGAGACTGCGAGAGAGACTGCGAGAGAGACTGCGAGAGAGACTGCGAGAGAGACTGCGAGAGAGACTGCGAGAGAGACTGCGAGAGAGACTGCGAGGGAGAAAGCGAGAGAGAAAGCGAGAGAGACTGCGAGGGAGAAAGCGAGAGAGACTGCGAGGGAGACTGCAAGGGAGACAGCGAGAGAGACAGCGAGGGAGACAGCGAGGGAGATAGCAAGGGAGATAGCGCGGGAGATAGCGAGAGAGACTGCGAGAGAGACTGCGAGAGAGACTGCGATAGAAACTGCGAGGGAGTCAGCGAGAGAGACAGCGAGAGAGACTGCGAGAGAGACTGTGAGGGAGACCTCGAGGGAGACAGCGAGGGAGACAGCGAGGGAGACAGCGAGGAAGACAGCGAGGAAGACAGCGAGAGAGACAGCGAGAGAGACAGCGAGGAAAACAGCGAGAGAGACTGCGAGGGAGACAGTGAGGGAGACTGCGAGAGAGACAGCGAGAGAGACTGTGAGGGAGACAGCGAGAGAAACTGCGAGAGAGACTGCTATGGAGATAGCGAGAGAGACAGCGAGGGATACAGCGAGAGACACTGCGAGAGAGAATGCGAGGGAGACAGCGATTGAGACGGTGAGGGAGACGGCGAGAGAGAGAGCGAGAGAGAGAGCGAGAGAGAGAGCGAGGAAGACAGCGAGGAAGACAGCGAGGAAGACAGCGAGGAAGACAGCGAGGAAGACAGCGAGGAAGACAGCGAGGAAGACAGCGAGAGAGACTGCGAGAGAGACTGCGAGAGAGACTGCGAGAGAGACAGTGAGGGAGACAGTGAGGGAGACAGCGAGGGAGACAGCGAGGGAGACAGCGAGAGAGACAGCGAGAGAGACAGCGAGAGAGACTGCGAGTGAGACAGCGAGAGAGACTGCGAGGGAGAAAGCGAGAGAAACTGCGAGAGAGACTGCTATGGAGATAGCGAGGGATACAGCGAGAGACACTGCGAGAGAGAATGCGAGGGAGACAGCGATTGAGACGGCGAGGGAGACGGCGAGAGGGAGAGTGAGAGAGAGAGCGAGAGAGAGAGCGAGGGAGACAGCGAGGGAGACAGCGAGGGAGACAGCGAGGGAGACAGCGAGGGAGACAGCGAGGGAGACAGCGAGGTAGACAGCGAGAGAGACTTCGAGAGAGACTGCGAGGGAGGCAGCGAGGGAGGCAGCGAGGGAGACAGCGAGGGAGACAGCGAGAGAGACAGCGAGAGAGACAGCGACAGAGACTGTGAGAGAGACTGCAAGGGACACAGCGAGAGAAACTGCGAGGGAGACGACGAGAGAGAATGCGAGAGAGATCGCGTGAGACAGCGAGGGAGACGGCGAGGGAGACGGCGAGGGAGACGGCGAGGGAGACGGCGAGGGAGACGGCGAGGGAGACGGCGAGGGAGACGGCGAGGGAGACGGCGAGGGAGACGGCGAGGGAGACGGCGTGGGAGACGGCACGGGAGGCGGTGAGAGACTGCGAGACAGATAGCGAGACAGTCTGCGAGAGAGACCGCGAGGGAGACAGCGAGGGAGACAGCGAGGGAGACAGCCAGGGAGACAGCCAGGGAGACAGCCAGGGAGACAGCCAGGGAGACAGCGAGGGACACAGCGAGGGAGACAGCGAGAGAGACTGCGAGAGAGACTGCGAGAGAGACTGCGAGAGAGACTGCGAGAGCGACTGCTGGGGAGACAGCGAGGGAGGCAGCGAGGGAGGCAGCGAGGGAGGCAGCAAGGGAGGCAGCGAGGGAGGCAGCGAGGGAGGCAGCGAGGGAGGCAGCGAGGGAGACAGCGAGAGAGACTGCGAGGAAGACGGCGAGAGAGACTGCGAGAGAGACGGCGAGGGAGACGGCGTGGGAGACGGCGTGGGAGACGGCGTGGGAGGCGGTGAGAGACTGCGAGACAGATAGCGAGACAGTCTGCGAGAGAGACCGCGAGGGAGACAGCGAGGGAGACAGCGAGGGAGACAGCGAGGGAGACAGCGAGGGAGACAGCGAGAGTACATTGAGAGAGACAGCGAGAGAGACAGCGAGAGAGACAGCGAGAGAGACAGCGAGAGAGACTGCGAGGGAGACTGCGAGGGAGACTGCGAGGGAGACGGCGAGGGATACGGCGAGGGAGACGGCGAGGGAGACGACGAGGGAGACGACGAGGGAGACGACGAGGGAGACGACGAGGGAGACGGCGAGGGAGACGGCGAGGGAGACGGCGAGGGAGACAGCGAGGGAGACAGCGACAGAGACAGCGACAGAGACAGCGACAGAGACAGCGACAGAGACAGCGACAGAGACAGCGACAGAGACAGACAGCGAGGGAGACAGCAAGGGAGACAGTGAGAGAGACTGCTATGGAGATAGCGCGAGAGATAGCGGGGGATACAGAGTGACTGCGAGGGAGACGGCGAGGGAGACAGCGAGGGAGACAGCGAGGGAGACAGCGAGGGAGACTGCGAGAGAGACTGCGAGGGAGACTGCGAGAGAGACTGCGAGGGAGACAGCGAGGGAGACAGCGAGGGAGACAGCGAGAGAGAATGCGAGAAGGACTGCGAGAGAGACTGCGAGGGAGACAGCGAGAGAGACTGTGAGGGAGACTGCGAGGGAGACTGCGAGGGAGACTGCGAGGGAGACTGCGAGGGAGACTGCGAGAGAGACTGCGAGAGAGACTGCGAGAGAGACTGCGAGACAGACTGCGAGACAGACTGCGAGACAGACTGCGAGACAGACTGCGAGACAGACTGCGAGACAGACTGCGAGACAGACTGCGAGGGAGACTGCGAGGGAGACTGCGAGGGAGACTGCGAGAGAGAATGCGAGAGAGACTGCGAGAGGGATATTGAGGGAGACTGCGAGGGAGACAGCGAGGGTGACAGCGAGAGAGACAGCGAGAGAGACAGCGAGAGAGACTGCGAGGGAGACTGCGAGGGAGACTGCGAGGGAGACTGCGAGGGAGACTGCGAGAGAGACTGCGAGAGAGACTGCGAGAGAGACTGCGAGAGAGACTGCGAGGGAGAGAGCGAGAGAGAAAGCGAGAGAGACTGCGAGGGAGACAGCGATAGAGACAGCGATAGAGACAGCGAGGGAGTCAGTGAGAGAGACAATGAGAGAGACTGCGAGAGAGACTGCGAGAGAGACCTCGAGGGAGACAGCGAGGGAGACAGCGAGAGAGACTGTGAGGGAGACAGCGAGGGAGACAGCGAGGGAGACAGCGAGAGAGACTGCGAGGGAGGAAGCGAGAGAAACTGCGAGAGAGACTGCTATGGAGATAGCGAGAGAGAATGCGAGGGAGACAGCGATTGAGACGGCGAGAGAGAGAGCGAGGGAGAGAGCGAGGGAGAGAGCGAGGGAGAGAGCGAGGGAGAGAGCGAGGGAGAGAGCGAGGGAGAGAGCGAGGGAGAGAGCGAGGGAGAGAGCGAGGCAGAGAGCGAGGGAGAGAGCGAGGGAGAGAGCGAGGGAGACAGCGAGGGAGACAGCGAGGGAGACAGCGAGGGAGACAGCGAGGGAGACAGCGAGGTAGACAGCGAGGTAGACAGCGAGAGAGACATCGAGAGAGGCTGCGAGGGAGACTGCGAGGGAGGCAGCGAGGGAGGCAGCGAGGGAGACAGCGAGGGAGACAGCGAGGGAGACAGCGAGGGAGACAGCGAGGGAGACAGCGACAGAGACAGCAATAGAGACAGCAATAGAGACTGCGAGAGAGACTGCGAGGGAGACAACGAGAGAGAATGCGAGAGAGATCGTGTGAGACAGCGAGGGAGACAGCGAGGGAGACAGCGAGGGAGACAGCGAGGGAGACAGCGAGGGAGACAGCGAGGGAGACAGCGAGGGAGACTGCGAGGGAGACTGCGAGAGAGAGAGCGAGAGACACAGCGAGGGAGACAGCAATAGAGACAGCAAGAGAGACTGCAAGAGAGACTGCAAGAGAGACTGCAAGAGAGACTGCGAGGGAGACTGCGAGGGAGACTGCGAGGGAGACAGCGTGGGAGACAGCGTGGGAGACAGCGTGGGAGACAGCGTGGGAGACAGCGTGGGAGACAGCGTGGGAGACAGCGTGGGAGGCAGCGAGGGAGACAGCGAGGGAGACAGCGAGGGAGACAGCCAGGGAGACAGCCAGGGAGACAGCCAGGGAGACAGCCAGGGAGACAGCGAGGGACACAGCGAGGGAGACAGCGAGAGAGACTGCGAGAGAGACTGCGAGAGAGACTGCGAGAGAGACTGCGAGAGCGACTGCTGGGGAGACAGCGAGGGAGGCAGCGAGGGAGGCAGCAAGGGAGGCAGCGAGGGAGGCAGCGAGGGAGGCAGCGAGGGAGGCAGCGAGGGAGGCAGCGAGGGAGACAGCGAGAGAGACTGCGAGGAAGACGGCGAGAGAGACTGCGAGAGAGACGGCGAGGGAGACGGCGTGGGAGACGGCGTGGGAGACGGCGTGGGAGGCGGTGAGAGACTGCGAGACAGATAGCGAGACAGTCTGCGAGAGAGACCGCGAGGGAGACAGCGAGGGAGACAGCGAGGGAGACAGCGAGGGAGACAGCGAGGGAGACAGCGAGGGAGACAGCGAGGGAGACAGCGAGAGTACATTGAGAGAGACAGCGAGAGAGACAGCGAGAGAGACAGCGAGAGAGACAGCGAGAGAGACTGCGAGGGAGACTGCGAGGGAGACTGCGAGGGAGACGGCGAGGGATACGGCGAGGGAGACGGCGAGGGAGACGACGAGGGAGACGACGAGGGAGACGACGAGGGAGACGACGAGGGAGACGGCGAGGGAGACGGCGAGGGAGACGGCGAGGGAGACGGCGAGGGAGACAGCGAGGGAGACAGCGACAGAGACAGCGACAGAGACAGCGACAGAGACAGCGACAGAGACAGCGACAGAGACAGCGACAGAGACAGACAGCGAGGGAGACAGCAAGGGAGACAGTGAGAGAGACTGCTATGGAGATAGCGCGAGAGATAGCGGGGGATACAGAGTGACTGCGAGGGAGACGGCGAGGGAGACAGCGAGGGAGACAGCGAGGGAGACAGCGAGGGAGACTGCGAGAGAGACTGCGAGGGAGACTGCGAGAGAGACTGCGAGGGAGACAGCGAGGGAGACAGCGAGGGAGACAGCGAGAGAGAATGCGAGAAGGACTGCGAGAGAGACTGCGAGGGAGACAGCGAGAGAGACTGTGAGGGAGACAGCGAGGGAGACTGCGAGGGAGACTGCGAGGGAGACTGCGAGGGAGACTGCGAGGGAGACTGCGAGAGAGACTGCGAGAGAGACTGCGAGAGAGACTGCGAGACAGACTGCGAGACAGACTGCGAGACAGACTGCGAGACAGACTGCGAGACAGACTGCGAGACAGACTGCGAGACAGACTGCGAGACAGACTGCGAGGGAGACTGCGAGGGAGACTGCGAGGGAGACTGCGAGAGAGAATGCGAGAGAGACTGCGAGAGGGATATTGAGGGAGACTGCGAGGGAGACAGCGAGGGTGACAGCGAGAGAGACAGCGAGAGAGACAGCGAGAGAGACTGCGAGGGAGACTGCGAGGGAGACTGCGAGGGAGACTGCGAGGGAGACTGCGAGGGAGACTGCGAGGGAGACTGCGAGGGAGACTGCGAGAGAGACTGCGAGAGAGACTGCGAGAGAGACTGCGAGAGAGACTGCGAGGGAGAGAGCGAGAGAGAAAGCGAGAGAGACTGCGAGGGAGACAGCGATAGAGACAGCGATAGAGACAGCGAGGGAGTCAGTGAGAGAGACAGTGAGAGAGACTGCGAGAGAGACTGCGAGAGAGACCTCGAGGGAGACAGCGAGGGAGACAGCGAGAGAGACTGTGAGGGAGACAGCGAGGGAGACAGCGAGGGAGACAGCGAGAGAGACTGCGAGGGAGGAAGCGAGAGAAACTGCGAGAGAGACTGCTATGGAGATAGCGAGAGAGAATGCGAGGGAGACAGCGATTGAGACGGCGAGAGAGAGAGCGAGGGAGAGAGCGAGGGAGAGAGCGAGGGAGAGAGCGAGGGAGAGAGCGAGGGAGAGAGCGAGGGAGAGAGCGAGGGAGAGAGCGAGGCAGAGAGCGAGGGAGAGAGCGAGGGAGAGAGCGAGGGAGACAGCGAGGGAGACAGCGAGGGAGACAGCGAGGGAGACAGCGAGGGAGACAGCGAGGTAGACAGCGAGGTAGACAGCGAGAGAGACATCGAGAGAGGCTGCGAGGGAGACTGCGAGGGAGGCAGCGAGGGAGGCAGCGAGGGAGACAGCGAGGGAGACAGCGAGGGAGACAGCGAGGGAGACAGCGAGGGAGACAGCGACAGAGACAGCAATAGAGACAGCAATAGAGACTGCGAGAGAGACTGCGAGGGAGACAACGAGAGAGAATGCGAGAGAGATCGTGTGAGACAGCGAGGGAGACAGCGAGGGAGATAGCGAGGGAGACAGCGAGGGAGACAGCGAGGGAGACAGCGAGGGAGACTGCGAGAGAGAGAGCGAGAGACACAGCGAGGGAGACAGCAATAGAGACAGCAAGAGAGACTGCAAGAGAGACTGCAAGAGAGACTGCAAGAGAGACTGCGAGGGAGACTGCGAGGGAGACTGCGAGGGAGACAGCGTGGGAGACAGCGTGGGAGACAGCGTGGGAGACAGCGTGGGAGACAGCGTGGGAGACAGCGTGGGAGACAGCGTGGGAGACAGCGTGGGAGACAGCGTGGGAGGCAGCGAGGGAGACAGCGAGGGAGACAGCGAGGGAGACAGCGAGGGAGACAGCCAGGGAGACAGCCAGGGAGACAGCCAGGGAGACAGCGAGGGACACAGCGAGGGAGACAGCGAGAGAGACTGCGAGAGAGACTGCGAGAGAGACTGCGAGAGAGACTGCGAGAGCGACTGCTGGGGAGACAGCGAGGGAGGCAGCGAGGGAGGCAGCGAGGGAGGCAGCAAGGGAGGCAGCGAGGGAGGCAGCGAGGGAGGCAGCGAGGGAGGCAGCGAGGGAGACAGCGAGAGAGACTGCGAGGAAGACGGCGAGAGAGACTGCGAGAGAGACGGCGAGGGAGACGGCGTGGGAGACGGCGTGGGAGACGGCGTGGGAGGCGGTGAGAGACTGCGAGACAGATAGCGAGACAGTCTGCGAGAGAGACCGCGAGGGAGACAGCGAGGGAGACAGCGAGGGAGACAGCGAGGGAGACAGCGAGGGAGACAGCGAGGGAGACAGCGAGGGAGACAGCGAGAGTACATTGAGAGAGACAGCGAGAGAGACAGCGAGAGAGACAGCGAGAGAGACAGCGAGAGAGACTGCGAGGGAGACTGCGAGGGAGACTGCGAGGGAGACGGCGAGGGATACGGCGAGGGAGACGGCGAGGGAGACGACGAGGGAGACGACGAGGGAGACGACGAGGGAGACGACGAGGGAGACGGCGAGGGAGACGGCGAGGGAGACGGCGAGGGAGACAGCGAGGGAGACAGCGACAGAGACAGCGACAGAGACAGCGACAGAGACAGCGACAGAGACAGCGACAGAGACAGCGACAGAGACAGACAGCGAGGGAGACAGCAAGGGAGACAGTGAGAGAGACTGCTATGGAGATAGCGCGAGAGATAGCGGGGGATACAGAGTGACTGCGAGGGAGACGGCGAGGGAGACAGCGAGGGAGACAGCGAGGGAGACAGCGAGGGAGACTGCGAGAGAGACTGCGAGGGAGACTGCGAGAGAGACTGCGAGGGAGACAGCGAGGGAGACAGCGAGGGAGACAGCGAGAGAGAATGCGAGAAGGACTGCGAGAGAGACTGCGAGGGAGACAGCGAGAGAGACTGCGAGGGAGACAGCGAGGGAGACTGCGAGGGAGACTGCGAGGGAGACTGCGAGGGAGACTGCGAGGGAGACTGCGAGAGAGACTGCGAGAGAGACTGCGAGAGAGACTGCGAGAGAGACTGCGAGACAGACTGCGAGACAGACTGCGAGACAGACTGCGAGACAGACTGCGAGACAGACTGCGAGACAGACTGCGAGACAGACTGCGAGGGAGACTGCGAGGGAGACTGCGAGGGAGACTGCGAGAGAGAATGCGAGAGAGACTGCGAGAGGGATATTGAGGGAGACTGCGAGGGAGACAGCGAGGGTGACAGCGAGAGAGACAGCGAGAGAGACAGCGAGAGAGACTGCGAGGGAGACTGCGAGGGAGACTGCGAGGGAGACTGCGAGGGAGACTGCGAGGGAGACTGCGAGGGAGACTGCGAGAGAGACTGCGAGAGAGACTGCGAGAGAGACTGCGAGAGAGACTGCGAGGGAGAGAGCGAGAGAGAAAGCGAGAGAGACTGCGAGGGAGACAGCGATAGAGACAGCGATAGAGACAGCGAGGGAGTCAGTGAGAGAGACAGTGAGAGAGACTGCGAGAGAGACTGCGAGAGAGACCTCGAGGGAGACAGCGAGGGAGACAGCGAGAGAGACTGTGAGGGAGACAGCGAGGGAGACAGCGAGGGAGACAGCGAGAGAGACTGCGAGGGAGGAAGCGAGAGAAACTGCGAGAGAGACTGCTATGGAGATAGCGAGAGAGAATGCGAGGGAGACAGCGATTGAGACGGCGAGAGAGAGAGCGAGGGAGAGAGCGAGGGAGAGAGCGAGGGAGAGAGCGAGGGAGAGAGCGAGGGAGAGAGCGAGGGAGAGAGCGAGGGAGAGAGCGAGGCAGAGAGCGAGGGAGAGAGCGAGGGAGAGAGCGAGGGAGACAGCGAGGGAGACAGCGAGGGAGACAGCGAGGGAGACAGCGAGGGAGACAGCGAGGGAGACAGCGAGGGAGACAGCGAGGGAGACAGCGAGGGAGACAGCGAGGGAGACAGCGAGGTAGACAGCGAGGTAGACAGCGAGAGAGACATCGAGAGAGGCTGCGAGGGAGACTGCGAGGGAGGCAGCGAGGGAGGCAGCGAGGGAGACAGCGAGGGAGACAGCGAGGGAGACAGCGAGGGAGACAGCGAGGGAGACAGCGACAGAGACAGCAATAGAGACAGCAATAGAGACTGCGAGAGAGACTGCGAGGGAGACAACGAGAGAGAATGCGAGAGAGATCGTGTGAGACAGCGAGGGAGACAGCGAGGGAGATAGCGAGGGAGACAGCGAGGGAGACAGCGAGGGAGACAGCGAGGGAGACTGCGAGAGAGAGAGCGAGAGACACAGCGAGGGAGACAGCAATAGAGACAGCAAGAGAGACTGCAAGAGAGACTGCAAGAGAGACTGCAAGAGAGACTGCGAGGGAGACTGCGAGGGAGACTGCGAGGGAGACTGCGAGGGAGACAGCGTGGGAGACAGCGTGGGAGACAGCGTGGGAGACAGCGTGGGAGACAGCGTGGGAGACAGCGTGGGAGACAGCGTGGGAGGCAGCGAGGGAGACAGCGAGGGAGACAGCGAGGGAGACAGCGAGGGAGACAGCGAGAGAGACTGCGAGAGAGACTGCGAGAGAGACTGCGAGACAGACTGCGAGAGAGACTGCGAGAGAGACTGCGAGAGAGACTGCGAGAGAGACTGCGAGAGAGACTGCGAGAGAGACTGCGAGAGTGACTGCGAGAGAGACTGCGAGAGAGACTGCGAGAGAGACTGCGAGAGAGACTGCGAGAGAGACTGCGAGAGAGACTGCGAGGGAGAAAGCGAGAGAGAAAGCGAGAGAGACTGCGAGAGAGACTGCGAGGGAGAAAGCGAGAGAGACTGCGAGGGAGACTGCAAGGGAGACTGCAAGGGAGACAGCGAGGGAGACTGCGAGGGAGACTGCGAGGGAGACTGCGAGGGAGACTGCGAGGGAGACTGCGAGAGAGACTGCGAGAGAGACTGCGAGACAGACTGCGAGACAGACTGCGAGACAGACTGCGAGACAGACTGCGAGACAGACTGCGAGACAGACTGCGAGACAGATTGCGAGAGAGACTGCGAGGGAGACTGCGAGAGAGACTGCGAGGGAGACAGCGAGGGAGACAGCGAGGGAGACAGCGAGGGAGACAGCGAGAGAGAATGCGAGAAGGACTGCGAGAGAGACTGCGAGGGAGACAGCGAGAGAGACTGTGAGGGAGACAGCGAGGGAGACTGCGAGGGAGACTGCGAGGGAGACTGCGAGGGAGACTGCGAGAGAGACTGCGAGAGAGACTGCGAGAGAGACTGTGAGAGAGACTGCGAGAGAGACTGCGAGGGAGAAAGCGAGAGAGAAAGCGAGAGAGACTGCGAGAGAGACTGCGAGGGAGAAAGCGAGAGAGACTGCGAGGGAGACTGCAAGGGAGACTGCAAGGGAGACAGCGAGGGAGACTGCGAGGGAGACTGCGAGGGAGACTGCGAGGGAGACTGCGAGGGAGACTGCGAGGGAGACTGCGAGAGAGACTGCGAGACAGACTGCGAGACAGACTGCGAGACAGACTGCGAGACAGACTGCGAGACAGACTGCGAGACAGACTGCGAGGGAGACTGCGAGGGAGACTGCGAGGGAGACTGCGAGGGAGACTGCGAGGGAGACTGCGAGAGAGAATGCGAGAGAGACTGCGAGAGGGATATTGAGGGAGACTGCGAGGGAGACAGCGAGGTTGACAGCGAGAGAGACAGCGAGAGAGACAGCGAGAGAGACTGCGAGGGAGACTGCGAGGGAGACTGCGAGGGAGACTGCGAGGGAGACTGCGAGAGAGACTGCGAGAGAGACTGCGAGAGAGACTGCGAGAGAGACTGCGAGGGAGAGAGCGAGGGAGAAAGCGAGAGAGAAAGCGAGAGAGACTGCGAGGGAGACAGCGATAGAGACAGCGATAGAGACAGCGAGGGAGTCAGTGAGAGAGACAGTGAGAGAGACTGCGAGAGAGACTGCGAGAGAGACCTCGAGGGAGACAGCGAGGGAGACAGCGAGAGAGACTGTGAGGGAGACAGCGAGAGAGACTGCGAGGGAGGAAGCGAGAGAAACTGCGAGAGAGACTGCTATGGAGATAGCGAGAGAGAATGCGAGGGAGACAGCGATTGAGACGGCGAGAGAGAGAGCGAGGGAGAGAGCGAGGGAGAGGGCGAGGGAGAGAGCGAGGGAGAGAGCGAGGGAGACAGCGAGGGAGACAGCGAGGGAGACAGCGAGGGAGACAGCGAGGGAGACAGCGAGGTAGACAGCGAGGTAGACAGCGAGGTAGACAGCGAGAGAGACATCGAGAGAGACATCGAGAGAGACTGCGAGGGAGACTGCGAGGGAGGCAGCGAGGGAGGCAGCGAGGGAGACAGCGAGGGAGACAGCGAGGGAGACAGCGAGGGAGACAGCGAGGGAGACAGCGAGGGAGACAGCGAGGGAGACAGCGACAGAGACCGCAATAGAGACAGCAATAGAGACTGCGAGAGAGACTGCGAGGGAGACAACGAGAGAGAATGCGAGAGAGATCGTGTGAGACAGCGAGGGAGACAGCGAGGGAGACTGCGAGAGAGACTGCGAGGGAGACTGCGAGAGAGACTGCGAGGGAGACAGCGAGGGAGACAGCGAGGGAGACAGCGAGGGAGACAGCGAGAGAGAATGCGAGAAGGACTGCGAGAGAGACTGCGAGGGAGACAGCGAGAGAGACTGTGAGGGAGACAGCGAGGGAGACTGCGAGGGAGACTGCGAGGGAGACTGCGAGGGAGACTGCGAGAGAGACTGCGAGAGAGACTGCGAGAGAGACTGCGAGACAGACTGCGAGACAGACTGCGAGACAGACTGCGAGACAGACTGCGAGGGAGACTGCGAGGGAGACTGCGAGGGAGACTGCGAGGGAGACTGCGAGAGAGAATGCGAGAGAGACTGCGAGAGGGATATTGAGGGAGACTGCGAGGGAGACAGCGAGGGTGACAGCGAGAGAGACAGCGAGAGAGACTGCGAGGGAGACTGCGAGGGAGACTGCGAGGGAGACTGCGAGGGAGACTGCGAGGGAGACTGCGAGAGAGACTGCGAGAGAGACTGCGAGAGAGACTGCGAGGGAGAGAGCGAGGGAGAGAGCGAGGGAGACAGCGAGGGAGACAGCGAGGGAGACAGCGAGAGAGACTGCGAGGGAGGAAGCGAGAGAAACTGCGAGAGAGACTGCTATGGAGATAGCGAGAGAGAATGCGAGGGAGACAGCGATTGAGACGGCGAGAGAGAGAGCGAGGGAGAGAGCGAGGGAGACAGCGATTGAGACGGCGAGAGAGAGAGCGAGGGAGAGAGCGAGGGAGAGAGCGAGGGAGAGAGCGAGGGAGAGAGCGAGGGAGAGAGCGAGGGAGAGAGCGAGGGAGACAGCGAGGGAGACAGCGAGGGAGACAGCGAGGGAGACAGCGAGGGAGACAGCGAGGGAGACAGCGAGGGAGACAGCGAGGGAGACAGCGAGGTAGACAGCGAGGTAGACAGCGAGAGAGACATCGAGAGAGACTGCGAGGGAGACTGCGAGGGAGGCAGCGAGGGAGGCAGCGAGGGAGACAGCGAGGGAGACAGCGAGGGAGACAGCGAGGGAGACAGCGAGGGAGACAGCGACAGAGACAGCGACAGAGACAGCAATAGAGACAGCAATAGAGACTGGTAGAGAGACTGCGAGGGAGACAACGAGAGAGAATGCGAGAGAGATCGTGTGAGACAGCGAGGGAGACAGCGAGGGAGACAGCGAGGGAGACAGCGAGGGAGACAGCGAGGGAGAGAGCGAGAGACACAGCGAGGGAGACAGCAATAGAGACAGCAAGAGAGACTGCAAGAGAGACTGCGAGAGAGACTGCGAGAGAGACTGCGAGAGAGACTGCGAGAGAGACTGCGAGAGAGACTGCGAGGGAGACTGCGAGGGAGACTGCGAGGGAGACTGCGAGGGAGACAGCGTGGGAGACAGCGTGGGAGACAGCGTGGGAGACAGCGTGGGAGACAGCGTGGGAGACAGCGTGGGAGGCAGCGAGGGAGACAGCGAGAGAGACTGCGAGAGAGACTGCGAGAGAGACTGCGAGAGAGACTGCGAGAGAGACTGCGAGAGAGACTGCGAGAGAGACTGCGAGAGAGACTGCGAGAGAGACTGCGAGAGAGACTGCGAGAGAGACTGCGAGAGAGACTGCGAGAGAGACTGCGAGAGAGACTGCGAGGGAGAAAGCGAGAGAGAAAGCGAGAGAGACTGCGAGAGAGACTGCGAGGGAGAAAGCGAGAGAGACTGCGAGGGAGACTGCGAGGGAGACAGCGAGGGAGACTGCCAGGGAGACTGCGAGGGAGACTGCGAGGGAGACTGCGAGGGAGACTGCGAGAGAGACTGCGAGACAGACTGCGAGACAGACTGCGAGACAGACTGCGAGACAGACTGCGAGACAGACTGCGAGACAGACTGCGAGACAGACTGCGAGACAGACTGCGAGGGAGACTGCGAGACAGACTGCGAGGGAGACTGCGAGGGAGACTGCGAGGGAGACTGCGAGGGAGACTGCGAGAGAGAATGCGAGAGAGACTGCGAGAGGGATATTGAGGGAGACTGCGAGGGAGACAGCGAGGGTGACAGCGAGAGAGACAGCGAGAGAGACAGCGAGAGAGACTGCGAGGGAGACTGCGAGGGAGACTGCGAGGGAGACTGCGAGAGAGACTGCGAGAGAGACTGCGAGAGAGACTGCGAGAGAGACTGCGAGAGAGACTGCGAGGGAGAGAGCGAGGGAGAAAGCGAGAGAGAAAGCGAGAGAGACTGCGAGGGAGACAGCGATAGAGACAGCGATAGAGACAGCGAGGGAGTCAGCGAGAGAGACAGTGAGAGAGACTGCGAGAGACTGCGAGAGAGACTGCGAGAGAGACCTCGAGGGAGACAGCGAGGGAGACAGCGAGGGAGACAGCGAGAGAGACTGTGAGGGAGACAGCGAGGGAGACAGCGAGGGAGACAGCGAGAGAGACTGCGAGGGAGGAAGCGAGAGAAACTGCGAGAGAGACTGCTATGGAGATAGCGAGAGAGAATGCGAGGGAGACAGCGATTGAGACGGCGAGAGAGAGAGCGAGGGAGAGAGCGAGGGAGAGGGCGAGGGAGAGAGCGAGGGAGAGAGCGAGGGAGACAGCGAGGGAGACAGCGAGGGAGACAGCGAGGGAGACAGCGAGGGAGACAGCGAGGGAGACAGCGAGGTAGACAGCGAGAGAGACATCGAGAGAGACTGCGAGGGAGACTGCGAGGGAGGCAGCGAGGGAGGCAGCGAGGGAGACAGCGAGGGAGACAGCGAGGGAGACAGCGAGGGAGACAGCGAGGGAGACAGCGAGGGAGACAGCGACAGAGACAGCAATAGAGACAGCAATAGAGACTGCGAGAGAGACTGCGAGGGAGACAACGAGAGAGAATGCGAGAGAGATCGTGTGAGACAGCGAGGGAGACAGCGAGGGAGATAGCGAGGGAGACAGCGAGGGAGACAGCGAGGGAGACAGCGAGGGAGACTGCGAGAGAGAGAGCGAGAGACACAGCGAGGGAGACAGCAATAGAGACAGCAATAGAGACAGCAAGAGAGACTGCAAGAGAGACTGCAAGAGAGACTGCAAGAGAGACTGCAAGAGAGACTGCGAGGGAGACTGCGAGGGAGACAGCGTGGGAGACAGCGTGGGAGACAGCGTGGGAGACAGCGTGGGAGACAGCGTGGGAGACAGCGTGGGAGACAGCGTGGGAGACAGCGTGGGAGGCAGCGAGGGAGACAGCGAGGGAGACTGCGAGAGAGACTGCGAGACAGACTGCGAGAGAGACTGCGAGAGAGACTGCGAGAGAGACTGCGAGAGAGACTGCGAGAGAGACTGCGAGAGTGACTGCGAGAGAGACTGCGAGAGAGACTGCGAGAGAGACTGCAAGAGAGACTGCGAGAGAGACTGCGAGGGAGAAAGCGAGAGAGACTGCGAGAGAGACTGCGAGAGAGACTGCGAGGGAGAAAGCGAGAGAGACTGCGAGGGAGACTGCAAGGGAGACAGCGAGGGAGACTGCAAGGGAGACAGCGAGAGAGACAGCGAGGGAGACAGCAAGGGAGATAGCAAGGGAGATAGCGCGGGAGATAGCGAGAGAGACTGCGAGAGAGACTGCGAGGGAGACTGCGAGGGAGAAAGCGAGAGAGACTGCGAGGGAGACAGCGATAGAAACTGCGAGGGAGTCAGCGAGAGAGACAGCGAGAGAGACTGCGAGAGAGACTGCGAGAGAGACTGCGAGAGAGACTGCGAGAGAGACCTCGAGAGACACCTCGAGGGAGACAGCGAGGGAGACAGCGAGGGAGACAGCGAGGGAGACAGCGAGGAAGACAGCGAGGTAGACAGCGAGGTAGACAGCGAGAGAGACTGCGAGGGAGACTGCGAGGGAGACTGCGAGGGAGACTGCGAGGGAGACAGCAAGAGAGACAGCGAGAGAGACTGTGAGGGAGACAGCGAGAGAGACTGCGAGGGAGAAAGCGAGAGAAACTGCGAGAGAGACTGCTATGGAGATAGCGAGAGAGACAGCGAGGGATACAGCGAGAGACACTGCGCGAGAGAATGCGAGGGAGACAGCGATTGAGACGGCGAGGGAGACGGCGAGAGAGAGAGCGAGAGAGAGAGCGAGGGAGACAGCGAGGGAGACAGCGAGGGAGACAGCGAGGGAGACAGCGAGGGAGACAGCGAGGGAGACAGCGAGGGAGACAGCGAGGGAGACAGCGAGGTAGACAGCGAGGTAGACAGCGAGAGAGACTTCGAGAGAGACTGCGAGGGAGACAGCGAGGGAGACAGCGAGGGAGACAGCGAGGGAGACAGCGAGGGAGACAGCGACGGAGACAGCGACAGCGACAGCGACAGCGACAGCGACAGCGACAGCGACAGCGACAGCGACAGAGAAAGCGACAGAGACTGCGAGGGACACAGCGAGAGAAACTGCGAGGGAGACAACGAGAGAGAATGCGAGAGAGATCGCGTGAGACAGCGAGGGAGACAGCGAGGGAGACAGCGAGGGAGACAGCGAGGGAGACAGCGAGGGAGACTGCGAGGGAGACTGCGAGGGAGACTGCGAGGGAGACTGCGAGGGAGACTGCGAGGGAGACAGCGAGGGAGACAGCGAGGGAGACAGCGAGAGAAACTGCGAGGAAGACTGCGAGAGAGACTGCGAGAGAGACTGCGAGAGAGACTGCGAGGGAGAAAGCGAGAGAGACTGCGAGAGAGACTGCGAGAGAGACTGCGAGGGAGAAAGCGAGAGAGACTGCGAGGGAGACTGCAAGGGAGACTGCAAGAGAGACAGCGAGGGAGATAGCGAGGGAGATAGCGAGGGAGATAGCGAGAGAGACTGCGAGAGAGACTACGAGAGAGACTGCGAGAGAGACTGCGAGAGAGACTGCGAGAGAGACTGTGAGGACGACAGCGAGGGAGACAGCGAGGGAGACAGCGAGGGAGACTGTGAGGGAGACTGTGAGGGAGACTGTGAGGGAGACTGCTATGGAGACAGCGAGAGAGACAGCGAGGGATACAGCTAGAGAGACTGCAAGAGTGACTGCGAGGGAGACGGCGAGGGAGATGGCGCGGGCGACGGCGAGAGAGAGAGCGAGAGAGACTGCGAGGGAGACGGCGAGAGAGACGGCGAGAGAGACGGCGAGAGAGACGGCGAGGGAGACTGCGAGGGAGACTGCGAGGGAGACTGCGAGGGAGACAGCGAGCGAGACTGAGAGGGAGACTGAGAGGGAGACTGAGAGGGAGACTGAGAGGGAGACTGAGAGGGAGACTGAGAGGGAGACAGCGAGGGAGACAACGAGAGAGACATCGAGAGAGACATCGAGAGAGACATCCAGGGTGACTTCGAGGGAGACTGCGAGGGAGACAGCGAGAGAGACTGAGAGAGACAGCGAGAGAGACAGCGAGGGAGACAGCGAGGGAGACTGCGAGGGAGACTGCGAGGGAGACTGCGAGGGAGACTGCGAGGGAGACTGCGAGGGAGACTGCGAGGGAGACTGCGAGGGAGACTGCGAGGGAGACTGCGAGGGAGACAGCGAGGGAGACAGCGAGAGAGTCTGCGAGGGAGAGAGCGAGAGAGTCTGCGAGGGAGACTGAGAGAGAGACTGCGAGGGAGACAGCGATGGAGACTGCGAGGGAGACTGCGAGAGAGACTGCGAGAGAGACTGCGAGTGAGACTGTGAGGGAGACAGCGAGAGAGACTGCGAGGGAGAAAGCGAGAGAGACTGCGAGGGAGAAAGCGAGAGAAACTGCAAGAGAGACTGCTATGGAGATAGCGAGAGAGACAGCGAGGGATACAGCGAGAGACACTGCGAGAGAGAATGCGAGGGAGACAGCGATTGAGACGGCGAGGGAGACGGTGAGGGAGACGGCGAGAGAGAGAGCGAGTGAGAGAGCGAGAGAGAGAGCGAGAGAGAGAGCGAAAGAGAGATCGAGGGAGACAGCGAGGGAGAGAGTGAGGGAGAAAGCGAGAGAGACTGCGAGGGAGACAGCGATAGAAACTGCGAGGGAGTCAGCGAGAGAGACAGCGAGAGAGACTGTGAGAGAGACCTCGAGGGAGAGAGCGAGGGAGACAGCGAGAGAGACTGTGAGGGAGACAGCGAGGGAGACAGCGAGAGAGACAGCAAGAGAGACTGCGAGTGAGACAGCGAGAGAGACTGCGAGGGAGAAAGCGAGAGAAACTGCGAGAGAGACTGCTATGGAGATAGCGAGAGAGACAGCGAGGGATACAGCGAGAGACACTGCGAGAGAGAATGTGAGGGAGACAGCGATTGAGACGGCGAGGGAGACGGCGAGGGAGACAGCGAGGGAGACAGCGAGGGAGACAGCGAGGGAGACAGCGAGGGAGACAGCGAGGGAGACAGCGAGGGAGACAGCGAGGGAGACAGCGACAGAGACTGTGAGAGAGACTGCGAGGGACACAGCGAGAGAGACTGCGAGGGAGACAACGAGAGAGAATGCGAGAGAGATCGTGTGAGACAGCGAGGGAGACATCGAGAGAGACTGCGAGAGAGACTGCGAGAGAGACTGCGAGAGAGACTGCGAGAGAGACTGCGAGAGAGACTGCGAGAGAGACTGCGAGAGAGACTGCGAGGGAGACTGCGAGGGAGACTGCGAGGGAGACAGCAAGGGAGACAGCAAGGGAGACAGCGAGAGAGACTGCGAGGGAGACAGCGAGAGAGACTGCGAGAGAGAGCGCGTGAGAGACAGCGAGAGAGACTGCGTGGGAGACAGTGACGGAGACAGCTCGGGAGACAGCGAGGGAGACAGCACTGGAGACAGCGAGAGAGAATGCGAGAAGGACTGCGAGAGAGACAGCGAGGGAGAAAGCGAGAGCGACTTTGAGAGAGACTGCGAGGGAGACAGCGAGAGAGACTGTGAGGGAGACAGCGAGAGAGACTGCGAGTGAGACTGCGAGGGAGACTGCGAGGGAGACTGCGAGAGAGACTGCGAGAGAGACTGCGAGAGAGACTGCGAGAGAGACAGCGAGAGAGACTGCGAGTGAGACTGCGAGGGAGACTGCGAGGGAGACTGCGAGAGAGACTGCGAGAGAGACTGCGAGAGAGACTGCGAGAGAGACTGCGAGAGAGACTGCGAGAGAGACTGCGAGACAGACTGCGAGACAGACTGCGAGACAGACTGCGAGACAGACTGCGAGACAGACTGCGAGACAGACTGCGAGACAGACTGCGAGAGAGAATGCGAGAGAGACTGCGAGAGACTGCGAGAGACTGCGAGAGACTGCGAGAGACTGCGAGAGGGATATTGAGGGAGACAGCGAGGGAGACAGCGAGGGAGACAGCGAGGGAGACAGCGAGGGAGACAGCGAGAGAGACAGCGAGCGAGACAGCGAGAGAGACAGCGAGGGAGACAGCGAGGGAGACAGCGAGGGAGACTGCGAGGGAGACTGCGAGAGAGACTGCGAGAGAGACTGCGAGAGAGAGAGCGAGAGAGAAAGCGAGAGAGAAAGCGAGAGAGACTGCGAGGGAGACAGCGATAGAGACAGCGATAGAGACAGCGAGAGAGACAGCGAGAGAGACAGCGAGAGAGACAGCGAGAGAGACTGCGAGAGAGACCTCGAGGGAGACAGCGAGGGAGACAGCGAGGGAGACAGCGAGGGAGACAGTGAGAGAGACAGCGAGAGAGACTGTGAGGGAGACAGCGAGAGAGACTGCGAGGGAGGAAACGAGAGAAACTGCGAGAGAGACTGCTATGGAGATAGCGAGAGAGACAGCGAGGGATACAGCGAGAGACACTGCGAGAGAGAATGCGAGGGAGACAGCGATTGAGACGGCGAGAGAGAGCGCGAGGGAGACAGCGAGGGAGACAGCGAGGGAGACAGCGAGGGAGACAGCGAGGGAGACAGCGAGGTAGACAGCGAGGGAGACTGCGAGGGAGACTGCAAGGGAGACTGCGAGGGAGACTGCGAGGGAGACTGCGAGGGAGGCAGCGAGGGAGGCAGCGAGGGAGGCAGCGAGGGAGGCAGCGAGGGAGGCAGCGAGGGAGGCAGCGATGGAGACAGCGAGGGAGGCAGCGAGGGAGACAGCGAGGGAGACAGCGACAGAGACAGCAATAGAGACTGCGAGAGAGACTGCGAGGGAGACAACGAGAGAGAATGCGAGAGAGATCGTGTGAGACAGCGAGGGACACAGCGAGGGAGATAGCGAGGGAGACAGCGATGGAGACAGCGAGGGAGACTGCGAGAGAGAGAGCGAGAGACACAGCGAGGGAGACAGCAATAGAGACAGCAAGAGAGACTGCAAGTGAGTCTGCAAGTGAGACTGCGAGGGAGACAGCGTGGGAGACAGCGTGGGAGACAGCGTGGGAGACAGCGTGGGAGACAGCGTGGGAGACAGCGTGGGAGACAGCGTGGGAGGCAGCGAGGGAGACAGCGAGGGAGACAGCGAGGGAGACTGCGAGAGAGACTGCGAGAGACACTGCGAGGGAGAAAGCGAGAGAGAAAGCGAGAGAGAAAGCGAGAGAGACTGCGAGAGAGACTGCGAGGGAGAAAGCGAGAGAGACTGCGAGGGAGACTGCAAGGGAGACAGCGAGAGAGACAGCGAGGGAGACAGCGAGGGAGACAGCGAGGGAGACAGCGAGGGAGACAGCGAGGGAGAAAGCGAGGGAGAAAGCGAGGGAGAAAGCGAGGGAGAAAGCGAGGGAGAAAGCGAGGGAGACAGCGAGGGAGACAGCGAGGTAGACAGCGAGGTAGACAGCGAGGTAGACAGCGAGGTAGACAGCGAGGTAGACAGCGAGAGAGACAGCGAGAGAGACTTCGAGAGAGACTGCGAGGGAGGCAGCGAGGGAGACAGCGAGGGAGACAGCAACAGAGACAGCGACAGAGACAGCGACAGAGACTGCGAGGGACACAGCGAGAGAAACTGCGAGGGAGACAACGAGAGAGAATGCGAGAGAGATCGCGTGAGACAGCGAGGGAGACTGCGAGGGAGACTGCGAGGGAGACTGCGAGGGAGACTGCGAGAGAGACTGCGAGAGAGACTGCGAGGGAGACAGCGAGGGAGACAGCGAGGGAGACAGCGAGAGAAACTGCGAGGCAGACTGCGAGGCAGACTGCGAGAGAGACTGCGAGAGAGACTGCGAGAGAGACTGCGAGGGAGAAAGCGAGAGAGACTGCGAGAGAGACTGCGAGAGAGACTGCGAGGGAGAAAGCGAGAGAGACTGCGAGGGAGACTGCAAGGGAGACTGCAAGAGAGACAGCGAGGGAGATAGCGAGGGAGATAGCGAGAGAGACTGCGAGAGAGACTGCGAGAGAGACTGTGAGGGAGACAGCGAGGGCGACTGTGAGGGAGACTGCTATGGAGACAGCGAGAGAGACAGCGAGGGATACAGCAGGAGAGACTGCGAGAGTGACTGCGAGGGAGACGGCGAGGGAGATGGCGAGGGCGACAGCGAGGGAGACAGCGAGGTAGACAGCGAGGGAGACAGCGAGGGAGACAGCGAGGTAGACAGCGAGGTAGACAGCGAGGGAGACAGCGAAGGAGACAGCGAGGGAGACAGCGAGGGACACAGCGGGGGAGACAGCGAGGGAGACAGCGAGGGAGACAGCGAGGGAGACAGCGACAGAGACTGTGAGAGAGACTGCGAGGGACACAGCGAGAGAGACTGCGAGGGAGACAACGAGAGAGAATGCGAGAGAGATCGTGTGAGACAGCGATTGAGACGGCGAGGGAGACGGCGAGAGAGAGAGCGAGAGAGACAGCGAGGTAGACAGCGAGGTAGACAGCGAGGGAGACAGCGAGGGAGACAGCGAGGTAGACAGCGAGGGAGACAGCGAGGGAGACAGCGAGGGAGACAGCGAGGGAGACAGCGAGGGAGACAGCGAGGGAGACAGCGACAGAGACTGTGAGAGAGACTGCGAGGGACACAGCGAGAGAGACTGCGAGGGAGACAACGAGAGAGAATGCGAGAGAGATCGAGGGAGACAGCGAGGGAGACAGCGAGGGAGACAGCGAGGGAGACAGCGAGGGAGACAGCGAGGGAGACAGCGAGGGAGACTGCGAGAGAGACAGCGAGAGAGACTGCGAGGGAGAAAGCGAGAGAGACTGCGAGGGAGAAAGCGAGGGAGACAGCGAGAGAGACAGCGAGGGAGATAGCAAGGGAGATAGCGAGAGAGACTGCGAGAGAGACTGCGAGAGAGACTGCAAGGGAGACAGCGAGAGAGACAGCGAGGGAGATAGCAAGGGAGATAGCGAGAGAGACTGCGAGAGAGACTGCGAGAGAGACTGCGAGAGAAACTGCGAGGGAGTCAGCGAGAGAGACTGTGAGAGAGACCTCGAGGGAGAGAGCGAGGGAGACAGCGAGAGAGACAGCGAGAGAGACTGTGAGGGAGACAGCGAGGGAGACAGCGAGAGAGTCTGCGAGTGAGACTGTGAGGGAGACAGCGAGAGAAACTGCGAGGGAGAAAGCGAGAGAAACTGCGAGAGAGACTGCTATGGAGATAGCGAGAGAGACAGCGAGGGATACAGCGAGAGAGACAGCGAGAGTGACTGCGAGGGAGACGGCGAGGGAGACAGCGATAGAAACTGCGAGGGAGTCAGCGAGAGAGACTGTGAGAGAGACCTCGAGGGAGAGAGCGAGGGAGACAGCGAGAGAGACAGCGAGAGAGACTGTGAGGGAGACAGCGAGGGAGACAGCGAGAGAGTCTGCGAGTGAGACTGTGAGGGAGACAGCGAGAGAAACTGCGAGGGAGAAAGCGAGAGAAACTGCGAGAGAGACTGCTATGGAGATAGCGAGAGAGACTGCGAGGGAGACAGCGAGAGAGACAGCGAGAGAGACTGTGAGGGAGAAAGCGAGAGAAACTGCGAGAGAGACAGCGAGGGATACCGCGAGAGACACTGCGAGAGAGACTGCGAGGGAGACGGCGAGGGAGAGAGCGAGGGAGAGAGCGAGGGAGAGAGCGAGGGAGGCAGCGAGAGAGACTTCGAGAGAGACTGCGAGGGAGACGGCGAGGGAGACGGCGAGGGAGACGGCGAGAGAGACAGCGAGAGAGACAGCGAGAGAGACTGTGAGGGAGACTGTGAGGGAGACAGCGAGAGAGACTGCGAGAGAGACAGTGAGAGGGACTGCGAGAGAGAAAGCGAGAGAGAAAGCCAGAGAGTGCGAGGGAGACAGCGAGGGAGACAGCGAGAGAGAATGCGATAGAGACTGAGAGAGAGACTGAGAGGGAGACAGCGAGGGAGACAGCGAGGGAGACAGCGAGGGAGACAGCGAGGGAGACAGCGAGGGAGACAGCGAGGGAGACAGCGAGGGAGACAGCGAGGGAGACATCGAGGGAGACTGCGAGGGAGACTGCGAGGGAGACTGCGAGGGAGACTGCGAGGGAGACAGCGAGAGAGACAGCGAGAGAGACTGAGAGAGAGACTGAGAGAGAGACTGAGAGAGAGACTGAGAGAGACAGCGAGGGAGACAACGAGGGAGACAGCGAGGGAGACAGTGAGAGAGTCTGCGAGGGAGAGAGCGAGGGAGACTGCGAGGGAGACAGCGATAGAGACTGCGAGGAAGACAGCGAGAGAGACTGTGAGAGAGACTGCGAGGGAGACAGCGAGAGAGACTGTGAGGGAGACAGCGAGGGAGACAGCGAGAGAGACTGCGAGAGAGACTGCGAGAGAGACTGCGAGAGAGACTGCGAGAGAGACTGCGAGAGAGACTGCGAGAGAGACTGCGAGGGAGACAGCGAGAGAGACTGTGAGGGAGAAAGCGAGAGAAACTGCGAGAGAGACAGCGAGGGACACAGCGAGAGACACTGCGAGAGAGACTGCGAGGGAGACGGCGAGGGAGAGAGCGAGGGAGAGAGCGAGGGAGAGAGCGAGGGAGAGAGCGAGGGAGAGAGCGAGGGAGAGAGCGAGGGAGAGAGCGAGGGAGAGAGCGAGAGAGACGGCGAGAGAGACGGCGAGAGAGACAGTGAGGGAGAGAGCGAGAGAGACTGCGAGGGAGACAGCGAGAGAGACAGCGAGAGAGACAGCGAGAGAGACTGCGAGAAAGACAGTGAGGGAGACTGCGAGAGAGACTGTGAGGGAGACTGCGAGAGAAACTGCTATGGAGATAGCGAGAGAGACAGCGAGGGATACAGCGAGAGAGACTGCGAGAGTGACTGCGAGGGAGACGGCGAGGGAGAGAGCGAGGGAGAGAGAGAGGGAGAGAGCGAGGGAGAGAGCGAGGGAGAGAGCGAGGGAGAGAGCGAGGGAGAGAGCGAGGGAGGCAGCGAGGGAGACAGCGAGGGAGACAGCGAGGGAGACAGCGAGGGAGACAGCGAGGGAGACAGCGAGGGAGACAGCGAGGGAGACAGCGAGAGAGACTGCGAGAGCGACTGCTAGGGAGACTGCGAGAGAGACTGCGAGAGAGACTGCGAGGGAGACAGCGGGAGAGACAGCGAGAGAGACTGTGAGGGAGAAAGCGAGAGAAACTGCGAGAGAGACAGCGAGGGATACAGCGAGAGACACTGCGAGAGAGACTGCGAGGGAGACAACGAGGGAGACAGCGAGGGAGACAGTGAGAGAGTCTGCGAGGGAGAGAGCGAGGGAGAAAGCGAGAGAGACTGCGAGAGAGACTGCGAGGGAGATTGCGAGGGAGACTGCGAGGGAGACAGCGATAGAGACTGCGAGGAAGACAGCGAGAGAGACTGCGAGAGAGACTGCGAGAGAGACTGCGAGGGAGACAGCGAGAGAGACTGTGAGGGAGACAGCGAGGGAGACAGCGAGAGAGACTGCGAGAGAGACTGCGAGAGAGACTGCGAGAGAGACTGCGAGAGAGACTGCGAGGGAGACTGCGAGGGAGACAGCGAGAGAGACTGCGAGGGAGAAAGCGAGAGAAACTGCGAGAGAGACAGCGAGGGATACAGCGAGAGACACTGCGAGAGAGACTGCGAGGGAGACGGCGAGGGAGAGAGCGAGGGAGAGAGCGAGGGAGAGAGCGAGGGAGAGAGCGAGGGAGAGAGCGAGGGAGACTTTGAGAGAGACTTCGAGAGAGACTGCGAGGGAGGCAGCGAGGGAGACAGCGAGGGAGACAGCGAGGGAGACAGCGAGGGAGACAGCGAGGGAGACAGCGAGAGAGACAGCGAGAGAGACTGCGAGGGAGACAGCGAGAGAGACAGCGAGGGAGAAAGCGAGGGAGACAGCGAGAGAGACTGCGAGAGAGACTGCGAGAGAGACAGCGTGGGAGACAGCGAGAGAGACAGCGAGAGAGAATGCAAAGGAGACTGCGAGAGAGGCAGCGAGAGAGACTGCGAGTGGGACAGCGAGAGAGACTGCGAGAGGGACAGCGAGAGAGACTGCGAGAGAGACTGCGAGAGAGACTGCGAGAGAGACTGCGAGAGAGACTGCAAAGGAGACTGCGAGAGAGATGGAGAGAGAGACGGCGAGAGAGATGGAGAGAGAGACGGCGAGAGAGACGGCGAGAGAGACGGCGAGAGAGACAGTGAGGGAGAGAGCGAGAGAGACTGCGAGGGAGACAGCGAGAGAGACAGCGAGAGAGACAGCGAGATAGACTGTGAGAGATACAGCGAAGGAGACTGCAAGGGAGACAGCGAGAGAGACAGCGAGAGAGACAGCGAGAGAGACAGCGAGAGAGACTGCGAGAGAGACTGCTATGGAGATAGCGAGGGATACAGCGAGAGAGACTGCGAGAGTGACTGCGAGGGAGACGGCAAGGGAGAGAGCGAGGGAGAGAGCGAGGGAGAGAGCGAGGGAGAGAGCGAGGGAGAGAGCGAGGGAGACTTTGAGAGAGACTTCGAGAAAGACTGCGAGGGAGGCAGCGAGGGAGACAGCGAGGGAGACAGCGAGGGAGACAGCGAGGGAGACAGCGAGGGAGACAGCGAGAGAGACTGCGAGAGCGACTGCTAGGGAGACAGCGAGGGAGACAGCGAGGGTGACAGCGAGGGAGACAGCGAGAGAAACAGCGAGGAAGACAGCGAGAGAGACTGCGAGAGAGACGGCGAGGGAGACAGTGAGGGAGAGAGCGAGGGACACAGCGATGGAGACAGCGAGGGAGACAGCGAGGGAGACAGCGAGAGAGACTGCGAGGGAGACAGCGAGAGAGACTGCGAGGGAGACAGCGAGAGAGAAAGCGAGGGAGACAGCGAGAGAGACTGCGAGAGAGACTGCGAGGGAGACAGCGTGGGAGACAGCGAGAGAGACAGCGAGAGAGACTGCGAGAGGGACAGCGAGAGAGACTGCGAGAGGGACAGCGAGAGTGACTGCGAGAGAGACTGCGAGAGAGACAGCGAGAGAGACAGCGAGAGAGACAGCGAGAGAGAAAGCGAGGGAGACAGCGAGAGAGACTGCGAGAGAGACTGCGAGGGAGACAGCGTGGGAGACAGCGAGAGAGACAGCGAGAGAGAATGCAAAGGAGACTGCGAGAGAGACAGCGAGAGAGACTGCGAGAGGGACAGCGAGAGAGACTGCGAGAGGGACAGCGAGAGAGACTGCGAGAGAGACTGCGAGAGAGACTGCGAGAGAGACTGCGAGAGAGACTGCGAGAGAGACGGCGAGAGAGACAGTGAGGGAGAGAGAGAGAGAGACTGCGAGGGAGACAGCGAGAGAGACAGCGAGAGAGACTGTGAGAGATACAGCGAGGGAGACTGCAAGGGAGACAGCGAGAGAGACAGCGAGAGAGACAGCGAGAGAGACAGCGAGAGAGACAGCGAGAGAGACTGCGAGAGAGACTGTGAGGGAGACTGCGAGAGAGACTGCTATGGAGATAGCGAGAGAGACAGCGAGAGTGACTGCGAGGGAGACGGCGAGGGAGACGGCGAGGGCGACGGCGAGGGCGACGGCGAGGGCGACGGCGAGAGAGACGGCGAGAGAGACAGCGAGAGAGACAGCGAGAGAGACAGCGAGAGAGACTTCGAGAGAGACTGCGAGGGAGACGGCGAGAGAGACAGCGAGGGAGACAGCGACGGAGACAGCGACGGAGACAGCGAGGGAGACAGCGAGGGAGACAGCGAGGGAGACAGCGAGAGAAACTGCGAGGCAGACTGCGCGAGAGACTGCGAGAGAGACTGCGAGGGAGAAAGCGAGAGAGACTGCGAGAGAGACTGCGAGAGAGACTGCGAGAGAGACTGCGAGGGAGAAAGCGAGAGAGACTGCGAGGGAGACTGCGAGGGAGACTGCAAGAGAGACAGCGAGGGAGATAGCGAGGGAGATAGCGAGAGAGACTGCGAGAGAGACTGCGAGAGAGACTGCGAGAGAGACTGCGAGAGAGACTGTGAGGGAGACAGCGAGGGAGACAGCGAGGGAGACTGTGAGGGACACTGCGAGAGAGAATGCGAGGGAGACAGCGATTCAGACGGCGACGGAGACGGCGAGGGAGACGGCGAGGGAGACGGCGAGAGAGAGAGCGAGTGAGAGAGCGAGAGAGAGAGCGAGAGAGAGCGAGAGAGAGAGCGAGAGAGAGAGCGAGGGAGAGAGCGAGGGAGACAGCGAGGGAGAGAGTGAGGGAGAAAGCGAGAGAGACTGCGAGGGAGACAGCGATAGAAACTGCGAGGGAGTCAGCGAGAGAGACAGCGAGAGAGACTGTGAGAGAGACCTCGAGGGAGAGAGTGAGGGAGACAGCGAGAGAGACTGCGAGGGAGACAGCGAGGGAGACAGCGAGGGAGGCAGCGAGAGAGACAGCAAGAGAGACTGCGAGTGAGACTGTGAGGGAGACAGCGAGAGAGACTGCGAGGGAGAAAGCGAGAGAAACTGCGAGAGAGAATGCGAGGGAGACGGCGATTGAGACGGCGAGGGAGACGGCGAGAGAGACAGCGAGGGAGACAGCGAGGTAGACAGCGAGGTAGACAGCGAGGGAGACAGCGAGGGAGACAGCGAGGGAGACAGCGAGGGAGACAGCGAGGGAGACAGCGAGGGAGACAGCGAGGGAGACAGCGAGGGAGACAGCGAGGGAGACTGCGAGAGAGACAGCGAGAGAGACAGCGAGTGAGACAGCGAGGGAGACGGCGATTGAGACGGCGAGGGAGACGGCGAGAGAGACAGCGAGGTAGACAGCGAGGTAGACAGCGAGGTAGACAGCGAGGTAGACAACGAGAGAGAATGCGAGAGAGATCGTGTGAGACAGCGAGGGAGACAGCGAGGGAGACAGCGAGGGAGACAGCGAGGGAGACAGCGAGGGAGACAGCGAGGGAGACAGCGAGGGAGACAGCGAGGGAGACAGCGAGGGAGACAGCGAGGGAGACAGCGAGGGAGACTGCGAGAGAGACAGCGAGAGAGACAGCGAGTGAGACAGCGAGGGAGACAGCGAGGGAGACAGCGAGGGAGACTGCAAGAGAGACAGTGAGGGAGACAGCGAGGGAGACAGCGAGGGAGACTGCGAGAGAGACTGCGAGAGAGACTGCGAGAGAGACTGCGAGAGAGACTGCGAGAGAGACTGCGAGAGAGACTGCGAGAGAGACTGCGAGGGAGACTGCGAGGGAGACTGCGAGGGAGAAAGCGAGAGAGACTGCGAGGGAGAAAGCGAGAGAGACTGCGAGGGAGAAAGCGAGGGAGAAAGCGAGGGAGAAAGCGAGAGAGACTGCGAGGGAGACTGCAAGGGAGACAGCGAGAGATACAGCGAGAGAGACAGCGAGGGAGATAGCGAGAGAGACTGCGAGAGAGACTGCGAGAGAGACTGCGAGAGAGACTGCGAGAGAGACTGCGAGAGAGACTGCGAGAGAGACTGTGAGGGAGACAGCGAGGGAGACTGTGAGGGAGACTGCGAGAGAGACTGCTATGGAGATAGCGAGAGAGACAGCGAGGGATACAGCGAGAGAGACAGAGAGAGAGACATCGAGAGAGAATGCGAGAGAGACTGCGAGAGTGACATCCAGGGTGACTTCGAGGGAGACAGCGAGAGAGACAGCGAGGGAGACAGCGAGGGAGACAGCGAGGGAGACAGCGAGGGAGACAGCGAGGGAGACTGCGAGGGAGACTGCGAGGGAGACTGCGAGGGAGACTGCGAGGGAGACTGCGAGGGAGCCTGCGAGGGAGACTGCGAGGGAGACTGCGAGGGAGACTGCGAGAGAGTCTGCGAGGGAGAGAGCGAGGGAGAAAGCGAGAGAGACTGCGAGGGAGACAGCGAGAGAGACTGCGAGGGAGACAGCGAGAGAGACTGCGAGGGAGACAGCGAGAGAGACTGCGAGAGAGACTGCGAGAGAGACAGCGAGAGAGAATGCGAGGGAGAAAGCGAGAGAAACAGCGAGAGAGAATGCTATGGAGATAGCGAGAGAGACAGCGAGGGATACAGCGAGAGACACTGCGAGAGAGAATGCGAGGGAGACAGCGATTGAGACGGCGAGGGAGACGGCGAGGGAGACGGCGAGGGAGACGGCGAGAGAGACAGCGAGGGAGACAGCGAGGGAGACAGCGAGGGAGACAGCGAGGGAGACAGCGAGGGAGACAGCGAGAGAGACTGCGAGAGAGACTGCGAGAGAGACTGCGAGAGAGACAGCGAGAGAGACAGCGAGAGAGACAGCGAGAGAGACAGCGAGAGAGACAGCGAGAGAGACAGCGAGAGAGACTTCGAGAGAGACTTCGAGAGAGACTGCGAGAGAGACTGCGAGGGAGACAGCGAGGGAGACAGCGAGGGAGACAGCGACGGAGACAGCGACAGAGACAGCGACAGAGACTGTGAGAGAGACTGCGAGGGACACAGCGAGAGAGACTGCGAGGTAGACAACGAGAGAGAATGCGAGAGAGATCGCGTGAGACAGCGAGGGAGACAGCGAGGGAGACAGCGAGGGAGACAGCGAGGGAGACAGCGAGGGAGACAGCGAGGGAGACTGCGAGAGAGACAGCGAGGGAGACTGCGAGAGAGACTGCGAGGGAGACTGCGAGGGAGACTGCGAGGGAGACTGCGAGGGAGACTGCGAGGGAGACAGCGAGAGAAACTGCGAGGAAGACTGCGAGAGAGACTGCGAGGGAGAAAGCGAGAGAGACTGCGAGAGAGACTGCGAGAGAGACTGCGAGAGAGACTGCGAGGGAGAAAGCGAGAGAGACTGCGAGGGAGACAACGAGAGAGACTGCGAGGGAGACAACGAGGGAGACTGCGAGGGAGACTGCGAGAGAGACTGCGAGAGAGACTGCGAGAGAGACTGCGAGGGAGACTGCGAGGGAGACTGCGAGGGAGACTGCGAGGGAGACTGCGAGGGAGACTGCGAGAGAGACTGCGAGAGAGACTGCGAGGGAGACTGTGAGGGAGACTGCGAGAGAGACTGCTATGGAGATAGCGAGAGAGACAGCGAGGGATACAGCGAGAGAGACTGCGAGAGTGACTGCGAGGGAGACGGCGAGGGAGACGGCGAGGGAGACGGCGAGGGAGACGGCGAGGGAGACGGCGAGAGAGAGAGCGAGAGAGACTTCGAGAGAGACTGCGAGGGAGACGGCGAGAGAGACGGCGAGAGAGACAGCGAGAGAGACAGCGAGAGAGACAGCGACAGAGACAGCGACAGAGACTGTGAGAGAGACTGCGAGGGACACAGCGAGAGAGACTGCGAGGTAGACAACGAGAGAGAATGCGAGAGAGATCGCGTGAGACAGCGAGGGAGACAGCGAGGGAGACAGCGAGGGAGACAGCGAGGGAGACAGCGAGGGAGACTGCGAGAGAGACAGCGAGGGAGACTGCGAGAGAGACTGCGAGGGAGACTGCGAGGGAGACTGCGAGGGAGACTGCGAGGGAGACAGCGAGAGAAACTGCGAGGAAGACTGCGAGAGAGACTGCGAGGGAGAAAGCGAGAGAGACTGCGAGAGAGACTGCAAGAGAGACTGCGAGGGAGAAAGCGAGAGAGACTGCGAGGGAGACAACGAGAGAGACTGCGAGGGAGACAACGAGGGAGACTGCGAGGGAGACTGCGAGAGAGACTGCGAGAGAGACTGCGAGAGAGACTGCGAGGGAGACTGCGAGGGAGACTGCGAGGGAGACTGCGAGGGAGACTGCGAGGGAGACTGCGAGGGAGACTGCGAGGGAGACTGCGAGGGAGACTGCGAGAGAGACTGCGAGAGAGACTGCGAGGGAGACTGTGAGGGAGACTGCGAGAGAGACTGCTATGGAGATAGCGAGAGAGACAGCGAGGGATACAGCGAGAGAGACTGCGAGGGAGACGGCGAGGGAGACGGCGAGGGAGACGGCGAGGGAGACGGCGAGGGAGACGGCGAGGGAGACGGCGAGGGAGACGGCGAGAGAGAGAGCGAGAGAGACTTCGAGAGAGACTGTGAGGGAGACAGCGAGGGAGACAGCGAGAGAGACATCGAGAGAGAATGCGAGAGAGACATCCAGGGTGACTTCGAGGGAGACAGCGAGGGAGACAGCGAGGGAGACAGCGAGGGAGACAGCGAGGGAGACTGCGAGGGAGACTGCGAGGGAGACTGCGAGGGAGACTGCGAGGGAGACTGCGAGGGAGACTGCGAGGGAGACTGCGAGGGAGACTGCACGGGAGACTGCGCGGGAGACTGCGAGGGAGACTGCGAGGGAGACTGCGCGGGAGACTGCGCGGGAGACTGCGAGGGAGACAGCGAGGGAGTCTGCGAGGGAGAGAGCGAGGGAGAAAGCAAGAGAGACTGCGAGAGAGACTGCGAGAGAGACTGCGAGGGAGACAGCGATAGAGACTGCGAGGGAGACTGCGAGGGAGACAGCGAGAGAGACTGCGAGGGAGACAGCGAGAGAGACTGCGAGGGAGACAGCGAGAGGGACTGCGAGAGGGACTGCGAGAGGGACTGCGAGGGAGACAGCGAGGGTGACAGCGAGAGAGACTGCGAGAGAGACTGAGAGAGAGTCTGCGAGAGAGACAGCGAGAGAGACAGCGAGAGAGACTGCGAGAGAGACTGCGAGGGAGAAAGCGAGAGAAACTGCGAGAGAGACTGCTATGGAGATAGCGAGAGAGACAGCGAGGGATACAGCGAGAGACACTGCGAGAGAGAATGCGAGGGAGACAGCGATTGAGACGGCGAGAGAGAGAGCGATAGAGAGAGCGAGAGAGTGAGCGAGGGAGACAGCGAGGGAGACAGCGAGGGAGACAGCGAGGGAGACAGCGAGGGAGACAGCGAGGGAGACAGCGAGAGAGACAGCGAGAGAGACTGCGAGAGAGACTGCGAGAGAGACTGCGAGAGAGACTGCAAGAGAGACTGCGAGAGAGACTGCGAGAGAGACTGCGAGGGAGACTGCGAGGGAGGCAGCGAGGGAGACACCGAGGGAGACACCGAGGGAGACAGCGAGGGAGACAGCGACAGAGACAGCGACAGCGACAGCGAGAGAGGCAGCGACAGAGACTGTGAGAGAGACTGCGAGGGACACAGCGAGAGAGACTGCGAGGGAGACAACGAGAGAGAATGCGAGAGAGATCGCGCGAGACAGCGAGGGAGACAGCGAGGGAGACAGCGAGGGAGACAGCGAGGGAGACAGCGAGAGAAACTGCGAGGAAGACTGCGAGAGAGACTGCGAGAGAGACTGCGAGAGAGACTGCGAGAGAGACTGCGAGAGAGACTGCGAGAGAGACTGCGAGAGAGACTGCGAGAGGGACTGCGAGAGAGACTGCGTGGGAGAAAGCGAGAGAGACTGCGAGAGAGACTGCGAGAGAGACTGCGAGGGAGACTGCAAGGGAGACTGCAAGGGAGACAGCGAGAGAGACAGTGAGGGAGATAGCGAGAGAGACGGCGAGAGAGACTGTGAGGGAGACTGCGAGGGAGAAAGCGAGAGAGACTGCGAGGGAGAAAGCGAGGGAGAAAGCGAGAGAGACTGCGAGGGAGACAGCGAGAGATACAGCGAGAGAGACAGCGAGGGAGATAGCGAGGGAGATAGCGAGAGAGACTGCGAGAGAGACTGTGAGGGAGACAGCGAGGAAGACTGTGAGGGAGACTGCGAGAGAGACTGCTATGGAGATAGCGAGAGAGACAGCGAGGGATACAGCGAGAGAGACAGCGAGAGTGACTGCGAGGGAGACGGCGAGGGCGACGGCGAGAGAGACTTCGAGAGAGACTGCGAGGGAGACGGCGAGAGAGACAGCGAGAGAGACTGTGAGGGAGACTGTGAGGGAGACTGTGAGGGAGACAGCGAGAGAGACTGCGAGAGAGACTGCGAGAGAGACTGCGAGAGGGACTGCGAGAGGGACTGCGAGAGGGACTGCGAGAGGGACTGCGAGACAGAAAGCGAGAGAGAAAGCCAGAGAGTGCGAGGGAGACAGCGAGGGAGACAGCGAGAGAGAATGCGAGAGAGACTGAGAGAGAGACTGAGAGGGAGACTGAGAGGGAGACTGAGAGGGAGACTGAGAGGGAGACTGAGAGGGAGACTGAGAGGGAGAATGAGAGGGAGACTGAGAGGGAGACAGCGAGGGAGACAACGAGAGAGACATCGAGAGAGACATCGAGAGAGAATGCGAGAGAGACTGCGAGAGAGACATCCAGGGTGACTTCGAGGGAGACAGCGAGGGAGACAGCGAGGGAGACAGCGAGGGAGACAGCGAGGGAGACTGCGAGGGAGACTGCGAGGGAGACTGCGAGGGAGACTGCGAGGGAGTCTGCGAGAGAGTCTGCGAGGGAGAGTGCGAGGGAGAAAGCGAGAGAGACTGCGAGGGAGACAGCGATAGAGACTGCGAGGGAGACAGCGAGAGAGACTGCGAGGGAGACAGCGAGGGAGACTGCGAGGGAGACAGCGAGGGAGACAGCGAGGGCGACTGCGAGAGAGACTGCGAGAGAGACTGCGAGAGAGACTGCGAGAGAGACAGCGAGAGAGACAGCGAGAGAGACAGCGAGAGAGACTGCGAGAGAGACAGCGAGAGAGACTGCGAGGGAGAAAGCGAGAGAAACAGCGAGAGAGAATGCTATGGAGATAGCGAGAGAGACAGCGAGGGATACAGCGAGAGACACTGCGAGAGAGAATGCGAGGGAGACGGCGATTGAGACGGCGAGGGAGACGGCGAGGGAGACGGCGAGGGAGACGGCGAGAGAGACAGCGAGGGAGACAGCGAGGGAGACAGCGAGGGAGACAGCGAGAGAGACAGCGAGAGAGACAGCGAGTGAGACAGCGAGAGAGACAGCGAGAGAGACAGCGAGAGAGACAGCGAGAGAGACAGCGAGAGAGACAGCGAGGGAGACAGCGAGGGAGACAGCGAGGGAGACAGCGAGGGAGACAGCGACAGAGACAGCGACAGAGACAGCGACAGAGACAGCGACAGAGACAGCGACAGAGACTGTGAGAGAGACTGTGAGAGAGACTGCGAGGGACACAGCGAGAGAGACTGCGAGGTAGACAACGAGAGAGAATGCGAGAGAGATCGCGTGAGACAGCGAGGGAGACAGCGAGGGAGACTGCGAGGGAGACTGCGAGGGAGACTGCGAGGGAGACTGCGAGGGAGACTGCGAGGGAGACTGCGAGGGAGACTGCGAGGGAGACTGCGAGGGAGACTGCGAGGGAGACTGCGAGTGGGACTGCGAGAGGGACTGCGAGGGAGACAGCGAGGGAGACAGCGAGGGTGACAGCGAGAGAGACTGCGAGAGAGACTGCGAGAGAGACTGCGAGAGAGACTGCGAGAGAGACTGCGAGAGAGACTGCGAGGGAGAAAGCGAGAGAAACTGCGAGAGAGACTGCTATGGAGATAGCGAGAGAGACAGCGAGGGATACAGCGAGAGACACTGCGAGAGAGAATGCGAGGGAGACAGCGATTGAGACGGCGAGAGAGAGAGCGAGAGAGAGAGCGAGAGAGTGAGCGAGGGAGACAGCGAGGGAGACAGCGAGGGAGACAGCGAGGGAGACAGCGAGGGAGACAGCGAGGGAGACAGCGAGGGAGACTGCGAGAGACTGCGAGAGAGACTGCGAGAGAGACTGCGAGAGAGACTGCGAGAGAGACTGCGAGAGAGACTGCGAGAGAGACTGCGAGAGAGACTGCGAGAGAGACTGCGAGAGAGACTGCGAGGGAGGCAGCGAGGGAGACAGCGAGGGAGACAGCGACAGAGACAGCGACAGAGACAGCGAGAGAGACAGCGAGAGAGACAGCGAGAGAGACAGCGACAGAGACTGTGAGAGAGACTGCGAGGGACACAGCGAGAGAGACTGCGAGGGAGACAACGAGAGAGAATGCGAGAGAGATCGCGCGAGATAGCGAGGGAGACAGCGAGGGAGACAGCGAGGGAGACAGTGAGGGAGACAGCGAGGGAGACAGCGAGGGAGACAGCGAGGGAGACAGCGAGGGAGACAGCGAGGGAGACTGCGAGGGAGACTGCGAGAGAGACTGCGAGAGAGACTGCGAGAGAGACTGCGAGAGAGACTGCGAGAGAGACTGCGAGAGAGACTGCGAGAGAGACTGCGTGGGAGAAAGCGAGAGAGACTGCGAGAGAGACTGCGAGGGATACAGCGAGAGACACTGCGAGAGAGAATGCGAGGGAGACGGCGATTGAGACGGCGAGGGAGACGGCGAGGGAGACGGCGAGGGAGACGGCGAGGGAGACGGCGAGGGAGACGGCGAGAGAGACAGCGAGGGAGACAGCGAGGGAGACAGCGAGAGAGACAGCGAGAGAGACAGCGAGAGAGACAGCGAGAGAGACAGCGAGAGAGACAGCGAGAGAGACAGCGAGAGAGACAGCGAGAGAGACAGCGAGGGAGACAGCGAGGGAGACAGCGAGGGAGACAGCGACAGAGACAGCGACAGAGACAGCGACAGAGACAGCGACAGAGACAGCGACAGAGACTGTGAGAGAGACTGTGAGAGAGACTGCGAGGGACACAGCGAGAGAGACTGCGAGGTAGACAACGAGAGAGAATGCGAGAGAGATCGCGTGAGACAGCGAGGGAGACAGCGAGGGAGACAGCGAGGGAGACTGCGAGGGAGACTGCGAGGGAGACTGCGAGGGAGACTGCGAGGGAGACTGCGAGGGAGACTGCGAGTGGGACTGCGAGAGGGACTGCGAGGGAGACAGCGAGGGAGACAGCGAGGGTGACAGCGAGAGAGACTGCGAGAGAGACTGCGAGAGAGACTGCGACAGAGACTGCGAGAGAGACTGCGAGAGAGACTGCGAGGGAGAAAGCGAGAGAAACTGCGAGAGAGACTGCTATGGAGATAGCGAGAGAGACAGCGAGGGATACAGCGAGAGACACTGCGAGAGAGAATGCGAGGGAGACAGCGATTGAGACGGCGAGAGAGAGAGCGAGAGAGAGAGCGAGAGAGTGAGCGAGGGAGACAGCGAGGGAGACAGCGAGGGAGACAGCGAGGGAGACAGCGAGGGAGACTGCGAGAGACTGCGAGAGAGACTGCGAGAGAGACTGCGAGAGAGACTGCGAGAGAGACTGCGAGAGAGACTGCGAGAGAGACTGCGAGAGAGACTGCGAGAGAGACTGCGAGGGAGGCAGCGAGGGAGACAGCGAGGGAGACAGCGACAGAGACAGCGACAGAGACAGCGAGAGAGACAGCGAGAGAGACAGCGACAGAGACTGTGAGAGAGACTGCGAGGGACACAGCGAGAGAGACTGCGAGGGAGACAACGAGAGAGAATGCGAGAGAGATCGCGCGAGACAGCGAGGGAGACAGCGAGGGAGACAGCGAGGGAGACAGCGAGGGAGACAGCGAGGGAGACAGCGAGGGAGACAGCGAGGGAGACAGCGAGGGAGACAGCGAGGGAGACAGCGAGGGAGACAGCGAGAGAGACTGCGAGAGAGACTGCGAGAGAGACTGCGAGAGAGACTGCGAGAGAGACTGCGAGAGAGACTGCGAGAGAGACTGCGTGGGAGAAAGCGAGAGAGACTGCGAGAGAGACTGGAGAGAGACTGCGAGGGAGACTGCAAGGGAGACAGCGAGAGAGACAGCGAGGGAGATAGCGAGAGAGACTGCGAGAGAGACTGCGAGGGAGACTGCGAGAGAGACTGCGAGAGAGACTGCGAGAGAGACTGCGAGAGAGACTGCTATGGAGATAGCGAGAGAGACAGCGAGAGAGACTGCGAGAGTGACTGCGAGGGAGACGGCGAGGGAGACGGCGAGGGAGACGGCGAGGGAGACGGCGAGGGCGACAGCGAGGGCGACGGCGAGGGCGATGGCGAGAGAGACGGCGAGAGAGACAGCGAGGGAGACAGCGAGAGAGACTTCGAGAGAGACTGCGAGGGAGACGGCGAGAGAGACAGCGAGAGAGACTGTGAGGGAGACTGTGAGAGGGACTGCGAGAGAGAAAGCCAGAGAGTGCGAGGGAGACAGCGAGGGAGACAGCGAGAGAGAATGCGAGAGAGACTGAGAGAGAGACAGAGAGAGAGACAGAGAGGGAGACTGAGAGGGAGACTTCGAGGGAGACTTCGAGGGAGACTTCGAGGGAGACTTCGAGGGAGACTTCGAGGGAGACTTCGAGGGAGACTTCGAGGGAGACTTCGAGGGAGACTGCGAGGGAGACTGCGAGGGAGACTGCGAGAGAGACTGAGAGAGAGACTGAGAGAGAGACTGAGAGAGAGACTGAGAGAGACAGCGAGGGAGACAGCGAGGGAGACAGCGAGGGAGACAGCGAGGGAGACAGCGAGAGAGTCTGCGAGGGAGAGAGCGAGGGAGAAAGCAAGAGAGACTGCGAGAGAGACTGCGAGGGAGACTGCGAGGGAGACTGCGAGGGAGACAGCGAGGGAGACAGCGATAGAGACTGCGAGGGAGACAGCGATAGAGACTGCGAGGGAGACAGCGAGAGAGACTGCGAGAGAGACTGTGAGAGAGACTACGAGGGAGACAGCGAGAGAGACTGTGAGGGAGACAGCGAGAGAGACTGCGAGAGAGACTGCGAGAGAGACTGCGAGAGAGACTGCGAGAGAGACTGCGAGAGAGACTGCGAGGGAGACTGCGAGGGAGACAGCGAGAGAGACTGCGAGAGAGACTGCGAGGGATACAGCGAGAGACACTGCGAGAGAGACTGCGAGGGAGACGGCGAGAGAGAGGGCGAGAGAGAGAGCGAGGGAGAGAGCGAGGGAGACAGCGAGAGAGACTTCGAGAGAGACTGCGAGGGAGGCAGCGAGGGAGACAGCGAGGGAGACAGCGAGGGAGACAGCGAGAGAGACAGCGAGAGAGACTGCGAGAGCGACTGCTAGGGAGACAGCGAGGGAGACAGCGAGGGAGACAGCGAGGGTGACAGCGAGGGAGACAGCGAGAGAAACTGCGAGGAAGACAGCGAGGGAGAAAGTGAGGGAGAGAGCGAGGGACACAGCGAGGGAGACAGCGAGGGAGACAGCGAGGGAGACAGCGAGGGAGACAGCGAGAGTGACTGCGAGGGAGACAGCGAGAGTGACTGCGAGGGAGACGGCGAGGGCGACGGCGAGAGAGACTTCGAGAGAGACTGCGAGGGAGACGGCGAGTGAGACTGTGAGGGAGACTGTGAGGGAGACTGTGAGGGAGACAGCGAGAGAGACTGCGAGAGAGACTGCGAGAGAGACTGTGAGGGAGACTGTGAGGGAGACAGCGAGAGAGACTGCGAGAGAGACTGCGAGAGAGACTGCGAGAGAGACTGCGAGAGAGACTGCGAGAGGGACTGCGAGAGGGACTGCGAGAGGGACTGCGAGAGGGACTGCGAGAGGGACTGCGAGAGGGACTGCGAGAGGGACTGCGAGAGAGAAAGCGAGAGAGAAAGCCAGAGAGTGCGAGGGAGACAGCGAGGGAGACAGCGAGAGAGAATGCGAGAGAGACTGAGAGAGAGACTGAGAGGGAGACTGAGAGGGAGACTGAGAGGGAGACTGAGAGGGAGACTGAGAGGGAGACAGCGAGGGAGACAACGAGAGAGACATCGAGAGAGACATCGAGAGAGAATGCGAGAGAGACTGCGAGAGAGACATCCAGGGTGACTTCGAGGGAGACAGCGAGAGAGACAGCGAGGGAGACAGCGAGGGAGACAGCGAGGGAGACAGCGAGGGAGACAGCGAGGGAGACAGCGAGGGAGACAGCGAGGGAGACAGCGAGGGAGACAGCGAGGGAGACTGCGAGGGAGACTGCGAGGGAGACTGCGAGGGAGACTGCGAGGGAGACTGCGAGGGAGACAGCGAGAGAGTCTGCGAGAGAGTCTGCGAGGGAGAGAGCGAGGGAGAAAGCGAGAGAGACTGCGAGGGAGACAGCGATAGAGACTGCGAGGGAGACAGCGAGAGAGACTGCGAGGGAGACAGCGAGGGAGACTGCGAGGGAGACAGCGAGGGAGACAGCGAGGGAGACAGCGAGAGAGACTGCGAGAGAGACTGCGAGAGAGACTGCGAGAGAGACAGCGAGAGAGACTGCGAGAGAGACTGCGAGAGAGACTGCGAGAGAGACTGCGAGAGAGACTGCGAGGGAGAAAGCGAGAGAAACAGCGAGAGAGAATGCTATGGCGATAGCGAGAGAGACAGCGAGGGATACAGCGAGAGACACTGCGAGAGAGAATGCGAGGGAGACGGTGATTGAGACGGCGAGGGAGACGGCGAGGGAGACGGCGAGGGAGACAGCGAGGGAGACGGCGAGGGAGACAGCGAGGGAGACAGCGAGAGAGACAGCGAGAGAGACAGCGAGAGAGACAGCGAGAGAGACAGCGAGAGAGACAGCGAGAGAGACAGCGAGGGAGACAGCGAGGGAGACAGCGACAGAGACAGCGACAGAGACAGCGACAGAGACAGCGACAGAGACAGCGACAGAGACAGCGACAGAGACTGTGAGAGAGACTGCGAGGGACACAGCGAGAGAGACTGCGAGGTAGACAACGAGAGAGAATGCGAGAGAGATCGCGTGAGACAGCGAGGGAGACAGCGAGGGAGACAGCGAGGGAGACTGCGAGAGAGACTGCGAGGGAGACTGCGAGGGAGACTGCGAGGGAGACTGCGAGGGAGACTGCGAGGGAGACTGCGAGAGCGACTGCGAGAGGGACTGCGAGAGGGACTGCGAGGGAGACAGCGAGGGAGACAGCGAGGGAGACAGCGAGGGAGACAGCGAGGGAGACAGCGAGGGTGACAGCGAGAGAGACTGCGAGAGAGACTGCGAGAGAGACAGCGAGAGAGACTGCGAGAGAGACTGCGAGGGAGAAAGCGAGAGAAACTGCGAGAGAGACTGCTATGGAGATAGCGAGAGAGACAGCGAGGGATACAGCGAGAGACACTGCGAGAGAGAATGCGAGGGAGACAGCGATTGAGACGGCGAGAGAGAGAGCGAGAGAGAGAGCGAGAGAGTGAGCGAGGGAGACAGCGAGGGAGACAGCGAGGGAGACAGCGAGGGAGACAGCGAGGGAGACTGCGAGAGAGACTGCGAGAGAGACTGCGAGAGAGACTGCGAGAGAGACTGCGAGGGAGACTGCGAGGGAGGCAGCGAGGGAGACAGCGAGGGAGACAGCGAGGGAGACAGCGAGGGAGACAGCGAGGGAGACAGCGACAGAGACAGCGACAGAGACAGCGAGAGAGACAGCGAGAGAGACAGCGAGAGAGACAGCGACAGAGACTGTGAGAGAGACTGCGAGGGACACAGCGAGAGAGACTGCGAGGGAGACAACGAGAGAGAATGCGAGAGAGATCGCGCGAGACAGCGAGGGAGATAGCGAGGGAGACAGCGAGGGAGACAGCGAGGGAGACAGCGAGGGAGACAGCGAGGGAGACAGCGAGGGAGACAGCGAGGGAGACAGCGAGGGAGACAGCGAGGGAGACAGCGAGGGAGACAGCGAGAGAAACTGCGAGGAAGACTGCGAGAGAGACTGCGAGAGAGACTGCGAGAGAGACTGCGAGAGAGACTGCGAGAGAGACTGCGTGGGAGAAAGCGAGAGAGACTGCGAGAGAGACTGCGAGAGAGACTGCGAGAGAGACTGCGAGAGAGACTGCGAGAGAGACTGCGAGAGAGACTGCGAGGGAGACTGCGAGGGAGACAGCGAGAGAGACAGCGAGGGAGATAGCGAGAGAGACTGCGAGAGAGACTGCGAGAGAGACTGCGAGGGAGACTGCGAGAGAGACTGCGAGAGAGACTGCTATGGAGATAGCGAGAGAGACAGCGAGAGAGACTGCGAGAGTGACGGCGAGGGAGACGGCGAGGGAGACGGCGAGGGCGACGGCGAGGGCGATGGCGAGAGAGACGGCGAGAGAGACAGCGAGGGAGACAGCGAGAGAGACTTCGAGAGAGACTGCGAGGGAGACGGCGAGAGAGACAGCGAGAGAGACTGTGAGGGAGACTGTGAGGGAGACAGCGAGAGAGACTGCGAGAGAGACAGTGAGAGGGACTGCGAGAGAGAAAGCCAGAGAGAAAGCCAGAGAGTGCGAGGGAGACAGCGAGGGAGACAGCGAGAGAGAATGCGAGAGAGACTGAGAGAGAGACTGAGAGAGAGACTGAGAGGGAGACTGAGAGGGAGACTGAGAGGGAGACTGAGAGGGAGACTGAGAGGGAGACAGCGAGGGAGACATCGAGAGAGACATCGAGAGAGACATCGAGAGAGACATCGAGAGAGACAGCGAAAGAGAATGCGAGAGAGACTGCGAGAGAGACTGCGAGAGAGACTGCGAGAGAGACTGCGAGAGAGACTGCGAGAGAGACTGCGAGAGAGACATCCAGGGTGACTTCGAGGGAGACTTCGAGGGAGACTTCGAGGGAGACTTCGAGGGAGACTTCGAGGGAGACTTCGAGGGAGACTGCGAGGGAGACTGCGAGGGAGACTGCGAGGGAGACTGCGAGGGAGACTGAGAGAGAGACTGAGAGAGAGACTGAGAGAGAGACTGAGAGAGAGACTGAGAGAGACAGCGAGGGAGACAGCGAGGGAGACAGCGAGGGAGACCGCGAGAGAGTCTGCGAGGGAGAGAGCGAGGGAGAAAGCGAGAGAGACTGTGAGAGAGACTGCGAGGGAGACTGCGAGGGAGACAGCGATAGAGACTGCGAGGGAGACAGCGATAGAGACTGCGAGGGAGACAGTGATAGAGACTGCGAGGGAGACAGCGAGAGAGACTGCGAGAGAGACTGTGAGAGAGACTACGAGGGAGACAGCGAGAGAGACTGTGAGGGAGACAGCGAGAGAGACTGCGAGAGAGACTGCGAGAGAGACTGCGAGAGAGACTGCGAGAGAGACTGCGAGGGAGACAGCGAGAGAGACTGCGAGAGAGACTGCGAGGGATACAGCGAGAGACACTGCGAGAGAGACTGCAAGGGAGACGGCGAGAGAGAGGGCGAGAGAGAGAGCGAGGGAGAGAGCGAGGGAGACAGCGAGAGAGACTGCGAGAGCGACTGCTAGGGAGACAGCGAGGGAGACAGCGAGGGTGACAGCGAGGGAGACAGTGAGAGAAACTGCGAGGAAGACAGCGAGGGAGACAGTGAGGGAGAGAGCGAGGGAGACAGCGAGGGAGACAGTGAGGGAGACAGCGAGGGAGACAGCGAGGGAGACAGCGAGGGAGACAGCGAGGGAGACAGCGAGGGAGACAGCGAGAGAGACTGCGAGGGAGACTGCGAGGGAGACAGCGAGAGAGACAGCGAGGGAGAAAGCGAGGGAGACAGCGAGAGAAACTGCTATGGAGATAGCGAGAGAGACAGCGAGGGATACAGCGAGAGAGACAGCGAGAGAGACATCGAGAGAGAATGCGAGAGAGACTGCGAGAGTGACATCCAGGGTGACTTCGAGGGAGACAGCGAGAGAGACAGCGAGGGAGACAGCGAGGGAGACAGCGAGGGAGACAGCGAGGGAGACAGCGAGGGAGACAGCGAGGGAGACAGCGAGGGAGACAGCAAGGGAGACTGCGAGGGAGACTGCGAGGGAGACTGCGAGGGAGCCTGCGAGGGAGACTGCGAGGGAGCCTGCGAGGGAGACTGCGAGGGAGACTGCGAGGGAGACTGCGAGGGAGACTGCGAGGGAGACTGCGAGGGAGACTGCGAGAGAGTCTGCGAGGGAGAGAGCGAGGGAGAAAGCGAGAGAGACTGCGAGGGAGACAGCGAGAGAGACTGCGAGGGAGACAGCGAGAGAGACTGCGAGGGAGACAGCGAGAGAGACTGCGAGAGAGACTGCGAGAGAGACTGCGAGAGAGACAGCGAGAGAGACTGCGAGGGAGAAAGCGAGAGAAACAGCGAGAGAGAATGCTATGGAGATAGCGAGAGAGACAGCGAGGGATACAGCGAGAGACACTGCGAGAGAGAATGCGAGGGAGACAGCGATTGAGACGGCGAGGGAGACGGCGAGGGAGACGGCGAGGGAGACGGCGAGAGAGACAGCGAGGGAGACAGCGAGGGAGACAGCGAGGGAGACAGCGAGGGAGACAGCGAGAGAGACTGCGAGAGAGACTGCGAGAGAGACAGCGAGAGAGACAGCGAGAGAGACAGCGAGAGAGACAGCGAGAGAGACAGCGAGAGAGACAGCGAGAGAGACTTCGAGAGAGACTGCGAGAGAGACTGCGAGGGAGACAGCGAGGGAGACAGCGAGGGAGACAGCGAGGGAGACAGCGACGGAGACAGCGACAGAGACAGCGACAGAGACTGTGAGAGAGACTGCGAGGGACACAGCGAGAGAGACTGCGAGGTAGACAACGAGAGAGAATGCGAGAGAGATCGCGTGAGACAGCGAGGGAGACAGCGAGGGAGACAGCGAGGGAGACAGCGAGGGAGACAGCGAGGGAGACTGCGAGAGAGACAGCGAGGGAGACTGCGAGAGAGACTGCGAGGGAGACTGCGAGGGAGACTGCGAGGGAGACTGCGAGGGAGACTGCGAGGGAGACTGCGAGGGAGACAGCGAGAGAAACTGCGAGGAAGACTGCGAGAGAGACTGCGAGGGAGAAAGCGAGAGAGACTGCGAGAGAGACTGCGAGAGAGACTGCGAGAGAGACTGCGAGGGAGAAAGCGAGAGAGACTGCGAGGGAGACTGCGAGGGAGACAACGAGAGAGACTGCGAGGGAGACAACGAGGGAGACTGCGAGGGAGACTGCGAGGGAGACTGCGAGAGAGACTGCGAGAGAGACTGCGAGAGAGACTGCGAGGGAGACTGCGAGGGAGACTGCGAGGGAGACTGCGAGGGAGACTGCGAGGGAGACTGCGAGGGAGACTGCGAGAGAGACTGCGAGAGAGACTGCGAGGGAGACTGTGAGGGAGACTGCGAGAGAGACTGCTATGGAGATAGCGAGAGAGACAGCGAGGGATACAGCGAGAGAGACTGCGAGAGTGACTGCGAGGGAGACGGCGAGGGAGACGGCGAGGGAGACGGCGAGGGAGACGGCGAGAGAGAGAGCGAGAGAGACTTCGAGAGAGACTGCGAGGGAGACGGCGAGAGAGACGGCGAGAGAGACAGCGAGAGAGACAGCGACAGAGACAGCGACAGAGACAGCGACAGAGACTGTGAGAGAGACTGCGAGGGACACAGCGAGAGAGACTGCGAGGTAGACAACGAGAGAGAATGCGAGAGAGATCGCGTGAGACAGCGAGGGAGACAGCGAGGGAGACAGCGAGGGAGACAGCGAGGGAGACAGCGAGGGAGACTGCGAGAGAGACAGCGAGGGAGACTGCGAGAGAGACTGCGAGGGAGACTGCGAGGGAGACTGCGAGGGAGACTGCGAGGGAGACTGCGAGGGAGACAGCGAGAGAAACTGCGAGGAAGACTGCGAGAGAGACTGCGAGGGAGAAAGCGAGAGAGACTGCGAGAGAGACTGCGAGAGAGACTGCGAGGGAGAAAGCGAGAGAGACTGCGAGGGCGACAACGAGAGAGACTGCGAGGGAGACAACGAGGGAGACTGCGAGGGAGACTGCGAGAGAGACTGCGAGAGAGACTGCGAGAGAGACTGCGAGAGAGACTGCGAGGGAGACTGCGAGGGAGACTGCGAGGGAGACTGCGAGGGAGACTGCGAGGGAGACTGCGAGAGAGACTGCGAGAGAGACTGCGAGGGAGACTGTGAGGGAGACTGCGAGAGAGACTGCTATGGAGATAGCGAGAGAGACAGCGAGGGATACAGCGAGAGAGACTGCGAGAGTGACTGCGAGGGAGACGGCGAGGGAGACGGCGAGGGAGACGGCGAGGGAGACGGCGAGGGAGACGGCGAGGGAGACGGCGAGGGAGACGGCGAGGGAGACGGCGAGGGAGACGGCGAGAGAGAGAGCGAGAGAGACTTCGAGAGAGACTGTGAGGGAGACAGCGAGGGAGACAGCGAGAGAGACATCGAGAGAGAATGCGAGAGAGACATCCAGGGTGACTTCGACGGAGACAGCGAGGGAGACAGCGAGGGAGACTGCGAGGGAGACTGCGAGGGAGACTGCGAGGGAGACTGCGAGGGAGACTGCGAGGGAGACTGCGAGGGAGACTGCGCGGGAGACTGCGCGGGAGACTGCGCGGGAGACTGCGCGGGAGACTGCGAGGGAGACTGCGAGGGAGACTGCGAGGGAGACTGCGCGGGAGACTGCGAGGGAGACAGCGAGGGAGTCTGCGAGGGAGAGAGCGAGGGAGAAAGCAAGAGAGACTGCGAGAGAGACTGCGAGAGAGACTGCGAGGGAGACAGCGATAGAGACTGCGAGGGAGACTGCGAGGGAGACAGCGAGAGAGACTGCGAGGGAGACAGCGAGAGAGACTGCGAGGGAGACAGCGAGAGGGACTGCGAGAGGGACTGCGAGAGGGACTGCGAGAGGGACTGCGAGGGAGACAGCGAGGGTGACAGCGAGAGAGACTGCGAGAGAGACTGAGAGAGAGACTGCGAGAGAGACAGCGAGAGAGACAGCGAGAGAGACTGCGAGAGAGACTGCGAGGGAGAAAGCGAGAGAAACTGCGAGAGAGACTGCTATGGAGATAGCGAGAGAGACAGCGAGGGATACAGCGAGAGACACTGCGAGAGAGAATGCGAGGGAGACAGCGATTGAGACGGCGAGAGAGAGAGCGATAGAGAGAGCGAGAGAGTGAGCGAGGGAGACAGCGAGGGAGACAGCGAGGGAGACAGCGAGGGAGACAGTGAGGGAGACAGCGAGGGAGACAGCGAGAGAGACAGCGAGAGAGACTGCGAGAGAGACTGCGAGAGAGACTGCGAGAGAGACTGCGAGAGAGACTGCGAGAGAGACTGCGAGGGAGACTGCGAGGGAGGCAGCGAGGGAGACACCGAGGGAGACACCGAGGGAGACAGCGAGGGAGACAGCGACAGAGACAGCGACAGCGACAGCGAGAGAGGCAGCGACAGAGACTGTGAGAGAGACTGCGAGGGACACAGCGAGAGAGACTGCGAGGGAGACAACGAGAGAGAATGCGAGAGAGATCGCGCGAGACAGCGAGGGAGACAGCGAGGGAGACAGCGAGGGAGACAGCGAGGGAGACAGCGAGGGAGACAGCGAGAGAAACTGCGAGGAAGACTGAGAGAGAGACTGCGAGAGAGACTGCGAGAGAGACTGCGAGAGAGACTGCGAGAGAGACTGCGAGAGAGACTGCGAGAGGGACTGCGAGAGAGACTGCGTGGGAGAAAGCGAGAGAGACTGCGAGAGAGACTGCGAGAGAGACTGCGAGGGAGACTGCAAGGGAGACTGCAAGGGAGACAGCGAGAGAGACAGCGAGGGAGATAGCGAGAGAGACGGCGAGAGAGACTGTGAGGGAGACTGCGAGGGAGAAAGCGAGAGAGACTGCGAGGGAGAAAGCGAGGGAGAAAGCGAGAGAGACTGCGAGGGAGACTGCAAGGGAGACAGCGAGAGATACAGCGAGAGAGACAGCGAGGGAGATAGCGAGGGAGATAGCGAGAGAGACTGCGAGAGAGACTGTGAGGGAGACAGCGAGGAAGACTGTGAGGGAGACTGCGAGAGAGACTGCTATGGAGATAGCGAGAGAGACAGCGAGGGATACAGCGAGAGAGACAGCGAGAGTGACTGCGAGGGAGACGGCGAGGGCGACGGCGAGAGAGACTTCGAGAGAGACTGCGAGGGAGACGGCGAGAGAGACAGCGAGAGAGACTGTGAGGGAGACTGTGAGGGAGACTGTGAGGGAGACAGCGAGAGAGACTGCGAGAGAGACTGCGAGAGGGACTGCGAGAGGGACTGCGAGAGGGACTGCGAGAGGGACTGCGAGACAGAAAGCGAGAGAGAAAGCCAGAGAGTGCGAGGGAGACAGCGAGGGAGACAGCGAGAGAGAATGCGAGAGAGACTGAGAGAGAGACTGAGAGAGAGACTGAGAGGGAGACTGAGAGGGAGACTGAGAGGGAGACTGAGAGGGAGACTGAGAGGGAGACTGAGAGGGAGACTGAGAGGGAGACTGAGAGGGAGACTGAGAGGGAGAATGAGAGGGAGACTGAGAGGGAGACAGCGAGGGAGACAACGAGAGAGACATCGAGAGAGACATCGAGAGAGACATCGAGAGAGAATGCGAGAGAGACTGCGAGAGAGACATCCAGGGTGACTTCGAGGGAGACAGCGAGGGAGACAGCGAGGGAGACAGCGAGGGAGACAGCGAGGGAGACAGCGAGGGAGACTGCGAGGGAGACTGCGAGGGAGACTGCGAGGGAGACTGCGAGGGAGTCTGCGAGGGAGTCTGCGAGGGAGAGAGCGAGGGAGAAAGCGAGAGAGACTGCGAGGGAGACAGCGATAGAGACTGCGAGGGAGACAGCGAGAGAGACTGCGAGGGAGACAGCGAGGGAGACTGTGAGGGAGACAGCGAGGGAGACAGCGAGAGAGACTGCGAGAGAGACTGCGAGAGAGACTGCGAGAGAGACTGCGAGAGAGACTGCGAGAGAGACAGCGAGAGAGACAGCGAGAGAGACAGCGAGAGAGACTGCGAGAGAGACAGCGAGAGAGACTGCGAGGGAGAAAGCGAGAGAAACAGCGAGAGAGAATGCTATGGAGATAGCGAGAGAGACAGCGAGGGATACAGCGAGAGACACTGCGAGAGAGAATGCGAGGGAGACGGCGATTGAGACGGCGAGGGAGACGGCGAGGGAGACGGCGAGGGAGACGGCGAGAGAGACAGCGAGGGAGACAGCGAGGGAGACAGCGAGGGAGACAGCGAGGGAGACAGCGAGGGAGACAGCGAGAGAGACAGCGAGAGAGACAGCGAGAGAGACAGCGAGAGAGACAGCGAGAGAGACAGCGAGAGAGAAAGCGAGAGAGACAGCGAGACAGCGAGGGAGACAGCGAGGGAGACAGCGAGGGAGACAGCGAGGGAGACAGCGACAGAGACAGCGACAGAGACAGCGACAGAGACAGCGACAGAGACAGCGACAGAGACAGAGACAGCGACAGAGACAGCGACAGAGACAGCGACAGAGACTGTGAGAGAGACTGCGAGGGACACAGCGAGAGAGACTGCGAGGTAGACAACGAGAGAGAATGCGAGAGAGATCGCGTGAGACAGCGAGGGAGACAGCGAGGGAGACTGCGAGGGAGACTGCGAGGGAGACTGCGAGGGAGACTGCGAGGGAGACTGCGAGGGAGACTGCGAGGGAGACTGCGAGTGGGACTGCGAGAGGGACTGCGAGAGGGACTGCGAGGGAGACAGCGAGGGAGACAGCGAGGGTGACAGCGAGAGAGACTGCGAGAGAGACTGCGAGAGAGACTGCGAGAGAGACTGCGAGAGAGACTGCGAGGGAGAAAGCGAGAGAAACTGCGAGAGAGACTGCTATGGAGATAGCGAGAGAGACAGCGAGGGATACAGCGAGAGACACTGCGAGAGAGAATGCGAGGGAGACAGCGATTGAGACGGCGAGAGAGAGAGCGAGAGAGAGAGCGAGAGAGTGAGCGAGGGAGACAGCGAGGGAGACAGCGAGGGAGACAGCGAGGGAGACAGCGAGGGAGACAGCGAGGGAGACAGCGAGGGAGCCTGCGAGAGACTGCGAGAGAGACTGCGAGAGAGACTGCGAGAGAGACTGCGAGAGAGACTGCGAGAGAGACTGCGAGAGAGACTGCGAGAGAGACTGCGAGAGAGACTGCGAGAGAGACTGCGAGGGAGGCAGCGAGGGAGACAGCGAGGGAGACAGCGACAGAGACAGCGACAGAGACAGCGAGAGAGACAGCGAGAGAGACAGCGACAGAGACTGTGAGAGAGACTGCGAGGGACACAGCGAGAGAGACTGCGAGGGAGACAACGAGAGAGAATGCGAGAGAGATCGCGCGAGACAGCGAGGGAGATAGCGAGGGAGACAGCGAGGGAGACAGCGAGGGAGACAGCGAGGGAGACAGCGAGGGAGACAGCGAGGGAGACAGCGAGGGAGACAGCGAGGGAGACTGCGAGGAAGACTGCGAGAGAGACTGCGAGAGAGACTGCGAGAGAGACTGCGAGAGAGACTGCGAGAGAGACTGCGAGAGAGACTGCGAGAGAGACTGCGTGGGAGAAAGCGAGAGAGACTGCGAGAGAGACTGCGAGGGATACAGCGAGAGACACTGCGAGAGAGAATGCGAGGGAGACGGCGATTGAGACGGCGAGGGAGACGGCGAGGGAGACGGCGAGGGAGACGGCGAGAGAGACGGCGAGAGAGACGGCGAGAGAGACAGCGAGGGAGACAGCGAGGGAGACAGCGAGAGAGACAGCGAGAGAGACAGCGAGAGAGACAGCGAGAGAGACAGCGAGAGAGACAGCGACAGAGACAGCGAGGGAGACAGCGAGGGAGACAGCGAGGGAGACAGCGAGGGAGACAGCGACAGAGACAGCGACAGAGACAGCGACAGACACAGCGACAGAGACAGCGACAGAGACTGTGAGAGAGACTGTGAGAGAGACTGCGAGGGACACAGCGAGAGAGACTGCGAGGTAGACAACGAGAGAGAATGCGAGAGAGATCGCGTGAGACAGCGAGGGAGACAGCGAGGGAGACAGCGAGGGAGACTGCGAGGGAGACTGCGAGGGAGACTGCGAGGGAGACTGCGAGGGAGACTGCGAGGGAGACTGCGAGTGGGACTGCGAGAGGGACTGCGAGGGAGACAGCGAGGGAGACAGCGAGGGTGACAGCGAGAGAGACTGCGAGAGAGACTGCGAGAGAGACTGCGAGAGAGACTGCGAGAGAGACTGCGAGAGAGACTGCGAGAGAGACTGCGAGGGAGAAAGCGAGAGAAACTGCGAGAGAGACTGCTATGGAGATAGCGAGAGAGACAGCGAGGGATACAGCGAGAGACACTGCGAGAGAGAATGCGAGGGAGACAGCGATTGAGACGGCGAGAGAGAGAGCGAGAGAGAGAGCGAGAGAGTGAGCGAGGGAGACAGCGAGGGAGACAGCGAGGGAGACAGCGAGGGAGACAGCGAGGGAGACAGCGAGAGAGACTGCGAGAGAGACTGCGAGAGAGACTGCGAGAGAGACTGCGAGAGAGACTGCGAGAGAGACTGCGAGAGAGACTGCGAGAGAGACTGCGAGAGAGACTGCGAGAGAGACTGCGAGGGAGGCAGCGAGGGAGACAGCGAGGGAGACAGCGAGGGAGACAGCGACAGAGACAGCGACAGAGACAGCGAGAGAGACAGCGAGAGAGACAGCGACAGAGACTGTGAGAGAGACTGCGAGGGACACAGCGAGAGAGACTGCGAGGGAGACAACGAGAGAGAATGCGAGAGAGATCGCGCGAGACAGCGAGGGAGATAGCGAGGGAGACAGCGAGGGAGACAGCGAGGGACACAGCGAGGGAGACAGCGAGGGAGACAGCGAGGGAGACAGCGAGGGAGACAGCGAGGGAGACAGCGAGAGAAACTGCGAGGAAGACTGCGAGAGAGACTGCGAGAGAGACTGCGAGAGAGACTGCGAGAGAGACTGCGAGAGAGACTGCGAGAGAGACTGCGTGGGAGAAAGCGAGAGAGACTGCGAGAGAGACTGCGAGAGAGACTGCGAGGGAGACTGCAAGGGAGACAGCGAGAGAGACAGCGAGGGAGATAGCGAGAGAGACTGCGAGAGAGACTGCGAGGGAGACTGCGAGAGAGACTGCGAGAGAGACTGCGAGAGAGACTGCGAGAGAGACTGCGAGAGAGACTGCTATGGAGATAGCGAGAGAGACAGCGAGAGAGACTGCGAGAGTGACAGCGAGGGAGACGGCGAGGGAGACGGCGAGGGAGACGGCGAGGGCGACGGCGAGGGCGACGGCGAGGGCGATGGCGAGAGAGACGGCGAGAGAGACAGCGAGGGAGACAGCGAGAGAGACTTCGAGAGAGACTGCGAGGGAGACGGCGAGAGAGACAGCGAGAGAGACTGTGAGGGAGACTGTGAGAGGGACTGCGAGAGAGAAAGCCAGAGAGTGCGAGGGAGACAGCGAGGGAGACAGCGAGAGAGAATGCGAGAGAGACTGAGAGAGAGACAGAGAGAGAGACTGAGAGGGAGACTGAGAGGGAGACTGAGAGGGAGACTGAGAGGGAGACTTCGAGGGAGACTTCGAGGGAGACTTCGAGGGAGACTTCGAGGGAGACTTCGAGGGAGACTGCGAGGGAGACTGCGAGGGAGACTGCGAGAGAGACTGAGAGAGAGACTGAGAGAGAGACTGAGAGAGAGACTGAGAGAGACAGCGAGGGAGACAGCGAGGGAGACAGCGAGGGAGACAGCGAGGGAGACAGCGAGAGAGTCTGCGAGGGAGAGAGCGAGGGAGAAAGCAAGAGAGACTGCGAGAGAGACTGCGAGGGAGACTGCGAGGGAGACTGCGAGGGAGACAGCGAGGGAGACAGCGAGGGAGACAGCGATAGAGACTGCGAGGGAGACAGCGATAGAGACTGCGAGGGAGACAGCGAGAGAGACTGCGAGAGAGACTGTGAGAGAGACTACGAGGGAGACAGCGAGAGAGACTGTGAGGGAGACAGCGAGAGAGACTGCGAGAGAGACTGCGAGAGAGACTGCGAGAGAGACTGCGAGAGAGACTGCGAGAGAGAGAGCGAGGGAGAGAGCGAGGGAGACAGCGAGAGAGACTTCGAGAGAGACTGCGAGGGAGGCAGCGAGGGAGACAGCGAGGGAGACAGCGAGGGAGACAGCGAGAGAGACTGCGAGAGCGACTGCTAGGGAGACAGCGAGGGAGACAGCGAGGGAGACAGCGAGGGTGACAGCGAGGGAGACAGCGAGAGAAACTGCGAGGAAGACAGCGAGGGAGAAAGTGAGGGAGAGAGCGAGGGACACAGCGAGGGAGACAGCGAGGGAGACAGCGAGGGAGACAGCGAGGGAGACAGCGAGGGAGACAGCGAGAGTGACTGCGAGGGAGACAGCGAGAGTGACTGCGAGGGAGACGGCGAGGGCGACGGCGAGAGAGACTTCGAGAGAGACTGCGAGGGAGACGGCGAGTGAGACTGTGAGGGAGACTGTGAGGGAGACAGCGAGAGAGACTGCGAGAGAGACTGCGAGGGAGACTGTGAGGAAGACTGTGAGGGAGACAGCGAGAGAGACTGCGAGAGAGACTGCGAGAGAGACTGCGAGAGAGACTGCGAGAGAGACTGCGAGAGGGACTGCGAGAGGGACTGCGAGAGGGACTGCGAGAGGGACTGCGAGAGGGACTGCGAGAGGGACTGCGAGAGAGAAAGCGAGAGAGAAAGCCAGAGAGTGCGAGGGAGACAGCGAGGGAGACAGCGAGAGAGAATGCGAGAGAGACTGAGAGAGAGACTGAGAGGGAGACTGAGAGGGAGACTGAGAGGGAGACTGAGAGGGAGACAGCGAGGGAGACAACGAGAGAGACATCGAGAGAGACATCGAGAGAGAATGCGAGAGAGACTGCGAGAGAGACATCCAGGGTGACTTCGAGGGAGACAGCGAGAGAGACAGCGAGGGAGACAGCGAGGGAGACAGCGAGGGAGACAGCGAGGGAGACAGCGAGGGAGACAGCGAGGGAGACAGCGAGGGAGACAGCGAGGGAGACAGCGAGGGAGACTGCGAGGGAGACTGCGAGGGAGACTGCGAGGGAGACAGCGAGAGAGTCTGCGAGAGAGTCTGCGAGGGAGAGAGCGAGGGAGAAAGCGAGAGAGACTGCGAGGGAGACAGCGATAGAGACTGCGAGGGAGACAGCGAGAGAGACTGCGAGGGAGACAGCGAGGGAGACTGCGAGGGAGACAGCGAGGGAGACAGCGAGAGAGACTGCGAGAGAGACTGCGAGAGAGACTGCGAGAGAGACTGCGAGAGAGACTGCGAGAGAGACTGCGAGAGAGACTGCGAGAGAGACTGCGAGAGAGACTGCGAGGGAGAAAGCGAGAGAAACAGCGAGAGAGAATGCTATGGAGATAGCGAGAGAGACAGCGAGGGATACAGCGAGAGACACTGCGAGAGAGAATGCGAGGGAGACGGCGATTGAGACGGCGAGGGAGACGGCGAGGGAGACGGCGAGGGAGACGGCGAGGGAGACGGCGAGGGAGACGGCGAGGGAGACAGCGAGGGAGACAGCGAGAGAGACAGCGAGAGAGACAGCGAGAGAGACAGCGAGAGAGACAGCGAGAGAGACAGCGAGAGAGACAGCGAGAGAGACAGCGAGGGAGACAGCGACAGAGACAGCGACAGAGACAGCGACAGAGACAGCGACAGAGACAGCGACAGAGACAGCGACAGAGACTGCGAGGGAGAAAGCGAGAGAAACTGCGAGAGAGACTGCTATGGAGATAGCGAGAGAGACAGCGAGGGATACAGCGAGAGACACTGCGAGAGAGAATGCGAGGGAGACAGCGATTGAGACGGCGAGAGAGAGAGCGAGAGAGAGAGCGAGAGAGTGAGCGAGGGAGACAGCGAGGGAGACAGCGAGGGAGACAGCGAGGGAGACAGCGAGGGAGACTGCGAGAGAGACTGCGAGAGAGACTGCGAGAGAGACTGCGAGAGAGACTGCGAGAGAGACTGCGAGAGAGACTGCGAGAGAGACTGCGTGAGAGACTGCGAGAGAGACTGCGAGGGAGGCAGCGAGGGAGACAGCGAGGGAGACAGCGAGGGAGACAGCGACAGAGACAGCGACAGAGACAGCGAGAGAGACAGCGAGAGAGACAGCGACAGAGACTGTGAGAGAGACTGCGAGGGACACAGCGAGAGAGACTGCAAGGGAGACAACGAGAGAGAATGCGAGAGAGATCGCGCGAGACAGCGAGGGAGATAGCGAGGGAGACAGCGAGGGAGACAGCGAGGGAGACAGCGAGGGAGACAGCGAGGGAGACAGCGAGGGAGACAGCGAGGGAGACAGCGAGAGAAACTGCGAGGAAGACTGCGAGAGAGACTGCGAGAGAGACTGCGAGAGAGACTGCGAGAGAGACTGCGAGAGAGACTGCGAGAGAGACTGCGTGGGAGAAAGCGAGAGAGACTGCGAGAGAGACTGCGAGAGAGACTGCGAGGGAGACTGCAAGGGAGACAGCGAGAGAGACAGCGAGGGAGATAGCGAGAGAGACTGCGAGAGAGACAGCGATAGAGACTGCGAGGGAGACAGCGATAGAGACTGCGAGGGAGACAGCGAGAGAGACTGCGAGAGAGACTGTGAGAGAGACTACGAGGGAGACAGCGAGAGAGACTGTGAGGGAGACAGCGAGAGAGACTGCGAGGGAGACTGCGAGAGAGACTGCGAGAGAGACTGCGAGAGAGACTGCGAGAGAGACTGCGAGAGAGAGAGCGAGGGAGAGAGCGAGGGAGACAGCGAGAGAGACTTCGAGAGAGACTGCGAGGGAGGCAGCGAGGGAGACAGCGAGGGAGACAGCGAGGGAGACAGCGAGAGAGACTGCGAGAGCGACTGCTAGGGAGACAGCGAGGGAGACAGCGAGGGAGACAGCGAGGGTGACAGCGAGGGAGACAGCGAGAGAAACTGCGAGGAAGACAGCGAGGGAGAAAGTGAGGGAGAGAGCGAGGGACACAGCGAGGGAGACAGCGAGGGAGACAGCGAGGGAGACAGCGAGGGAGACAGCGAGGGAGACAGCGAGGGAGACAGCGAGGGAGACAGCGAGAGTGACTGCGAGGGAGACAGCGAGAGTGACTGCGAGGGAGACGGCGAGGGCGACGGCGAGAGAGACTTCGAGAGAGACTGCGAGGGAGACGGCGAGTGAGACTGTGAGGGAGACTGTGAGGGAGACAGCGAGAGAGACTGCGAGAGAGACTGCGAGGGAGACTGTGAGGAAGACTGTGAGGGAGACAGCGAGAGAGACTGCGAGAGAGACTGCGAGAGAGACTGCGAGAGAGACTGCGAGAGAGACTGCGAGAGGGACTGCGAGAGGGACTGCGAGAGGGACTGCGAGAGGGACTGCGAGAGGGACTGCGAGAGAGAAAGCGAGAGAGAAAGCCAGAGAGTGCGAGGGAGACAGCGAGGGAGACAGCGAGAGAGAATGCGAGAGAGACTGAGAGAGAGACTGAGAGGGAGACTGAGAGGGAGACTGAGAGGGAGACTGAGAGGGAGACAGCGAGGGAGACAACGAGAGAGACATCGAGAGAGACATCGAGAGAGAATGCGAGAGAGACTGCGAGAGAGACATCCAGGGTGACTTCGAGAGAGACAGCGAGAGAGACAGCGAGGGAGACAGCGAGGGAGACAGCGAGGGAGACAGCGAGGGAGACAGCGAGGGAGACAGCGAGGGAGACAGCGAGGGAGACAGCGAGGGAGACAGCGAGGGAGACAGCGAGGGAGACTGCGAGGGAGACTGCGAGGGAGACTGCGAGGGAGACAGCGAGAGAGTCTGCGAGAGAGTCTGCGAGGGAGAGAGCGAGGGAGAAAGCGAGAGAGACTGCGAGGGAGACAGCGAGAGAGACTGCGAGAGAGACATCCAGGGTGACTTCGAGGGAGACAGCGAGAGAGACAGCGAGGGAGACAGCGAGGGAGACAGCGAGGGAGACAGCGAGGGAGACAGCGAGGGAGACAGCGAGGGAGACAGCGAGGGAGACAGCGAGGGAGACAGCGAGGGAGACAGCGAGGGAGACAGCGAGGGAGACTGCGAGGGAGACTGCGAGGGAGACTGCGAGGGAGACAGCGAGAGAGTCTGCGAGAGAGTCTGCGAGGGAGAGAGCGAGGGAGAAAGCGAGAGAGACTGCGAGGGAGACAGCGATAGAGACTGCGAGGGAGACAGCGAGAGAGACTGCGAGGGAGACAGCGAGGGAGACTGCGAGGGAGACAGCGAGGGAGACAGCGAGAGAGACTGCGAGAGAGACTGCGAGAGAGACAGCGAGAGAGACTGCGAGAGAGACTGCGAGAGAGACTGCGAGAGAGACTGCGAGAGAGACTGCGAGGGAGAAAGCGAGAGAAACAGCGAGAGAGAATGCTATGGAGATAGCGAGAGAGACAGCGAGGGATACAGCGAGAGACACTGCGAGAGAGAATGCGAGGGAGACGGCGATTGAGACGGCGAGGGAGACGGCGAGGGAGACGGCGAGGGAGACGGCGAGGGAGACGGCGAGGGAGACGGCGAGGGAGACGGCGAGGGAGACAGCGAGGGAGACAGCGAGAGAGACAGCGAGAGAGACAGCGAGAGAGACAGCGAGAGAGACAGCGAGAGAGACAGCGAGAGAGACAGCGAGGGAGACAGCGACAGAGACAGCGACAGAGACAGCGACAGAGACAGCGACAGAGACAGCGACAGAGACAGCGACAGAGACAGCGACAGAGACAGCGACAGAGACTGTGAGAGAGACTGCGAGGGACACAGCGAGAGAGACTGCGAGGTAGACAACGAGAGAGAATGCGAGAGAGATCGCGTGAGACAGCGAGGGAGACAGCGAGGGAGACAGCGAGGGAGACTGCGAGAGAGACTGCGAGAGAGACTGCGAGGGAGACTGCGAGGGAGACTGCGAGGGAGACTGCGAGGGAGACTGCGAGGGAGACTGCAAGGGAGACTGCGAGAGGGACTGCGAGAGGGACTGCGAGAGGGACTGCGAGGGAGACAGCGAGGGAGACAGCGAGGGAGACAGCGAGGGTGACAGCGAGAGAGACTGCGAGAGAGACTGCGAGAGAGACAGCGAGAGAGACTGCGAGAGAGACTGCGAGGGAGAAAGCGAGAGAAACTGCGAGAGAGACTGCTATGGAGATAGCGAGAGAGACAGCGAGGGATACAGCGAGAGACACTGCGAGAGAGAATGCGAGGGAGTCAGCGATTGAGACGGCGAGAGAGAGAGCGAGAGAGAGAGCGAGAGAGTGAGCGAGGGAGACAGCGAGGGAGACAGCGAGGGAGACAGCGAGGGAGACAGCGAGGGAGACTGCGAGAGAGACTGCGAGAGAGACTGCGAGAGAGACTGCGAGAGAGACTGCGAGAGAGACTGCGAGGGAGGCAGCGAGGGAGACAGCGAGGGAGACAGCGAGGGAGACAGCGAGGGAGACAGCGAGGGAGACAGCGACAGAGACAGCGACAGAGACAGCGAGAGAGACAGCGAGAGAGACTGCGACAGAGACTGTGAGAGAGACTGCGAGGGACACAGCGAGAGAGACTGCGAGGGAGACAACGAGAGAGAATGCGAGAGAGATCGCGCGAGACAGCGAGGGAGACAGCGAGGGAGACAGCGAGGGAGACAGCGAGGGAGACAGCGAGGGAGACAGCGAGGGAGACAGCGAGGGAGACAGCGAGGGAGACAGCGAGGGAGACAGCGAGGGAGACAGCGAGAGAAACTGCGAGGAAGACTGCGAGAGAGACTGCGAGAGAGACTGCGAGAGAGACTGCGAGAGAGACTGCGTGGGAGAAAGCGAGAGAGACTGCGAGAGAGACTGCGAGAGAGACTGCGAGAGAGACTGCGAGGGAGACTGCGAGGGAGACAGCGAGAGAGACAGCGAGGGAGATAGCGAGAGAGACTGCGAGAGAGACTGCGAGAGAGACTGCGAGGGAGACTGCGAGGGAGACTGCGAGGGAGACTGCGAGGGAGACTGCGAGAGAGACTGCGAGAGAGACTGCTATGGAGATAGCGAGAGAGACAGCGAGAGAGACTGCGAGAGTGACGGCGAGGGAGACGGCGAGGGAGACGGCGAGGGAGACGGCGAGGGCGACGGCGAGGGCGACGGCGAGGGCGATGGCGAGAGAGACGGCGAGAGAGACAGCGAGGGAGACAGCGAGAGAGACTTCGAGAGAGACTGCGAGGGAGACGGCGAGAGAGACAGCGAGAGAGACTGTGAGGGAGACTGTGAGGGAGACAGCGAGAGAGACTGCGAGAGAGACTGCGAGAGAGACAGTGAGAGGGACTGCGAGAGAGAAAGCCAGAGAGAAAGCCAGAGAGTGCGAGGGAGACAGCGAGGGAGACAGCGAGAGAGAATGCGAGAGAGACTGAGAGAGAGACTGAGAGAGAGACTGAGAGGGAGACTGAGAGGGAGACTGAGAGGGAGACTGAGAGGGAGACTGAGAGGGAGACTGAGAGGGAGACTGAGAGGGAGACAGCGAGGGAGACATCGAGAGAGACATCGAGAGAGACATCGAGAGAGACAGCGAAAGAGAATGCGAGAGAGACTGCGAGAGAGACTGCGAGAGAGACTGCGAGAGAGACTGCGAGAGAGACTGCGAGAGAGACTGCGAGAGAGACATCCAGGGTGACTTCGAGGGAGACTTCGAGGGAGACTTCGAGGGAGACTTCGAGGGAGACTGCGAGGGAGACTGCGAGGGAGACTGCGAGGGAGACTGCGAGGGAGACTGCGAGGGAGACTGCGAGGGAGACTGCGAGGGAGACTGCGAGAGAGACTGAGAGAGAGACTGAGAGAGAGACTGAGAGAGAGACTGAGAGAGACAGCGAGGGAGACAGCGAGGGAGACAGCGAGGGAGACCGCGAGAGAGTCTGCGAGGGAGAGAGCGAGGGAGAAAGCGAGAGAGACTGTGAGAGAGACTGCGAGGGAGACTGCGAGGGAGACAGCGATAGAGACTGCGAGGGAGACAGCGATAGAGACTGCGAGGGAGACAGTGATAGAGACTGCGAGGGAGACAGCGAGAGAGACTGCGAGAGAGACTGTGAGAGAGACTACGAGGGAGACAGCGAGGGAGACTGTGAGGGAGACAGCGAGAGAGACTGCGAGAGAGACTGCGAGAGAGACTGCGAGAGAGACTGCGAGAGAGACTGCGAGGGAGACAGCGAGAGAGACTGCGAGAGAGACTGCGAGGGATACAGCGAGAGACACTGCGAGAGAGACTGCAAGGGAGACGGCGAGAGAGAGGGCGAGAGAGAGAGCGAGGGAGAGAGCGAGGGAGACAGCGAGAGAGACTGCGAGAGCGACTGCTAGGGAGACAGCGAGGGAGACAGCGAGGGTGACAGCGAGGGAGACAGCGAGAGAAACTGCGAGGAAGACAGCGAGGGAGACAGTGAGGGAGAGAGCGAGGGAGAGAGCGAGGGAGACAGCGAGGGAGACAGCGAGGGAGACAGCGAGGGAGACAGCGAGGGAGACAGCGAGGGAGACAGCGAGGGAGACAGCGAGGGAGACAGCGAGAGAGACTGCGAGGGAGACTGCGAGGGAGACTGCGAGGGAGACAGCGAGAGAGACAGCGAGAGAGACAGCGAGGGAGAAAGCGAGGGAGACAGCGAGAGAGACTGCGAGAGAGACTGCGAGAGAGACTGCGAGAGAGACAGCGAGAGAGACAGCGAGAGAGACTGCGAGAGGGACAGCGAGAGAGACTGCGAGAGAGACTGCGAGAGAGACTGCGAGAGAGACTGCGAGAGAGACTGCGAGAGAGACAACGAGAGAGACAGCGAGAGAGACTGCGAGAGAGACTGCGAGAGAGACTGCGAGAGAGACTGCGAGAGGGACTGCGAGAGGGACTGCGAGAGGGACAGCGAGAGAGACTGCGAGAGAGACTGCGAGAGAGACAGCGAGAGAGACTGCGAGAGAGACTGCGAGAGAGACTGCGAGAGAGACTGCGAGAGAGACTGCGAGAGAGACTGCGAGGGAGACAACGAGAGAGACTGCGAGGGAGACAACGAGAGAGACTGCGAGGGAGACAGCGAGGGAGATAGCGAGGGAGATAGCGAGCGAGACAGCGAGGGAGACATCGAGGGAGACAGCGAGAGAAACTGCGAGGAAGACTGCGAGAGAGACTGCGAGAGAGACTGCGAGAGAGACTGCGAGAGAGACTGCGAGAGAGACTGCGAGAGAGACTGCGTGGGAGAAAGCGAGAGAGACTGCGAGAGAGACTGCGAGAGAGACTGCGAGGGAGACTGCAAGGGAGACTGCAAGGGAGACAGCGAGAGAGACAGCGAGGGAGATAGCGAGAGAGACTGCGAGAGAGACTGCTTTGGAGATAGCGAGAGAGACAGCGAGGGATACAGCGAGAGAGACTGCGAGAGTGACTGCGAGGGAGACGGCGAGGGAAGACGGCGAGGGCGATGGCGAGGGCGACGGCGAGAGAGAGAGCGAGAGAGACAGCGAGGGAGACAGCGAGAGAGACTGCGAGGGAGACGGCGAGAGAGACTGCGAGAGAGACTGCGAGAGAGACAGCGAGAGAGACAGCGAGAGAGACTGCGAGAGAGACTGCGAGAGAGACTGCTTTGGAGATAGCGAGAGAGACAGCGAGGGATACAGCGAGAGAGACTGCGAGAGTGACTGCGAGGGAGACGGCGAGGGAAGACGGCGAGGGCGATGGCGAGGGCGACGGCGAGAGAGAGAGCGAGAGAGACAGCGAGGGAGACAGCGAGAGAGACTGCGAGGGAGACGGCGAGAGAGACAGCGAGAGAGACTGTGAGGGAGACTGTGAGGGAGACAGCGAGAGAGACTGCGAGAGAGACAGTGAGAGGGAATGCGAGAGAGAAAGCGAGAGAGAAAGCCAGAGAGTGCGAGGGAGACAGCGAGAGAGAATGCGATAGAGACTGAGAGAGAGACTGAGAGAGAGACTGAGAGGGAGACAGCGAGGGAGACATCGAGGGAGACATCGAGGGAGACTGCGAGGGAGACAGCGAGAGAGACTGAGAGAGACAGCGAGGGAGACAACGAGGGAGACAGTGAGAGAGTCTGCGAGGGAGAGAGCGAGGGAGAAAGCGAGAGAGACTGCGAGAGAGACTGCGAGGGAGACTGCGAGGGAGACAGCGATAGAGACTGCGAGGGAGACAGCGAGAGAGACTGCGAGAGAGACTGCGAGAGAGACTGCGAGAGAGACTGCGAGGGAGACAGCGAGAGAGACTGTGAGGGAGACAGCGAGGGAGACAGCGAGAGAGACTGCGAGAGAGACTGCGAGAGAGACTGCGAGAGAGACTGCGAGAGAGACTGCGAGAGAGACTGCGAGAGAGACTGCGAGAGAGACTGCGAGGGAGACAGCGAGAGAGACTGTGAGGGAGAAAGCGAGAGAAACTGCGAGAGAGACAGCGAGGGATACAGCGAGAGACACTGCGAGAGAGAGCGAGGGAGAGAGCGAGGGAGAGAGCGAGGGAGACAGCGAGAGAGACTTCGAGAGAGACTTCGAGAGAGACTGCGGGGGAGGCAGCGAGGGAGACAGCGAGGGAGACAGCGAGGGAGACAGCGAGGGAGACAGCGAGGGAGAAAGCGAGAGAAACTGCGAGAGAGACAGCGAGGGATACAGCGAGAGACACTGCGAGAGAGAGCGAGGGAGAGAGCGAGGGAGACAGCGAGAGAGACTTCGAGAGAGACTTAGAGAGAGACTTCGAGAGAGACTGCGGGGGAGGCAGCGAGGGAGACAGCGAGGGAGACAGCGAGGGAGACAGCGAGGGAGACAGCGAGGGAGACAGCGAGGGAGACAGCGAGGGAGACAGCGAGAGAGACAGCGAGAGAGACTGCGAGAGAGACTGCGAGAGCGACTGCGAGAGCGACTGCTAGGGAGACAGCGAGGGTGACAGCGAGGGTAACTGCGAGGGAGACAGCGAGAGAAACTGCGAGGAAGACAGCGAGAGAGACTGCGAGAGAGACGGCGAGGGAGACAGTGAGGGAGAGAGCGAGGGACACAGCGAGGGACACAGCGAGGGAGACAGCGAGGGAGACAGCGAGGGAGACAGCGAGGGAGACAGCGAGGGAGACAGCGAGAGAGACTGCGAGGGAGACAGCGAGAGAGACAGCGAGAGAGACAGCGAGGGAGAAAGCGAGGGAGACAGCGAGAGAGACTGCGAGAGAGACTGCGAGGGAGACAGCGAGAGAGACAGCGAGAGAGAATGCAAAGGAGACTGCGAGAGAGACAGCGAGATAGACTGCGAGAGGGACAGCGAGAGAGACTGCGAGAGAGACTGCGAGAGAGACTGCGAGAGAGACTGCGAGAGAGACTGCGAGAGAGACTGCAAAGGAGACTGCGAGAGAGATGGAGAGAGAGATGGAGAGAGAGACGGCGAGAGAGACAGTGAGGGAGAGAGCGAGAGAGACTGCGAGGGAGACAGCGAGAGAGACTGCGAGAGGGACAGTGAGGGATAGAGCGAGTGAGACAGCGAGGGAGACAGCGAGAGTACATTGAGAGAGACAGCGAGAGAGACTGCGAGAGAGACGGCCAGGGAGACGGCCAGGGAGACGGCCAGGGAGACGGCCAGGGAGACGGCCAGGGAGACGGCCAGGGAGACAGCGAGGGAGACAGCGACAGAGACAGCGACAGAGACAGCGACAGAGACAGCGACAGAGACAGCGACAGAGACAGCGACAGAGACGGAGACGGAGACAGCGAGGGAGACAGCGAGGGAGACAGCGAGAGAGACAGCCGGGGATACAGAGAGAGTGACTGCGAGGGAGACGACGAGGGAGACAGCGAGGGAGACAGCGAGGGAGACAGCGAGAGAGACTGCGAGAGAGACTGCGAGAGAGACTGCGAGAGAGACTGCGAGAGAGACTGCGAGAGAGACTGCGAGGGAGACTGCGAGGGAGACTGCGAGGGAGACTGCGAGGGAGACTGCGAGGGAGACAGCGAGGGAGGCAGCGAGGGAGACACGAGGGAGACACGAGGGAGACAGCGAGGGAGACAGCGAGGGAGACAGCGAGGGACACAGCGAGGGACACAGCGAGGGACACAGCGAGGGACACAGCGAGGGACACAGCGAGGGAGACAGCGAGGGAGACAGCGAGGGAGACAGCGAGAGAGACAGCAAGAGAGACTGCGAGAGAGAGCGCGTGAGACAGCGAGGGAGACAGCGAGGGAGACAGCGAGGGTAACAGCGAGGGAGACAGCGAGAGAAACTGCGAGGAAGACAGCGAGAGAGACTGCGAGAGAGACGGCGAGGGAGACAGTGAGGGAGAGAGCGAGGGACACAGCGAGGGACACAGCGAGGGAGACAGCGAGGGAGACAGCGAGGGAGACAGCGAGGGAGACAGCGAGGGAGACAGCGAGGGAGACAGCGAGGGAGACAGCGAGGGAGACAGCGAGAGAGACAGCGAGGGAGAAAGCGAGGGAGACAGCGAGAGAGACTCTGCGAGAGAGACTGCGAGAGAGACTGCGAGGGAGACAGCGAGAGAGACAGCGAGAGAGTATGCAAAGGAGACTGCGAGAGAGACAGCGAGATAGACTGCAAAGGAGACTGCGAGAGAGATGCAGAGAGAGACGGCGAGAGAGATGGAGAGAGAGACAGCGAGGGAGACAGCGAGGGAGACAGCGAGGGAGACAGCGAGGGAGACAGCGAGGGAGACAGCGAGGGAGACAGCGAGGGAGACAGCGAGGGAGACAGCGAGGGAGACAGCGAGGGAGACAGCGAGAGAGACAGCGAGGGAGAATGCGAGAGGGACAGTGAGAGAGACTGCGAGAGGGACAGCGAGTGAGACTGCGAGAGAGACTGCGAGAGAGACTGCGAGAGAGACTGCGAGAGAGACTGCGAGAGAGACTGCGAGAGAGACTGCGAGAGAGACTGCGAGAGAGACTGCAAAGGAGACTGCAAAGGAGACTGCGAGAGAGATGGAGAGAGAGACGGCGAGAGAGATGGAGAGAGAGACGGCGAGAGAGACGGCGAGAGAGACAGTGAGGGAGAGAGCGAGAGAGACTGCGAGGGAGACAGCGAGAGAGACTGTGAGAGATACAGCGAGGGATAGAGCGAGTGAGACAGCGAGGGAGACAGCGAGAGTACATTGAGAGAGACAGCGAGAGAGACTGCGAGAGAGACGGCCAGGGAGACGGCCAGGGAGACGGCCAGGGAGACGGCCAGGGAGACGGCCAGGGAGACGGCCAGGGAGACGGCCAGGGAGACGGCCAGGGAGACGGCCAGGGAGACGGCGAGGGAGACAGCGACAGAGACAGCGACAGAGACAGCGACAGAGACAGCGACAGAGACAGCGACAGAGACAGCGACAGAGACAGCGACAGAGACAGCGACAGAGACAGAGACAGCGACAGAGACGGAGACAGCGAGGGAGACAGCGAGGGAGACAGCGAGAGAGACAGCCGGGGATACAGAGAGAGTGACTGCAAGGGAGACGGCGAGGGAGACGACGAGGGAGACAGCGAGGGAGACAGCGAGGGAGACAGCGAGGGAGACAGCGAGGGAGACAGCGAGGGAGACAGTGAGGGAGACAGCGAGAGAGACTGCGAGAGAGACTGCGAGAGAGACTGCGAGAGAGACTGCGAGAGAGACTGCGAGAGAGACTGCGAGGGAGACAGCGAGGGAGGCAGCGAGGGAGACAGGAGGGAGACAGCGAGGGAGACAGCGAGGGAGACAGCGAGGGAGACAGCGAGGGAGACAGCGAGGGAGACAGCGAGGGACACAGCGAGGGACACAGCGAGGGAGACAGCGAGGGAGACAGCGAGGGAGACAGCGAGAGAGACAGCAAGAGAGACTGCGAGAGAGAGCGCGTGAGACAGCGAGGGAGACAGCGAGGGAGACAGCGAGGGAGACAGCGAGGGAGAGAGCGCGAGACACAGCGAGGGGGACAGCGAGAGAGACAGCGAGGGAGAAAGCGATGGAGACAGCGAGAGAGACAGCGAGGGAGAAAGCGATGGAGACAGCGAGAGAGACAGCGAGAGAGACAGCGTGGGAGACAGCGAGGGAGACAGCGAGGGAGACAGCGAGGGAGACAGCGAGGGGGACAGCGAGGGGGACAGCGAGGGGGACAGCGAGGGAGACAGCGAGGGAGACTGCGAGGGAGACTGCGAGGGAGACTGCGAGGGAGACTGCGAGGGAGACTGCGAGGGAGACTGCGAGGGAGACTGCGAGGGAGACTGCGAGGGAGACTGCGAGAGAGACTGCGAGAGAGACTGCGAGAGGGACAGCGAGAGAGACTGCGAGAGAGACTGCGAGAGAGACTGCAAAGGAGACTGCGAGAGAGATGGAGAGAGAGACGGCGAGAGAGATGGAGAGAGAGACGGCGAGAGAGACGGCGAGAGAGACGGCGAGAGAGACGGCGAGAGAGAATGTGAGGGTGACAGCGCTGGAGACAGCGAGAGAGACTGCGAGAAGGACTGCGAGAGAGAAAGCGAGGGAGACAGCGAGAGAGACTGCGAGAGAGAAAGCGAGAGCGACTTCGAGAGAGACTGCGAGGGAGACAGCGAGAGAGACAGCGAGAGAGACAGCGAGAGAGACAGCGAGAGAGAAAGCGAGGGAGACAGCGAGAGAGACTGCGAGAGAGACTGCGAGGGAGACTGCGAGGGAGACAGCGTGGGAGACAGAGAGAGAGACAGCGAGAGAGACTGCGAGAGGGACAGCGAGAGAGACTGCGAGAGGGACAGCGAGAGAGACTGCGAGAGAGACTGCGAGAGAGACTGCGAGAGAGACTGCGAGAGAGACTGCGAGAGAGACTGCGAGAGAGACTGCGAGAGAGACTGCAAAGGAGACTGCGAGAGAGATGGAAAGAGAGACGGCGAGAGAGAAGGCGAGAGAGAAGGAGAGAGAGACGGCGAGAGAGACGGCGAGAGAGACGGCGAGAGAGACGGCGAGAGAGACGGCGAGAGAGACAGTGAGGGAGAGAGCGAGAGAGACTGCGAGGGAGACAGCGACAGAGACAGCGAGAGAGACTGTGAGAGATACAGCGAGGGATAGAGCGAGTGAGACAGCGAGGGAGACAGCGAGAGTACATTGAGAGAGACAGCGAGAGAGAGTCTGCGAGAGAGACGGCCAGGGAGACGGCCAGGGAGACGGCCAGGGAGACGGCCAGGGAGAAGGCCAGGGAGACGGCCAGGGAGACGGCCAGGGAGACGGCCAGGGAGACGGCCAGGGAGACGGCCAGGGAGACGGCCAGGGAGACGGCCAGGGAGACGGCGAGGGAGACAGCGAGAGAGACAGCGACAGAGACAGCGACAGAGACAGCGACAGAGACAGCGACAGAGACAGCGACAGAGACAGCGACAGAGACAGCGACAGAGACGGAGACAGCGAGGGAGACAGCGAGGGACACAGCGAGAGAGACAGCCGGGGATACAGAGAGAGTGACTGCAAGGGAGACGGCGAGGGAGACGACGAGGGAGACAGCGAGGGAGACAGCGAGGGAGACAGCGAGGGAGACAGCGAGGGAGACTGCGAGGGAGGCAGCGAGGGAGACAGCGAGGGAGACAGCGAGGAAGACACGAGGGAGACAGCGAGGGAGACAGCGAGGGAGACAGCGAGGGAGACAGCGAGGGAGACTGCGAGAGAGACAGCGAGGGACACAGCGAGGGACACAGCGAGGGACACAGCGAGGGACACAGCGAGGGACACAGCGAGAGAGACTGCGAGAGAGAGCGCGTGAGACAGCGAGGGAGACAGCGAGGGAGACAGCGAGAGACACAGCGAGGGGGACAGCGAGAGAGACTGCAAGAGAGACTGCGAGGGAGACAGCGAGGGAGAAAGCGATGGAGACAGCGAGAGAGACAGCGAGAGAGACTGCGTGGGAGACAGCGAGGGAGACAGCGAGGGAGACAGCGAGGGAGACAGCGAGGGAGACAGCGAGGGAGACTGCGAGGGAGACTGCGAGGGAGACTGCGAGGGAGACTGCGAGGGAGACTGCGAGGGAGACTGCGAGGGAGACAGTGAGGGAGGCAGCGAGGGAGGCAGCGAGGGAGACAGCGAGGGAGACAGCGAGGGAGACAGCGAGGGAGACTGCGAGGGAGACTGCGAGAGAGACAGCGAGGGACACAGCGAGGGACACAGCGAGGGACACAGCGAGAGAGACAGCGAGAGAGACTGCGAGAGAGAGCGCGTGAGACAGCGAGGGAGACAGCGAGGGAGACAGCGAGAGACACAGCGAGGGGGACAGCGAGAGAGACTGCGAGGGAGACAGCGAGGGAGAAAGCGAGGGAGACAGCGAGGGAGACTGCGAGGGAGACTGCGAGGGAGACTGCGAGGGAGACAGCGAGGGAGACAGCGAGGGAGACTGCGAGGGAGACTGCGAGGGAGACTGCGAGGGAGACTGCGAGGGAGACTGCGAGGGAGACTGCGAGGGAGACAGTGAGAGACACTGCGAGAGAGAATGTGAGGGTGACAGCGCTGGAGACAGCGAGAGAGACAGCGAGAGAGACTGCGAGAAGGACTGCGAGAAGGACTGCGAGAGAGACAGCGAGGGAGACAGCGAGAGAGACTGTGAGGGAGACAGCGAGAGAGACTGCGAGGGAGACTGCGAGGGAGACTACGATGGAGACTGCGATGGAGACTGCGAGGGAGACAGCGAGAGACACTGCGAGAGAGAATGCGAGGGAGACAGCGATGAAGACGGCGAGGGAGACGGCGAGAGAGAGAGGGAGAGAGAGAGCGAGAGAGAGAGCGAGAGAGAGAGCGAGGGAGACAGCGAGGGAGACAGCGAGGTAGACAGCGAGGTAGACAGCGAGGTAGACAGCGAGGGAGACAGCGAGGGAGACAGCGAGGGAGACAGCGAGGGAGACAGCGAGGGAGACAGCAATAGAGACTGCGAGAGAGACTGCCAGGGACACAGCGAGAGAGACTGCAAGGGAGACAACGAGAGAGAATGCGAGAGAGATCGCGTGAGACAGCGAGGGAGACAGCGTGGGAGGCAGCGAGGTAGACACTGAGAGAAACTGCGAGGGAGACTGCGAGAGAGACTGCGAGAGAGACTGCGAGAGAGACTGCGAGAGAGACTGCGAGAGAGACTGCGAGAGAGACTGCGAGAGAGACTGCGAGGGACACAGCGAGGAAGACAGCGAGAGAGATTGCGACAGCGACTGCTAGGGAGACAGCGAGGGAGGCAGCGAGGGAGACAGCGAGGGAGACAGCGAGAGAGACTGCTAGGGAGACAGCGATGGAGGCAGCGAGGGAGACAGCGAGGCAGACAGCGAGGGAGACAGCGAGAGAAACTGCGAGGAAGACAGCGAGAGAGACTGCGGGAGAGACTGCGGGAGAGACTGCGGGAGAGACGGCGAGGAAGACTGTGAGGGAGACTGCGAGGGAGAGAGCGAGGGACTCGGCGAGGGAGACAGCGAGGGAGACAGCGAGGGAGACAGCGAGGGAGACAGCGAGGGAGACAGCGAGGGAGACAGCGAGGGAGACAGCGAGAGAGACAGCGAGAGAGACTGCGAGAGAGACTGCGAGAGAGACTGCGAGAAGGACTGCGAGAAGGACTGCGAGAAGGACTGCGAGAAGGACTGCGAGAGAGACAGCGAAAGAGACTGTGAGGGAAACAGCGAGGGAGACAGCGAAAGAGACTGCGAGAGAGACAGCGAGAGAGACAGCGAGAGAGACAGCGAGAGAGACAGCGAGAGAGACAGCGAGAGAGACAGCGAGAGAGACTGCGATGGAGACAGCGAGAGAGACTGCGAGAGGGACAGCGAGAGAGACTGCGAGAGGGACTGCGAGAGGGACTGCGAGAGGGACTGCGAGAGGGACTGCGAGAGGGACTGCGAGAGGGACTGCGAGAGGGACAGCGAGGGAGAAAGCGAGGCAGAAAGCGTGAGAGACTGTGTGGGAGACTGCAAGGGAGACAGCGAGAGAGACTGCGAGGGAGACTGCGAGAGAGACTGCGAGAGAGACTGCGAGAGAGACTGCGAGAGAGACTGTGAGAGAGACTGCGAGAGAGACTGCGAGGGAGACTGCGAGGGAGACTGCGAGGGAGACAGCGAGGGAGACAGCGAGGGAGACAGCGAGGGAGACAGCGAGGGAGACTGCGAGAGAGACAGTGAGGGAGAGAGCGAGAGAGACTGCGAGGGAGACAGCGAGAGAGACAGCGAGGGAGACTGCGAGAGAGACAGTGAGGGAGAGAGCGAGAGAGACTGCGAGGGAGACAGCGAGAGAGACAGCGAGAGAGACAGCGAGAGAGACAGCGAGAGAGACAGCGAGAGAGACAGCGAGAGAGACAGCGAGAGAGACTGTGAGAGAGACTGCGAGAGAGACTGCGAGAGAGACTGCGAGAGATACAGCGAGGGATAGAGCGAGTGAGACAGCGAGGGAGATTGAGGGAGACGGCCAGGGAGACGGCCAGGGAGACGGCCAGGGAGACGGCCAGGGAGACAGCGAGGGAGACAGCGAGGGAGACAGCGACAGAGACAGCGACAGAGACAGCGACAGAGACAGCGACAGAGACAGCGACAGAGACAGCGAGGGAGACAGTGAGAGAGACTGCGTTGGAGATAGCGAGAGAGACAGCTGGGGATACAGAGAGAGTGACTGCAAGGGAATCGGCGAGGGAGACGGCGAGGGAGACAGCGAGGGAGACAGCGAGGGAGACAGCGAGGGAGACAGCGAGGGAGACAGCGAGGGACACAGCGAGGGAGACAGCGAGGGACACAGCGAGGGACACAGCGAGGGACACAGCGAGGGACACAGCGAGGGACACAGCGAGGGACACAGCGAGGGACACAGCGAGGGACACAGCGATGGAGACAGCGAGGGAGACAGCGAGGGAGAGAGCGAGAGAGACAGCGAGAGAGACTGCGAGAGAGAGCGCGTGAGACAGCGCGGGAGACAGCGAGAGACACAGCGAGGGAGACAGCGAGAGAGACTGCAAGAGAGACTGCAAGGGAGACAGCGAGAGAGACAGCGAGAGAGACAGCGAGAGAGACAGCGAGAGAGACAGCGAGGGAGAAAGCGATGGAGACAGCGAGAGAGACAGCGAGGGAGACAGCGAGGGAGACAGCGAGGGAGACAGCGAGGGAGACAGCGAGGGAGACAGCGAGGGAGACAGCGCTGCAGACAGCGAGAGAGACTGCGAGGGAGAAAGCGAGAGCGACTTCGAGAGAGACTGCGAGGGAAACAGCGAGAGAGACTGTGAGGGAAACAGCGAGGGAGACAGCGAGAGAGACTGCGAGGGAGACTGCGAGGGAGACTGCGAGGGAGACTGCGAGGGAGACTGCGAGGGAGACTGCGAGAGTGACTGCGAGAGTGACTGCGAGAGTGACTGCGAGAGAGACTGCGAGGGAGACTGCGAGGGAGACTGCGAGGGAGACTGCGAGAGAGACAGCGAGAGAGACTGCGAGAGGGACAGCGAGAGAGACTGCGAGAGGGACTGCGAGAGGGACTGCGAGAGGGACAGCGAGAGGGACAGCGAGGGAGAAAGCGAGGCAGAAAGCGTGAGAGACTGTGTGGGAGACTGCAAGGGAGACAGCGAGAGAGACTGTGAGGGAGACAGCGAGGGAGACTGCGAGAGAGACTGCGAGAGAGACTGCGAGAGAGACTGCGAGAGAGACTGCGAGAGAGACTGCGAGAGAGACTGCGAGAGAGGGCGCGTGAGACAGCGAGGGAGAGAGCGAGAGACACAGCGAGGGAGACAGCGAGAGAGACTGCAAGAGAGACTGCAAGGGAGACAGCGACAGAGACAGCGACAGAGACAGCGACAGAGACAGCGACAGAGACAGCGACAGAGACAGAGACAGAGACAGAGACAGAGACAGAGACAGCGACAGAGACAGAGACAGCGACAGAGACAGAGACAGAGACAGAGACAGCGACAGAGACAGCGACAGAGACAGCGACAGAGACAGAGACAGTGAGAGAGACTGCTATGGAGATAGCGAGAGAGACAGCCGGGGATACAGAGAGAGTGACTGCGAGGGAGACGGCGAGGGAGACGGCGAGGGAGACGGCGAGGGAGACGGCGAGGGAGACGGCGAGGGAGACGGCGCGTGAGACAGCGAGGGAGAGAGCGAGAGACACAGCGAGGGAGACAGCGAGAGAGACTGCAAGAGAGACTGCAAGGGAGACAGCGAGAGAGACGGCGAGAGAGACGGCGAGAGAGACAGCGAGAGAGACAGCGAGAGAGACAGCGAGAGAGACAGCGAGAGAGACAGCGAGAGAGACAGCGAGAGAGACAGCGAGAGAGACAGCGAGAGAGACAGCGAGAGAGACAGCGAGGGAGAAAGCGAGGGAGAAAGCGATGGAGACAGCGAGAGAGACAGCGAGAGAGACAGCGAGAGAGACAGCGAGAGAGACTGCGTGGGAGACAGCGAGGGAGACAGCGAGGGAGACAGCGAGGGAGACAGCGAGGGAGACAGCGAGGGAGACAGCGAGGGAGACAGCGAGGGAGACAGCGAGGGAGACAGCGAGGGAGACAGCGAGGGAGACAGCGCTGGAGACAGCGAGAGAGACTGCGAGAAGGACTGCGAGAGAGACAGCGAGGGAGAAAGCGAGCGCGACTTCGAGAGAGACTGCGAGGGAGACAGCGAGAGAGACTGCGAGGAAGACTGCGAGGGAGACTGCGAGGGAGACTGCGAGGGAGACTGCGAGGGAGACTGTGAGGGAGACTGCGAGGGAGACTGCAAGGGAGACAGCGAGGGAGACAGTGAGAGAGACTGCGAGAAGGACTGCGAGAAGGACTGCGAGAGAGACAGCGAGGGAGAAAGTGAGAGCGACTGCGAGAGAGACTGCGAGGGAGACTGCGAGGGAGACTGCGAGGGAGACTGCGAGGGAGACTGCTAGGGAGACTGCGAGGGAGACTGCGAAAGAGACTGTGAGGGAAACAGCGAGGGAGACAGCGGAAGAGACTGCGAGGGAGACTGCGAGGCAGACTGCGAGGGAGACTGCGAGAGAGACAGCGAGAGAGACAGCGAGAGAGACAGCGAGAGAGACAGCGAGAGAGACAGTGAGAGAGACAGCGAGAGAGACAGCGAGAGAGACTGCAAAGGAGACTGCGAGAGAGACTGCAAAGGAGACTGCGAGAGAGACTGCGAGGGAGACAGCGAGAGAGACTGCGAGAGGGACAGCGAGAGAGACTGCGAGAGGGACAGCGAGAGAGACTGTGAGAGAGACTGTGAGAGAGACTGCGAGAGAGACTGCGAGAGAGACTGCGAGAGAGACTGCGAGAGAGACTGCGAGAGAGACTGCGAGAGAGACTGCGAGGGAGACTGCGAGGGAGACTGCGAGGGAGACAGCGAGGGAGACTGCGAGAGAGATGGCGAGAGAGACGGCGAGAGAGACTGCGAGAGAGACAGTGAGGGAGAGAGCGAGAGAGACTGCGAGGGAGACAGCGAGGGAGACTGCGAGGGAGACTGCGAGGGAGACTGCGAGGGAGACTGCGAGGGAGACTGCGAGGGAGACTGCGAAAGAGACTGTGAGGGAAACAGCGAGGGAGACAGCGGAAGAGACTGCGAGGGAGACTGCGAGGCAGACTGCGAGGGAGACTGCGAGAGAGACAGCGAGAGAGACAGCGAGAGAGACAGCGAGAGAGACAGCGAGAGAGACAGCGAGAGAGACAGCGAGGGAGACAGCGGAAGAGACTGCGAGGGAGACTGCGAGGCAGACTGCGAGGGAGACTGCGAGGGAGACTGCGAGGGAGACAGCGAGAGAGACAGCGAGAGAGACAGCGAGAGAGACAGCGAGAGAGACAGTGAGAGAGACAGCGAGAGAGACAGCGAGAGAGACAGCGAGAGAGACAGCGAGAGAGACTGCAAAGGAGACTGCGAGAGAGACTGCAAAGGAGACTGCGAGAGAGACTGCGAGGGAGACAGCGAGAGAGACTGCGAGAGGGACAGCGAGAGAGACTGCGAGAGGGACAGCGAGAGAGACTGTGAGAGAGACTGTGAGAGAGACTGCGAGAGAGACTGCGAGAGAGACTGCGAGAGAGACTGCGAGAGAGACTGCGAGAGAGACTGCGAGGGAGACTGCGAGGGAGACTGCGAGGGAGACTGCGAGGGAGACAGCGAGGGAGACTGCGAGAGAGATGGCGAGAGAGACGGCGAGAGAGACTGCGAGAGAGACAGTGAGGGAGAGAGCGAGAGAGACTGCGAGGGAGACAGCGAGGGAGACTGCGAGGGAGACTGCGAGGGAGACTGCGAGGGAGACTGCGAGGGAGACTGCGAAAGAGACTGTGAGGGAAACAGCGAGGGAGACAGCGGAAGAGACTGCGAGGGAGACTGCGAGGCAGACTGCGAGGGAGACTGCGAGAGAGACAGCGAGAGAGACAGCGAGAGAGACAGCGAGAGAGACAGCGAGAGAGACAGTGAGAGAGACAGCGAGAGAGACAGCGAGAGAGACAGCGAGAGAGACTGCAAAGGAGACTGCGAGAGAGACTGCAAAGGAGACTGCGAGAGAGACTGCGAGGGAGACAGCGAGAGAGACTGCGAGAGGGACAGCGAGAGAGACTGCGAGAGGGACAGCGAGAGAGACTGTGAGAGAGACTGTGAGAGAGACTGCGAGAGAGACTGCGAGAGAGACTGCGAGAGAGACTGCGAGAGAGACTGCGAGAGAGACTGCGAGAGAGACTGCGAGAGAGACTGCGAGGGAGACTGCGAGGGAGACAGCGAGGGAGACAGCGCTGCAGACAGCGAGAGAGACTGCGAGGGAGAAAGCGAGAGCGACTTCGAGAGAGACTGCGAGGGAAACAGCGAGAGAGACTGTGAGGGAAACAGCGAGGGAGACAGCGAGAGAGACTGCGAGGGAGACTGCGAGGGAGACTGCGAGGGAGAATGCGAGGGAGACTGCGAGGGAGACTGCGAGGGAGACTGCGAGAGTGACTGCGAGAGTGACTGCGAGAGTGACTGCGAGAGAGACTGCGAGGGAGACTGCGAGGGAGACTGCGAGGGAGACTGCGAGAGAGACAGCGAGAGAGACTGCGAGAGGGACAGCGAGAGAGACTGCGAGAGGGACTGCGAGAGGGACTGCGAGAGGGACAGCGAGAGGGACAGCGAGGGAGAAAGCGAGGCAGAAAGCGTGAGAGACTGTGTGGGAGACTGCAAGGGAGACAGCGAGAGAGACTGTGAGGGAGACAGCGAGGGAGACAGCGAGAGAGACTGCGAGAGAGACTGCGAGAGAGACTGCGAGAGAGACTGCGAGAGAGACTGCGAGAGAGGGCGCGTGAGACAGCGAGGGAGAGAGCGAGAGACACAGCGAGGGAGACAGCGAGAGAGACTGCAAGAGAGACTGCAAGGGAGACAGCGACAGAGACAGCGACAGAGACAGCGACAGAGACAGCGACAGAGACAGCGACAGAGACAGAGACAGAGACAGAGACAGAGACAGAGACAGAGACAGCGACAGAGACAGAGACAGCGACAGAGACAGAGACAGCGACAGAGACAGCGACAGAGACAGCGACAGAGACAGCGACAGAGACAGAGACAGTGAGAGAGACTGCTATGGAGATAGCGAGAGAGACAGCCGGGGATACAGAGAGAGTGACTGCGAGGGAGACGGCGAGGGAGACGGCGAGGGAGACGGCGAGGGAGACGGCGAGGGAGACGGCGAGGGAGACGGCGCGTGAGACAGCGAGGGAGAGAGCGAGAGACACAGCGAGGGAGACAGCGAGAGAGACTGCAAGAGAGACTGCAAGGGAGACAGCGAGAGAGACGGCGAGAGAGACGGCGAGAGAGGCAGCGAGAGAGACAGCGAGAGAGACAGCGAGAGAGACAGCGAGAGAGACAGCGAGAGAGACAGCGAGAGAGACAGCGAGAGAGACAGCGAGAGAGACAGCGAGAGAGACAGCGAGAGAGACAGCGAGGGAGAAAGCGAGGGAGAAAGCGAGGGAGAAAGCGATGGAGACAGCGAGAGAGACAGCGAGAGAGACAGCGAGAGAGACAGCGAGAGAGACTGCGTGGGAGACAGCGAGGGAGACAGCGAGGGAGACAGCGAGGGAGACAGCGAGGGAGACAGCGAGGGAGACAGCGAGGGAGACAGCGAGGGAGACAGCGAGGGAGACAGCGCTGGAGACAGCGAGAGAGACTGCGAGAAGGACTGCGAGAGAGACAGCGAGGGAGAAAGCGAGCGCGACTTCGAGAGAGACTGCGAGGGAGACAGCGAGAGAGACTGCGAGGAAGACTGCGAGGGAGACTGCGAGGGAGACTGCGAGGGAGACTGCGAGGGAGACTGTGAGGGAGACTGCGAGGGAGACTGCGAGGGAGACAGCGAGGGAGACAGCGAGAGAGACTGCGAGAAGGACTGCGAGAAGGACTGCGAGAGAGACAGCGAGGGAGAAAGTGAGAGCGACTGCGAGAGAGACTGCGAGGGAGACTGCGAGGGAGACTGCGAGGGAGACTGCGAGGGAGACTGCGAGGGAGACTGCGAGGGAGACTGCGAGGGAGACTGCGAAAGAGACTGTGAGGGAAACAGCGAGGGAGACAGCGGAAGAGACTGCGAGGGAGACTGCGAGGCAGACTGCGAGGGAGACTGCGAGAGAGACAGCGAGAGAGACAGCGAGAGAGACAGCGAGAGAGACAGCGAGAGAGACAGCGAGAGAGACAGTGAGAGAGACAGCGAGAGAGACAGCGAGAGAGACAGCGAGAGAGACTGCAAAGGAGACTGCGAGAGAGACTGCAAAGGAGACTGCGAGAGAGACTGCGAGGGAGACAGCGAGAGAGACTGCGAGAGGGACAGCGAGAGAGACTGCGAGAGGGACAGCGAGAGAGACTGCGAGAGAGACTGTGAGAGAGACTGCGAGAGAGACTGCAAGAGAGACTGCGAGAGAGACTGCGAGAGAGACTGCGAGAGAGACTGCGAGAGAGACTGCGAGGGAGACTGCGAGGGAGACTGCGAGGGAGACAGCGAGGGAGACTGCGAGAGAGATGGCGAGAGAGACGGCGAGAGAGACTGCGAGAGAGACAGTGAGGGAGAGAGCGAGAGAGACTGCGAGGGAGACAGCGAGGGAGACTGCGAGGGAGACTGCGAGGGAGACTGCGAGGGAGACTGCGAGGGAGACTGCGAAAGAGACTGTGAGGGAAACAGCGAGGGAGACAGCGGAAGAGACTGCGAGGGAGACTGCGAGGCAGACTGCGAGGGAGACTGCGAGAGAGACAGCGAGAGAGACAGCGAGAGAGACAGCGAGAGAGACAGCGAGAGAGACAGTGAGAGAGACAGCGAGAGAGACAGCGAGAGAGACAGCGAGAGAGACTGCAAAGGAGACTGCGAGAGAGACTGCAAAGGAGACTGCGAGAGAGACTGCGAGGGAGACAGCGAGAGAGACTGCGAGAGGGACAGCGAGAGAGACTGCGAGAGGGACAGCGAGAGAGACTGCGAGAGAGACTGTGAGAGAGACTGCGAGAGAGACTGCGAGAGAGACTGCGAGAGAGACTGCGAGAGAGACTGCGAGGGAGACTGCGAGGGAGACTGCGAGGGAGACAGCGAGGGAGACAGCGAGGGAGACAGCGAGGGAGACTGCGAGAGAGATGGCGAGAGAGACGGCGAGAGAGACTGCGAGAGAGACAGTGAGGGAGAGAGCGAGAGAGACTGCGAGGGAGACAGCGAGAGAGACAGCGAGAGAGACTGTGAGAGAGACTGCGAGAGAGACTGCGAGAGATACAGCGATGGACAGAGCGAGTGAGACAGTGAGGGAGACAGCGAGAGTACATTGAGAGAGACAGCGAGAGAGACAGCGAGAGAGACTGTGAGAGAGACTGCGAGAGAGACTGCGAGAGATACAGCGATGGACAGAGCGAGTGAGACAGTGAGGGAGACAGCGAGAGTACATTGAGAGAGACAGCGAGAGAGACTGCGAGAGAGACTGCGAGGGAGACGGCGAGGGAGACGGCGAGGGAGACGGCGAGGGAGACGGCGAGGGAGACGGCGAGGGAGACGGCGAGGGAGACGGCGAGGGAGACGGCGAGGGAGACGGCGAGGGAGACGGCGAGGGAGACGGCGAGGGAGACGGCGAGGGAGACAGCGAGGGAGACAGCGAGGGAGATAGCGAGGGAGACAGCGACAGAGACAGCGACAGAGACAGCGACAGAGACAGCGAGGGAGACAGTGAGAGAGACTGCTATGGAGATAGCGTAAGAGACAGCGAGGGAGACAGTGAGAGAGACTGCTATGGAGATAGCGTAAGAGACAGCCCGGGATACAGAGAGAGTGACTGCAAGGGAGACAGCGAGGGAGACAGCGAGGGAGACTGCGAGGGAGGCAGCGAGGGACACAGCGAGGGACACAGCGAGGGACACAGCGAGAGAGACAGCGAGAGAGACTGCGAGAGAGTGCGCGTGAGACAGCGAGGGAGACAGCGAGGGAGAGAGCGAGGGAGAGAGCGAGAGACACAGCGAGGGGGACAGCGAGAGAGACTGCAAGAGAGACTGCAAGGGAGACAGCGAGAGAGACAGCGAGGGAGAAAGAGATGGAGACAGCGAGAGAGTCTGCGTGAGAGACAGCGAGGGAGACAGCGAGGGAGACAGCGAGGGAGACTGCGAGGGAGACTGCGAGGGAGACTGCGAGGGAGACTGCGAGGGAGACTGCGAGGGAGACTGCGAGGGAGACTGCGAGGGAGACTGCGAGAGACACTGCGAGAGAGAAGGTGAGGGTGACAGCGCTGGAGACAGCGAGAGAGACAGCAAGAGAGACTGTGAGAGAGACTGCGAGAGAGACTGCGAGAGATACAGCGATGGACAGAGCGAGTGAGACAGTGAGGGAGACAGCGAGAGTACATTGAGAGAGACAGCGAGAGAGACTGCGAGAGAGACGGCGAGGGAGACGGCGAGGGAGACGGCGAGGGAGACGGCGAGGGAGACGGCGAGGGAGACGGCGAGGGAGACGGCGAGGGAGACGGCGAGGGAGACGGCGAGGGAGACGGCGAGGGAGACGGCGAGGGAGACAGCGAGGGAGACAGCGAGGGAGACAGCGAGGGAGATAGCGAGGGAGACAGCGACAGAGACAGCGACAGAGACAGCGACAGAGACAGCGAGGGAGACAGTGAGAGAGACTGCTATGGAGATAGCGTAAGAGACAGCGAGGGAGACAGTGAGAGAGACTGCTATGGAGATAGCGTAAGAGACAGCCCGGGATACAGAGAGAGTGACTGCAAGGGAGACAGCGAGGGAGACAGCGAGGGAGACTGCGAGGGAGGCAGCGAGGGACACAGCGAGGGACACAGCGAGGGACACAGCGAGAGAGACAGCGAGAGAGACTGCGAGAGAGTGCGCGTGAGACAGCGAGGGAGACAGCGAGGGAGAGAGCGAGGGAGAGAGCGAGAGACACAGCGAGGGGGACAGCGAGAGAGACTGCAAGAGAGACTGCAAGGGAGACAGCGAGAGAGACAGCGAGGGAGAAAGAGATGGAGACAGCGAGAGAGTCTGCGTGAGAGACAGCGAGGGAGACAGCGAGGGAGACAGCGAGGGAGACTGCGAGGGAGACTGCGAGGGAGACTGCGAGGGAGACTGCGAGGGAGACTGCGAGGGAGACTGCGAGGGAGACTGCGAGAGACACTGCGAGAGAGAATGTGAGGGTGACAGCGCTGGAGACAGCGAGAGAGACGGCGAGAGAGACGGCGAGAGAGAGAGCGAGAGAGAGAGCGAGAGCGAGAGAGAGAGCGAGAGAGAGAGCGAGGGAGAGAGCGAGGGAGACAGCGAGGGAGAGAGCGAGAGACACAGCGAGGGGGACAGCGAGAGAGACTGCAAGAGAGACTGCAAGGGAGACAGCGAGAGAGACAGCGAGGGAGAAAGCGATGGAGACAGCGAGAGAGACAGCGAGAGAGACAGCGAGAGAGACAGCGTGGGAGACAGCGAGGGAGACAGCGTGGGAGACAGCGAGGGAGACAGCGAGGGAGACAGCGAGGGAGACAGCGAGGGAGACAGCGAGGGAGACAGCGAGGGAGACTGCGAGGGAGACTGCGAGGGAGACTGCGAGGGAGACAGCGAGGGAGACTGCGAGGGAGACTGCGAGGGAGACTGCGAGGGAGACTGCGAGGGAGACTGCGAGGGAGACTGCGAGGGAGACTGCGAGAGAGACTGCGAGAGGGACAGCGAGAGGGACAGCGAGAGAGACTGCGAGAGAGACTGCAAAGGAGACTGAGAGAGAGATGGAGAGAGAGACGGCGAGAGAGATGGAGAGAGAGACGGCGAGAGAGACGGCGAGAGAGACGGCGAGAGAGAATGTGAGGGTGACAGCGCTGGAGACAGCGAGAGAGACTGCGAGAAGGACTGCGAGAGAGAAAGCGAGCGAGACAGCGAGAGAGACTGCGAGAGAGAAAGCGAGAGAGAAAGCGTGAGCGACTTCGAGAGAGACTGCGAGGGAGACAGCGAGAGAGACAGCGAGAGAGACAGCGAGAGAGACTGCGAGGGAGACTGCGAGGGAGACTGCGAGGGAGACTGCAAGGGAGACAGCGAGGGAGACAGTGAGAGAGACTGCGAGAAGGACTGCGAGAAGGACTGCGAGAAGGACTGCGAGAGAGACAGCGAGGGAGAAAGTGAGAGCGACTGCGAGGGAGACTGCGAGGGAGACTGCGAGGGAGACTGCGAGGGAGACTGCGAGGGAGACTGCGAGGGAGACTGCGAGGGAGACTGCGAAAGAGACTGTGAGGGAAACAGCGAGGGAGACAGCGGAAGAGACTGCGAGGGAGACTGCGAGGCAGACTGCGAGGGAGACTGCGAGAGAGACTGCGAGGGAGACAGCGAGAGAGACAGCGAGAGAGACAGCGAGAGAGACTGCGAGGGAGACTGCGAGGGAGACTGCGAGGGAGACTGCAAGGGAGACAGCGAGGGAGACAGCGAGAGAGACTGCGAGAAGGACTGCGAGAAGGACTGCGAGAAGGACTGCGAGAGAGACAGCGAGGGAGAAAGTGAGAGCGACTGCGAGGGAGACTGCGAGGGAGACTGCGAGGGAGACTGCGAGGGAGACTGCGAGGGAGACTGCGAGGGAGACTGCGAGGGAGACTGCGAGGGAGACTGCGAAAGAGACTGTGAGGGAAACAGCGAGGGAGACAGCGGAAGAGACTGCGAGGGAGACTGCGAGGCAGACTGCGAGGGAGACTGCGAGAGAGACAGCGAGAGAGACAGCGAGAGAGACAGCGAGAGAGACAGCGAGAGAGACAGCGAGAGAGACAGCGAGAGAGACAGCGAGAGAGACAGCGAGAGAGACTGCAAAGGAGACTGCGAGAGAGACTGCAAAGGAGACTGCGAGAGAGACTGCGAGGGAGACAGCGAGAGAGACTGCGAGAGGGACAGCGAGAGAGACTGCGAGAGGGACAGCGAGAGAGACTGTGAGACAGACTGTGAGAGAGACTGCGAGAGAGACTGCGAGAGAGACTGCGAGAGAGACTGCGAGAGAGACTGCGAGAGAGACTGCGAGGGAGACTGCGAGGGAGACAGCGAGGGAGACTGCGAGAGAGATGGCGAGAGAGACGGCGAGAGAGACTGCGAGAGAGACAGTGAGGGAGAGAGAGAGAGAGACTGCGAGGGAGACAGCGAGAGAGACAGCGAGAGAGACTGTGAGAGAGACTGCGAGAGAGACTGCGAGAGAGACTGCGAGAGATACAGCGAGAGATACAGCGATGGACAGAGCGAGTGAGACAGTGAGGGAGACAGCGAGAGTACATTGAGAGAGACAGCGAGAGAGACTGCGAGAGAGACTGCGAGGGAGACGGCGAGGGAGACGGCGAGGGAGACGGCGAGGGAGACGGCGAGGGAGACGGCGAGGGAGACGGCGAGGGAGACGGCGAGGGAGACGGCGAGGGAGATAGCGAGGGAGACAGCGACAGAGACAGCGACAGAGACAGCGACAGAGACAGCGACAGAGACAGCGAGGGAGACAGTGAGAGAGACTGCTATGGAGATAGCGTAAGAGACAGCGAGGGAGACAGTGAGAGAGACTGCTATGGAGATAGCGTAAGAGACAGCCCGGGATACAGAGAGAGTGACTGCAAGGGAGACAGCGAGGGAGACAGCGAGGGAGACTGCGAGGGAGGCAGCGAGGGACACAGCGAGGGACACAGCGAGGGACACAGCGAGAGAGACAGCGAGAGAGACTGCGAGAGAGTGCGCGTGAGACAGCGAGGGAGACAGCGAGGGAGAGAGCGAGGGAGAGAGCGAGAGACACAGCGAGGGGGACAGCGAGAGAGACTGCAAGAGAGACTGCAAGGGAGACAGCGAGAGAGACAGCGAGGGAGAAAGAGATGGAGACAGCGAGAGAGTCTGCGTGAGAGACAGCGAGGGAGACAGCGAGGGAGACAGCGAGGGAGACTGCGAGGGAGACTGCGAGGGAGACTGCGAGGGAGACTGCGAGGGAGACTGCGAGGGAGACTGCGAGGGAGACTGCGAGGGAGACTGCGAGGGAGACTGCGAGAGACACTGCGAGAGACACTGCGAGAGACACTGCGAGAGAGAATGTGAGGGTGACAGCGCTGGAGACAGCGAGAGAGACGGCGAGAGAGAGAGCGAGAGAGAGAGCGAGAGCGAGAGAGAGAGCGAGAGAGAGAGCGAGGGAGAGAGCGAGGGAGACAGCGAGGGAGAGAGCGAGAGACACAGCGAGGGGGACAGCGAGAGAGACTGCAAGAGAGACTGCAAGGGAGACAGCGAGAGAGACAGCAAGGGAGAAAGCGATGGAGACAGCGAGAGAGACAACGAGAGAGACAGCGAGAGAGACAGCGTGGGAGACAGCGAGGGAGACAGCGAGGGAGACAGCGAGGGAGACAGCGAGGGAGACAGCGAGGGAGACTGCGAGGGAGACTGCGAGGGAGACTGCGAGGGAGACTGCGAGGGAGACTGCGAGGGAGACTGCGAGGGAGACTGCGAGGGAGACTGCGAGGGAGACTGCGAGGGAGACTGCGAGGGAGACTGCGAGAGAGACTGCGAGAGGGACAGCGAGAGAGACTGCGAGAGAGACTGCAAAGGAGACTGCGAGAGAGATGGAGAGAGAGACGGCGAGAGAGATGGAGAGAGAGACGGCGAGAGAGACGGCGAGAGAGACGGCGAGAGAGACGGCGAGAGAGACGGCGAGAGAGACGGCGAGAGAGAATGTGAGGGTGACAGCGCTGGAGACAGCGAGAGAGACTGCGAGAAGGACTGCGAGAGAGAAAGCGAGCGAGACAGCGAGAGAGACTGCGAGAGAGAAAGCGAGAGCGACTTCGAGAGAGACTGCGAGGGAGACAGCGAGAGAGACAGCGAGAGAGACAGCGAGAGAGACAGCGAGAGAGAAAGCGAGGGAGAAAGCGAGGGAGACAGCGAGAGAGACTGCGAGGGAGACTGCGAGGGAGACTGCGAGAGAGACAGTGAGGGAGAGAGCGAGAGAGACTGCGAGGGAGACAGCGAGAGAGACAGCGAGAGAGACTGTGAGAGATACAGCGAGGGATAGAGCGAGTGAGACAGCGAGGGAGACAGCGAGAGAGACAGCGAGAGAGACAGCGAGAGAGACAGCGAGAGAGACAGCGAGAGAGACAGCGAGAGAGACAGCGAGAGAGACAGCGAGAGAGACAGCGAGGGAGAAAGCGAGGGAGAAAGCGATGGAGAAAGCGATGGAGAAAGCGATGGAGACAGCGAGAGAGACAGCGAGAGAGACAGCGAGAGAGACAGCGAGAGAGACTGCGTGGGAGACAGCGAGGGAGACAGCGAGAGAGACAGCGAGAGAGACAGCGAGAGAGACTGCGTGGGAGACAGCGAGGGAGACAGCGAGGGAGACAGCGAGGGAGACAGCGAGGGAGACAGCGAGGGAGACAGCGAGGGAGACAGCGAGGGAGACAGCGCTGGAGACAGCGAGAGAGACTGCGAGAAGGACTGCGAGAGAGACAGCGAGGGAGAAAGCGAGCGCGACTTCGAGAGAGACTGCGAGGGAGACAGCGAGAGAGACTGCGAGGAAGACTGCGAGGGAGACTGCGAGGGAGACTGCGAGGGAGACTGCGAGGGAGACTGCGAGGGAGACTGCGAGGGAGACTGTGAGGGAGACTGCGAGGGAGACTGCAAGAGAGACTGCGAGAAGGACTGCGAGAAGGACTGCGAGAGAGACAGCGAGAGAGAAAGTGAGAGCGACTGCGAGAGAGACTGCGAGGGAGACTGCGAGGGAGACTGCGAGGGAGACTGCGAGGGAGACAGCGAGAGAGACAGCGAGAGAGACAGCGAGAGAGACAGCGAGAGAGACAGCGAGAGAGACAGCGAGAGAGACTGCAAAGGAGACTGCGAGAGAGACTGCAAAGGAGACTGCGAGAGAGACTGCGAGGGAGACAGCGAGAGAGACTGCGAGAGGGACAGCGAGAGAGACTGCGAGAGGGACAGCGAGAGAGACTGCGAGAGGGACAGCGAGAGAGACTGCGAGAGAGACTGCGAGAGAGACTGCGAGAGAGACTGCGAGAGAGACTGCGAGAGAGACTGCGAGAGAGACTGCGAGAGAGACTGCGAGGGAGACTGCGAGGGAGACAGCGAGGGAGACTGCGAGAGAGATGGCGAGAGAGACGGCGAGAGAGACTGCGAGAGAGACAGTGAGGGAGAGAGCGAGAGAGACTGCGAGGGAGACAGCGAGAGAGACAGCGAGAGAGACTGTGAGAGAGACTGCGAGAGAGACTGCGAGAGATACAGCGATGGACAGAGCGAGTGAGACAGTGAGGGAGACAGCGAGAGTACATTGAGAGAGACAGCGAGAGAGACAGCGAGAGAGACTGCGAGAGAGACTGCGAGAGAGACAGCGAGAGAGACAGCGAGAGAGACTGCGAGAGAGACTGCGAGGGAGACTGCGAGGGAGACGGCGAGGGAGACGGCGAGGGAGACGGCGAGGGAGACGGCGAGGGAGACGGCGAGGGAGACGGCGAGGTAGACGGCGAGGGAGACGGCGAGGGAGACGGCGAGGGAGACGGCGAGGGAGACAGCGAGGGAGATAGCGAGGGAGACAGCGACAGAGACAGCGACAGAGACAGCGACAGAGACAGCGACAGAGACAGCGACAGAGACAGCGAGGGAGACAGTGAGAGAGACTGCTATGGAGATAGCGTAAGAGACAGCGAGGGAGACAGCGAGGGAGAGAGCGAGGGAGAGAGCGAGAGACACAGCGAGGGGGACAGCGAGAGAGACTGCAAGAGAGACTGCAAGGGAGACAGCGAGAGAGACAGCGAGGGAGAAAGAGATGGAGACAGCGAGAGAGTCTGCGTGAGAGACAGCGAGGGAGACAGCGAGGGAGACAGCGAGGGAGACTGCGAGGGAGACTGCGAGGGAGACTGCGAGGGAGACTGCGAGGGAGACTGCGAGGGAGACTGCGAGGGAGACTGCGAGGGAGACTGCGAGGGAGACTGCGAGAGACACTGCGAGAGACACTGCGAGAGACACTGCGAGAGAGAATGTGAGGGTGACAGCGCTGGAGACAGCGAGAGAGACGGCGAGAGAGAGAGCGAGAGAGAGAGCGAGAGCGAGAGAGAGAGCGAGAGAGAGAGCGAGGGAGAGAGCGAGGGAGACAGCGAGGGAGAGAGCGAGAGACACAGCGAGGGGGACAGCGAGAGAGACTGCAAGAGAGACTGCAAGGGAGACAGCGAGAGAGACAGCAAGGGAGAAAGCGATGGAGACAGCGAGAGAGACAACGAGAGAGACAGCGAGAGAGACAGCGTGGGAGACAGCGAGGGAGACAGCGAGGGAGACAGCGAGGGAGACAGCGAGGGAGACAGCGAGGGAGACTGCGAGGGAGACTGCGAGGGAGACTGCGAGGGAGACTGCGAGGGAGACTGCGAGGGAGACTGCGAGGGAGACTGCGAGGGAGACTGCGAGGGAGACTGCGAGGGAGACTGCGAGAGAGACTGCGAGAGGGACAGCGAGAGAGACTGCGAGAGAGACTGCAAAGGAGACTGCGAGAGAGATGGAGAGAGAGACGGCGAGAGAGATGGAGAGAGAGACGGCGAGAGAGACGGCGAGAGAGACGGCGAGAGAGACGGCGAGAGAGACGGCGAGAGAGACGGCGAGAGAGAATGTGAGGGTGACAGCGCTGGAGACAGCGAGAGAGACTGCGAGAAGGACTGCGAGAGAGAAAGCGAGCGAGACAGCGAGAGAGACTGCGAGAGAGAAAGCGAGAGCGACTTCGAGAGAGACTGCGAGGGAGACAGCGAGAGAGACAGCGAGAGAGACAGCGAGAGAGACAGCGAGAGAGAAAGCGAGGGAGACAGCGAGAGAGACTGCGAGGGAGACTGCGAGGGAGACTGCGAGAGAGACAGTGAGGGAGAGAGCGAGAGAGACTGCGAGGGAGACAGCGAGAGAGACAGCGAGAGAGACTGTGAGAGATACAGCGAGGGATAGAGCGAGTGAGACAGCGAGGGAGACAGCGAGAGAGACAGCGAGAGAGACAGCGAGAGAGACAGCGAGAGAGACAGCGAGAGAGACAGCGAGAGAGACAGCGAGAGAGACAGCGAGAGAGACAGCGAGGGAGAAAGCGAGGGAGAAAGCGATGGAGAAAGCGATGGAGAAAGCGATGGAGACAGCGAGAGAGACAGCGAGAGAGACAGCGAGAGAGACAGCGAGAGAGACTGCGTGGGAGACAGCGAGGGAGACAGCGAGAGAGACAGCGAGAGAGACAGCGAGAGAGACTGCGTGGGAGACAGCGAGGGAGACAGCGAGGGAGACAGCGAGGGAGACAGCGAGGGAGACAGCGAGGGAGACAGCGAGGGAGACAGCGAGGGAGACAGCGCTGGAGACAGCGAGAGAGACTGCGAGAAGGACTGCGAGAGAGACAGCGAGGGAGAAAGCGAGCGCGACTTCGAGAGAGACTGCGAGGGAGACAGCGAGAGAGACTGCGAGGAAGACTGCGAGGGAGACTGCGAGGGAGACTGCGAGGGAGACTGCGAGGGAGACTGCGAGGGAGACTGCGAGGGAGACTGTGAGGGAGACTGCGAGGGAGACTGCAAGAGAGACTGCGAGAAGGACTGCGAGAAGGACTGCGAGAGAGACAGCGAGAGAGAAAGTGAGAGCGACTGCGAGAGAGACTGCGAGGGAGACTGCGAGGGAGACTGCGAGGGAGACTGCGAGGGAGACAGCGAGAGAGACAGCGAGAGAGACAGCGAGAGAGACAGCGAGAGAGACAGCGAGAGAGACAGCGAGAGAGACTGCAAAGGAGACTGCGAGAGAGACTGCAAAGGAGACTGCGAGAGAGACTGCGAGGGAGACAGCGAGAGAGACTGCGAGAGGGACAGCGAGAGAGACTGCGAGAGGGACAGCGAGAGAGACTGCGAGAGGGACAGCGAGAGAGACTGCGAGAGAGACTGCGAGAGAGACTGCGAGAGAGACTGCGAGAGAGACTGCGAGAGAGACTGCGAGAGAGACTGCGAGAGAGACTGCGAGGGAGACTGCGAGGGAGACAGCGAGGGAGACTGCGAGAGAGATGGCGAGAGAGACGGCGAGAGAGACTGCGAGAGAGACAGTGAGGGAGAGAGCGAGAGAGACTGCGAGGGAGACAGCGAGAGAGACAGCGAGAGAGACTGTGAGAGAGACTGCGAGAGAGACTGCGAGAGATACAGCGATGGACAGAGCGAGTGAGACAGTGAGGGAGACAGCGAGAGTACATTGAGAGAGACAGCGAGAGAGACAGCGAGAGAGACTGCGAGAGAGACTGCGAGAGAGACAGCGAGAGAGACAGCGAGAGAGACTGCGAGAGAGACTGCGAGGGAGACTGCGAGGGAGACGGCGAGGGAGACGGCGAGGGAGACGGCGAGGGAGACGGCGAGGGAGACGGCGAGGGAGACGGCGAGGGAGACGGCGAGGGAGACGGCGAGGGAGACGGCGAGGGAGACGGCGAGGGAGACAGCGAGGGAGATAGCGAGGGAGACAGCGACAGAGACAACGACAGAGACAGCGACAGAGACAGCGACAGAGACAGCGACAGAGACAGCGAGGGAGACAGTGAGAGAGACTGCTATGGAGATAGCGTAAGAGACAGCGAGGGAGACAGTGAGAGAGACTGCTATGGAGATAGCGTAAGAGACAGCCCGGGATACAGAGAGAGTGACTGCAAGGGAGACAGCGAGGGAGACAGCGAGGGAGACTGCGAGGGAGGCAGCGAGGGACACAGCGAGGGACACAGCGAGGGACACAGCGAGAGAGACAGCGAGAGAGACTGCGAGAGAGTGCGCGTGAGACAGCGAGGGAGACAGCGAGGGAGAGAGCGAGGGAGAGAGCGAGAGACACAGCGAGGGGGACAGCGAGAGAGACTGCAAGAGAGACTGCAAGGGAGACAGCGAGAGAGACAGCGAGGGAGAAAGAGATGGAGACAGCGAGAGAGTCTGCGTGAGAGACAGCGAGGGAGACAGCGAGGGAGACTGCGAGGGAGACTGCGAGGGAGACTGCGAGGGAGACTGCGAGGGAGACTGCGAGGGAGACTGCGAGGGAGACTGCGAGAGACACTGCGAGAGAGAATGTGAGGGTGACAGCGCTGGAGACAGCGAGAGAGACAGCGAGAGAGACAGCGAGAGAGACTGCGAGAGAGACTGCGAGAGATACAGCGATGGACAGAGCGAGTGAGACAGTGAGGGAGACAGCGAGAGTACATTGAGAGAGACAGCGAGAGAGACTGCGAGAGAGACGGCGAGGGAGACGGCGAGGGAGACGGCGAGGGAGACGGCGAGGGAGACGGCGAGGGAGACGGCGAGGGAGACGGCGAGGGAGACGGCGAGGGAGACGGCGAGGGAGACGGCGAGGGAGACGGCGAGGGAGACGGCGAGGGAGACGGCGAGGGAGACAGCGAGGGAGACAGCGAGGGAGACAGCGAGGGAGATAGCGAGGGAGACAGCGACAGAGACAGCGACAGAGACAGCGACAGAGACAGCGAGGGAGACAGTGAGAGAGACTGCTATGGAGATAGCGTAAGAGACAGCGAGGGAGACAGTGAGAGAGACTGCTATGGAGATAGCGTAAGAGACAGCCCGGGATACAGAGAGAGTGACTGCAAGGGAGACAGCGAGGGAGACAGCGAGGGAGACTGCGAGGGAGGCAGCGAGGGACACAGCGAGGGACACAGCGAGGGACACAGCGAGGGACACAGCGAGAGAGACAGCGAGAGAGACTGCGAGAGAGTGCGCGTGAGACAGCGAGGGAGACAGCGAGGGAGAGAGCGAGGGAGAGAGCGAGAGACACAGCGAGGGGGACAGCGAGAGAGACTGCAAGAGAGACTGCAAGGGAGACAGCGAGAGAGACAGCGAGGGAGAAAGAGATGGAGACAGCGAGAGAGTCTGCGTGAGAGACAGCGAGGGAGACAGCGAGGGAGACTGCGAGGGAGACTGCGAGGGAGACTGCGAGGGAGACTGCGAGGGAGACTGCGAGGGAGACTGCGAGGGAGACTGCGAGAGACACTGCGAGAGAGAATGTGAGGGTGACAGCGCTGGAGACAGCGAGAGAGACGGCGAGAGAGACGGCGAGAGAGAGAGCGAGAGAGAGAGCGAGAGCGAGAGAGAGAGCGAGAGAGAGAGCGAGGGAGAGAGCGAGGGAGACAGCGAGGGAGAGAGCGAGAGACACAGCGAGGGGGACAGCGAGAGAGACTGCAAGAGAGACTGCAAGGGAGACAGCGAGAGAGACAGCGAGGGAGACAGCGAGGGAGAAAGCGATGGAGACAGCGAGAGAGACAGCGAGAGAGACAGCGTGGGAGACAGCGAGGGAGACAGCGAGGGAGACAGCGAGGGAGACAGCGAGGGAGACAGCGAGGGAGACAGCGAGGGAGACAGCGAGGGAGACAGCGAGGGAGACTGCGAGGGAGACTGCGAGGGAGACTGCGAGGGAGACAGCGAGGGAGACTGCGAGGGAGACTGCGAGGGAGACTGCGAGGGAGACTGCGAGGGAGACTGCGAGGGAGACTGCGAGGGAGACTGCGAGAGAGACTGCGAGAGGGACAGCGAGAGGGACAGCGAGAGAGACTGCGAGAGAGACTGCAAAGGAGACTGCGAGAGAGATGGAGAGAGAGACGGCGAGAGAGATGGAGAGAGAGACGGCGAGAGAGACGGCGAGAGAGACGGCGAGAGAGAATGTGAGGGTGACAGCGCTGGAGACAGCGAGAGAGACTGCGAGAAGGACTGCGAGAGAGAAAGCGAGCGAGACAGCGAGAGAGACTGCGAGAGAGAAAGCGAGAGAGAAAGCGAGAGCGACTTCGAGAGAGACTGCGAGGGAGACAGCGAGAGAGACAGCGAGAGAGACAGCGAGAGAGACTGCGAGGGAGACTGCGAGGGAGACTGCGAGGGAGACTGCAAGGGAGACAGCGAGGGAGACAGCGAGAGAGACTGCGAGAAGGACTGCGAGAAGGACTGCGAGAAGGACTGCGAGAGAGACAGCGAGGGAGAAAGTGAGAGCGACTGCGAGGGAGACTGCGAGGGAGACTGCGAGGGAGACTGCGAGGGAGACTGCGAGGGAGACTGCGAGGGAGACTGCGAGGGAGACTGCGAAAGAGACTGCGAAAGAGACTGTGAGGGAAACAGCGAGGGAGACAGCGGAAGAGACTGCGAGGGAGACTGCGAAGCAGACTGCGAGGGAGACTGCGAGAGAGACAGCGAGAGAGACAGCGAGAGAGACAGCGAGAGAGACAGCGAGAGAGACAGCGAGAGAGACAGCGAGAGAGACAGCGAGAGAGACAGCGAGAGAGACTGCAAAGGAGACTGCGAGAGAGACTGCAAAGGAGACTGCGAGAGAGACTGCGAGGGAGACAGCGAGAGAGACTGCGAGAGGGACAGCGAGAGAGACTGCGAGAGGGACAGCGAGAGAGACTGTGAGAGAGACTGTGAGAGAGACTGCGAGAGAGACTGCGAGAGAGACTGCGAGAGAGACTGCGAGAGAGACTGCGAGAGAGACTGCGAGAGAGACTGCGAGAGAGACTGCGAGGGAGACTGCGAGGGAGACAGCGAGGGAGACTGCGAGAGAGATGGCGAGAGAGACGGCGAGAGAGACTGCGAGAGAGACAGTGAGGGAGAGAGAGAGAGAGACTGCGAGGGAGACAGCGAGAGAGACAGCGAGAGAGACTGTGAGAGAGACTGCGAGAGAGACTGCGAGAGAGACTGCGAGAGATACAGCGATGGACAGAGCGAGTGAGACAGTGAGGGAGACAGCGAGAGTACATTGAGAGAGACAGCGAGAGAGACTGCGAGAGAGACTGCGAGGGAGACGGCGAGGGAGACGGCGAGGGAGACGGCGAGGGAGACGGCGAGGGAGACGGCGAGGGAGACGGCGAGGGAGACGGCGAGGGAGACGGCGAGGGAGACGGCGAGGGAGACGGCGAGGGAGACGGCGAGGGAGACGGCGAGGGAGATAGCGAGGGAGACAGCGACAGAGACAGCGACAGAGACAGCGACAGAGACAGCGAGGGAGACAGTGAGAGAGACTGCTATGGAGATAGCGTAAGAGACAGCGAGGGAGACAGTGAGAGAGACTGCTATGGAGATAGCGTAAGAGACAGCCCGGGATACAGAGAGAGTGACTGCAAGGGAGACAGCGAGGGAGACAGCGAGGAAGACTGCGAGGGAGGCAGCGAGGGACACAGCGAGGGACACAGCGAGGGACACAGCGAGAGAGACAGCGAGAGAGACTGCGAGAGAGTGCGCGTGAGACAGCGAGGGAGACAGCGAGGGAGAGAGCGAGGGAGAGAGCGAGAGACACAGCGAGGGGGACAGCGAGAGAGACTGCAAGAGAGACTGCAAGGGAGACAGCGAGAGAGACAGCGAGGGAGAAAGAGATGGAGACAGCGAGAGAGTCTGCGTGAGAGACAGCGAGGGAGACAGCGAGGGAGACAGCGAGGGAGACAGCGAGGGAGACAGCGAGGGAGACTGCGAGGGAGACTGCGAGGGAGACTGCGAGGGAGACTGCGAGGGAGACTGCGAGGGAGACTGCGAGGGAGACTGCGAGGGAGACTGCGAGGGAGACTGCGAGAGACACTGCGAGAGACACTGCGAGAGAGAATGTGAGGGTGACAGCGCTGGAGACAGCGAGAGAGACGGCGAGAGAGAGAGCGAGAGAGAGAGCGAGAGCGAGAGAGAGAGCGAGAGAGAGAGCGAGGGAGAGAGCGAGGGAGACAGCGAGGGAGAGAGCGAGAGACACAGCGAGGGGGACAGCGAGAGAGACTGCAAGAGAGACTGCAAGGGAGACAGCGAGAGAGACAGCGAGGGAGAAAGCGATGGAGACAGCGAGAGAGACAGCGAGAGAGACAGCGAGAGAGACAGCGTGGGAGACAGCGAGGGAGACAGCGAGGGAGACAGCGAGGGAGACAGCGAGGGAGACTGCGAGGGAGACTGCGAGGGAGACTGCGAGGGAGACTGCGAGGGAGACTGCGAGGGAGACTGCGAGGGAGACTGCGAGGGAGACTGCGAGGGAGACTGCGAGAGAGACTGCGAGAGGGACAGCGAGAGAGACTGCGAGAGAGACTGCAAAGGAGACTGCGAGAGAGATGGAGAGAGAGACGGCGAGAGAGATGGAGAGAGAGACGGCGAGAGAGACGGTGAGAGAGACGGCGAGAGAGACGGCGAGAGAGAATGTGAGGGTGACAGCGCTGGAGACAGCGAGAGAGACTGCGAGAAGGACTGCGAGAGAGAAAGCGAGCGAGACAGCGAGAGAGACTGCGAGAGAGAAAGCGAGAGCGACTTCGAGAGAGACTGCGAGGGAGACAGCGAGAGAGACAGCGAGAGAGACAGCGAGAGAGAAAGCGAGGGAGACAGCGAGAGAGACTGCGAGGGAGACTGCGAGGGAGACTGCGAGGGAGACAGCGTGGGAGACAGCGAGAGAGACAGCGAGAGAGACAGCGAGAGAGACTGCGAGAGGGACAGCGAGAGAGACTGCGAGAGAGACTGCGAGAGAGACTGCGAGAGAGACTGCGAGAGAGACTGCGAGAGAGACTGCGAGAGAGACAGTGAGGGAGAGAGCGAGAGAGACTGCGAGGGAGACAGCGAGAGAGACAGCGAGAGAGACTGTGAGAGATACAGCGAGGGATAGAGCGAGTGAGACAGCGAGGGAGACAGCGAGAGAGACAGCGAGAGAGACAGCGAGAGAGACAGCGAGAGAGACAGCGAGAGAGACAGCGAGGGAGAAAGCGAGGGAGAAAGCGATGGAGAAAGCGATGGAGACAGCGAGAGAGACAGCGAGAGAGACAGCGAGAGAGACAGCGAGAGAGACTGCGTGGGAGACAGCGAGGGAGACAGCGAGGGAGACAGCGAGGGAGACAGCGAGGGAGACAGCGAGGGAGACAGCGAGGGAGACAGCGAGGGAGACAGCGAGGGAGACAGCGCTGGAGACAGCGAGAGAGACTGCGAGAAGGACTGCGAGAGAGACAGCAAGGGAGAAAGCGAGCGCGACTTCGAGAGAGACTGCGAGGTAGACAGCGAGAGAGACTGCGAGGAAGACTGCGAGGGAGACTGCGAGGGAGACTGCGAGGGAGACTGCGAGGGAGACTGTGAGGGAGACTGCGAGGGAGACTGCAAGGGAGACAGCGAGGGAGACAGCGAGAGAGACTGCGAGAAGGACTGCGAGAAGGACTGCGAGAGAGACAGCGAGAGAGAAAGTGAGAGCGACTGCGAGAGAGACTGCGAGGGAGACTGCGAGGGAGACTGCGAGGGAGACTGCGAGGGAGACTGCGAGGGAGACTGCGAGGGAGACTGCGAGGGAGACTGCGAGGGAGACTGCGAGGGAGACTGCGAGGGAGACTGCGAGGGAGACTGCGAGGGAGACTGCGAGAGACACTGCGAGAGACACTGCGAGAGAGAATGTGAGGGTGACAGCGCTGGAGACAGCGAGAGAGACGGCGAGAGAGAGAGCGAGAGAGAGAGCGAGAGCGAGAGAGAGAGCGAGAGAGAGAGCGAGGGAGAGAGCGAGGGAGACAGCGAGGGAGAGAGCGAGAGACACAGCGAGGGGGACAGCGAGAGAGACTGCAAGAGAGACTGCAAGGGAGACAGCGAGAGAGACAGCGAGGGAGAAAGCGATGGAGACAGCGAGAGAGACAGCGAGAGAGACAGCGAGAGAGACAGCGTGGGAGACAGCGAGGGAGACAGCGAGGGAGACAGCGAGGGAGACAGCGAGGGAGACTGCGAGGGAGACTGCGAGGGAGACTGCGAGGGAGACTGCGAGGGAGACTGCGAGGGAGACTGCGAGGGAGACTGCGAGGGAGACTGCGAGAGAGACTGCGAGAGGGACAGCGAGAGAGACTGCGAGAGAGACTGCAAAGGAGACTGCGAGAGAGATGGAGAGAGAGACGGCGAGAGAGATGGAGAGAGAGACGGCGAGAGAGACGGTGAGAGAGACGGCGAGAGAGACGGCGAGAGAGAATGTGAGGGTGACAGCGCTGGAGACAGCGAGAGAGACTGCGAGAAGGACTGCGAGAGAGAAAGCGAGCGAGACAGCGAGAGAGACTGCGAGAGAGAAAGCGAGAGCGACTTCGAGAGAGACTGCGAGGGAGACAGCGAGAGAGACAGCGAGAGAGACAGCGAGAGAGAAAGCGAGGGAGACAGCGAGAGAGACTGCGAGGGAGACTGCGAGGGAGACTGCGAGGGAGACAGCGTGGGAGACAGCGAGAGAGACAGCGAGAGAGACAGCGAGAGAGACTGCGAGAGGGACAGCGAGAGAGACTGCGAGAGAGACTGCGAGAGAGACTGCGAGAGAGACTGCGAGAGAGACTGCGAGAGAGACTGCGAGAGAGACAGTGAGGGAGAGAGCGAGAGAGACTGCGAGGGAGACAGCGAGAGAGACAGCGAGAGAGACTGTGAGAGATACAGCGAGGGATAGAGCGAGTGAGACAGCGAGGGAGACAGCGAGAGAGACAGCGAGAGAGACAGCGAGAGAGACAGCGAGAGAGACAGCGAGAGAGACAGCGAGGGAGAAAGCGAGGGAGAAAGCGATGGAGAAAGCGATGGAGACAGCGAGAGAGACAGCGAGAGAGACAGCGAGAGAGACAGCGAGAGAGACTGCGTGGGAGACAGCGAGGGAGACAGCGAGGGAGACAGCGAGGGAGACAGCGAGGGAGACAGCGAGGGAGACAGCGAGGGAGACAGCGAGGGAGACAGCGAGGGAGACAGCGCTGGAGACAGCGAGAGAGACTGCGAGAAGGACTGCGAGAGAGACAGCAAGGGAGAAAGCGAGCGCGACTTCGAGAGAGACTGCGAGGTAGACAGCGAGAGAGACTGCGAGGAAGACTGCGAGGGAGACTGCGAGGGAGACTGCGAGGGAGACTGCGAGGGAGACTGTGAGGGAGACTGCGAGGGAGACTGCAAGGGAGACAGCGAGGGAGACAGCGAGAGAGACTGCGAGAAGGACTGCGAGAAGGACTGCGAGAGAGACAGCGAGAGAGAAAGTGAGAGCGACTGCGAGAGAGACTGCGAGGGAGACTGCGAGGGAGACTGCGAGGGAGACTGCGAGGGAGACTGCGAGGGAGACTGCGAGGGAGACTGCGAAAGAGACTGTGAGGGAAACAGCGAGGGAGACAGCGGAAGAGACTGCGAGGGAGACTGCGAGGCAGACTGCGAGGGAGACTGCGAGAGAGACAGCGAGAGAGACTGCGAGAGGGACAGCGAGAGAGACTGCGAGAGGGACAGCGAGAGAGACTGTGAGAGAGACTGTGAGAGAGACTGCGAGAGAGACTGCGAGAGAGACTGCGAGAGAGACTGCGAGAGAGACTGCGAGAGAGACTGCGAGAGAGACTGCGAGGGAGACTGCGAGGGAGACTGCGAGAGAGATGGCGAGAGAGACGGCGAGAGAGACTGCGAGAGAGACTGCGAGAGAGACTGCGAGAGATACAGCGATGGACAGAGCGAGTGAGACAGTGAGGGAGACAGCGAGAGTACATTGAGAGAGACAGCGAGAGAGACAGCGAGAGAGACGGCGAGGGAGACGGCGAGGGAGACGGCGAGGGAGACGGCGAGGGAGACGGCGAGGGAGACGGCGAGGGAGACGGCGAGGGAGACGGCGAGGGAGACGGCGAGGGAGACGGCGAGGGAGACGGCGAGGGAGACAGCGAGGGAGATAGCGAGGGAGACAGCGACAGAGACAGCGACAGAGACAGCGACAGAGACAGCGAGGGAGACAGTGAGAGAGACTGCTATGGAGATAGCGTAAGAGACAGCGAGGGAGACAGTGAGAGAGACTGCTATGGAGATAGCGTAAGAGACAGCCCGGGATACAGAGAGAGTGACTGCAAGGGAGACAGCGAGGGAGACAGCGAGGGAGACTGCGAGGGAGACTGCGAGGGAGACTGCGAGGGAGGCAGCGAGGGACACAGCGAGGGACACAGCGAGGGACACAGCGAGGGACACAGCGAGAGAGACAGCAAGAGAGACTGCGAGAGAGTGCGCGTGAGACAGCGAGGGAGACAGCGAGGGAGAGAGCGAGGGAGAGAGCGAGAGACACAGCGAGGGGGACAGCGAGAGAGACTGCAAGAGAGACTGCAAGGGAGACAGCGAGAGAGACAGCGAGGGAGAAAGAGATGGAGACAGCGAGAGAGTCTGCGTGAGAGACAGCGAGGGAGACAGCGAGGGAGACAGCGAGGGAGACAGCGAGGGAGACAGCGAGGGAGACTGCGAGGGAGACTGCGAGGGAGACTGCGAGGGAGACTGCGAGGGAGACTGCGAGGGAGACTGCGAGGGAGACTGCGAGGGAGACTGCGAGGGAGACTGCGAGGGAGACTGCGAGAGACACTGCGAGTGAGAATGTGAGGGTGACAGCGCTGGAGACAGCGAGAGAGACGGCGAGAGAGACGGCGAGAGAGAGAGCGAGAGAGAGAGCGAGAGCGAGAGAGAGAGCGAGAGAGAGAGCGAGGGAGAGAGCGAGGGAGACAGCGAGGGAGAGAGCGAGAGACACAGCGAGGGGGACAGCGAGAGAGACTGCAAGAGAGACTGCAAGGGAGACAGCGAGAGAGACAGCGAGGGAGAAAGCGATGGAGACAGCGAGAGAGACAGCGAGAGAGACAGCGAGAGAGACAGCGTGGGAGACAGCGAGGGAGACAGCGAGGGAGACAGCGAGGGAGACAGCGAGGGAGACAGCGAGGGAGACAGCGAGGGAGACAGCGAGGGAGACAGCGAGGGAGACAGCGAGGGAGACAGCGAGGGAGACAGCGAGGGAGACTGCGAGGGAGACTGCGAGGGAGACTGCGAGGGAGACTGCGAGGGAGACTGCGAGGGAGACTGCGAGGGAGACTGCGAGGGAGACTGCGAGAGAGACTGCGAGAGGGACAGCGAGAGGGACAGCGAGAGAGACTGCGAGAGAGACTGCAAAGGAGACTGCGAGAGAGATGGAGAGAGAGACGGCGAGAGAGATGGAGAGAGAGACGGCGAGAGAGACGGCGAGAGAGACAGCGAGAGAGAATGTGAGGGTGACAGCGCTGGAGACAGCGAGAGAGACTGCGAGAAGGACTGCGAGAGAGAAAGCGAGCGAGACAGCGAGAGAGACTGCGAGAGAGAAAGCGAGAGCGACTTCGAGAGAGACTGCGAGGGAGACAGCGAGAGAGACAGCGAGAGAGACAGCGAGAGAGACTGCGAGAGAGACTGCGAGGGAGACTGCGAGGGAGACTGCGAGGGAGACTGCGAGGGAGACTGCGAGGGAGACTGCAAGGGAGACAGCGAGGGAGACAGCGAGAGAGACTGCGAGAAGGACTGCGAGAAGGACTGCGAGAGAGACAGCGAGGGAGAAAGTGAGAGCGACTGCGAGGGAGACTGCGAGGGAGACTGCGAGGGAGACTGCGAGGTAGACTGCGAGGGAGACTGCGAGGGAGACTGCGAGGGAGACTGCGAGGGAGACTGTGAGGGAAACAGCGAGGGAGACAGCGGAAGAGACTGCGAGGGAGACTGCGAGGCAGACTGCGAGGGAGACTGCGAGAGAGACAGCGAGAGAGACAGCGAGAGAGACAGCGAGAGAGACAGCGAGAGAGACAGCGAGAGAGACAGCGAGAGAGACAGCGAGAGAGACAGCGAGAGAGACTGCAAAGGAGACTGCGAGAGAGACTGCAAAGGAGACTGCGAGAGAGACTGCGAGGGAGACAGCGAGAGAGACTGCGAGAGGGACAGCGAGAGAGACTGCGAGAGGGACAGCGAGAGAGACTGTGAGAGAGACTGTGAGAGAGACTGCGAGAGAGACTGCGAGAGAGACTGCAAGAGAGACTGCGAGAGAGACTGCGAGGGAGACTGCGAGGGAGACTGCGAGGGAGACAGCGAGGGAGACTGCGAGAGAGATGGCGAGAGAGACGGCGAGAGAGACTGCGAGAGAGACAGTGAGGGAGAGAGCGAGAGAGACTGCGAGGGAGACAGCGAGAGAGACAGCGAGAGAGACTGTGAGAGAGACTGCGAGAGAGACTGCGAGAGAGACTGCGAGAGAGACTGCGAGAGATACAGCGAGAGATACAGTGAGGGAGACAGCGAGAGTACATTGAGAGAGACAGCGAGAGAGACTGCGAGAGAGACTGCGAGGGAGACGGCGAGGGAGACGGCGAGGGAGACGGCGAGGGAGACGGCGAGGGAGACGGCGAGGGAGACGGCGAGGGAGACGGCGAGGGAGACGGCGAGGGAGACGGCGAGGGAGACAGCGAGGGAGATAGCGAGGGAGACAGCGACAGAGACAGCGACAGAGACAGCGACAGAGACAGCGACAGAGACAGCGAGGGAGACAGTGAGAGAGACTGCTATGGAGATAGCGTAAGAGACAGCGAGGGAGACAGTGAGAGAGACAGTGAGAGAGACTGCTATGGAGATAGCGTAAGAGACAGCGAGGGAGACAGTGAGAGAGACTGCTATGGAGATAGCGTAAGAGACAGCCCGGGATACAGAGAGAGTGACTGCAAGGGAGACAGCGAGGGAGACAGCGAGGGAGACTGCGAGGGAGGCAGCGAGGGACACAGCGAGGGACACAGCGAGGGACACAGCGAGAGAGACAGCGAGAGAGACTGCGAGAGAGTGCGCGTGAGACAGCGAGGGAGACAGCGAGGGAGAGAGCGAGGGAGAGAGCGAGAGACACAGCGAGGGGGACAGCGAGAGAGACTGCAAGAGAGACTGCAAGGGAGACAGCGAGAGAGACAGCGAGGGAGAAAGAGATGGAGACAGCGAGAGAGTCTGCGTGAGAGACAGCGAGGGAGACAGCGAGGGAGACAGCGAGGGAGACAGCGAGGGAGACTGCGAGGGAGACTGCGAGGGAGACTGCGAGGGAGACTGCGAGGGAGACTGCGAGGGAGACTGCGAGAGACACTGCGAGAGAGAATGTGAGGGTGACAGCGCTGGAGACAGCGAGAGAGACGGCGAGAGAGAGAGCGAGAGAGAGAGCGAGAGCGAGAGAGAGAGCGAGAGAGAGAGCGAGGGAGAGAGCGAGGGAGACAGCGAGGGAGAGAGCGAGAGACACAGCGAGGGGGACAGCGAGAGAGACTGCAAGAGAGACTGCAAGGGAGACAGCGAGAGAGACAGCGAGGGAGAAAGCGATGGAGACAGCGAGAGAGACAGCGAGAGAGACAGCGAGAGAGACAGCGTGGGAGACAGCGAGGGAGACAGCGAGGGAGACAGCGAGGGAGACAGCGAGGGAGACAGCGAGGGAGACAGCGAGGGAGACTGCGAGGGAGACTGCGAGGGAGACTGCGAGGGAGACTGCGAGGGAGACTGCGAGGGAGACTGCGAGGGAGACTGCGAGGGAGACTGCGAGAGAGACTGCGAGAGGGACAGCGAGAGAGACTGCGAGAGAGACTGCAAAGGAGACAGCGAGAGAGACAGCGAGAGAGACAGCGAGAGAGACAGCGTGGGAGACAGCGAGGGAGACAGCGAGGGAGACAGCGAGGGAGACAGCGAGGGAGACAGCGAGGGAGACAGCGAGGGAGACAGCGAGGGAGACAGCGAGGGAGACTGCGAGGGAGACTGCGAGGGAGACAGCGAGGGAGACTGCGAGGGAGACTGCGAGGGAGACTGCGAGGGAGACTGCGAGGGAGACTGCGAGGGAGACTGCGAGGGAGACTGCGAGAGAGACTGCGAGAGGGACAGCGAGAGGGACAGCGAGAGAGACTGCGAGAGAGACTGCAAAGGAGACTGCGAGAGAGATGGAGAGAGAGACGGCGAGAGAGATGGAGAGAGAGACGGCGAGAGAGACGGCGAGAGAGACGGCGAGAGAGAATGTGAGGGTGACAGCGCTGGAGACAGCGAGAGAGACTGCGAGAAGGACTGCGAGAGAGAAAGCGAGCGAGACAGCGAGAGAGACTGCGAGAGAGAAAGCGAGAGAGAAAGCGAGAGCGACTTCGAGAGAGACTGCGAGGGAGACAGCGAGAGAGACAGCGAGAGAGACAGCGAGAGAGACTGCGAGGGAGACTGCGAGGGAGACTGCGAGGGAGACTGCAAGGGAGACAGCGAGGGAGACAGCGAGAGAGACTGCGAGAAGGACTGCGAGAAGGACTGCGAGAGAGACAGCGAGGGAGAAAGTGAGAGCGACTGCGAGGGAGACTGCGAGGGAGACTGCGAGGGAGACTGCGAGGGAGACTGCGAGGGAGACTGCGAGGGAGACTGCGAGGGAGACTGCGAGGGAGACTGCGAAAGAGACTGCGAAAGAGACTGTGAGGGAAACAGCCAGGGAGACAGCGGAAGAGACTGCGAGGGAGACTGCGAAGCAGACTGCGAGGGAGACTGCGAGAGAGACAGCGAGAGAGACAGCGAGAGAGACAGCGAGAGAGACAGCGAGAGAGACAGCGAGAGAGACAGCGAGAGAGACAGCGAGAGAGACTGCAAAGGAGACTGCGAGAGAGACTGCAAAGGAGACTGCGAGAGAGACTGCGAGGGAGACAGCGAGAGAGACTGCGAGAGGGACAGCGAGAGAGACTGCGAGAGGGACAGCGAGAGAGACTGTGAGAGAGACTGTGAGAGAGACTGCGAGAGAGACTGCGAGAGAGACTGCGAGAGAGACTGCGAGAGAGACTGCGAGAGAGACTGCGAGAGAGACTGCGAGGGAGACTGCGAGGGAGACAGCGAGGGAGACTGCGAGAGAGATGGCGAGAGAGACGGCGAGAGAGACTGCGAGAGAGACAGTGAGGGAGAGAGAGAGAGAGACTGCGAGGGAGACAGCGAGAGAGACAGCGAGAGAGACTGTGAGAGAGACTGCGAGAGAGACTGCGAGAGAGACTGCGAGAGATACAGCGATGGACAGAGCGAGTGAGACAGTGAGGGAGACAGCGAGAGTACATTGAGAGAGACAGCGAGAGAGACTGCGAGAGAGACTGCGAGGGAGACGGCGAGGGAGACGGCGAGGGAGACGGCGAGGGAGACGGCGAGGGAGACGGCGAGGGAGACGGCGAGGGAGACGGCGAGGGAGACGGCGAGGGAGACGGCGAGGGAGACGGCGAGGGAGATAGCGAGGGAGACAGCGACAGAGACAGCGACAGAGACAGCGACAGAGACAGCGAGGGAGACAGTGAGAGAGACTGCTATGGAGATAGCGTAAGAGACAGCGAGGGAGACAGTGAGAGAGACTGCTATGGAGATAGCGTAAGAGACAGCCCGGGATACAGAGAGAGTGACTGCAAGGGAGACAGCGAGGGAGACAGCGAGGAAGACTGCGAGGGAGGCAGCGAGGGACACAGCGAGGGACACAGCGAGGGACACAGCGAGAGAGACAGCGAGAGAGACTGCGAGAGAGTGCGCGTGAGACAGCGAGGGAGACAGCGAGGGAGAGAGCGAGGGAGAGAGCGAGAGACACAGCGAGGGGGACAGCGAGAGAGACTGCAAGAGAGACTGCAAGGGAGACAGCGAGAGAGACAGCGAGGGAGAAAGAGATGGAGACAGTGAGAGAGTCTGCGTGAGAGACAGCGAGGGAGACAGCGAGGGAGACAGCGAGGGAGACAGCGAGGGAGACTGCGAGGGAGACTGCGAGGGAGACTGCGAGGGAGACTGCGAGGGAGACTGCGAGGGAGACTGCGAGGGAGACTGCGAGGGAGACTGCGAGGGAGACTGCGAGAGACACTGCGAGAGACACTGCGAGAGAGAATGTGAGGGTGACAGCGCTGGAGACAGCGAGAGAGACGGCGAGAGAGAGAGCGAGAGAGAGAGCGAGAGCGAGAGAGAGAGCGAGAGAGAGAGCGAGGGAGAGAGCGAGGGAGACAGCGAGGGAGAGAGCGAGAGACACAGCGAGGGGGACAGCGAGAGAGACTGCAAGAGAGACTGCAAGGGAGACAGCGAGAGAGACAGCGAGGGAGAAAGCGATGTAGACAGCGAGAGAGACAGCGAGAGAGACAGCGAGAGAGACAGCGTGGGAGACAGCGAGGGAGACAGCGAGGGAGACAGCGAGGGAGACAGCGAGGGAGACAGCGAGGGAGACTGCGAGGGAGACTGCGAGGGAGACTGCGAGGGAGACTGCGAGGGAGACTGCGAGGGAGACTGCGAGGGAGACTGCGAGGGAGACTGCGAGGGAGACTGCGAGAGAGACTGCGAGAGGGACAGCGAGAGAGACTGCGAGAGAGACTGCAAAGGAGACTGCGAGAGAGATGGAGAGAGAGACGGCGAGAGAGATGGAGAGAGAGACGGCGAGAGAGACGGTGAGAGAGACGGCGAGAGAGACGGCGAGAGAGAATGTGAGGGTGACAGCGCTGGAGACAGCGAGAGAGACTGCGAGAAGGACTGCGAGAGAGAAAGCGAGCGAGACAGCGAGAGAGACTGCGAGAGAGAAAGCGAGAGCGACTTCGAGAGAGACTGCGAGGGAGACAGCGAGAGAGACAGCGAGAGAGAAAGCGAGGGAGACAGCGAGAGAGACTGCGAGGGAGACTGCGAGGGAGACTGCGAGGGAGACAGCGTGGGAGACAGCGAGAGAGACAGCGAGAGAGACAGCGAGAGAGACTGCGAGAGGGACAGCGAGAGAGACTGCGAGAGAGACTGCGAGAGAGACTGCGAGAGAGACTGCGAGAGAGACTGCGAGAGAGACAGTGAGGGAGAGAGCGAGAGAGACTGCGAGGGAGACAGCGAGAGAGACAGCGAGAGAGACTGTGAGAGATACAGCGAGGGATAGAGCGAGTGAGACAGCGAGGGAGACAGCGAGAGAGACAGCGAGAGAGACAGCGAGAGAGACAGAGAGAGAGACAGCGAGAGAGACAGCGAGAGAGACAGCGAGAGAGACAGCGAGGGAGAAAGCGAGGGAGAAAGCGATGGAGAAAGCGATGGAGACAGCGAGAGAGACAGCGAGAGAGACAGCGAGAGAGACAGCGAGAGAGACTGCGTGGGAGACAGCGAGGGAGACAGCGAGGGAGACAGCGAGGGAGACAGCGAGGGAGACAGCGAGGGAGACAGCGAGGGAGACAGCGAGGGAGACAGCGAGGGAGACAGCGAGGGAGACAGCGAGGGAGACAGCGAGGGAGACAGCGCTGGAGACAGCGAGAGAGACTGCGAGAAGGACTGCGAGAGAGACAGCAAGGGAGAAAGCGAGCGCGACTTCGAGAGAGACTGCGAGGGAGACAGCGAGAGAGACTGCGAGGAAGACTGCGAGGGAGACTGCGAGGGAGACTGCGAGGGAGACTGCGAGGGAGACTGTGAGGGAGACTGCGAGGGAGACTGCAAGGGAGACAGCGAGGGAGACAGCGAGAGAGACTGCGAGAAGGACTGCGAGAAGGACTGCGAGAGAGACAGCGAGAGAGAAAGTGAGAGCGACTGCGAGAGAGACTGCGAGGGAGACTGCGAGGGAGACTGCGAGGGAGACTGCGAGGGAGACTGCGAGGGAGACTGCGAAAGAGACTGTGAGGGAAACAGCGAGGGAGACAGCGGAAGAGACTGCGAGGGAGACTGCGAGGCAGACTGCGAGGGAGACTGCGAGAGAGACAGCGAGAGAGACTGCGAGAGGGACAGCGAGAGAGACTGCGAGAGGGACAGCGAGAGAGACTGTGAGAGAGACTGTGAGAGAGACTGCGAGAGAGACTGCGAGAGAGACTGCGAGAGAGACTGCGAGAGAGACTGCGAGAGAGACTGCGAGGGAGACTGCGAGGGAGACTGCGAGAGAGATGGCGAGAGAGACGGCGAGAGAGACTGCGAGAGAGACTGTGAGAGAGACTGCGAGAGAGACTGCGAGAGATACAGCGATGGACAGAGCGAGTGAGACAGTGAGGGAGACAGTGAGAGTACATTGAGAGAGACAGCGAGAGAGACAGCGAGAGAGACGGCGAGGGAGACGGCGAGGGAGACGGCGAGGGAGACGGCGAGGGAGACGGCGAGGGAGACGGCGAGGGAGACGGCGAGGGAGACGGCGAGGGAGACGGCGAGGGAGACAGCGAGGGAGATAGCGAGGGAGACAGCGACAGAGACAGCGACAGAGACAGCGACAGAGACAGCGAGGGAGACAGTGAGAGAGACTGCTATGGAGATAGCGTAAGAGACAGCGAGGGAGACAGTGAGAGAGACTGCTATGGAGATAGCGTAAGAGACAGCCCGGGATACAGAGAGAGTGACTGCAAGGGAGACAGCGAGGGAGACAGCGAGGGAGACTGCGAGGGAGACTGCGAGGGAGACTGCGAGGGAGGCAGCGAGGGACACAGCGAGGGACACAGCGAGGGACACAGCGAGAGAGACAGCAAGAGAGACTGCGAGAGAGTGCGCGTGAGACAGCGAGGGAGACAGCGAGGGAGAGAGCGAGGGAGAGAGCGAGGGAGAGAGCGAGAGACACAGCGAGGGGGACAGCGAGAGAGACTGCAAGAGAGACTGCAAGGGAGACAGCGAGAGAGTCTGCGTGAGAGACAGCGAGGGAGACAGCGAGGGAGACAGCGAGGGAGACAGCGAGGGAGACAGCGAGGGAGACTGCGAGGGAGACTGCGAGGGAGACTGCGAGGGAGACTGCGAGGGAGACTGCGAGGGAGACTGCGAGGGAGACTGCGAGGGAGACTGCGAGAGACACTGCGAGAGAGAATGTGAGGGTGACAGCGCTGGAGACAGCGAGAGAGACGGCGAGAGAGACGGCGAGAGAGAGAGCGAGAGAGAGAGCGAGAGCGAGAGAGAGAGCGAGAGAGAGAGCGAGGGAGAGAGCGAGGGAGACAGCGAGGGAGAGAGCGAGAGACACAGCGAGGGGGACAGCGAGAGAGACTGCAAGAGAGACTGCAAGGGAGACAGCGAGAGAGACAGCGAGGGAGAAAGCGATGGAGACAGCGAGAGAGACAGCGAGAGAGACAGCGAGAGAGACAGCGTGGGAGACAGCGAGGGAGACAGCGAGGGAGACAGCGAGGGAGACAGCGAGGGAGACAGCGAGGGAGACAGCGAGGGAGACAGCGAGGGAGACAGCGAGGGAGACAGCGAGGGAGACAGCGAGGGAGACTGCGAGGGAGACTGCGAGGGAGACTGCGAGGGAGACTGCGAGGGAGACTGCGAGGGAGACTGCGAGGGAGACTGCGAGGGAGACTGCGAGGGAGACTGCGAGAGAGACTGCGAGAGGGACAGCGAGAGGGACAGCGAGAGAGACTGCGAGAGAGACTGCAAAGGAGACTGCGAGAGAGATGGAGAGAGAGACGGCGAGAGAGATGGAGAGAGAGACGGCGAGAGAGACGGCGAGAGAGACAGCGAGAGAGAATGTGAGGGTGACAGCGCTGGAGACAGCGAGAGAGACTGCGAGAAGGACTGCGAGAGAGAAAGCGAGCGAGACAGCGAGAGAGACTGCGAGAGAGAAAGCGAGAGCGACTTCGAGAGAGACTGCGAGGGAGACAGCGAGAGAGACAGCGAGAGAGACAGCGAGAGAGACTGCGAGAGAGACTGCGAGGGAGACTGCGAGGGAGACTGCGAGGGAGACTGCGAGGGAGACTGCAAGGGAGACTGCAAGGGAGACAGCGAGGGAGACAGCGAGAGAGACTGCGAGAAGGACTGCGAGAAGGACTGCGAGAGAGACAGCGAGGGAGAAAGTGAGAGCGACTGCGAGGGAGACTGCGAGGGAGACTGCGAGGGAGACTGCGAGGGAGACTGCGAGGGAGACTGCGAGGGAGACTGCGAGGGAGACTGCGAGGGAGACTGCGAGGGAGACTGCGAGGGAGACTGCGAGGGAGACTGTGAGGGAAACAGCGAGGGAGACAGCGGAAGAGACTGCGAGGGAGACTGCGAGGCAGACTGCGAGGGAGACTGCGAGAGAGACAGCGAGAGAGACAGCGAGAGAGACAGCGAGAGAGACAGCGAGAGAGACAGCGAGAGAGACAGCGAGAGAGACAGCGAGAGAGACTGCAAAGGAGACTGCGAGAGAGACTGCAAAGGAGACTGCGAGAGAGACTGCGAGGGAGACAGCGAGAGAGACTGCGAGAGGGACAGCGAGAGAGACTGCGAGAGGGACAGCGAGAGAGACTGTGAGAGAGACTGTGAGAGAGACTGCGAGAGAGACTGCGAGAGAGACTGCGAGAGAGACTGCAAGAGAGACTGCGAGAGAGACTGCGAGGGAGACTGCGAGGGAGACTGCGAGGGAGACAGCGAGGGAGACTGCGAGAGAGATGGCGAGAGAGACGGCGAGAGAGACTGCGAGAGAGACAGTGAGGGAGAGAGCGAGAGAGACTGCGAGGGAGACAGCGAGAGAGACAGCGAGAGAGACTGTGAGAGAGACTGCGAGAGAGACTGCGAGAGAGACTGCGAGAGAGACTGCGAGAGATACAGCGAGAGATACAGTGAGGGAGACAGCGAGAGTACATTGAGAGAGACAGCGAGAGAGACTGCGAGAGAGACTGCGAGGGAGACGGCGAGGGAGACGGCGAGGGAGACGGCGAGGGAGACGGCGAGGGAGACGGCGAGGGAGACGGCGAGGGAGACGGCGAGGGAGACGGCGAGGGAGACGGCGAGGGAGACGGCGAGGGAGATAGCGAGGGAGACAGCGACAGAGACAGCGACAGAGACAGCGACAGAGACAGCGACAGAGACAGCGAGGGAGACAGTGAGAGAGACTGCTATGGAGATAGCGTAAGAGACAGCGAGGGAGACAGTGAGAGAGACAGTGAGAGAGACTGCTATGGAGATAGCGTAAGAGACAGCGAGGGAGACAGTGAGAGAGACTGCTATGGAGATAGCGTAAGAGACAGCCCGGGATACAGAGAGAGTGACTGCAAGGGAGACAGCGAGGGAGACAGCGAGGGAGACTGCGAGGGAGGCAGCGAGGGACACAGCGAGGGACACAGCGAGGGACACAGCGAGAGAGACAGCGAGAGAGACTGCGAGAGAGTGCGCGTGAGACAGCGAGGGAGACAGCGAGGGAGAGAGCGAGGGAGAGAGCGAGAGACACAGCGAGGGGGACAGCGAGAGAGACTGCAAGAGAGACTGCAAGGGAGACAGCGAGAGAGACAGCGAGGGAGAAAGAGATGGAGACAGCGAGAGAGTCTGCGTGAGAGACAGCGAGGGAGACAGCGAGGGAGACAGCGAGGGAGACAGCGAGGGAGACAGCGAGGGAGACTGCGAGGGAGACTGCGAGGGAGACTGCGAGGGAGACTGCGAGGGAGACTGCGAGGGAGACTGCGAGGGAGACTGCGAGGGAGACTGCGAGGGAGAATGTGAGGGTGACAGCGCTGGAGACAGCGAGAGAGACGGCGAGAGAGAGAGCGAGAGAGAGAGCGAGAGCGAGAGAGAGAGCGAGAGAGAGAGCGAGGGAGAGAGCGAGGGAGACAGCGAGGGAGAGAGCGAGAGACACAGCGAGGGGGACAGCGAGAGAGACTGCAAGAGAGACTGCAAGGGAGACAGCGAGAGAGACAGCGAGGGAGAAAGCGATGGAGACAGCGAGAGAGACAGCGAGAGAGACAGCGAGAGAGACAGCGTGGGAGACAGCGAGGGAGACAGCGAGGGAGACAGCGAGGGAGACAGCGAGGGAGACAGCGAGGGAGACAGCGAGGGAGACAGCGAGGGAGACTGCGAGGGAGACTGCGAGGGAGACTGCGAGGGAGACTGCGAGGGAGACTGCGAGGGAGACTGCGAGGGAGACTGCGAGGGAGACTGCGAGAGAGACTGCGAGAGGGACAGCGAGAGAGACTGCGAGAGAGACTGCAAAGGAGACTGCGAGAGAGATGGAGAGAGAGACGGCGAGAGAGATGGAGAGAGAGACGGCGAGAGAGACGGCGAGAGAGACGGCGAGAGAGACGGCGAGAGAGAATGTGAGGGTGACAGCGCTGGAGACAGCGAGAGAGACTGCGAGAAGGACTGCGAGAGAGAAAGCGAGCGAGACAGCGAGAGAGACTGCGAGAGAGAAAGCGAGAGCGACTTCGAGAGAGACTGCGAGGGAGACAGCGAGAGAGACAGCGAGAGAGACAGCGAGAGAGAAAGCGAGGGAGACAGCGAGAGAGACTGCGAGAGAGACTGCGAGGGAGACTGCGAGGGAGACAGCGTGGGAGACAGCGAGAGAGACAGCGAGAGAGACAGCGAGAGAGACTGCGAGAGGGACAGCGAGAGAGACTGCGAGAGAGACTGCGAGAGAGACTGCGAGAGAGACTGCGAGAGAGACTGCGAGAGAGACTGCGAGAGAGACTGCGAGAGAGACAGTGAGGGAGAGAGCGAGAGAGACTGCGAGGGAGACAGCGAGAGAGACAGCGAGAGAGACTGTGAAAAATACAGCGAGGGATAGAGCGAGTGAGACAGCGAGGGAGACAGCGAGAGTACATTGAGAGAGACAGCGAGAGAGACTGCGAGAGAGACGGCCAGGGAGACGGCCAGGGAGACGGCCAGGGAGACGGCCAGGGAGACGGCCAGGGAGACGGCCAGGGAGACGGCCAGGGAGACGGCGAGGGAGACAGCGAGGGAGACAGCGAGAGAGACAGCGACAGAGACAGCGACAGAGACAGCGACAGAGACAGCGACAGAGACAGCGACAGAGACAGCGACAGAGACAGCGACAGAGACGGAGACAGCGAGGGAGACAGCGAGGGAGACAGCGAGGGAGACAGCGAGGGAGACAGCGAGGGACACAGCGAGAGAGACAGCCGGGGATACAGAGAGAGTGACTGCAAGGGAGACGGCGAGGGAGACGACGAGGGAGACAGCGAGGGAGACAGCGAGGGAGACAGCGAGGGAGACAGCGAGGGAGACTGCGAGAGAGACTGCGAGAGAGACTGCGAGGGAGACTGCGAGGGAGACTGCGAGGGAGGCAGCGAGGGAGACAGCGAGGGAGACAGCGAGGGAGACACGAGGGAGACACGAGGGAGACAGCGAGGGAGACCGCGAGGGAGACACGAGGGAGACTGCGAGGGAGACAGCGAGGGACACAGCGAGGGAGACAGCGAGGGACACAGCGAGAGAGACAGCGAGGGACACAGCGAGGGACACAGCGAGGGACACAGCGAGGGACACAGCGAGAGAGACAGCGAGAGAGACTGCGAGAGAGAGCGCGTGAGACAGCGAGGGAGACAGCGAGGGAGACAGCGAGAGACACAGCGAGGGGGACAGCGAGAGAGACTGCAAGAGAGACTGCAAGGGAGACAGCGAGGGAGAAAGCGATGGAGACAGCGAGAGAGACTGCGTGGGAGACAGCGAGGGAGACAGCGAGGGAGACAGCGAGAGAGACTGCTAGGGAGACAGCGAGGGAGGCAGCGAGGGAGACAGCGAGGGAGACAGCGAGGGAGACAGCGAGAGAAACTGCGAGGAAGACAGCGAGAGAGACTGCGGGAGAGACTGCGGGAGAGACGGCGAGGATGACTGCGAGGGAGAGAGCGAGGGACTCGGCGAGGGAGACAGCGAGGGAGACAGCGAGGGAGACAGCGAGGGAGACAGCGAGAGAGACTGCGAGGGAGACAGCGAGAGAGACTGCGAGGGAGACAGCGAGGGAGACAGCGAGGGAGACAGCGAGGGAGACAGCGAGGGAGACAGCGAGAGAGACAGCGAGAGAGACTGCGAGAGAGACTGCGAGAAGGACTGCGAGAAGGACTGCGAGAAGGACTGCGAGAAGGACTGCGAGAAGGACTGTGAGAGAGACAGCGAGAGCGACTGTGAGAGAGACTGCGAGGGAGACAGCGAAAGAGACTGTGAGGGAAACAGCGAGGGAGACAGCGAAAGAGACAGCGAAAGAGACTGCGAGAGAGACGGCGAGAGAGACGGCGAGAGAGACGGCGAGAGAGACGGCGAGAGAGACGGCGAGAGAGGCGGCGAGAGAGGCAGCGAGAGAGACAGCGAGAGAGACAGCGAGAGAGACAGCGAGAGAGACAGCGAGGGAGAAAGCGAGGGAGAAAGCGAGGGAGAAAGCGAGGGAGAAAGCGATGGAGAAAGCGATGGAGACAGCGAGAGAGACAGCGAGAGAGACTGCGTGGGAGACAGCGAGGGAGACAGCGAGGGAGACAGCGAGGGAGACAGCGAGGGAGACAGCGAGGGAGACAGCGAGGGAGACAGCGAGGGAGACAGCGAGGGAGACAGCGAGGGAGACAGCGCTGGAGACAGCGAGAGAGACTGCGAGAAGGACTGCGAGAGAGACAGCGAGGGAGAAAGCGAGCGCGACTTCGAGAGAGACTGCGAGGGAGACAGCGAGAGAGACTGCGAGGGAGACTGCGAGGGAGACTGCGAGGGAGACTGCGAGGGAGACTGCGAGGGAGACTGCGAGGGAGACAGCGAGGGAGACAGCGAGAGAGACTGCGAGAAGGACTGCGAGAAGGACTGCGAGAAGGACTGCGAGAGAGACAGCGAGGGAGAAAGTGAGAGCGACTGCGAGAGAGACTGCGAGGGAGACTGCGAGGGAGACTGCGAGGGAGACTGCGAGGGAGACTGCGAGGGAGACTGCGAGGGAGACTGCGAAAGAGACTGTGAGGGAAACAGCGAGGGAGACAGCGGAAGAGACTGCGAGGGAGACTGCGAGGCAGACTGCGAGGGAGACTGCGAGAGAGACAGCGAGAGAGACAGCGAGAGAGACAGCGAGAGAGACAGCGAGAGAGACAGCGAGAGAGACAGCGAGAGAGACAGCGAGAGAGACAGCGAGAGAGACAGCGAGAGAGACTGCAAAGGAGACTGCGAGAGAGACTGCGAGGGAGACAGCGAGAGAGACTGCGAGAGGGACAGCGAGAGAGACTGCGAGAGGGACAGCGAGAGAGACTGCGAGAGGGACAGCGAGAGAGACTGCGAGGGAGACAGCGAGAGAGACTGCGAGATGGACAGCGAGAGAGACTGCGAGAGGGACAGCGAGAGAGATGCGAGAGGGACAGCGAGAGAGACTGTGAGAGAGACTGTGAGAGAGACTGCGAGAGAGACTGCGAGAGAGACTGCGAGAGAGACTGCGAGAGAGACTGCGAGAGAGACTGCGAGAGAGACTGCGAGAGAGACTGCGAGGGAGACTGCGAGGGAGACTGCGAGGGAGACTGCGAGAGAGATGGCGAGAGAGACGGCGAGAGAGACTGCGAGAGAGACAGTGAGGGAGAGAGCGAGAGAGACTGCGAGGGAGACAGCGAGAGAGACAGCGAGAGAGACTGTGAGAGATACAGCGATGGATAGAGCGAGTGAGACAGTGAGAGAGACAGCGAGAGTACATTGAGAGAGACAGCGAGAGAGACTGCGAGAGAGACTGCGAGGGAGACGGCGAGGGAGACGGCGAGGGAGACGGCGAGGGAGACGGCGAGGGAGACGGCGAGGGAGACAGCGACGGAGACAGCGAGGGAGATAGCGAGGGAGACAGCGACAGAGACAGCGACAGAGACAGCGAGGGAGACAGTGAGAGAGACTGCTATGGAGATAGCGTAAGAGACAGCCCGGGATACAGAGAGAGTGACTGCAAGGGAGAGGGCGAGGGAGACAGCGAGGGAGACAGCGAGGGAGACTGCGAGGGAGGCAGCGAGGGACACAGCGAGGGACACAGCGAGAGAGACAGCGAGAGAGACTGCGAGAGAGTGCGCGTGAGACAGCGAGGGAGACAGCGAGGGAGAGAGCGAGGGAGAGAGCGAGAGACACAGCGAGGGGGACAGCGAGAGAGACTGCAAGAGAGACTGCAAGGGAGACAGCGAGAGAGACAGCGAGGGAGAAAGCGATGGAGACAGCGAGAGAGACTGCGTGGGAGACAGCGAGGGAGACAGCGAGGGAGACTGCGAGGGAGACTGCGAGGGAGACTGCGAGGGAGACTGCGAGGGAGACTGCGAGGGAGACAGTGAGAGACACTGCGAGAGAGAATGTGAGGGTGACAGCGCTGGAGACAGCGAGAGAGACGGCGAGAGAGAGAGCGAGAGAGAGAGCGAGAGAGAGAGCGAGGGAGACTGCAAGGGAGATAGCGAGGGAGATAGCGAGGGAGATAGCGAGAGAGACTGCGAGAGAGACTGCGAGGGAGACGGCGAGGGAGACGGCGAGGGAGACGGCGAGGGAGACGGCGAGGGAGAAAGCGAGAGAGTCTGCGAGGGAGACAGCGATAGAAACTGCGAGGGAGTCAGCGAGAGAGACTGCGAGAGAGACTGCGAGGGAGACTGCGAGGGAGACAGCGAGGGAGACAGCGAGGAAGACAGCGAGGAAGACAGCGAGGAAGACAGCGAGGAAGACAGCGAGGAAGACAGCGAGGAAGACAGCGAGAGAGACTGCGAGGGAGACAGTGAGGGAGATAGCGAGAGAGACAGCGAGAGAGACTGCGAGGGAGACGGCGAGGGAGACGGCGACGGAGACGGCGAGAGAGAGAGCGAGAGAGAGAGCGAGAGAGAGAGCGAGAGAGAGAGCGAGGGAGACAGCGAGGGAGACAGCGAGGGAGACAGCGAGGGAGACAGCGAGGGAGACAGCGAGGGAGACAGCGAGGGAGACAGCGAGAGAGACAGCGAGAGAGACTTCGAGAGAGACTGCGAGGGAGGCAGCGAGGGAGGCAGCGAGGGAGACAGCGACAGAGACTGCGAGAGTGACTGCGAGAGAGACTGCGAGGGACACAGCGAGGGAGACAGCGAGAGAGACTGCGAGAGAGACTGCGAGGGAGACAACGAGAGAGACTGCGAGAGAGATCACATGAGACAGCGAGGGAGACTGCGAGGGAGACTGCGAGAGAGACTGCGAGGGAGACTGCGAGGGAGACTGCGAGGGAGACTGCGAGGGAGACAGCGAGGGAGACAGCGAAGGCGACTGCGAGAGACAGCGAGGGAGACAGCGAGGGAGACAGCGAGGGAGACAGCGAGGGAGACAGCGAGGGAGACTGCGAGGGAGACTGCGAGGGAGACTGCGAGGGAGACTGCGAGGGAGACTGCGAGGGAGACTGCGAGGGAGACTGCGAGGGAGACTGCGAGAGACACTGCGAGAGACACTGCGAGAGAGACTGCGAGAGAGAATGCGAGGGAGAATGCGAGGGGGACAGCGAGGGGGACAGCGAGGGGGACAGCGAGGGAGACAGCGAGGGAGACAGCGAGGGAGACAGCGAGGGAGACAGCGAGGGAGACAGCGAGGGAGACTGAGTGAGAGACTGCGAGATAGACAGCGAAAGAGACAGCGAAAGAGACAGCGAAAGAGACAGCGAGGGATACTGCGAGGGATACTGCGAGGGAGACGGCGAGATAGACGGCGAGAGAGACAGCGAGTGAGACAGCGAGTGAGACAGCGAGTGAGACGGCGTGGGAGGCGGTGAGAGACTGCGAGACAGATAGCGAGACAGTCTGCGAGAGAGACAGCGAGGGAGACCGCGAGGGAGACAGCGAGGGAGACAGCGAGGGAGACAGCGAGGGAGACATCGAGGGAGACAGTGAGAGAGACTGCGAGAGAGACTGCGAGAGAGACTGCGAGAGCGACTGCTAGGGAGACAGCGAGGGAGGCAGCGAGGGAGGCAGCGAGGGAGGCAGCGAGGGAGGCAGCGAGGGAGGCAGCGAGGGAGACAGCGAGAGAAACTGCGAGGAAGATGGCGAGAGAGACTGCGAGAGAGACGGCGAGGGAGACATTGAGGGAGAGAGCGAGGGACACAGCGAGGGAGAAAGCGAGGGAGAAAGCGAGGGAGACAGCGAGGGAGACAGCGAGGGAGACAGCGAGGGAGACTGCGAGGGAGACTGCGAGGGAGACTGCGAGGGAGACTGCGAGGGAGACTGCGAGGGAGACAGCGAGGGAGACTGTGAGAAGGACTGCGAGAAGGACTGTGATAGAGACAGCGAGAGAGACTGCGAGGGACACAGCGAGGGAGACTGCGAGAGAGACTGCGAGGGAGACAACGAGAGAGACTGCGAGAGAGATCACGTGAGACAGTGAGGGAGATAGCGAGGGAGACAGCGAGGGAGACTGCGAGAGAGAGAGCGAGAGACACAGCGAGGGAGACAGCAAGAGAGACAGCGAGAGAAACCGCGAGGGAGACAGCGAGAGAGACAGCGAGAGAGACAGCGAGAGAGACTGCGAGAGAGACTGCGAGAGAGACTGCGAGAGAGACTGCGAGAGAGACTGCGAGAGAGACTGCGAGGGAGATAGCGAGGGAGATAGCGAGGGAGATAGCGAGAGAGACTGCGAGAGAGACTGCGAGGGAGACGGCGAGGGAGACGGCGAGGGAGACGGCGAGGGAGAAAGCGAGAGAGTCTGCGAGGGAGACAGCGATAGAAACTGCGAGGGAGTCAGCGAGAGAGACTGCGAGAGAGACTGCGAGAGAGACAGCGAGGGAGACAGCGAGGAAGACAGCGAGGAAGACAGCGAGGAAGACAGCGAGGAAGACAGCGAGGAAGACAGCGAGGAAGACAGCGAGAGAGACTGCGAGGGAGACTGCGAGGGAGACTGCGAGGGAGACTGCGAGGGAGACAGTGAGGGAGATAGCGAGAGAGACAGCGAGAGAGACTGCGAGTGAGACTGTGAGGGAGACAGCGAGAGAGACTGCGAGGGAGAAAGCGAGAGAAACTGCGAGAGAGACTGTTATGGAGATAGCGAGAGAGACAGCGAGGGATACAGCGCGAGACACTGCGAGAGAGAATGCGAGGGAGACAGCGATTGAGACGGCGAGGGAGACGGCGAGAGGGAGAGCGAGAGAGAGAGCGAGGGAGACAGCGAGGGAGACAGCGAGGGAGACAGCGAGGGAGACAGCGAGGGAGACAGCGAGGGAGACAGCGAGAGAGACTTCGAGAGAGACTGTGAGGGAGGCAGCGAGGGAGACAGCGAGGGAGACAGCGAGAGAGACAGCGACAGAGACAGCGACAGAGACAGCGACAGAGACAGAGACTGTGAGAGAGACTGCAAGGGACACAGCGAGAGAAACTGCGAGGGAGACAACGAGAGAGAATGCGAGAGAGATCGCGTGAGACAGCGAGGGAGACAGCGAGGGAGACAGCGAGGGAGACAGCGAGGGAGACAGCGAGGGAGACAGCGAGGGAGACAGCGAGGGAGACAGCGAGG